>NC_083436.1:14465356-15665356 GCF_020745735.1 Hemiscyllium ocellatum
ATGGAGATGTGAATGACCACTTTTGATGAAAGTTCCAATAACTGTTCTAAACGTCTGATCATTTGAAATTTTTTGGAACCACAAGACATAACACATACCCTCTCCAAGGATTTTTAGCCCAACCGATTGCAAATTAAATCAATGTGCTGCTTTATAATTGATTTCATCTCAATAAAATGCTCTTCAAAATGTTTTTTGGAATATTGAAAAGTTCATGTGGTCAGACATGTGGGATTATATTATCCCGTTAATGTAGCAAGGGGTTCATTGTTACAAGTTTACAATCGTGCTTCATTGTGTTTTATGTTCAGCTATTAGGCATGAAGCTCAATGCTGATTGTAAAGGATTGTGAAAGACCGATATAATGCTGAGCATGGGAAAATACCAGCTGCATATCTGACATTGAGTCAAAAACAATCACCTGGTTTGCAAATAACTGGTAAATTCATAAAAGATAGGTGTTTAATTTTCTTCCGAATTTCTATTTTCTTTGCCCCCTTTCTAAAATCTGTCACTCTTCATGAACTATTGGACAGAAACGGTCACAATTCACTGTCAGGACAGCAGTTGCAATCCCGTTGCAGCTATTCTCAGGAGATTTTAAATTACCTGTCTGCCCAAGTCTACAGAACATATATCCCACCTCCAGTGAAAGGGTGGCAGTTCTGTAGAGTCACTGGCAGTGGCAGCCCATTGTTGGTGCTCCATAAGGAGGAACAGCTCTGAACGTCCTGGAAGCCAGGTCAGAACAAGAAGCCTCAACAATCCCAGGTAGGCAGGCCTTGGTTTTGGATGGGGAGTGGGGTCAGTTTGAAGAGCATGGGCATCTTTCCAGGAGAGGGTTAGCTCTTGCGTGTGGAGGATCCTCAGTTTAGCACAGTACCCAAACAGAAGAGTCTGTCAGGCTTTCATATGTGGCTGTTTGTCACACCTCACTGCCCCTGGCTGAATGCCCAGATGAGCACCTCAATTGGCCAATGGGACAGAGAGAACAACCTGGACCGTCACCCAGATTTAATTTGGACAAGTCAGGAAGACAAAGAGTTCCCTACTTCATATCTTTTCACCCCATTCAAAACCCTCTGCCTTCCAATCTGTTACCTATGGGTTGGAAGCTCCCATAATTTGTAAATCTTTACTCAAAATCCACAAAGAAACTTTGGGGATCAAGGGTAAAGATTCTGACCAATTGTTCCCTTCCTTAACTCAAAGGTATCAAGTTCCTATGTCCCAAAAGGGTTTTGATTGAGGTGAAAAATTGTCCCTTCTGTGACTGAACATCACAGTGAAACACAATTACTCTTTAATAAAGTGAAACCTGCTTTTACTACCTCTACATCCACGCTTTGACTATCCAAATCATACAACAATGATCTCTGCTGGAAATGGATATGCCTGCCTCGAAAAAAAATAAGAATCACTTCATACTCAGCTGTTCAACATTCACAATCTGAATCCAATCACAACAAGCAGTCTGCTATTTGTCAAAGTATATGCTTTAGCTGATCAAAGAACAGAACTGGATCATACAAACCTTCTCAACAACAGAGTAAAACATCAAAACAACTAACAGGCAAACAACAGGTTGGACTGACTCCAACCACCTGTCAACCAACTCCGTATGATTAAATATTCATCGAGACTGGGAAATGGGATGGTGGGGGATGTACATTAGCCAAAGTACAGGAATTGGAGAACAAGGCTGAAGGCCAAATCCATGAATATTCCCTCCCTGCTCTCTTCCTCCTTCTGTTTCCTATAATTGCATTTAGGAAATGCCAGCAACTTCCAAAAAATAGGCCCCCTCGAATTCCACAAGCATCAAGAATCCAGGAATTCGTGAGAAAAAGGTGAGCACCAACCCCTATGAATATGCAAAATAATGTGCCTGGCAACTGACACCAAGGACCAGATTTTAACAAATAAAAGGCTGTGAATAGAATTGATCCAGTACATTGTTGATTGTTAAGTGGAAGCATTTGTCCTCCAATGAAGCATTTGCTCCCTGCCGAACTAGAATCCACAAATTCTGAGGAGTTAAGCAATTGGAAATAAGACTTACTTTTATACATATTGACTGTGCCTGGTCCAACCATTATATCAGATGGATACTGTGATTGTATCCAATTTTAATCATATTCAACCTCAATAATGAATCATTGCCTTTTGTTTCCCAATATTAATCAACTGTTGTAGTGACAAATCCATGCAAAAGCACTATAAACCTCATTAAATGTATTGCTAGCACCATGGGTGGATTACTCTGCCTTGTAGTAACTGGGAGGTCAAATTACCGGTGTTCAGACTACCGGTGTGAAGTGTGGATACACCAAAAGCCATTTGACAAGCCCTACCTTGCTATCATTGTGCTTATCAATTACCAATAGATTTAGTTGAGCACCAGTGAATATCATTCTCATTTGATAGAGAATCGATGATTTGGAATAGAATTCCCAATTTGTTACAGATAATTTCCAAATTTATCAGACAGTCTGCTTGCTGATAGTCAGCAAAATCATTCGTGATTAAAGATCATTGACATGAAATGTAAAATATGTTTTCTCTCCACTCATGCTTCCCAACCGACTGGGTATTTCCAGCATTTTGTTTTTATTTTAGATTAAATCAGTTGGTTTAAGCCTTAGCATGAGTCAGTCCTGATTTGTGACTGGGGCATTTGTTCTTTCTGTTGTAGAGATCACGCTATTTGTTTTCACTGGCATTATTGCATCTTGCTTTCAACCCGGGGAATGGGAAAGGATTGCTGCTGTTGGGCTGGGGTGAGAGAGGTGAGTTCAGTGGCAAACTTACATCATGTTGCTATTGTGAAACTTGTGCATGTTGGTCTTCTCCATTCATGATAACAGATTCCTAATCGAAACCATCAGAAATCACGAGGTGGCAAATAGGTGACTGAAGGATGTTGTGTAGCCATATCAGCTGATGTGTCAGTGAATGATTTGTCAGGCTTGCAGTTAAAATCAGCCCTTGAGCCTTGATAGGAAACAGCCTTATTGTGCTTCCAATGCTTCACTTACTCCTTTCCACAGTATTAAGTCAAATTGTGCTGTCTTAAATAATCTTGCCTGCACGTTAGCCCCCAGTGCCAAAAAATCATCACGCAGAACATTCCAACAAAAATATAACCAATTCATTGCCATTCTCCACATTTTTATCTCTGCATTAATGTTTGTTTCCCTTAGACACAGTGTAAACAGGTATGTTGTTTAACTTCAATCTTGTGTTCCTCTAAAGTGTTTCTCAATGAAAGGAATAAGAATGGTGATTAACTTCTACTCCACAGTGACTCCTGTTTCTCATCCCTGATGAAATCCCTCACTTGTGCTGGTTGATGAGACAGCTCCCAGTTCCTTAACAATTGTACTGGCTCATCTCCTGTTTGGCTGTACCTGGGCTCACTTAGGTTGTCAAAGTGGCCTGGACTGACAGAGGCAGTTAGGTTTCAAACTTTCATTCATCTCTCTTCATCCCGTCCCTTAAAGAGCATCTGAGACCATGCGAGAATAAAGCTTTCATGCTCCTAAAACTGTCCTGAAGTCAAGTTTCAAAGAATTTCCTGCATAAAATCTCAATAATAAAAAGACAGAGAAATCAAACATGCGTGGTACTATCAATCGATAAAGAATATATTTACCTCAAATTCAGCCATAAAGTCAATATGAGGGCCTTCCAGGAAGAGGCTAATTAGGGAATGATTTGTAGTGGTCTCATCTGAAAACTCCAGAAATGCCACTGGATACTTGCAGACCAGGTGAGGGCTGTACAAGAGTATGGGTGAAATTTTCCTCCATTGTGTGACTAGTGTGAATACTGACAAAAATATTCATTTAGCGCTGCTCTTACCTCCTCAGACTCCATGCACAACTTCCCACTACTGTCCTTGACTGGCCCTAATCTTACTTTAGTCATACTTTTATTCCTGACATACGCATAGAAAGTTTTAGGGTTTTCCTTGATCCTGCCTGCCAAAGACTTCTCATGTCCCCTCCTGGCTCTTCTTAGCTCTCTCTTTAGGTCTTTTCTGGCTAACTTGTAACTCTCAAGCACCCTAGCTAAGCCTTCTCATCTCATCTTAACGTAAGCCTTCTTCTTCCTTTTGACAAGAGATTCCACTTCTTTAGTAAACCATAGCTCCCTCGCTCAACCACCACCTTCCTGCCTGACAGGTACATACTTATCAAGGACACGCACTAGCTGTTCCTTGAATATGCTCCACATTTCAATTGTCCCCATCCCCTGCAGTTTCCTTCCCCATCCAATGCATCCTAAATCTTGCCTAATGGCATCATAATTTCCTTTCCCCCAGCTATAACTCTTGCCCTGCATTATGTACTTGTCCCTAAAGTACCTCAAGTACCTGAAGTAAACATAACCGAATTGTGGTCACCATCACCAAAGTGCTCACCTACTTCCAAATCTAACACCTGGCCTGGTTCATTACCCAATACCAAATCCAATGTGGTCTCGCCTCTTGTTGGCCTAACTATATATTGTATCAGGAAACCCTCCTGCACACATTGGTCAAAAACTAAAGTACTCAAACTATAGCATTTCCAGTCAATACTTGGAAAGTTAAAATTACTCATAACAACTACCTTGTTACTTTCGCTCCTATCTAGAATCATCTTTGTAATTCTTTCCACTACATCTCTGGAACTATTCAGAGGCATTTAGAAAACTCCCAACAGGGTGACCTCTCCTTTCCTGTTTCTAACATCAGCCCTTACTACCTCAGCGGACGAGTTCTCATCAAATGTCCTTTCTGCCACCGTAATATTGTCCAGGACGAACAATGTCACACCTCTCCCTCTTTTACCACTTTCCCTGCTCTTACTGAAACATCTAAATCCCAGAATCTGCAACAATCATTCCTATCACAGCTCTACCCATGTCTCCAAAATGGCCACAACATCGAAGTCCCAACCCATGCTGCAAGTTCACCCACATACTTCAAACACACTTTCCTGCCTGCTGGTACACTCTTGCGACCTTGAAACCTTATTTCTGACCTCACTACTCTCAACGTCTTGTACATTGGAGCTACAATTCAAGTTCCCATCCTCCTGCTGAAGTAAGTTAAACTCTCCCAAAGTGCATTAGCAAATCTCCCCCCCACCGGAATTGGTACCCCTCTAGTTCAGGTGTAAGCCATCCCATTTGTCGAGGTCCCACCTATCCCAGAATGATCCTCAATTATCCAGGTATCTGAATCCCTCCCTCCTGCACAGCCCCTGTAGCCACGTGTTCAACTGCTCTCTTTCCCTATTCCTCTCCTCGCTAGCACATGGCACAGGTAACAAACCAAATAAAACAACTCTGTTTGTTCTAGCTTTAAGCTTCCACTCTATCTCCTTGGATTTCTGCCTTACATCCCCATCTCTTTTCCTACCTATGTTGTTGGTATCTACGTGGACCATGACTTGAGGCTGCTCCTCCTCCCCCTTAAAGATTGCGAAAACACGATCCGAGACATCACAGACCCCGATCGCGAGTCATTAAAGCAACAATCCATCTACCTCACTCCCTATTCTCCTCTCCGACACTAAGAAACTGGACAGCACAAATTCCTGACAAGCTGTCCTCGCCAATATGCAACTACTTCTTCTGCACAAAATACCTGCATGCCCCATGGACACTATTCTTCTTAACACTTCATCCACACAACACTGTGGTGGCAGTCGATTAGCATCAGCACATGCCACCATGCCTATGCTCAGACCACTCAAATCCCGCTTCAGGGAGTCAAGCTGACAGACCCGTCTGACTTGTGTGCTTCAGTCAGGCTGTCTCACGAGCAGGCACAGCTTGCACCTCATGCATCTCCCCTTGAAATGTTTGTGCTGACAGAGGCTTTTCATTTGCATCCTTAGCACTCACTTAACTTCATGCTTACTTGGAGATTGCAAATGTCAGTTTGCTTCCATGTTGTTTGCTTGGAACAGGCTGACTTTTGTACTGATTTCCAGGTGATCAGGCTCTGCCGTTTATCTTGGCTTCAGTGCAGAGGCAGAAGCAGGAAGCTTGTGAAACAATGAAACAATCAAACTTTCAGTCAGCCAGAGGGTGAGCCTGTCAATGCATGGCACAGTGTTACATGAACATCAGAGTTTAGGGTTAGGATTAGAGTTATGGTTAGGATTAGGATTAGAGTTAGGAAATGAGATAATACTAGAGATTACACAGCAGACACATTACATCTCTTTCACGTGGATGGCAAGTTATGGAGCTCAAAGAGAGAGGGCTGACTGGGATGGAAGGGGAGCTGATTCATCATTGGGTTACTGACACAGTCAGCCAAGGTACTCAGCTGATTATACTACAGCAGTTGGTGACTGTCAGTTCCTGCAAGTCAAGTGCAAGCAGTCCAGGAATTACCGGTCAGTCAGTCTTCGCCATGTTAAGACATTATTCCAAAAGGTTGATCAGTTTCTCCAGCAATGTAACAAAGGGAGGGATTGTGTAAGATGAAAGGGATTGCAAGAGCAGTTAGTGGTGATGCATGCATAAGGCACATGGTGAATTGTCCTCAGTGACTGAGTAGGAAGCGCAAAGCGCAGGAAGGATTAGTAGTTTCTGAAGATGAGGTGAATCCCAGTCCTTGAGTAGACATGATGCTTGCAATACTGAGGAGTATAGTGCATAAATCTTGGTGGATGTATGTGCAGTGGCAGAACGAGACTGAATGCTGAGAGTGGGAGATAGAGAACAGAAGATGATGGCACCTACCTTTGCAGAGTGCTGGAAGTCATTGACTTTCTTGACGCATTGCTAGGTGCCCCTTTCCACGTGGGACCCTGTACTGACTCACGCTGCAAGTACGTGGCAAGCTGGTTGTCTGATGGCATGACCTCCTTTAGCAATTTCACAGTTTGTCGGATAGCTCGCACCTTGCAGGGTCTGAAACCGGCTGTAGCTGTACTTTAAATTTGGTAACAGAGGTGTGAAATCAGGTAAGGCCCAGCAATTGTGAGCACTTCCAACCTTCTGGCCTCAAGGGTTCTGAGGAAAGGTATCCAACAGTTTGGTTGCTTAATTAATTACCATCATTAATAAGGTGAAAGGTTGCATGAGAAAATTGATCTTGGTGCATGGAAAACCAGGGACTATGCAATAGATTTGCGAATGGGAAATTTGACGTAGTTGACATTTTTTTAAGACATTACCAACAAAGCTAATATAGGAGAGCTGATGGACAGAGAATACCTACATTTTTGGAGGCTTTTGATAAAATTCCTCTCGGGAAGCTGGTTAGAAAAATTACTGCACAAGGTTTAGGAAGTACAGTATTGGAATGGATTAATAATTAGCTAACATACAGAAAATAAGGATAGGAAGAAATTGGTCACTCTTGGGTTAACAGCCTGAGACTAACAGAGTACGAGAAAGAATTATTCTTGGGGCCCCAGCTGTTCACAATGTATATCATGTCTTGGAGGTTGGGGGTCTCTTGTGGCATGCCTACCTCTGAACCATGGTACCTGAGTTCAAGTCCTACTTGCTCCAGAAGTGTGTAATCACATCTCTGAACAGGTTGATTAGAGGGTGGGACCAAATCCAATATTTCCAAATTTGCAGATGATACAAAGCTTAGTGGGAAATAAATGAGGAAAATTTAAAGCAGCTTCAGGAGGATTTGGACAGGTTTAGTGAATGGATAAGAACATGACAGTGGAATACAATGAGGAAGAACATGAGGATATCCTCTTTACTGGGAGAAACAGATGGACAGAGCATTTTTTAGATTCTCTACAGTGTGGAAACAGGCCCTTTGGCCCAACAAGTCCCCACCGCCCCTCTGAAGAGAAACCACCCCCCCCCCATATTTATCCCTGACTAACACACCTAACACTGAGGGCAATTTAGCATGGCCAATTCACCTGACCTGCACATCTTTGGATTGTGGGAGAAAACTGGAGCACATGGAGGAAACCCATGCAGACACAGAGAGAATGCGCAAACTCCACACAGACAAATGGGAATACGAACCCAGAACCCTGGTGCTGTGAGGCAGCAGTGCTAACCACTGAGCCACCGTGCCGTCCATAAATTTCTTAAATGGTAAGAGGTTGGAAAGTGTAGACGTACAAAGAGATCGAAATATCCTTGTCGATAGTCACTGCAGGCTAACATGCAGTGCAACAAGCTATGAGGAAGGTTCATGGAATATAAGCTTTTATTTCAAAAGGATTTGAGTACAGGTGTAGTGAGGCCTTGCTTCAGTTATGTAGGAGTTTGATTAGATATGGGAATGCTGCACATAGTTTTGACCTTCTTATCAGAGGAACGATACTTTTGCCTGAGAGGAAGTGTAGTAAAAGTCACTAGACTTGTTCTTGGAATGGAGGAAGCATCATGCAAAGATGCATTGGCCAAATTGGACCTGCATTCTCCAGAGTTTCAAACCATGGGAAATGATCTCATTGAAATTTAAAATTACTTAAAGGAATAAACAGGGGAGCTGCTGGGGAGATGTTTCCCCTGGTGAGGGCGTCTCAAACCAGGGTAAAAAGTGAGGTCTGCAGATGCTGGAGATCAGAGCTGAAAATGTGTTGCTGGTTAAAGCACAGCAGGTTAGGCAGCATCCAAGGAACAGGAAATTCGACGTTTCGGGCCAGAGCCTGATGAAGGGCTCTGGCCCGAAACGTCGAATTTCCTGTTCCTTGGATGCTGCCTAACCTGCTGTGCTTTAACCAGCAACACATTTTCGTCTCAAACCAGGGGACACAATTTAAAATAATGGGAAAGCCACTCAGGTTGGAGATGAGCAGAATTGTCTTCACTCAGAGGACTGTCTACTCAGGACCTTTGGAATTCTCTACCACAGAGGGTGTAGAAGCTCAGTCTTTGAGTATATGTAACATTGAGAATGATCAATTTCTGATAACCTGAGGTGTACAGGCTTATAAACTCATGCACTATCAGTCTTTAACTGCAAGTGGGAAAATTCAGCCCAACGTTGGCCTGTAACATATATGCTGTTAAAAAGAGTCCTATCCTCACTCATTTATCATTTGGTGGGTACAGGTCAGGTCTGGGTTTCTGCTGATTTCCACCATGGTCAAGGAAGGCAATCTATAAGTAAAAGGAAATCTTTGGCAACCCCCATATTGGAGTGCACTTCAGATGATTAAAACGTGAGAATTAGGATCAGTGCTTTCTGAGTTGAATTGCAGATTTAGTAACATACTGAGTGCTTTAGTCCACATGAACCAATCATCCTCTTGCTTAGAATAGAAACAACCAGGCTTTCCTACCTTAGCCCTCCTCTTTAATGTGGAGAATACTTTGCTGTTAGCTTCCAGAAGTGATGCCCAGATGAAATTGTACTTACAATTTCTGCCCAGATGAAATTGGTTACTGTACTGTAGCTCTGTTTAATGGGATTCCCATTCTGTTCTATACCACAATATGGCTGTTTTCCTGAACATCAGCTTCTTAAGCAGAGTTGTCAGATGCTGCTCTATAAACAGTTTTTCTCAGAATCTTTACCCCACTGACAGCCTTCAATGAAACAGGAACAGTTTAAGAAGATCAATTTATTAAAGGTCAGTAGTATAACTGAAACTTCCCTTTAGAAGCTAAGTTTTCTCAAACCACAGTCCAGATATTAACAATATTATGGTTGGACTCCTATTAAAAAAGTCAATAATATTTGATCAAGATGAAGACAATGCCAAAATGCAAACTTTCATATTTACCTTCATGTTACGGTTAAAACTCTCACTTCTAACCCTTTATTCACATTCATAATATTGTTGCTAAATTAATTTAATTCATATAAAAGAAACTATGATGAAGATTTATTGGAAATAAAAGAATATTTCACGAACACAAAGTAACCTTTAAATGGCAGATGAATTTGGCTACCCACTGCATTTTTGGCACAATACCCTCAGAATGTTTTCTCAAATTGGAAGAGGTCTGCAGTACAACACAGACATGGGAATAAATGACTGGAAGAATCATATTTTGAGTTTGGATTTGAGTTTACCTGAAATTCAGACCATTCCAGATTGGAATCTGAGGTCTGCGAAAATCTGGCAGGAAGACAAACTCCCCAGAGGAGTAGGTTCCCACCATGAGACTGCAAGGGAAGTCAGCCACATCCTTCCACAGTAACCACAAAGACAATGTTAAAAATCACACAGCACCAGGTTATAGTCCAACAGGTTTAATCAGAAGCACACTAGCTTTTGGAATGACGCTCCTTCATCAGGTGGTAGACTACCACCTTGATGAAGGAGCGTCGCTCCGAAAGCTAGTGTGCTTCCAATTAAATCTGTTGGACTATAACCTGGTGCTGTGTGATTTTTAACTTTGTATACCCCAGTCCAACACTGGCATCTCCAAATCATAAAGACAATAGAAGATATCCCCATACTGTGGTATGAAGAAAGCTGGAGCTATTCCTTTTACCACCGCCATTGTTACACAACACGGACCAGCCAACTTGGACGCCACGACCAAGAAACTGATTCATCCAAAAGCAAAGCTCAAACACATACTGCCTCTCTTCAATAACTAATGTATACAGGTTCGACCTATTAGATAATCAGTGAACACAGATGGAATTTTTCAAATGGAATAGAAAGAATATAATAGAAAACAGCCTTTTTATATCCTGTTTACTGTTAGTGTCTTCCAAGCACCATTGGATAACAGCCCACAAAACTTTGGTGAGACCTCCGAGTGAAGATGGGACACCGTCAGTTTTCTGACATCATGCGACTGAATCTCTTTCAAAGAGATAAATGCTAATTCCAATCTAGATTCAAGCAAAATTCAAGCTATTGTTGCTATGTTCACTTCAGTCCTATTTTGGCCCATTTGAACTCAGGATTTGCGATCGGAATGATTTCAAGCCAGTCTTTTCTCATTTACTGATTTTTTTTAATGTACTGTTTATATATAGCCATACACTTTAACCCATTTCTCTGAATGCTGCCCAAGTTGTCATTGGCATTTGGGTGCACGGGTGAAATAGAGCAAGAATTTGTTACACTAGATGCCTGCCCGTTTTGATGTAATCTATTGTTTCCTCCAGGATTCCAAAGGATGGCAGTATGGCAGAATGATGTGACAAACTTGAGTCTTTTTTTTTAAGATTGATGCCTCATTTAATACAGTGCTGTAATCAGACTCAATGCAATGGGTTTGAAAGATCATCAGTAACTTATGCTTTTAACACTTTTTGAATGAATGCCTCTTGGCCCATTTTAAGACGTTGAATAGTTTGACATCCTGACCTCCCTTATCTTTGCCAGTAATATTCATCCAAAGGAAAAAGAAAGAGAGATTAGAATGGTTCATCACAGGGGTTGATGGGAAATTTTGTGGTGTGCAGACAATGAAGGCTGCAGTACAGACAGGGGAAAGAGAAGCAAAAGGGCACCATAACTCTTCCAGACTTCAGAGAATAAATGTTCAATATACTCAGTCTGTCATCAAAGGAGAACTCTTGCATTCCAGGAATCTAATCTAATTCATTTGACTTGGCTGTAATGCCTTCAAAGCCTGCATAGCCTTCCTTAAATACTCTTGAAGGGCTTATGCCCGAAACATCGACTCTCCTGCTCCTCGGATGCTGCCTGACCTGCTGTGCTTTTCCAGCACCACATTCTTCGATTCTGATCTCCAGCATCTTCAGCCCTTACATTCTCCTACTTCAATATAAAGACCAAAACCAAATATCTACTTCTAGATGTCATCTCACCAAGGCCTTGTAAAAATTAAAGCAAGCCTTCTTTATTCCCCTTGTGCAGCATATCCCCTTGTAATAAAGACCAATATACTAATAGCCTTCCTAATTGCTTGCTGTACGAGCATTCTAATTTTCTGAAATTATTCGACAAACACATCTAAATCTCTCTGAACATGAGCATTGACAAGTTTCACACATTTAAAAAAAATCTAATACTTTGACGTTTTGACTGAAGTAAATAACTTTACTCTTCCCCACAATAAACTCAATGTGCCACCTTAGTGGCCACACATTAAATTAGAGTAAAACCTCTTTGCAGCATCTCTGCATTGAACTTCCATCTCACTCTTTCACATGGCCTTATATCGAAGTTTGCTGATGGTACTCTACTCTCCATCTCTTCATCTAAATCATTAGAGATTGTAAATAACTGTCTCTCTAGCAAAACTGACTCTCTATGTTCATAATTTATCAGAAAATCCCTACAGTGTGGAAAGAGGTCATTACCAACTCACCAAAGAGCATCCCACCTAGAGCAAGCCCTTTACCTATAAAACCAGCATTTCCCATGGCCAATCCACCTGGCCTGCACATTCCTAAAGACTACAGGCAATTTAACATGGCCATTTTGGACTGTGGAAGCAAAGCAGAAAACCCAGTGAAAACCCACATGGGCACAGAGAGAATGTTCAAACTCTACATGGGTAATCAACCAAGACTGGAATTGATCCTCAGTCCTTGGTGCTGTGAGGCAGCAGTGCTAACTGCTCAGCCACTGTGCTGCCCATGGATCATGCTTTCCTGTTACAGCCTCCATAGAATATATTCTCGAACTTACCCAGTTATTGATGTCAGGTTGGCAAATCAAAGCACCCTGCTTTCTCCCCTTTCCCTATTATTTGCTAACTTCTGACCTGCTTGTACATTCGTAAATCTAAGGAATTTCGAGAAAAAAAATCCAGCGTACTCATTATCTTGGTAGTTATTTCTACAGAACGCTAGGATGTAGGCCATTTGGTCCAGGAGATTTGTCTATTTTCATTCCTTAATTTTTTTCCAGTATTAGTTTTTCCATTGCTATGAATAATCTGGATTTCTTCACTCATTTTACACCTAGGATTGTCCTCTATTTTTAGTAATACAGTTTGAGTCTTCCATTATGAAGAGTGGTATATTTGTTCAATGTTTCTGTTTTTACTTATTCACAAACATAATTTTTTCAGTATCCTTTTCAAGAGGGTATATGTTTACTTTAGCTCCTCTCTTCCTCTTCACATCACTACATAAAAGATCCAATTATGTGTTCTATATTTTCAATTTTTATTAAGGTTTCTGTGGCCCTTTGTTGGATTCCACAATTTTCCCAATCTTTAGACTTTCTTCTGTTCTCTACAGCACAATAAACCTTTTCTCTTCATCTAATATTATCTTTACCTACCTGAGAACAGCACAGAGGCTTTACCTTTCAATGGAATTCACTTTGCTGGTCATTTTTAAATTATTTCTTTGCATGTTTTCCACTGTCGCTTCATAGCCATATGTTTTAGTTTGTTCACTTATTAACCTCAAACAGTTGTCCCCTCATATCTACCTAATTGGCTTTAAAATTCATGTTTGTGTTTAGAGCATGTCCCTTTGGAATTTTGCTGTTCAATTGTATTATAAACCTTCGTGCTTTCTTTCCAGAGGCATTCCTCATTGACCCATTTGTCATTGCATACTATCACAGATAGAAATTATGTTTTTTTTTGCCTAATCTGTATTCTTGGATATGAAAGGATTTTTTTTTAATCTTCTGGGAAATTGTCCCAACTAGATCATTCCAACAACAAGCATTTTGTGAGCATTTTGTCATTTATTATCATATCCATACCCCAGATGTTTAAAACATGGCATCGCATTCACTCACACAGGCTTACACATGCATACACATGCACAAAGATGAGACACAGATGAAGACAGAACAATGCTATTACAATCCATGATTATCTCAAAAATAAAACAAAGAACTGCGGATGCTGACAATCTGGAACAGAAATTGCCAGAAAGACTTTAAACTCGTTTGGCAGGGGTTTGGGAACCTAAGGGAAAGTTCAGAGTTAGTTAGTGTGGGTGAGGGCTTAAGGGAAAAGGAGAGTCAAAATAGTTTATAAAACTCAGGGCATAGCTGAGCAATGTCACACTAAGGTGAGTGGAAACCGGGTAGTGACAGAAAAAGTGAGAATGTTTATAAACAAAGGTCCTTCTGATGGTGTTACGATTCAAAAAGAAGGTGTAAAAGCTAGCATAAGGACATTAGTCTCTTAATTTCTTCTAGTATTTGGTTTTCTGCTGCTGCGAACAATCTTAATTTCTTCACTCATTTTAGCACAAAGGATTATCCTCTTTTGCTTGTAATGTACTAAAAATGGACTACTATTTAAATGGTGAAAAATGCAGTACGCTCCTGTGCAGAGGGACCTGGTAGTCCTTGTGCAGGAATCATAAAGAGTTGGTTTGCAGGTATAGCAAGCAATTAAGAAGGCAAATGAAATATTGTCCTTCATTGTCACAGGGATGGAATTTAAAAGCAGAGACATTATGCTGCAGTTGTATAGGGTACTGGTGAGGCCACACCTGGAGTACAAATTTAGGCTCCTTACCTGAGAAAGAATGTACCAGGAGGGGAAGCAGAGGGGGCTCACTAGGTTGATTATGGAATTGAGGGGGTTGGTTTATAAGGAGAGATTAAGAGACTGGGACTATACTGATTGGGATTTAGAAGAATGAGGGGAATCTTATGGAAATATATAAAATTATGAAGGGAATTGATAAGATAGAAGCAGCGAAGTTGTTTCCACTGGCTGGTGAAACTAGAACTAGGGGGCATAGCCTCAGAATAAGGGGGAGCAGATTTAGGATTGAGTTAAGGAGAAACTTCTTCACCCAAAGGGTTGTGAATCTGTGGAATTCTCCGCCCAGAAAAGCAGTTGAGACTACCTCATTGAATTTTTTTAAGGCAAAGATAGATAGATTTTTGAAAAGTAAAAGAATTAAGGGCATGGTGAGTGGGCAGGTAAGTGGAACTGAGTCCAAGAGAAAGATTAGCCATGATCTTGAATGGCGGAGCAGGCTCAAGGGGCCAGATGGCCTACTCATGCTCTTAGCTCTTTTGTTCTTATGTTCTTAACTGAGGGCTGAACTTGTGGAGAGAAAGCTGAGTTAACATTTTTAATCCAAGAATCTTTCTTCAGAATTCTGATGAAGTTCTGAAGAAAGGTCACTCCAGCCAAATGTGCTGAGTTTCTCCAACAATTTCTACTTTTGGCCCATGATTATTTCAGTCTCTCCCATTTCAGGTCTGCAGTTTCTTAGATGAGATTAAACATTAGTTGAAGTGAAGGTCTTGTAAAGCAAGAGACTTTCAATAAGCTGCAAATCATCTCACAACCAACACTGAGAAGATTAGTTCACAGGTGAACTTCAAGTTTGACCATGCGGTGGGGAGTCCTTTCCCAGCCTTTCATGGTATGGCTATTTATGGCTGGGAAGGGAGAGGCAATGGTATTGTGCATGTTCACTTAAGCCATTATTCAGAGACCCAGATAATGTCCTGGGATCCCAGATTCAAATCACGCTGCAGCAGATGGTGGAATTTGAATTGAATGAAGATTTGGCATTAAAAATGTAATGCTGACTGTGAAAATGTTATTGATTGTTAGTAAAAAGAAACCTAACTGGTTCACAAATGTCTAATGGATAAGAAAAGCTACCTTCCTTCCTTGATATGGCCTATATCTAACTTCAAATGCATAATAATAGGGTTAACTACCTACTGAAATGGTCTAGCAAGCCATTCAGTTGTATTAATCCCTAAAAAGTCTCAAAAGTGGAAAGAAATCAGACAGACTGCTTTGCATCAATATGGCCTGGAAATTACAACATCAATCTCAGCAGTACCAATTCTGCAAAATCCTCCTACTAATGTCTGGGCCCCCTTTATAGATTGGGAGACTGTCTCAGACTAGCCAAACCTGAGGTAGACATATTCATAGAAGTATAGCTAACTAACCATGTCTCAGGCTCCACCATTCCCATCCCTGATATGTCCTGCCCCACTGGTAGGAAAAGCCCAGGACAGGGCACAGCACTGGGATAGATAGTCAGGGTGAAGTTGCCCTGTGAGTCCTGAACATTGATGCCAGACCCCATAAAGTCTCATACACCAGGTAAAACACGGGCAAGAAAACTCCCTGCTGAATACAAAGTACCCCATCTCCATCAGTACTCCTCCATATTGAGCTTGGAGGGACACTGAGGGTGGTAAAAATGTAGAATTTATCAGTGTGGGTCAGGAGATCAATGTCCGCACCAAGAGGGAATCAGCAACAACACTACTGATTAGCTAAAGAATGCAACGGCTAGACTGGGTCTCTAGCAGGTGGTGAGGGAACTAACAAGAGGGAAAAACATACTTGACCTCATCCTTACCAATCTGCCAGGTGTAAATGCATCTGTCCAGGATAGTATCAGTGAGAGTGATCTCTGCACAGTGTGGAGACAAAATATCGTCCATCATCTTATGTTGTACCATCACTGTGCTCAGCGGAATTGACATAGAACAGATCTAGCAAAACTGGTCATCCACGAGGCATTGTGGCCATCTGCGGTAGCAGATTTGTGCTCAGACGCAATCTGTAACCTCATTGCCAGTATATCCCCTACTCTACCCTTATTATCAATCCTGGGAATCAACCATGCAAAGGTGCAGGAGGGCATGTCTGGAACAAAGCCATGCAAACCTAAAAACAAGATGTTAACCTGGTGAAACACAACACAGGATTACTTGCAAGACCCAATAGTGTAAGCAGCCAGTGATACAGTGCTAAATTATTTCACAGCCAACAAATCAGGTCTACAGTCCTAGCACAGCCTGACATGAAAAGTGGTGCTGAAAATGTGTTGCTGGAAAAGCGCAGCAGGTCAGGCAGCATCCAAGGAGCAAGAGAATCGATGTTTCGGGCATGAGCCCTTCTGGGAAAAGTGGTGGGCAATTAAATAACTCACTGGAGGAAGAGGTTCCACAAATATCCCCATTCTCACTTATGGAGATCCCAGCACCTCAATCCAAAAGGTAAGGCTGAATCATTCCCAATCAAGGGTTAACGCCTGAACCATCAACTCTCCTGCTCCTCAGATGCTGCCTAACCTATTGTGCTTTTTCCAGCACCACGCATTCTGACTCTGAAGCACTCGTAACAATCTTCAGAATGTCTTCAAATCTTCAAAGATCTGTCAAGTGAATGATCCACTTCGGACTCTTCCAGAAGTTCCCAGCATCGTAGGTACCACCGCTTAAAATTTTATGCAATCCACAGGATATCAAGAAACTGAAGGCAGTGGACTCTGCAAAGGCTATGGGCTCCGAAAACATTCCAGTGATAGTACTGCGGACTTGTGCTCCAGAAATCGTCACCTCCCCAACCAAGCTAGTCTAGTACAACTACAACATTGTTGTTTACCCAATGATGTGGAAAATGGCCTAAGCATGTCCTGAATGCAAAGTGAGACAAATCCAACCAGGCCAATTAGTACCAATGGGTCTACTCTCGACCATCAATACAGTGTTGGAAGGGGTCATCAATAATGTTATTAAGCAGCACTTTCTTAGCAATAACCTAGTCACTAGCTCTGTTACAGCCACTCAGCTCCTGACCTCATTGCAGCCCTGGTTTAAAGGTTGCCAAAACAGTGGAATCCCAGAAAGGAGGTGAGGATACTGCTGGTGCTGTCAAGAACATATTTGACCAAGTATGACATTGATGACCCAAGGTTTTTTAGGGCTCCGTGTGATTCGGAGGAGTGGCTCTCTGCTTATTGGATTCATACCTGACACAAACAAAGGTGCAATTGTCGGAGCTCAGTTATCTCAGCTCCAAGACAGCTCTGCAGGAGTTCCTCAGGACAAAACAGAAGTTCATCAAGGAGTTCCATTCCCTCTCTAGAGCCATTTTATTGACTGTACCCGAGTTGCAGCTCTTAAACTATGCATCCACTGTGGATTTGTCACTTCTTCAAATTGGGTCATGGATAGATGTATCAGAAACACATGTTGCAAAGACATATTCAAGTTGATATTTCATTTTTGTTGACTACTTCATGAGTTGTCACAGGACCAAGTTGGCAGATGTATTCTTCACAAATGGGTCAGTAGGCGTGTTCCCAAACCACTCTTGGTGATGGGCAATGATGTCACCCTCTCTGTGTCCTTGCCATCCCCAGTGCTTCTTCCAAGTGGTGTTTATTATAGAGGAGTGTTGATTAATTGCTTGAGGTGGGGAGGGGTCAGTATGTGGGTAATCAGCAGACAAATTTTGTTTTATTCATTTCAATGTGGGTATTGCATCTAGACTGGCACAGCTCTTGAGAAGCTGGTCATCTCCTTCTTGATATGCTGCAGTCCTTGAGATATAGGAATAGCCAACGTGCTATTAAGAATGGGGTTTCAGAGATTGTGATCCAGCCACAGCAAAACAATAGCAATATAGTTCCAAATCAGAGTGGTGCTCACCTTGGGGAGTGGCAGAGGGGGGGCACGGGGAGCTTGTAGCTAGTGTATCTGTAAGGTGAAAGTGGGTACAGCATATGCTAGGGATTAGAGTCAAGATTAGAGTGGCACTGGAAAAGCACAGTAGGTCAGGAATTCTTGAGGAAGGGCTTTTGCCTTAAACCTTGATTTTCCTGCTCCTTGGATACTGCCTGACCTGCTGTGCTTTTCCAGCACCACTCTAATCTAGTTGTATCTGTAACTTTTGCTGTTCTTGTGGTAGAAGTTGGACAATTGGAAGGTGCTGGTGAAGGACCCTTGGTGAGTTTCTGCAATGCAGTTTGGAAATGGTACACTCTATTGTCACCGTCTGTTGGTGCAGAAGGGAGTGAATGCTGAAGATGATGGATGTGGTGTCAATCAAGTACACTGCTCTGTATTTGATGGTGTCAACCTTCTTGAGTGTTGTTGGAGCAGCATCTTACCAAGCAAGCGGAATGTCAGAGGGAATGCTGGGATTCTTAGCGATGGCCATTGAATGACACCAGTGTGTCATGAATATTATATAACCTGGATATTGTACAGGTCTTGCTGCAGCTGGATATAAGCTGCTTCAAGATTTGATGAATGGTGAATGATGCTGAAAATTATGCAAACATAAGCAAACACCTTCACTTCAGTTCTTGTGATGGAGGACAATTATAGATGAATCACCTGAAGGTGGTGAGATCCTGGGCACTGCCGAAGGAATTCCTGCAAAGATGTCCTGGGGCTGGGATAACTAATTTACAACAACCACAATCATCTTCTTTGGGGTTAGGTTTGACTCAATAAATAGAGAGTTTCTCCCCAACTCCCACTGATTCTAGTTTTACCAGGGCTCCTTGCTACTATACTCAGTCAACTACAACCTTCATAACAAGAGCAGTCGCTCTCACCTCACCTGTGGAATTCAGTTCTTTTCTTCATGTTTGGAATAAGGTTTTAATGAGATCAGGAGCTAAGTGGTCCTGCCAGAAAATAATCATAAGTTTGACTTGATGCCAGGAAATTTCATTGGGTCTGCAGTTAATATAGAGGAAGCCCAGAGCAACACCTTCCTGAGAATCAATCATTGTGCTGCTGCGTCTCTGATAGCACTGTTCTGTTGGTGGAACAGCACCATATTCCCTGGGGTGGCGATGGAGGGCTGAAACACTGGCTGTACAGGATCATTTGCTCAGTATGATTTTGCAGGGCTATGGGAGCACTGTCGTTGCTCTGGCACATGTCGAAAAATTAGCAAGGAGGAATTTGCAAGATCATCTGTGGGAACATTGTGCTGTTTTCATTTCTGGTGCCTAGATTGATACCTGACTGTCTATCCAGTTCTAATCTGCATAGGTATCCAGTTGAGGTAATCTGGCTGAGTGAAGATGAATTTATTTACAGTTCTGTCTTTTGTTTCTATGTAGAACCAAATTGGTGCTGTATGAACAACTTTGCTCATATAGTGATTTCACTCTGTGATGCCTCATTCCACAAGGCTGCTGCATCCACTTCTCCGTATTTTAAATGCAAAACAAGGACATGTGCTGAAAGATCATTCCAACTGCTCAGACCAGCTGAATGTTGGTGAAGGCGAGATTTTGTAGAGTAACTGTTGAACTGTTGTTGTCAGTATTTTGTGTAGGTATAGTAGGCGTCATAGTCAGAAAATTCAAAAGATTATCACTATCCCAAACTTTAGAAGCTTTACTTCAGCTGATATATGCCAGCATATTATTTACCTAACTGCAGGAAACTCCCATATGCTGGTCTTTTAGGTGTTCTGTACAATTGTACATTGGACAAGTTTGGCAAATGTTTCTCAAAAGCAAGCAAACTGCTAAAGAAATTCATACAAACTGGTGCTTCAGTGTAAATCGGAGACACACAAATTTCTTCGGGACACAATGCCACTCTCACAATATAGTTTTATTGAAACTTTCTTGGAAATTCCAAACCATCATTACATTTAAAAAAATTCTTAACTGCATGCAGAATTTAGTTTTATATGATTGCCCCATTAAACTGCTACAGACCATTAAGTCCTCTAACACTGCACTATTTTCCAAGCCTCCCTTGGAATGGGCAAGATTCCAATCAGAAGTGTTTATCATACCTGAAGCCCAGAGTATTTAAGTTTAGTTGACCTTGAAACATAGATGCATTCATATGTGATGCAGTCTTTTGTGAGCACAGTTGGCAAGGCTGGCATTTATTGCCAATCCTCAGTTGGTCCAAGAAGATGGTGAGCGAACCCTTTGAACCACAAGCCATTTGGTGCAACTGAACAGTTTTCAGCATCACCTCAGAAGGCAGTCAACCATCTTGGTGTGGGGTAGAAGCACATTTGGTGGGAAGCTGGTTGATTTCCTTCCCAAAAAGGATATCAGGGAATCAATCAAGTTTTTAAGTCAATCTGATAGCTTACTTTTACTGAAGCCAGCTTTATAATTTTCAGATTTATTAACATAAAATTCAACTCTTCAAGCTGCATTTGTGAAATAGAAATCCGAGGAGCAGAATTTAATGACCCCCATCCTGAGGTAACTTTGGACGCGAGAGGACACGTAATCAGTTAGGAGGGTGTCAGGTGGAGACCCCAACTCTACTCCAATTCATTTGGTGGTGGGAAGGCTTGTCCTGTTGCCAGGTGAGGACCTTAAATGGGCAATTCTTCCCATTTCGAAGTCTCCATGCCACCATCACTGCTATCTACCCAGTGGCGCACCAGGATGTGTTACTGTCTTCAGGAATGGCCCTTTCTGCCAACACTCTACTTCCATGACCATCACTCTGTAATCCCCTTCTGCCAAGAGGCACAGGATAACTGGTTCATTTATGAAAAGTCTCTGACTTATGCAATTCAAAGACATAACTTACAGCATCTGCTGAAACAAAGATAAGCTGTTTTTTTAACGTGGTTTACTGAATACTGGGTTTACTGCCAAGAGTCATGATCAACCAGTTGAATTCCCTTGTGGAATGGCACAAAAGCTCTGCCTGGATGTCGCTACAATCTCCAATTACCACAATCTCTTGCCACAACCAAATGAAAGTAAATGTGTGATGGCACAAAAGAGCAGATACATTGAGTAGTATGGTGGCTCAGTGGTCAGCACTTCTGCCTCACAATGCCAGGGATCCTGTAAGGTTTCTATGACTTACGCCCACCATTCTGCAAATAAGATACTGAATGGTTAGAACATGAGACAACCCAATCCCCTGTTTTATAAAATACTGAAACAGGGCATGTGATTGTGAGTTTAATGAGCTCAACTTGACAATAGATGTTTGATTGACTTTACTACAAATGCAAATTTTTTAAATAAGCAGGTCAACATTTTGCAATATATCGTAATTATTTATATCATGAACTGATCAATATTGTATAATCCTGGCATGAGTATTTTTATTTCAATGGTTGCCTATAACTATGTTAAGAATTGTGATTAATTGTTTTGTCATCTCAATTTAGCATCTGCTGTATGATGATTTCCAAATCAATTAATCAACTATCAATCCAGCTGTCTCTTCTTCTGAACTTGGTCCCAGGGTGATCCTTAGCCATAGATTGTTTAAGGACTGTATTTTTATTTTCATGTAGATGAACTGGAGCTGAGGGGCTTGTTTTCCAAATGAAGGAGATTGGTGTAGATGAGGGGCCAGTCATCAATAACATCAGTCCTCTGGTGGCCAGAACCAAGCTGATTGGTTGTCGGGTAGTTGAACAGCTTGGGTGTTAAGTAAGACAGGGTGAATCTGGGTCAGACCAAAAGAGAAATCAGCAGGTCTGCAGCAGCCAAAACATCTCTCAGTTTTCTTCAGTAAACCACGTTAAAAAAACAGCTTATCTTTGTTTCAGCAGATGCTGCAAGTTATGTCTTTGAATTGCGTAAGTCAGAGACTTTTCATAAGTGAACCAGTTATCCCATGCCTCTTGCAAATGAGCTAAAACATTTGGGAAAGGGAAGGTCGAGGAGGAATCTTCAGATCAACAAGAACCAACCTTATGAAGATCTTGTGAAGAAAGTCCATGGAGCTGTTTTGCCAATTTCTCTCGGTCCTTGTGATTTTTTTCTTCCTTGTTTATGTTTGGCTAAGGGCATATGGGGTGTTTATAAGGGGACAATTTTAGCTTATCTAATTTACATAAGTTACTTTAATTGTTTCCCTTATTTAGAATCAAATTACCTGTACTAAATTGTGATTCTTGTTAAGTACAGGAATCTGGCCAGTGCTTTCAATTAATCAGGGTCTGAAAATCAGGTAGTTTTAGATATTTGTGTGTTTCATTCAAACTTTGTAACTTTTGTGATAACTCTACCAATAGTCAGGCTTGATTTCCAATATCGGCCTAACAGTGGTCCTACTGAGCAACAAGGAGCTGTCGGCTTCTGATTGACCAGCAGCTCATTGCAAGCAGAACATTCCCTCCCAGGATCATTAAGCCTGGAGAAAATCCGCTGTTGCCCAGATAAATGTCTAACTGAATGGAAGCAATGCAGGGATCCTGACACTTCTCCATCCAGGCGACAAGTGGCATTGCTGCCTGCACTAAATACCATGCAGAGTCTTCAAGAGCATTGGTCTCAGTTTCTGAGTGACGAGTTAACCAGTAACCATGCTACATCAACCATTGTGTTGAGGTCAAGACAGGGTCCATGTTAGTAAAGTTTCATCTCACATTTCAAAATATCAAGCTGTCATATTCGACCAAGAGTAGCCTCTTTACAAAAGGAGAATATAGAACAGTACAGCACAAGTACAGGCCCTTCAGCCCACCATATCTGTGTCAACCTTGATGCTATTCTAAACTAATCCCATCTTCCTCCATATTGTCTGTAGGCCTCTATACTCTGGCTGATCATGTGTCTGTCCGAATGCCTCTTAAACATTGCTACCGTATCTGCTGCTCCCACCTACCCTGGTCGGACTTTCCAGGAACCTACCACCCTCTGT
The DNA here is from genome assembly GCF_020745735.1 of Hemiscyllium ocellatum. NCBI lineage: Eukaryota > Metazoa > Chordata > Chondrichthyes > Orectolobiformes > Hemiscylliidae > Hemiscyllium > Hemiscyllium ocellatum. The sequence continues at coordinate 14,488,592 of NC_083436.1, forward strand.
GTAAAAACGTGACTAGCATATCTCCTTCAAACATTCCCCCTGTCATTTTAAACTTATCGCCATTAGTATTTGAGATTTCCACCCTGGGAAAAATACTCTGACTATCCAGCCTATCCATGCTTCTCATAATTTTATATACTTCTATCAAGTTGCCCCTCAGCCTCCAACATTCTACAGGAAACATTCAAAGTTTGTCCAACCTCACCTGGTAGCTAATATACTCCAGGACAGGCAACATTCCAGTGAATCTGTTTTGTTCCTTCTGCAAAATCTCCACATCCTTCCTCTCATGAGGGGACCAGGCTGCACACAATATTCCAAATGTGGCCTAACTAAGGTCTTACAGCTGTACCATGACTTGCAAACTTTTATAGTCAATGCCCCAACCACAGTGTTAATAAGTGAAGGCTGTAAGACAGTTATGTCTGAAAATCTCCAGATCCAGCTCAGAGGATTATTGTTGTGGTGGTAAATCATACAGAAGAAATATTTCGGTATTAATCCTACTCTCCAAAGCTGCTGTATTCACATTTTATTATTCCCATGGATAACAAACAATAAATGAATTGGTAGGACTTAAAGGATAATACTCTTAGTTATCAACATCAATCATCAATTATTACTTTCTGTATTAATTGCTGAAAAGATTAGTTTTTTTTTCCTTAATTCAGAAGTGCATTGTTATCATGTTGGAAAATAACTGGTCCTTGCTTCACCATTAACAACGACAAAATAAGGTTAACATTAAGACAATTTTCACTACACAATTTAGCAAACAAAGCTTGAATTATTAACCCTTCCTGTACCAGAAGAGATGTGCAATGTTTTCAAGGGAAACCAAGTCACTCTCTGTTGAACAGATGCGAGAAGATTACAAAGATGTTTTTAAAGGCCTTGGACAGCTTCTTGATGAAAAGCATCTCATACGTGTGAGAGAATCTTTGCATCTGCTGAGGACAGTTCTGGTTGCCCACAAGCCTAGCTTCAAAGACAAGAGAAAGAAACTGGAAACATAGGGAGTAACGAAGAAAGTACAACTCCCACAGATTGGATTAGAGTATACCTAGAAAACCAAGAATGTGCTTTGAAGGGATCTCAATACCACATTGCCAATTATTGTAGAAAAGTTGCCATAACATACCAAAGCAGAGGTCCCTAGAGGTGAAGGATGGAAAGTCACAGGTAAAGCAAAAATGAGCGTGTCAGTTTGTTGCTTATATTCTGAGCATCATTAGGAGGTACAGATTTTTTTTCAGATTAGGTTCCTGACAGTGGGGAAACAAGCATTTCAGCCCAACAAGTCCACACTGACCCTCCAAAGATTAACACACCCAGACACATTTCCCTCTGATTAATGCACCTCACACTACGGGCAATTTTAGCATCACCAATTCACCTAAGCTGCACATCTTTTTATTGTGGAAGGAAACCAGGGCACCCAGAGGAAACCCACACAGGCACGAAGAGAATGTGCAAACTCCACCCAGACAGTTGTCCCAGGCTGGAATTGAACCTGGGATCCTGGTGCTGTGAGGCAGTAGTGCTAACCACTGAGCCACTGTACCACCCAACAAAATATGGAACGCTTCATGAATTTGCACGTCATGCTTGCGCAGAGGCCATGCTAATCTTCTCTGTACCATTCCAGTTTTAGTATATGTGCTGCCGAAGCAAGATGGTGGTGCATACCACTGGCATTTCTATGACTCTGGAATAGTAACACCATCGGTTGTGTGTGCTGACAGTAGAAGCTACTGTGTATGATCTGTTAGTCTACAGATTAGAAAATAAATAATCACAGAACATAACCAGAATCAAGTGTAACTGCTTGAAAGAGGTCACCAGATGAAACTGAAGCTGGCAAGAAAATTCGCAATTAAAGACCCTGAAATTATGTACAGAGGTAATGCGTTAATACCAAAAGTATCATATTCAGATCTTGATATTGTGAGTGCAGTACCAAAGATACATTGACCAAAACATGTGAAAGCAGTGCAACAATTTGTTGGATACTTGAACTCACTAGAAAAGGTCTCACCCAATTTATCACCAGGCTTTGCGCCTCTATTTAAGCTTATTACCAAGGAAGTACAGTGGAATTGGGCACAGAACAAGGAGCTTTCACTGGCATCAAGTAACAAGGGGTGCCATGCCAATGCTGAGCTACTACAACTTCAATGGTACATTCACCCTGTAATGTTAGTGAGACAGGATTGAAACAACCCTTAGGCAGCGAGAACATTCAGTTGTACTTGCACACAGAAGAGTAATGCAAACTGAATAGCCTGTCCAGGAAATGGAGAAGCAGCCTCACCCAGGAATGTGAAAACATCAGAAGAGCAGTAAGCAACAATCCATATCTGTACCATTGAAATTTCTGAACATTTTAAAATTTATGTGTGAAATGCATGTGAAAGTGGGAAAGGCCAGCATGTACATAGCTTTTATTCTTGAGTGCTAATTTCCTTATTGACCATGGCTATTGAACTGCAAATGATAGTGCATATATATTTTTTTTCTAAAATGGGGAATGTTTGAGAAATGCTTTCATAAGGCTGCACGTACTATGCATTGCAACTGTCATGTGATCTCTGAAGTTCTTTCAATTTAGAGTGAGAAGTTATTAAAGCTTATACATGGGACTACCAACTTCAAGCATATTCTAGTTTGAGGCCACGTCAGTAAGATAATTTATAATCTTTTGGAGTCCTTACTCAGTGGTGTAGGATGGAGATTGGGGTGGTAGTAGCAGAGATGTGTGAACAATTCACTATAAGCTTGATGTGAAAAGGTAAGCAATAATGTTGTGCTTTAGATAAAGAAATCGCTGTTCGGTCATATACATATAAACACACAGAAGAATGTAAAATACCAGAAATGATTGACAAAAAACAATGCACCTTGGAAACGTCTGATAACCACTTGCAGAGCTCTTGAAATCTAGTTTGAAAATTGACTGTCTATATGTTACTTAATAAGTAAAACAATTTTTGATTTAAGATACAAACAAGCCATTTTACTCTGCTACACATATTTTATATATCCATCACCTGTTTTGTTAATGTTGAATGAAGTGGTCACACAATTCCCATGTTCTTTTTCAGAGTACGTCATGGACTCTTTTGCATGTTTAATGACTTGCACCTCCAATAGTGCAGTGCTTCTTTTGTGCTTACATTGAAATGTCACACAAGATATTTTTCTCCAGAAACAAAAAAACATAACTTCTAACCTGGAGGCAAGAATCATTACATCAAGTCAAGACTGATTCAAGAATGTATATCAAATCTGCTTAACTATTGACATAAGGTAAGATTAACTATGACAAAGGGAAGGATCAGAGGCTACCAGCAAAAACTGGCTCATTTCACATCTTAAAAGATTTTTCTTGCATGATAAGGGGCAATGCTTTTACACAGAGGGAGATTTGGATGTGGACTGAACTTCCTGAGGAATTGGTGGATATGGGCATAGTTACAATGGTTAAAAGACATTTGGATAAGGACATGAATAAGAAATCCTTGGAGGGATATGGGCCAAGTGCAGGCAGGTGGGATGAGTTTAGTTTGGGATTACAACTGGCATGGAATGGTTGAGCAGGAGGGTCTGTTTCCTTTCTGTACAACTCTATGATCCTCTCTAAACACCTAGAGGTTCAGCCCCAATATTCTTTTTGTATTACATTTGATAAGCTGATTAAGAAGGCATTTAGCACACTTGCCTTCATTGCTCAGACCTTTGAGTACAGGAGTTGGAGCATTATGTTGAGGTTGTACAAGACTTGATGAGCCTCTTCTGGAGTACAGTGTCTAATGCTGGTCTATCTGTTATAGGAAGGATATTATTAAGCTGGAGAAGAGATTTTCCAGGATGCAGTCAGGAATGGAGGGTTTGAGTTACAAGGTAAGGCTGGATAGGCTGGAAATTTGTTCGCTGGAGCATAGGAGGTTGAGAGGTGACCTTATAGAAGTTTATAAAATCATGAGAGGTATGAATAAGTGAATGGCAGGTGTCTTGCACCTAGGGCGGGGAATGTCAAGACTACCAGGTATGTTTTTAAGATGAGAGGAGAAAAATTTAAAGAAGACATGAGGGTCAATTGTCTTTACACACAGAGTGGTTTGTATGTGAAATGAATTTCCAGAGAAAGTGATGAATGCAGGTACAGGTAAAAGACATTTAGATAAGTGCATAAATAAGAAACATTTAGAGAGCTATGGGCTGAGTGCAGGCAAGTGGGACTAGTTTAATTTGGGATGATGTTTGATATGGACTTGTTGGACCGAAGGATCTGTTTCCGTGCTGTATGATTCTAAGATTATGACTCAATGACTATGAGTCTATGACTATGACTCAATGATTCTATGACTAAGGCTCCATGATTCTGTGATATCCTTAGCACAAGTGTGAAAGAGGGCAGATAGTGCTTCCCTTAAGATGGGAACTGCATTGAAATCCTCGACAGCATTATAATGCCAAAGGTTAGTAGTGGGGAGAGAAGTGTTTGGCACAAAGCAGAAGTTGAGTTTTCTGGATTCAGTTCTTGCTGGATTGCCAGATGTCACATTTTATATGATATGGCAAATGCTCATGTATTAAGTTCATGTTGCTGTGTGGCCTCCTTTTATTCTGGGTCCAGACTACGTCGTTTTCACATTAATGATGCATCTGGTTTAAATTGTACAAATTCACAAGTGGGCCCACATTTGCCATAAGTATGTATTTTCACAAGTACATATTGCAGAGTTCCTCTTGCCACATAACACAGTGCTACAGTTATAGAATAATTGGTTTAGTTCTCAGAATGAGATTATTAGTCATTAGTTCAATTTATGACTATATTATGTCATTGCATTGATATTCAGAGGGCAGGGTTTGGTCAAAGACACAATGCAATCAAGTTCTCAGTTGATACATAATGAGGAGTGATTTTCGTGCCCCTGTGGTAAACAGTTGTATAGTGTTTGGGGTGGGAGATGCAGAACCCAGAGAAGTCTGAAGGGACCTGTGCAATTTTCCAGGTTGCTCTCAATAAAGTAGAGTGTGAAGTGCATTTCCGAGCAGCTGCCAAGTACACAGGCAGCCATTTTAGAATGCTGCACATTCATGCTTGTACATGCAGTTGCTTATTCCAATGCATCTTTCTTTGCTACCTGTTTGCAGGAGCCAGCAATGCACATTCTATGCTGGTCAAACAGAAGTTGGATCCTTGCAAAAACAAGGGCTGGAGATTCTGACAGGAAAGCCAACAGAATCAAAGGAGGAGAGGAGTCCACAAAACTCATAATGCTCTTTGTTTTTAAATTCTTATCTTCTTCCTTATTCACTCATTCACTCCTGTTCTAGCTTTCTCAGTTTTAACTCAGTGTTAGAGACTTTTGTGGAGGTTGCAGATATGTGCAATTATCTGTAATTGTAAAAACTTATCTGGTTCACTAATACCCTCTAACGAAGAGTATCTGCTGCCTTTATCCTGTCTGGCCCCACAGCAATGTGGCTGACTCTTAATTGTTGGCCATAATGGCTCATCAAGCCACATAATTCGGGGGCAATTAGGGTTAGAAAACCTGCATTCCATAACAGAACTTAAAAAAATGATGCAGTACAAATTAGCAACAAGAGGAGAAACTTCTTGGAAAATAAATACCTGAAAGGAGCAAGATGAGGGTGTGGGTGTTTTGTGGGGCTCTGAAAAGCATGGAGGGGTGTTGGGGCTGACGAGAAGTTGGGAGTAGCCATACAAAAGCAAAAGAATCATTGCTATCAGAAGGATGTTATGAAACTTGAAAGAGTTCAGAAAAGATTTACAATGACTTTGCCAGGGTTGGAGAGTTTGAGTGATAGGGAGAGGCTGAATAGGCTGGGGCTGTTTTCCCTGGAGCATTGGAGCCTGAGGCCTTTATAAAATCATTAAGGGCATAGGCAGGGTGAATACTCAAGATCTTTTTGCCCGGACAGGGGAGGTTAAAGGTGAGAGGGGAAAGATTTAAAGGGACATAAGGGGCAATGTTTTCACCCTGTGTATGGAATGAGTTGCTAGAGGAAGTAATGGAGGCTGGTACAAATACAACATTTAAAAGGTATATGAATAGGAAAGGTTTGGAGGTATGTGGGCCAAACGCTGGCAAATGCGACTATATTAATTTAGGATATCTGTTCAACATGGGCAGGTTAGACCGAAAGGTTTTATCCGTGCTGCACATCTCTATGACTCTATTATGAATCATGGCTTTGATTAATAAAATTAAACAAAATGCGGTATTCATTTCTAGAAGGAAAGCTATATGATTAGATTCCCTACAGTGCAGAGACATGCCCAACACCGACCATCTGAAGAGTAACCCACCCAGACCCATTTCCCTATGACTAACATACATAACACTATGGGCACTGTAGCACGGCCAATTCACCTGACTTGCATATCATTAGACCATGGAAGGAAACCCACGCAGACATAAGGAGAATGTGCAAACTCCACACAGGCAGTCTCCCAAGGCTAGAATCGTACCTCGGAGCCTGGCACTGTGAGGCAGCAGTGCTAATCACTGTGCCATTGTGCCACCCGTTCTCCACATATATAATGTAGAGAAGCTACTGAATGTATTCTGCTAATGGTTGATGTCACATTAAAGTCAAAACTGACTTTCTGTCAAAATATGCATAACTTTTCCATGTACCTTATGGTGGATCTTGGCTTACAGCAGAAAAATCCAGAATTTTTCCATTTATCACACACTTCATACTCACCATGGTGCAGGTTTACCTGTTAGAATCAGAAAAAGGCATCCCATTGAAACTTCTGTTCAGGTCCTTATGTCTGCAGCCAATCATAGGACGTCAACGATACCACTTAATTGGCATATACTCAGCTCAATCCTACCCTCTGATTTGGCATCGAGGAACAGCAGATACACAGTTAACTTCAAACTTAGTTGTGAAATCTGCAGAGCAGAGGAATTGTGCAGCAGTGAAAGAATTCAATTAATTGGAAAACAATGTCAGAGATTAGTAAAGAGTTCAGGCAGATTTCTAAGAATAAACATGCAGACAGGGGAAAGCTAAGCACTCGGCTGCCGATGGAAGAGAAAGTTGTCAGAATTTGAACGGAAATCACCAGAACAGACTCAGGGTTTCTCAAATGGATCTGAACCTTTGTCCTGAAATAAGCAAGTTAATCAGACATTGCAGATTTTAAAGCCGAGCCCGGAAGATGTACCAGGCTTCTGGAAGAGAAACAACTTTGTGCTGCAGGAAAAGATTAAGACATCATACTGTCTCCCATAGAATGTTATATCAGGCTTATCCCATTTCACGGGTAAACATCAACAAAAGAATGGAAGCAGATTGGCCTGTGTTGGGAGCGCCTCATCAATGTTGGCATGCCAGATCGTCAAACTGTGAGCAAAGTTGGAGAGAAAAGAGTTTGTGAAGGCAAGCTGGTCATGACAAGAGTAGATTCACACTTGTGTTGTCAAAAACTTACATCAATGGTGAGATTCAAGAGAAAAACTCTTCCAAAACAATTCCCATCAGGTTTTGTTGTCCTCATTCATGATGAAGGATGAGTGGGTGAAGGTAACTGGTGGACATTTCTGAGGACAGCTTGGAGCTTCTGACCAGGAGGATATCGTAAAGGAAAATATTTTCTCTTCTGGGGCATGTTCAAACCACATCTTGTCACAGTGGCCAGATTGTAAATTATTGATTACAAGTGATCCAAATAGCCACATTCTATCATTTGATAGCTCCCTAAATGAGACCTCCCAGGAGAGGCTGGGAAAAAAACATGGAATGACTGATGGATCAAGGGAGAGAAGGCATGCACCAAGGGAACTAGGTACAAGCTCTGACACTAGGAACACTTTGTGAGTGAGATGCAGAGGTTTAGGATAGAATCAGAAATGAAGCTGTCAGATCATTCAAGAAATGTGGAATATCTAACACACTGCATGACACAGAAGGTGATTATTTTTGGAATACTATGAATGATGAGGAAATGAATACTGATGAAGTGAAGTTGGTGTTGATGATCCATATGCCATTCAAAAGCAGACTGGCATGAATTGTTTGATTCAAAAGATGAAGAGATTTTTATTTCGGGATTTTAATGTGTATTCAGTGTTAAGTAGCAGCAGTTGTCTTTTATGTGCTGTGAAAAGAAATAATAAATAACTTCATCAATATGCCTTTTGTTAAGGAATTTAGTGCACAGAAATGAATGGCTATTTCCACTGAGGTTCTTATTTATTAACAGTTAAAAATGTTATTAAAATAATGCCCTGGACTAGTTTTGTACTACCTTTGGGGACAGGGTTGGCAAGAAAAGTCTCAGATGTGCCAAATGAAATACTGAGGTAATGGGAAGAAGGTGGATTTTTACCCTCCAAAAATTATATTCATGGGAAAGTTAGCACCTCAATTTTTGACTGAAGGTTTGCTCATAGAAACTTGAAGTTTACACAATGGTGCTTAACTTCATTATTTGGAGATGCTGGTGTTGGACTGGGGTGTACAAAGTTAAAAGTCACACAACACCAGGTTATAGTCCACCTGAACCACCTGATGAAGGAGCGGAGCTCCAAAAGCTAGTGCTTCCAATTAAACCAATTGGACTATAATCTGGTGTTGTGTGATTTTTAACTTTAACTTCATTGAAGCACACGAGCAACATAATGACAGTTCTGGTTTCCATGTTATTAAAGGATATGAAGGCACTGAAGAAGGTGCAAACAAAAAAGTCACTCGAATGATACAATAGCTGAGAAGTATAGCAATCAAAGAAAATATTGAATAGATCAAACTGTTTCTAGAGAAGAGAAGATGGAGGAATGACATGATATAATGTAGCTGATGATATTACTGGAAAAGTTAGATTCTAGAATGAAATATGGGCAATAAAAATTATTTTGTGCATTTTTTAAATAAATTGAATATGGAGGTTTTTCACTAAAATCATCAGCACACAGTAATGTAGATTTTAACAATAGCACTTTTTCTGTGCTCTGTGACTCTATGTTTCTGATCCTATAATAGTTAAAAGATTTCAAAACACACAGAAAAACAAAATCCCATCTATTCCCCAATGATATCACTTTATAGCAACTAAAAAGTCCAAAGAAATTCCTTCACTATAAAATCTGTAGGTTCAACATTGACTGTTTTGTCACAGTGAGTTTTGAGAAGATATGTAGCTCAGGTTGAGGTTCTGCATGTAGGTTTACTGGCTGAGCTGGAAGTATCGTTTTCAAATGTTTCATCACCATACTAGGTAACAATTTCAGTGGGCCTCTGAATGTACCATTGGTGGTGTAGCCGGATTTCTATTTATATATTTGAATTTCCTTGGGTTGATGATGTCATTTCCTGTGGTGACATAATTTCCAATGGTGATGTCATTTCCTGTTCTTTTTCTCAGGGGGTGGTAAATGGGATCCAAGTCAATGTGTTTGTTGATGTGTTTTGTCTCAGTTCCAACCTTGTAAGCTGTGAAGCCTTTTCCTTTGGTAACTCAAACAACTGAGAATGTAGTCTTTCCCCCTCATTTAATAATCTGTTATTAAACCGCCTGGCATTTTCATAAACCACATCTTTTCAGTAAGATAACTTATGTCCTTAACTGCTCCAAACAACCTCATTTTTTTTAGGAGAGACTATATTTGACACTGACTCTAGTCAGGTGTCTTTCAAAGTGCCCAAACTTTTTTGAACTATTGAAACAACTTGTGTATCCTAGTTTCTTCTAAGGTTTTCTCTTTCGGGTCATAACCCCACCCCCCAGCATAAAGGACTTCCATTAACATTCCAGGAGAAAATACTGGTTTAGAGTCATTGTTCCAGAAGTCCTAACTAAAGTTAATTTAAACATAGTTGCAAAATTAGATGCATGTCTAGATGCCACAAGTTTAAAATCCAAAATATACAACAAGTAAGACTTATATATAATATATATAAATATCATACAAATCTCATCACACTTACCAGATGCATTTAAAACTCTGATAGAAGGTATTTCCACTTGTGGTGAGTCCAGGACTAACGTCAAATAATAGTCACTAAAAATTCTAATAGGGCATTCAAGAAAAACTTCATCACCAAGAAAATGTTAGGATATGAAAATCATTACAATAGGATCTGGTTGAAGTGAACAGCATTGAGATATACTTGTTATATCTCAAAGATATACTTGCTATACCTCAGCCAGGTAAACACCTGATAGAAAAAGAATAATAGGATCAGTTGTACATGTAGAATCGTGGCTTGAAATAGGTTTGTGTGGAGTATAAAGTATTGATATGTCCCTGCTATGCCAAATGACCTGCTCCTGTGCTATCAATGCTATGTAAAATACATGCAAAGAAATTTCAAACAATAAAAATATCAATGAAAAATATGCACTGAGTTATTACTCTGAGATGAGTCATTTTTTCCATAAGTATCAGGCCCAGCACACTGAAGGCACTGAAGTCTGCCGGGCAATCAATTTCTGAATTTATGAATATAGCCACAAAAAAATGCATCAGAGATCCTTCCAAATTGACTTCTGGCCAGTTCCACATGTTAATAAATAAAACTTCCCCAAAAATAGAAGGAGTAACAAGAAACCCTCATAAGAGGCAGAATCACTGATCTCAACATTAATTCTTCCCACATAAGACAGCGAGGGTTGTTTTCTTTAAGAAGGTGAAGATATTTGCACTGATTTTTATAATGGCGTTTCTATAGCTTGCAATTCTAAGACTGTTGAGAGGCAGAACGCATCAATAACTAATTTAAATTAGACACTGGAGATATAAGTTCAAAATCCATAATAGCAAATCATAGCATTTAATTTCAATTAATTAATTAATTTAATTCATTTAATGCATAAAGAAGTCGAGAATTGAAAACTCATCTCAGTGATGGTGTCACAGAACTATCATCAATTATCACAAAATCCCATCTAATTCACTAATATTCTGATGGAAAGGAAATCTGCTGTGCTTACATAGCATGGTCTACATGTGACTGAAGACCCTCAGCAAAAGTAGTTAACTGTTAACTACCCCTGAAGTGGTCTAGTCAGTCAACTCAGTTAACTGTTTCAGAAAAGTCAAAAAGGAATAAGGGCACACTGAAGACCTGGTATTGACTCAGGCAAACTCAACACAGCTCAGCCTGCAAGATCTCCCTCATTGACATATGGAGACTTGCTTGTCAGCATTATCCTATAAGGCAGATAAGCAACAATCTGACACAGTCATCGTCACAAAGGCATACATGTTAGCCAATGGGTGACATCTCACTATCACCAGCCCATTGGCAGGGCAAATCCACTAGACACACCAATATAATGACATACAGTCCAGAACGTGACTCCAAACCCCATGATGTCTCATGGCATCATGTCAAATGTTGGTAAGGAAACCTCCTACTGATTACCAGCTACCACCTCCTCTTAGCTGATGAATCAGTACTCCTCCATGTTGAGCACCGTGAGAAGGAAGTGAAGGAAACAAGGACACAGGATGTCTATAGCTTGGGGACTTCATGTCCATTTGGTGACATCACTGCTGACTGAACTGATCATGTTCAGAAGGACATATCTGATAGACTGGACTCTGGCTAGTGGTAGAAAACAAAAAGTGGGAATAAATTATTTTATTCTGGTTCTCATGAATACTTCAGTCTCAGATGTACCTGTCCAAGACAATATAAGTAGCACTGACCACCACACAGTCCTTCTGAAAGTAACCTTCAGACCAAATGTACCTTTCAGACATGCCAAATGGGATACATTTGAACCGATCCAGCAGCTCAAAACAGCACATTCATGAGAGTCTGTGGGCCATCAGAGACACCAGAGCCAAATTCACCCATAATCTGTAACCTCATGGGTCAGACCCAGGGCTGGAGATGGTGGGATGTCAGCCATTGGTTTTGTGTATGATTCTGTGAGGATGACCATGTCACATTGTTGTTTATCCACCTTCTGGAATAAAGTTCCGGAGTAAGTCCCCAAATGTTCGTTAGGAGGATTTTGTAGTCCAACAGAGATGGTTCCAATGCCTGAGTCAATGCCAGGTGGTCAGTATGCCTTAATTCATTCTGACTTTCCTGTAACAGTTCACAGTTAATTAACCTGGTACAGTTAAACAATAATATCAACATAAAAAATTGCAAGCAATAGACATATGTAAGCAATGCATCAGATTAAAACTACGCAGCCCAGTCATATTCAGCTGTGACTAGTGGTGAACAAGTAAGTAACTAGCAGGAAGGAGAAGTCTCCACCAATACTACTTGGTCTCAATGATGAGAGAGCCCTACACATCAGTGCTAAGATAAGGCTGAAGCATTTCCAACCAGTAAATGTTGATCAGTCTCAGTCTCCTCTTGCAGTCCCCAGCATCAGAGATGCCAGTCTTTAGCCATGTTGATTCACTCCATTCAATGTCATGAGGTGGCTGAAAGCATCAGGTACTGCAAATCAGAATAACTTTCCAGCTCTAATACTGAAGGCTTGTACACCGGAACTAACTGTGTCGCTAAGCAAGCTGCTCCAATACAGCTATAATATTGGTCATCTGCTTGAAAATAGGATTGAAAGTTTCCAGAAGGAGGAATCCAACTCCACCAATTCCAACCTGATTAGCCTCCCCATGATTGTCAAGAAAATGATGGACGTTGTCATCAAAATGCTATTGAGCAATACTGAGGCAGCAGTAACCTGCTTATTAACGCTCAGTTTATGCACCACAAGGGTCATTCAGCTTCTGACTTCAGTGCAGCCTTAATCCAAATGTGAATATTAGAATTGAACTCCAAAGGTTGGACGAGAGTGACTGCCTTGACATCAAGGTTATATTTGAGCATGGTATCAAGGAATCCTGGAAAAATTAAAGTCAATGGGAACCGGGGGAGATCTCTCAGATGGTTGGACTCATGGGTGACACATAGGAAGATTTGTTTCAGTTGTTGGAGGTCCGTCATCTCAGTTCCAAGACATTGCTGCAGGAGTTCTTTAGGAAATTTTGTGAGGCCCAACCATTTCAGCTGGTTCATCAATAACCTTCCCTACATTGTCAGGTCAGACGTGGCATGTTCAGTGGTTTGTGAACAATATTCAGTGCCATTCATAACTACTTAATCGCAGAAGCAATCCATGTCTATCTACAACAAAACCTGGGCAACATTCAAGCTTGGACTTGTAATGACAAGCAACATTCATGCCAACAAATATCAGGAAATGACTCTCTCCAACAAAGAGAGAATCCAACTATCTCCATTTGACAATCTCCAGTTAAAATTTGACTGGATCAGTCATGTAAATGTTGCAGCCACAATAGCAAGTTAGAGGCTGAGAATTCTGAGGTGAGTAACTGACTGGTATCCCACCCAATACTATTTACAGAGAAACCTCGATTATCCGAATACCAATTATCCGAAAATCAGATTATCTGAAGGAGATCTCGAGGTCCCGATAGAAGCATTACATCAAAGACGTGTTTCCAACAGTGATTGCGTCTTTTGTTTACAGTGATTAAACAGGCACCGTCTCTTGCCCTCTATCTCTCCCCCCACTTTCCCTGGAGTTCTACAGAGAGGTGTGCCCTAAACCACCTCCCACTCCCCCCACCCTTCCCCAGATAATATGACCAACATTTTCCTGCACAGGGCACAGGTGGAACTTGTCAAAACATCGCAGTAAGAAGATGTGTGAGCGCGTGTGTGTTTGTGCATGTGCTATTTGGACACTTACCCCACAAAGGTAGCATCAGCAGCAGCAATCGTATTTTTAGTATCCAGTCCGGCTGCCCCAGAGACGGGTGTGGGGGCGGTGTTAGACAGGCATGGGAGGGTGTGGGGCGTAGTGAGGTGTTGGCTGGTTGAGTGGGCGGGTGGAAGTGTTGGACGGGGTTGGGGGGCATGGGGGTGTCGGATGGGAATGGGGTTGGGGGCTGGGTCTCACGCGTTGTGTGCTGCTGCAGTCTCCTGAACATGGAGCAGGCTTTAAAAACTCCGAGCCCCAGAGGAAAGGCATTTAATCAATTATCTGAGTGAAATAGTGCCCTGCCATCTCGTTCGGATAATTGAGGTTCCCCTGTAATCTCTCCATCACTGAAACAGCAGTGGCAGTAAGTGTACTTCATATAAGATGCGCTGCAACAACTCATGATAGCATCTTCCAAAGCCACCACACCTACCATCTGGAAGGACAAAGGTAGCAAATGTATGAAAATACCACCACCTGCTAATTCCCCTCCAAGCCATGCACCACCTTGACTGGGAACTGTCATACCAATTTTTCAGTATTGCTGGGTCAAAATCCTGGAACTCCCTTGCTAACAGCTCAGTGGGTATACCTATACCACATAGACTAGAGTGGTTCCAGATATTTGCTCACCACTCGCTTCTGAGGGACACTTAGAAATGGGCAACAAATGCTGGCCTTGACAGCATTGTCCATATCTTTTAATTCAATGTAAAAACCACAAGGGAGCTGTGAGGTTGATTGTAATTGAACACCTTTCCCCACATGGACTTCCCAAGGCTTCAGAAATCTGGGAATGATGTGAAGGCAAGAAATGTCAGAACAAGAAACTAAGTTCCGTTCATTGTAATGCCTTGCAGCCAGGAGGAACCGGAAAGTTTTGGATGCCTCCTGCTGATTGCCACCTCTACTTTCCCACCATTCCTGATCTAATCACAGGACTCCCTCCCAGCCCTCAATGTCTTGCTGCTTCATTCCTTCTTGCAATGTCTACTCTCTCATGCCAGGACCTGATCTCTTCCTTCTTCTCTCTCCCCACATTGTATCACGCCTCCTCTCCATCGACTGTTGCCTTGACTAAAGTGCTGTCCCTCTCCTCATAATTGAAAAGGATCATTCTTGTGGTTTTGTGCCACTGGTTTACACACCCAGCATCTTAACAGCCTGTCAACGTGTCTGGCTGCCAGGCTACAGATGAAAGAAAACCTCGATAAGATCCTGTTGTTAAATTTGGAAGAATTACAATATTCCTGACCTAGCTGACTCTTCTGCATGATACCACATTCCTCTGCATTCTTCTCTTAATGCTGCAACTATTGCAGAAATTGAGCTTCTGTTATATATGGCAGCTGAATAGCTCTGCCACCCTCAGGTCTGTGGGAGTTGAAGCCGATAGTGAACTTGCCTTTGGACCTCAACACACTCAACATGCTTGGGTACTCTAGACAAAAAAAGGTCCACTGACAATCACACTAAGGTGTACTCCAAACATCTGTGCATGTCAATTCATCTGACAATGTCCTTTCCAGCATTGAAGTCTAGTTTGTGAATCGCTACAATGCATGGACCTCAGAGTCTGTGTTCAAGATAAAAATAGGAGTGAATGTAATTCATGTTACCAAACCGCCAAGG
Organism: Hemiscyllium ocellatum; assembly: GCF_020745735.1. Classification (NCBI taxonomy): domain Eukaryota; kingdom Metazoa; phylum Chordata; class Chondrichthyes; order Orectolobiformes; family Hemiscylliidae; genus Hemiscyllium; species Hemiscyllium ocellatum. Next base: position 14,503,974 of record NC_083436.1, read on the forward strand.
CTAATGGGCTTCACTGTATGGCAGGCATCCTTTCTAAGCAGCTGTGGACCCTGGGCAACACCACAATGCAATGGGAAGGAAAGTAGGAAGATGACTTCTGTGGACATACATGTAGCATGGGTGGCGTGTCACTAATAATATCAGTAAATGTCAACTGGACCTAAAAAGACAAGGAGCCACTCTCACTAGTATCTTTACATACAGATGAGAAGGACAGCACTTCGACTGGGACAACACATCAATTCTAAGACAAGCCAAACACAGACATGCGCAAGAATTCCTAGAAGTATGGCATTCCAACAGGAACTCTATCAACAAACACATTAATTTGGATCTCATTTACCACCCACTGAGAAAAAAAGGAAATGACGTCACCATAGGAAATGATGTCTCTAACTCAAGGAACCCTTAAACGCATAAATAGAAACTGGGCCATGCCACTAGTGCTTCACCGGAGGCTCACTGATGATGTTACCTAGTATGGTGACGAAACGTCTGAAACTGAACCTTCCAGCTCAGCGAGCAAACCTACATCTAGAAGCTCAACCTGAGCTTTAAATGTTCTCAAAACTCACTAACTGTAAATTTATTTGCACATTTGTAAATGTATGTTCACCTTCAGCTGTGTATTTGTACAAGCCTGTGTCAGTGAAGATTCAGAGTCCACCCATCACTGATATTTGCTAGATTATGTTCTGCAGTGAGTAGTTCCTGCAGCATGTGCAGACAAAAGGTAAATGGCAATGACTACTACTTTGGCAATTCAACTCATTCTTTCCAGGTAGGCTATCCCAACTACTGTATCACGGCATTCTGGAGAGTCAGTCATTATCTTACATAATGTTAACAGAAGTCTTTAAGGCAAGCATGTGGACTGCACATGGTTAGTTAATGCCTGATGTTCACCAAATATGTATGGGTTAATGGTTTGTTTCAGCTCCAGTGCATGGGTGCTTGAGTCATGATGTTGCCCCTTGAAGGAGCTCTATTGCTTAAATCAAAGCCCCTCCCTCACAGAACAAAACATTTACCCACAACCGATTCCAAGTGTGGCCACAGCAATTTACATCTCCGTTGTTAACTAGAGCATAATGGAAGGCAGTAACAGTTGCTCCTTGAACACTGAGTCTCTGATACAACCACTCCCTCTTGCTAACTCCAATAACATAAACATTCCCTTTGGATAGCTCTCTCCTTCAACCCCAGTACACTTCTTCAAGTCTTTGGTCAACACATTTATCTAAATCATTATTTGCCCACTTTAACAGCCCCAACTCCAGGCACATGATGTAAACATGCCAGGTCAGGTAGTGCACTGTTGTCCCATGGAAGCCAGATTGCCTCCCATGCGCTATCATCTCCCCCATATATTGAGTTGTCCACTCTTCATCCCAGCATTGTGACTCCAAACTCCATAATTGAGTTTCCTAGACTCCCTCCTGCAGCAGTGTCCCCCAGATAACCCCTTTGACTTGTAATGGACACATCTCCAGGTCTGACCACATGCCACTGCTTTTAAGTGACTTATTTAGCAATAAGTGAGCAGACCCCTAACTGAAATCTGTATGGCTCCCAGACTGTGTTCCTGCAACTCCACAGATAGCTGCAAAAGATCCCACAGGGATGACCATAGCCCATTCTCTGGCTGCAAGCATCAAGCAAATGCAAGGTGAGTGAGAGCTAAGAGAGTGAGCAAACAGCCTGGAGGTTCCGCCTGGCCAAATCCATGAACTACATGATTGCAAACAAAGTGCCTTGGCAGTTGCATTGCAAGGGGAGGAACTGGTACATTCCAAAGTATGGAGGGGCCCCTTTCCTTTACGCCATACTCAGGCCGATGTCTGGGGTTTGCCGATTACTTTGGTGGTCTCTCTATAGCAGGCTCTGAAACTTCAAAGTCCTGGAATACCACACTAGGGCAACTCTGTTAGAGAGAGAGTGCTGAACTGAACTCACTGTTTATAGCCTGACTAGTGAGTCGGAGCTTATCTCCACACAGTAATTGCGACCGCCACCATTGCCTGGAGGATTCCCTCTCTTGTTGGTGGGACAATGGCCACCTGGTACCTATCCACTCGGGCAGTACCCCCAAGAGAGAGAAAAAGAGAGATCAAACTGCTTATCCTGGTCAGCAATCCCCCTTGAGTGGATAGTTTGAAACCCCCGGATCACCCTTTGGTCTTTGACGCTGGAATTATGGTCTGGGATTTGTTGTGAACTCAGCCTGAATTGATTTACCCAGAAGGAGCACAGATGGACTCTAATATGAGCAGTGAACTTCATTGCAGAAAAACATTCAACTTGCCCAATCCATACAATTTCTCGATGGAAATTATACTCTATACTATGGCATAAAATATAAGAAAACTGGAGCAAACACAATGTAAATCTTTAACCCTACACAACTTACTGGGTACTTAGACTTTAAGAATTAGACAACCACCCTCTCCCCGATGCCTAATCAACGACTCCAGAGTGCGAGTGTTCCTGAAAAGGGTTCTAATGGTCTCAGAGGGACTTGTTGCTTGTCCGGTGAGTCTCCCTCTTTGCCTCGGGTGCTGTTATGGACTTCCAAAATCCAAGGTCACAGACAAGGTCGATGCCTTCAGCCCCAAAAGGGTTGGTGCCCAGAGACGCAGTGAGCTCAGAGCGAGGAGAGTGGAGCCCCGATAGCTGGTTCTGCTGCCCCCTTTACCCATGTGATTCCAAAGGGGCCGGCCGGCTCCGCCCCTCAGCTCATTCCATTTCACAAAGCATCGCCGGAGATTGCTGGGGCCGGTTTAATCTCATCATTTGAGGAAACAAAAGGGTTAATACTGTCACAAATTTACTTCACTGAAATTTTGGTGACTTCATGGAGCATCCCAAACTGTTTTCAGATTAGAGTAAATTGTTGTCCCATTAACAGGTAGACTCCACTGTTCACAGTTTTGGGGTTCATTACCATTTCTATGCCTGTCCCTTGATACGACATCTGGCGTGTGCCGTTTTGTTGGTTGAGTTGTCTGAGACCTCTGAGGATCTCTATCCCCAGAAGAAGGTGTGTCCTTATTCTGACAGGCCTGCTGGGAAACCCTGCCTGTACAGATGCCAGGTTGACCAGTTTTTCACAAAAGGCCATTTTCTTTCAGTCTTTCCATTTAAAACTGGGGATTACCCTAAAACTGCTACAAACTGCAGCATTCAAGTGCAAAGGTTTACTATCAGTGGAGTGGAGATGTGCCATGATGACATGGAGAGACTGTCAGTGTTGGATTGGGTATAGGATTTGAGTGTCCCAATTCAGTGTTGCCGTCTCTCCAAATGGCAGTTCAGAGGAGCAAGCAGCAAGCCGGAGTTGCCAGGTTTCCCATTCTGAATTTCATGTCAGGAATTACCAGCATCTAGTTTCTATCTGTCAGGTGAGAGAATGTGGGATTGTGTATTAATGCAGTGGGATCAAGTGGTTATGAGGGTGATAGTGAACAGTAAACCTTTTTAATAGGCCTCTCACTACTCAACAGCGAGAATCTCACCTAAATGTCCAGAACTTGATTGGAAAGTGTGATTCGTTGACCTCGACATTGAGAAAGGTCTGACTCAATATCTCACTCAACTATCCCATTTCATTCAGGGCCTGCTGCCCACAGTGTGAGTAGAATCGTAGAGATGTGCAGCATTGAAACATATGTTTTGGTCCAACTCTTCCATGCCAACCAGATATCCTAACCTAATCCAGTCCAATTTGCCAATATTTGCCTCATATCCCCCTAAACCCTTCCTATTCATATATTCATCCAGATGCCTTTTAAATGTTATAATTGTAACAGCCTCTACCACTTCCTCTGGCAGCTCATTCCATACACATACCGCCTTCTGCTTGAAAATATTGTCCCTTCAATCTCTTTAAATCTTATCCCTCTCACCTTTACTTATGCCCTCTAGCATTGGACCCAACCCCACCTCCCAGGAGAAGACCTTGGCTATGCACCCTATCCTTGTCCCTCCTGATTTTATAAACCTCTCTAAGGTCATCCCTCAGCCTCCAGTGCTCCAGAGAAAATAGCCCCAGATTATTCAGCCTCTCCCTATAGTTCTAACCCTCCAACCCTGGCAACATCCTTGTAAATCTTTTCTGAACCCTTTCAAGTTTTATAACATCTTTCCTACAGCAGAGAGAGCAGAAATATACACATTATTCCAAAAGTGACCTAACCAATGTCCTATACAGCCGCAACATGACCCCTCAACTCCTATACTCAATGCACTGACCAATAAAGGAAAGCATACCAAATGCCTTCATCACTAACCTATCAACTTGAGACTCCACTTTCAAGGAACTATAAACCTGCCTCAAAGGTCTCTTTGTTCAGTAACAGGCCCAAGGACCTTACCATTAAGTGTATAAATCCTGCACTTATTTGCCTTTCCAAAATGCAGCACCTCACATTCTCTAAATTAAACTCCTTCTGCTAGTCCTCAGCCCATTGGTCCATCTGATCAAGATTCCATGGTACTCTGAGGTAACCCTCTTCACTCTCCACTAAATCTCCAATTTTGGTGTCATCTGCAAATTTGCTAATCATACTTCCTGTGTTCACATTCAAATTATTTGTATAAATGACACAAAACAGTGGACCCAGTACTGATTCTTATGGGACATCATTGGTCACAGGCCTCCAGTCTGAAAAGCAACCCTCCACCACCACCCTCTGTCTCCTACGTTCGAGCCATTCTGTATCCCTGTATTTCATGTGATCTAACCTTGCTAACAAATCTACCATGTGGACTGAAGCCCATTAAAATATATTAGCAAATTAAACTGGAAAACTCAAGAATAATTATGCAATTGAATAATATGGGGTCAGCTTAGTTAATTTCTACACTGACAGCCGATGTTTATAAGTTTTCCATAGAATGGAATAGAATCCCTAAGTTCACCTGTCAAATCTAAAAATTTACATCAATGGTATGATTTAAATCTTTTTAACAAATTTAATCCATAAATCTAACCTTCCACCAGTAAATGTACTTGGAAGTGGAGGTGGAATCATTTAAAAAGTATGGGATATTGATTTTACTTTTGGCATCAAGTTGGAAATGTGAGTTTCCATCACAACATCCATAGTACAATGGCAACGATGAACATCTAGCTAGCATTCATTATGATTTTAGGCTGGGGCCATCACAATCTGTCAGATCTGTGACAAAGCTCAGCCAGAGGTTTAATGGGAACAGAAACAGGCAATCACTAAGCTAACAATAGGCCTGATTTTTTCTTCCTTGGGCTAGAAGCTGTATTCGTGCTTCTCCTGATCCCACAACAGAGTGTAAAAGTTCAGAAACCTAGTCAGCTTTGGAGTGCTCTGTGCTGTATAAGAAAGTTTGGACCTGAAAGAGTTACCTGAAATCACAAGATAGGCTCCAATCTTGAAGATGTAAAGGATAGCTCTGGGGAGGAGCTAAGCAGAGATCTGTACATCCGAGGCATGTACTTGCCATATAGTGTATAGTGCATCAGTGATTCTTCCTTGTTAGAGCAGCATGAAGCTAAAGTAGCAATCTGCTTTAGAATAAGCCTGATTATCGCACAAGAGGCAATAATTTGGATAAGTACGTGAATTGGAAAGACTTGGAAGGATGTGGGCCAGGAGCAGGCATAATCCTGTTTAGTTTGGAATTATGTTCAGCATGGATTGGTTGGACCAAAGGGTCTGCGTACCTGCGAGATGACCCTATGACGATGTTTCTCAGATTTAATATAACCAGCTACTACATAATATGGAATGAGCTGATGTATTGTTCATCAAATTTGAACCTCACCTCTGCCAAACCCGATCATCTTTCCCCACATGGTCTTCACTTCGACTGACAGCCTCAGAAAGGATTGGCTGGCAGTGAATTTACCCAAGCAACCTCAGATAGTTCCAGCAGAAACCAAAATGTATAAGATGGTGACAGAGGGAGCAATCTAAAGACTTCTTTCAACTGTACCATACGAGATGATACAGACACCACTCTCATTAATTTGCTAGCAGTTGTGGTATACTGAAAAAAATCTTTACTACAGCACGGTAGCTCAATGGTTAGCACGGCTGCCTCACAGCAACAAGGACCTGGGTTTGATCCCACCCCAGTGACTGCCTGTATGGAGTTTGTGCATTCTCCTTTTGCCTGTGTTTACTCCAGGTGCTTCAGTTTCTTCCCACAGTCCCAGATGTGCAGGCTGCCTGGATTAGCCGTGGGAAATGCAGGGTTACAGGGACAGGGTTGGTCTTCAGAGAGGCAGTGTGGACTTGATGAGCCAAATGGCCTGCTTCTCCACTGTAGGAACGTTATGAGTCTAAAAGCTCAGCTCACCTAAAATGGGGGAAAAAATTCCCATCAGGAAACATGAGTGTTACAAATCCTCTCTAGTGGTAAAAAGGCAAGGAAATCTCTAGGAAGAAGGAAACATTCACATAAGCTTCTCTCCATCTTTGGAGAAAATAAGAAATGCAGTACATTTTCATTTTAAAACACTTCAATGGTTTTTGAACATTTGAAAATGTTTTTCAGTGGAAATATTAGGATAATCATTAGATATTTACATGTAAAATTTTTCAACTTTACTTCAAAGAAATCTGTGGGAATAAGTAAGAAGATCAAAGTTAAGACTTTTCATTAAAGCAACAAAACATCTTAATTACAAAACATTATGTGGAATGATCCTAAGGATACAATAATTAAAAATAATTACAATATCAAAAAAGGCAATAGTTTAACACATTTTGAAGAAGATTCAACATTAATAGTTTACAATCGTAGTGAAAATGGATATCAGAATTCATCATTTTACTTTACTCAGAGATATTTTTCATAGCGTAAAAATGGTTTCCAAAGAAAGGATACTGCTAACCTAAAATGGCTACAGCAATCAGCTGAAAATCTCAGGCAATCCATAAGGAAAATATTAAAACTAACAACCTTCGAATTACCATTTTGTTTGAGCGTCAATGAAAGCATCAAGAAAGTTGCATCTCTTGTTTGACTTACGCTTGCATGACAACTGCACATAATGAAAGTTGAGGGGTTGCCTACAACTATCAAGCTCAAAATGAAGCTATAAAACAGATATCGGAATCTGCAAATCAGTTGTTTATTTGTTGTTATGTCTCACTGTCAGCCTACCTTTAAGAGATGTGCTGACATACCATCACTGCATCATAACATGCGACATGCACTTTATCATTTCTTGAACCACATGAGACATCACACCCTAGTGAAATCCTGCCTTTCTGTCATAAGTTAGTAGCTCAATTTTAGCCAAGATGCGTATGTACATCTGAGGAATATGATGAGTGTAAATAATTACTTGCTGTAATAAATGTATTTTAGATTATCAATACCACAATATTTGCACCTTGCTTCTTTTGTTACAGAAAATAATATGAGGATTGCTGCAGCAGGTAAAATCGCCAATTAGTGGCAAGCACACACCATGGTGGCTCTCCAGTAAAGACTCCAACTATTTGGTGGAAGATATGTGGCAGAATAGCTGACATTAAAAGGACAACAGCTTTGGTCAACAAATTTTGATAATGGGATAGTTCCTTATCCTTAATTAGCATCCGTTCTGTAAGTATAGGTTGCTGGACAGATCTTACACAGTCCACGGCGCTCCAACAAAAAGATCTTTTAGTTTATTAAAATAGAAGCACCTGCAAAATAAATTTCTAAGATGGTCTTAATTATAAGAAAGAAAAATAATAAAATGGCCACAATCTACCCTTGATCTGTGACAAAAGGCCATGTCAATGCAATGCAGAAGCTACAGTCTATAGCACCCTCTATTCCTATGATTCTCAGAACAATAGCTGTAAAGTCTGTTCCTTAAGGACGAAACAGTTTTTAATCTATATTGATACAAAATCCAGGAACAAAACAGCTTAATGTGTTACAGTGCAACATCTTTAAGGTTCTCAACAAAGGGCCAGTCAAAGTTTTGCTTACCATTGGCAAGGAAGGGTTTGATTGAGCTAATAAATCCAATCCTACCATGGATGACCAGAAAGATCCAGATCTAAACATCATGGAGTTCAAAGTCAACTAAGCAAAAGGCAAAATTCAGAAGGTGACCAAACTTTCCAGGTCAATGGGATAAGCAGTCTGAGCCTTTTTGATTTGATTTGCTTTGGTTTGATTTGATTTATTATTGTCATATGTACCTAGATACAGTAAGAGGCTTTGTTTTGCAAGCAGCACAGCATACCATATAAAGTGCATTATGGTAATAAGAGCTAAGAACAGTGTTACAGCTGCAGAGAAGATGCACAGACAGCCAGATCAACATTAAATTTAACATTTGAGATGTCTATTCAGAAGAGTAAAAAGTGAGGTCTGCAGATGCTGGAGATCAGAGCTGAAAATATGTTGCTGGTTAAAGCACAGCAGGTCAGGCAGCATCCAAGGAACAGGAAATTTGACATTTCGGGCCAGAGCCTGATGAAGGGCTCTGGCCCGAAACGTCGAATTTCCTGTTCCTTGGATGCTGCCTGACCTGCTGTGCTTTAACCAGCAACACATTTTCAGCTCATGTCCATTCAGAAGCCTAAAAAGAGTAGGAAAGAAGCTGTTCTTGAATCTGTTTGCATGTGTATACAAACATATATGAACGATGGTGGAAATGAGTATAACCGGGATGGGAGGGGACTTTGTTTGTTCCTTTCCCAATGCAGCAGGAAATGTTGATGGAGTCAAAGGGTGGAAGGCTGGTTTTCATGATAGACTGGGCTGTGTTCATGACTCTGTGTATTTTCTTGCATTCTTGGGAAGAACTATTTACAAACCAAGCTGCGATGCATCCAGATGGGATGCTTGCTATGGTGCATCTACAATCAATAATATCAAATATCCTGACAGGACCAGTCCACACGCACTAAAAGCTAAAATTGACACAGGAACTCATACCAAGATATTACCGCCATGAATTCTGAAACACATGTACCTCAGTACATTGCATTCCGTGGTACAATCGACAAGAGACAACTCAAGACGTATAATGCATTATCAAATCCACGTTTTGGCAGATACACTGTGCAATGCCAGTACACAAGCTTATCTTAGCCATGCAGTATCTTCCACCTGGTAGACACCAATGGTCTGGGACCACCAGTATACACAGATCTTGGAAGAAACATGATTCACAAGATTCAAAGCACACTCACTGTAGTAGAACAGATCAAGTGCAATGCAATTGATTCTCTCAGCCATCTGCAAGGATATGACTTTGAAAGGAAATATAAGTCAGGTAAGAAGTGATTATATCTGATAGCCCGGTTAACTAAGCTTAATAGAAGTATGGTGGTTACATGCTGAGTAATGAAAAAAATAATACTTGTTGCAAGTGATCAAAGCAAAAGGACCTAAAAAGAATGGAGCCATTGTTTTATTCACTCATGGGATGAGGCCATCACTGACTGAACCATCCCAAGATGTCCTTGAGAATAGAAAGGTGAGCTACCTTCTTGACCATTACAATCTCTTCATAATCTGGCCAGAACAGTCTAAATGATCAGATTGTACAATTTATTCACCGAACAGCAAAATGATCCGCATCTTCTAAAAAATCAAAAAGCTCCAGAAGTGAGTTCATAAAAACCCAAAAAAAAACACTGAAGGAGGCCATTTTGGCACAAGGTTTAATTCTGTGGTTCAGCTAAATATGGATTGTAGTTCAATTGCCTTTCTGGCCAACTTACCTCTCTGTAATAAATCCGTAATACTGGGGATGCTGGAAATCTGAAACAAGCACAAAGGACACTCGAGAATCTCAGAAGGTCTGGACAGTATCACTGCAGAGAGAAGCAGGGTTATCATTCCAAATTCAGTCTGATTCTTCTTTAGAAGTGCAATTGTTCTGAGTATGAGTCATACCCGACTTGAAATGTTAACTCTGTTTTTCTCTCCTGAGATGTTGACAAATCTACTGAGTTTCTCCAGAGTGCTCTGTGTGTGTTTCAACTTCTTGACCCGATCTACTACTTTCAGGATTTGTGGATATTCATTCCCTATTCTTCCCTGTTCCTTGTTAGTATTCCTCCATTTATTGCACATAATTAGTAAAGTTAGGCCACATGGGATTCAGGATGAGCTTGGATACATTGTTGGTTTGCTAGCAGGAGACAGAGGGTAATGCTGGAGACTGGAGACCTGTCACCAGCAGTGTTCCACAGGGATCAATTCTGGATCCTCTTTTGTTTATCATTTATATTAATGATTGGATGAGAATATAGAAGTTACAGTTAGTAAGTTTGCAGATGACATTAAAATTGTTGACATAGTAGACAGTGAAGGTTTTCTGAGATTACAAAGTGATTTTGATCAAATGGGTCAATGGCTGAAAAATGCAGATGACGTTTCATCTGGATAAATGTGAGGTGTTGCTTTTGGTAAAACAAACAGGGGCAGGATTTATACAATTAATGGTAGGCCCTTGACTTGTGTTGTAGAACAGAGGGACCTAGGGGTGCAGGTATATAATTATTTGATGTTTGTGTCATATGTAGACAGGGTTTGCCTTCTTTGTTCAGGCCTTTGAGTAAAGGAGTTGGGAAGTCATGTTGAGGTTGTACAGGCCATTGATGAGGCCTCTTCTGGAGTACTGTGCACTGTTCTGGCCGCTCAGTTCGAGGAAGAATATTATCTGAAGAGGATTTAGAGGAGATTTACCAGGATGTTGCTGGGTATGGAAGGCTTGAGTTATAAAGATAGGCTGGATAGGCTGGAACATTTTTCACTGGAGTGTAGGAGGTTGAGAGGCAACTGCATAGAAGTTTATAAAATAATGAGGGATATAAACAGCATTAACAGTAGTCGTCTTTTCCTAGGGTGGGGATTTCGAGACTGAGGGGTACATTTTTAAGGTGAGAGGAGAGACATGAGGGGAAAACTTTTTACACAGAGTGTCATTTGAATGTGGAATGAACTTCTGGAGGAAGTGGTGAATGTGAGCACACTTACAAAATTTAAAAGACATTTGGATAAATACATGAATAGGAAAGGTTTGAAGGGATATGGGCCAGGAGCAGGCAGGTGGGACTATTTTAGTTTGGAATTATGATTGACCAAAGGGTTTCTTTGCTGCATGGTTCAATGTTTCTATGACTCTAAGTTCAAATGCAACATGATCTGGACAATATCCAGGCCAATGTCCATTCCTGAAGAAGGGCTCCCCGAAACGTCGATTCTCCTGCTCCTTGGATGCTGCCTGACCTGCTGCACTTTTCCAACAACACATTTTCAGCTTAATATCCAGGCTTAGGCTAGTAAGTAGCATCACTATCGTGTTATAGCATGTGGCTCAATGGGAAAAAGATCTTAAACTCCATCTTAGCTCAGATCCCTTGAAGCAAAGCCCACTATAAGAGGCATACTGCTCTGCGTAATCAAACAGCAACATGACACTGATGTACCTATGAATGTAATCTTTGTATATAGAAACTCATTGTAATAAATATCTTCTGGATTCTTCAATACTATGTTATCCACATTCTTATGTAACAAGGGACATCATAAGCATTGTTGCAACGAAGCTAATATCCCATTGGAAGCAACAATCAGATCATGGAGAGCAGCAGTGGTTGTCCACAAAATATTCTCAGTGGCAAATCTTAAGGAAAATAATTGAAAGCCAACCTGACAAACTCTGTACCACAGACAATTCAGATCATTAGCAACATCTGTTTCTGTGAGTATAGAAGGCCATACTGAGCTGCAGACAGGATATTTACCAACTAGATTAGATTACTTACAGTGTGGAACAGGCCCTTCGGCCCAACAAGTCCACACCGACCCGCCACCCACACATACATTTGCCCCTTACCTAACACTACGGGCAATTTAGCATGGCCAATTCACCTGACTCACACATCTTTGGACTGTGGGAGGAAACCAGAGCACCCAGAGGAAACCCACGCATACACGGGGTGAATGTGCAAACTCCACGCAGTCAGTCGCCTGAGGCAGGAATTGAACCCGGGTCTCTGGCGCTGTGAGGCAGCAGTGCTGACCACTGTGCCACCATGCCACCCACTAAAGATAACATTCTTTTAATTTTGACTAAAATTTCTTTCACAACACAATAAACCTCTAAGAGTGTCTTTAGTTAAAATCAAAATAACAAAAGTTATAAATACAAGCAAAACTAAAGGTTATAGACTAATACTCAAAAACAGTGAGAAGTCTACCTATCTCTCCCTATCTTTAAAGACCCTGAGAGCCTACTGATCTGACTTTAAGAAAACATTGTAGTCAAACTGTCCTGACAGCACAGATCTGGAATGCTCCGAAAAGAAAATTTTGCTTTAAACACCAAAAAATGTTTAACTGTGTCCAAACCTCATTTTGTTCCACCATTTTCTTCTTTTAAATTGGTGTCAAAGTTAACAAAAGCCCACCTGCCACATGATGTCTCCATTGGCCCGGACAATGTGCAGAGGGAGAAAACTGCAACTGCAAGACACCATGTTTTAAAAAGCAAGCCCGTATACTTCCCAAAGCAACAGTTTTAACGGGACCAAATCCAGTAAAAAAACAGCAATAGGAAAAATAAAGGTAAAAAGATGCAAAATTGGGAACATTAAAAGAAAAGGATCCAAATGAAATAACTAAACACTGATGCATTCTACTTCAAAAGAAATTGTGAAATCCTACAAAGGAAAATAGAAGGCAAACATTTACTTATGGACGTGCCATCCAGTAACACCTTTACTGAATTGCAACTGTGGAAATAACATAGCTAGTTCTGTTTTATAGAACAAGCAATAGATTCAGATTTTTTTTAGTGTCATGTGTACTCAAAAACAAAAGTATAGGAGTACAGTGAAAAGTGTATAATGTGACCACACAAGGCACCATCTTAGGTACCAATACTGTGTATATTTGATGAGAACAAGGTAGGGAGAATGAAAGAACAAAGTTAAAAATTCAACATTACAGTAATTCTTAATATTAAGTAGAAAAATAAAGAAATAAAGCTAAAATCAAACATTACAGTCTTCCGAAGAACAAAGAACAAAAAAAATTTACAGCCCAGGAACAGGTCCTTCGGCCCTCCAAGCTTGTGTTGATGCAAATCCACTGTCTAAACCTATCGTCCAATTCCTATGGACCTGTATCCCTCTGCTCCCCACCTACTCATGTGTCTGTTCAGACGCACTTTAAATGAATCTACCGTGCCTGGCTCTACTACCTCTGCTGGCAACACATTACAGATACCTACCACCCTCTGTGTGAAGTACTTTCCATGTGTATCCCCCTTAAACCTTTCACCTCTGAACTTGAAGGCATGACCTCTTGTTATTGAATCCTTCACCCTGAGAAAAAGCTTGTCTCTATCTATCCTGTCCATACCCTTCATGATTTTGTAAACCTCAATCAGGCCCCCCTCAATCTCCTTTTTTCTAATGAAAACAAACCTAACCTACTCAACCTCTCTTCATAGCTAGCACCTTCCATACCAGGCAACAGCCTCGTAAACCTTCTCTGCACCCTCTCCAAAGCATCCACATCCTTTGGGTAATGTGATGACCAGAACTGTACACAGTATTCTAAATGCGGCCAAACCAAAGTCTCGTACAACTTTAACATAAACTGCCAACTCTTACACTCAATACCACGTCCAATGAAGGCAAGCATACCATATGCCTTCTTGACCACCCTATCCACCTGTGCAGCTACCTTCAGGGTACAATGGACTTGAACTCCCAGATCTCTCTGCTCATCAACATTTCCCAGGGCTCGTCCGTTTACTCTATAGTTCGCTCTAGAATTAGACTTCCCAAAATACATCCCCACACACTTGCCCAGATTGAACTCCATCTGCCACTTCTCCACTCAGAAAGTGCATAGCCACCAAGACGGCATTCCTACAGGGTCTCAATCTCCTCCTTGTTGCTATGCTTGCCCCACACAGTGCATTCCAGCAGTCGCCACACCGGGCCTAACACGCCATTGTCAGAGCAACCGATGCTGCTGTCAGTCCAGCCCGAGTATGGATTCAGGCTTACCGCATTGTCAGAGCTGACCGATGCTGACGGCAGAGGCTGTCCTGCTATTGAAAGCTGATGCCGCTGCCACCACCTCGAGTCCTGGGCTGGGCCCACCACAGTTGAGAACGGCCTAGTGGCATCATTCGCTGCTGAACTCCCACGATCACTGCTGTTGTGAGCTCCCAAAAGGCTCACTCCCTCTTCCGAAGAAGCTGATTCCTGCTGCCACTGCGGGAAGTGCTCGGAAGGACACCAGAAAGCCTCATAATCAGCCGCCGTTGATTCTGCCACAAGGAACAGCCAGATCCGCTACAGATCCCGAGAAAAGAGCTCTGAGAATCTTGATTGGCCATTAGCTTGGACAGGTTGTGCAAAAATAACCCATCTCCTCTTTCCATCAATGATGTGAAAGATTCAGAAGAGATATGAAAAGTTTTTAACGATAAGTTCGAGATAAATATTAATTTCAGGATTAACAGAGTCCAAACCATGTCATACAGATGGCAGCACAGAGGCTAATTTATCACAAGATGGCACAGCAAAATGAATGAGTGTGTTTTTGCAGGAAAGAAACAGCCAGAGTGGCTCACTGAATTAGTCATCAAACATACACTAATTAAAACCTCTAGGAAGGGGGTCCAAGATGGCGGTGACCCAGCAAGTCTGAGTCTACAGTGCTCCTCTCAAGACTTGGGCAAAATGGGTCACCTACCCCCACCACACTCACCAAATCATTTAAAATATTTTTATTTAATGTAATTAGTTGCTTAGTATTGAATTTAAACAATTTAATCTCCAGTAAAAATGACTAAAGGGAAGGGAGCCCGCAGCTCTCAGCAAGCAGGAACCCCTCCCCCACCCTCTCCAGCTGCAGCAGAGGCGTCCGCAGCCGCCCCGGGGGACTTACCTACGGTGGCAAGCCTGGTGGAAATCATCTCCAAACTGGATGTGAAGGTCGACGCTTTTATTGCAGAATCCCGAAGTCGATGGGACTCACTCTCAGCCGCGCTGCCAAAGCACAACCAAGACATTAAGGAAATCGAGCACCGAGTCGGAGGGGCGGAGCTAAAGGCCACGACCTCTGAAACTACAGCTCAATCGGCCATGGATCAGGTCCGGACTCTCGAGCAGCGAGTCCGGACCTGAGAAAATCATATTGATGACCTCAAGAATCGAGGTTGTCAAAAAAATATTCGTTTGCTGGGCCTTCCCAAATGGAAAGAGGAAGGCCAGCTTACAGCGTTCCTTGAACAGTGGCTTCCACAGCTGTTAAATCTGGAGGCTGGATCAGGCCAGGTAAGGGTAGAATGGGCCTACCAGGTTGCAATACGCAGGCCCAGCTCGAACCAGCACCCCCGCCCGGTCCCGTTCCAGCTGCAGAGCTACAGGGAGAGGCAAATACTCCTAGAAGCCTCTAGAAATCTTGGAAAAGATCCCCAAGCCATGATCGATAAAGTATCCAAGATCATGTTATTCCAGGACTTTTCCCCAGCTCTGGTCTGAAAGAGGAAGGCATTTGATGAGGCGAAGAAGTGTTTAAGGGACTTAAATATTCATTACTCCTTGCGCTATCCAGCGACGCTACACTTTAACCATGAAGGGTCGGTGTATAACTTCGGATCGCCGGAAAAGGCCAAGGAATTTTTGGACTCTCTTAGATAAATTGTAAGAGATAATTGATGTTGGTTTGCTTTCTCCCCCACCCCCCCCCACTCTGGTTTACATCCCGCACTCCCCCTTTTTTTTATATATATTAATCCTTTTTTTTACCTTACTGTTTAATATTATCTTGGGGGTTGGGGAGAGGGATTTATTTATTTGTTCTCTATTTAACAATTTTCTACCCCCACTTTGTTTTTTTATATATTGTATATATAGAGGCCGGGGGGTCTAGTTAATGTTGGTGGGGGAGGTGGTTACCTTATAATATTTTACCTCTGTCTCTAGGAGCGGGGTTGTTTTCCCTTGTTTTTTGTATTATTATATTTAATTTTTACTTGTTAAGGTTGTAATTTTATAGTTGTATATGTTTATACATGGTATTAACATTACCAAAAATATCCAGATGTTGGTGTGGGTGGGGGAATGGGGGTAGGGTGCTCACTGTTAACTCTAGCTCTGTAGTATATTTGAATTTTCCTCATCCTATTGAGGAGCACCTGGGTCAAGGGTGGGGCACTGGTTGGGAAAGGATACGATGGACCTTTGGAATGGAAGTGATACCCCCTGGGAATAAGGGGGAAAATCTCCATTTAAATACTTTTTTTTATTTAGAAATAGTGTTTTATTATACTGTTTTGAGTGTATTAGAGAGCCTTTATTTTTGTGAATTTTATATGCTATATGCTTGGGATGTTCTGGCTAGGGTTTCCACTCCCGAGGGGTCTCGGATTTGCCTGGACGATTATGGTTGATAAGTCGGCTAAGTGGTGCACCTGGAATGTCAAGGGGAGTAATTTATCAGTTAAAAGGAAGAAAATATTATCAAATCTCAAGAAAGGAAGAGTTGATATAGCTCTCCTACAGGAGATACACTTATTGGATAAAGAACACTTGAAATTACGACAGGGTGGATTTAATCAGGCCTTTTTTTCTTCTTTTAGCTCAAAAAGCAGAGGAGTTGTTATTCTTATTCGGAAGAATTTCCCTTTCAAAATCCTAAATCAGATAAAAGACGAATCTGGACGATATATTCTGATTAAAGCCCTATAAATGGAGAGGAATATGGGATTTTAAATTTGTATTGCCCCCCGGCACATCCTTTTAAATTTATAACGGAAGCCTTCTCAAAATTGATGGCTCTCGGTGCCCGTCATACAATAAAAGGGGGAGACTTTAATTATATTGTGGATCCGGAAATAGATAGGATTCCCAAGAGTACTGCAGGAGTATCTTCCAGATCTAGACAATTGGTGGATTTGAACAAAGAATTAGGATTAGTAGATGTATGGAGATGTCTTCATTCACAGGACAGAGATTTTTCTTTTTACCCCAAGCCACATAAATGCCATTCCAGAATCGATATGTATTTTGCCCCCTCGATTTTTTAAAATTCCATATCATCCTGTAAAATAGGTAGTATAGCATTTTCCGATCACGCTGCTGTATATATGGAAATCAAGGTGAGGAAAAATGAGACATCCCCCCAGCGTTGGCATATGGACCCCTTCCTGATGAAAGACAGTAAATTTGTAAAGTACTTCTCTCAAAAATTTAAAACTTTTTTAGAAATTAATTTAAGTACGGCTAGCAACCCATCAATGATGTGGGAGACCATCAAAGCTTACACGTGAGGTTTGACCATCTCATACTCAGTGACCCAGAAAAAATTAAAGGGAGAACAACAGCGTCTGCTCGAAGCTCGCTTAAAAGCAGCTGAAATAGCATACGCTGACAGACCTTCTATTATCAAATTGCAAAGGATTACGGCCCTTAGGACAGCTCTAAACACCACGCTTACCCAAACGGCTAAGAGGGAAATATTATTTGCAAAACAAAGGTTATATGAATTTGGCAACAAACCGGGTAGATACTTAGCATTTCTTGCAAAGAAAAGGAAGGCCCCTCAAACTATCACGTCTATCAAGGAAAGTACGGGTATTTTGACTCATGATCATAAAAGGATAGATGCAATCTTTAGAAAATTTTATTCTGATTTATATAAATCGCAGGATTGTGAAGACAGGACTAGGAGGATGCAATCATTTTTTTAAAAATTTGACCTTTCCAGACCTAACTCCAGAACAGGTATCGGTAGATTTTAAAATCCTCTCTAAAATGTTAGCATTGAGGCTATAAAGGGTATTGCCACATATCATAAAGGAGGATCAGATGGGGTTTATTAAGGGCCGTAGATCATCCAATAATGTTAGAAGGGTTTTGAATGTGATTCAAGCCTGCCATCAGGGAAAGATACCAGGAGTAGTAGTCTCATTAGACGCGGAAAAGGCATTCGCTAGGGTTGAATGGTTATACTTGTTTTACACATTGGAAAGGTATTCACCAAATGGGCCTCAACACTGTATAGTGATCCCAAAGCAGTTGTGGTTACCAATGGATTAGGCTCCGATAGCTTCAATGTGGATAGGGGATGCCATCAGGGATGTCCTCTCTCGCCATTGCTATTTACGCTAATAATTGAACCACTAGCAGAAGCTGTACGGGCTGATCCTAATATAACAGCCCCGAGGATTGGTACAGGTAAACATAAAATTACCTTTAATGCAGAAGATGCTCTCCTATTCATTAGTAATCCACCGATGTCCATGCCTCGCTTAATCCAAGTTATTAATACATTTAGTGCATTCTCAGGCTATGAAATTAATTTCTCAAAATCGGAAGCTATGCCAATGGGTGGCCTTGCTATGATACCCCACTTAGTGGACGGATCCCACTTTCCCTTTTGGTGGTCCCTGGAGGGTTTCTTATATTTAGGCATTTTTATTACCCCAACACTTGGTCAGTAATACAAGGCTAACTTTGTGCATTTACTGCAAAAGATAAGGCAGGACCTCCAGCGATGGGGAGACCTTCCAATTTCCTGGCTGGGTAGAATAGCACTAATTAAAATGAATGTCCTGCCTCGTCTCCTAAACCCTATGAGAATGCTTCCGGTGATGCTGACGAGGCTGGCACTATGTAAATTATATGGCTGGTTGGGTTCCTTTATCTGGAATCATAGACGGCCCCTCATTAAGCTGAAGAAGCTGCAGCTTCCACAGGCAAGGGGAGGATTGGATTTCCCAGATTTTAGGAAATATCAGTTAAGTTCCCTATTAAGTTATATAGCTGATTGGGTCTTGTCTGACCCGCAATCAATCTGGCTGGACATCGAGGCTTCTCAAGTAAAATGCCCAACTATTAACCTTTTATTTTCAGACAAGAGGAAAATCATTACAGATCACTGTAAAAACCCTATAATTCTAAACACAATTAAGGCTTGGAATATAATGCTGCAAAATGAGGGCAACTCACATAAAACATCCCCCTATGCTCCGATAGTGGAAGCATGGGGATTTCAACCGGAGTTTACAGGTGCCACTTTCAAACTCTGGAGATCCAGGGGTATCTCATGTCTAGGGGACCTATTTAAAGAAGGGGTCCTGATGTCTTTTGAACAGCTGCGTCAGAAATTCGGATTACCTGATGGAGACCTCTTTCGATACTTCCAAATTCAAGATTACATACAGAAGAAGACTACGTTATTAGATAGTCTTTATAAATCAGATAGAGAGTGTAGAGTGCTACAGCCAATGGGGGTATCTCCCGTCAGTACTATTTATCATTTACTACATGATGAAGTATCGGGAGATATGGACAATCTGTTTAAAACATGGGATCAGGATTTGGGACTAGAAATCACTATAGAAACGTGGAATGACATTTGGGAAAATGCCAGAAGAATCACCATCTGCAACAGAACTCAGGCTATCCAGCGGAAGACACTTCATAGAGCCCATATAGCACCGGATCGATTGGCAAAATTTAAGGCAGGAGCATCTCCAATGTGTCCCAAATGTAAAATAGAGGTGGGCACTCTTGTACATTGTCTATGGACCTGTCATAAGATGCATAGGTATTGGACTAGCAAGTGCTCTGACAGAAATCTTAAGAATGGAAATTAGAGTGGACCCTGTATCTCTTCTTTTGGGCTTTTCGAACTTACCCTCCCTGGATATGCACGGGAAGAGACTATTTTCTATTCTCTCGTTCTGTGCAAGGAAAAATATTTTGGTGAACTGGGTGGCTGAGGGTCCCCTGGTCTTTCAAATTGGCACAGATTAATTATGGAATCTATTCCCCTTGACTTCCTTACAAATATGGTGCACCGAAAGACCGCATTATTTCATAAAATATTGCAGCCCTTCTTGAATTATATGAATAGACATTTCGGCTATCCTAACAAGGACTTTTATTTAATTGAGATTGCGAACCTGGCTGGTCCGGGGCCCCTTGGGAGAGAAATCCCACACTAATACGGCTTTGTTACATTTGATGTAAATACATTCTGAGCATGTATCTCACTATTCAATTTCTGTGTTACCTGTCGGTTTTTCTTTCTTTCTCTTATTTGAATAATGTAATAGACTTAATTATACACTCTGGTTAGTTGTAGGTTAGATTAGTAGTTAGTTGAGTTTTGTATTTTTTCTCTCGGTATTTTTCTTTTGTTAAATTTTGGTTATTATTTATTTAAGATTTAACTCTATATCAATGTTTATACTTGGAATTTTTTTTATTTTTGTAAACTTGTAAAAATGTTAAATTTTCAATAAAAATGTCTATTAAAAAAAACCCTCTAGGAAGGTGAAGTCATGAAACCATGATGCCTTGAAGTTGGATGATAGCCTGAAGCCATAATAATAAGTCAACAGCAATTACATTTAGGTGCAGCCAACAGTCAGCAAAGTGCACTAAACCAACAGAATCCCCAATAGATGGAGTTTGTCACATGAACGAAGGAGTGTCCAGCTTTTCTTGCTTCCATTAAAGGATGTGTTACCATGGCATAGTAGCCATTTTGTACATGGCTTCTGAGTCCAAACACCAAGCCAGACCCAAGGTAAAATACCATGATGGAAGCAAAAATCACATCATGGTTGATCAGGAATCTCATCCATTCTTAGCAGCTGCCATCAGTGTATGTTGTAATGGCTTGCAAGTTGATGTTCAAACTGTTTGGCTGCACTCTGACTGCACCTTCCTGGGCCTTTAAGTCCTGGGTTTGGACTCAAACCTGGAGTTTCTGAGCAGAGAAGTTATGCTATGCAAGAAAATCTCATCTTCATTATTTTATCTCATTGAATAATTCACAGTCTTCTCCTGAACAACAGTGCTTGCATCAAACCTCCCTTTTGTGAAGTTAAATACAAAGCATCAGACCCACAACTTCAGTCTTCATTTAGATTAGATTAGATTACCTACAGTGTGGAAACAGGCCCTTCGGCCCAACAAGTCCGAAGAGAAACCTACCCCTCTATATTTACTTCGGCCCAACAAGTACGAAGAGAAACCTACCCCCCTATATTTACCCCTGACTCATCCACCTAACACTACGGGCAATTTAGCATGCCCAATTCACCCGACCTGCACATCTTTGGACTGTGGGAGGAAACCGAAGCACCCAAAGGAAACACACACAGACACAGAGAGAATGTGCAAACTCGACACAGGCAGTTGCCCGAGGTGGGAATTGCCCCTTATTCCTTCCTCAGACATCCTTTTGCACTTATATATTTATATAACAACTTTGTACTTTCCTTGATTTAACTTACCAATAGTTTCCATGCCATCTCTATGATTTCCGAATTGCTTTTTAACTCCATTCCTACTACTTCTATGCACCTCTATGTTTTCTGCAGTATTGAACTCCCTATGTCTGACATGTTTCCCATTTTTGTCTTGTGCTCCCTAACACCCAGGGGGGTCCAGATTTATGATCCTCAGCAGTTTTCTTCATGGGAAGACACTGTCTTGAAATATCTCAATTTCCTGTTTGGAAACCTCCCACTGTTTTAACACTGATTTACCTTCAAGTTGTGTTTCCAGGCCATCTTTGCCAAGTCACAGCTCAGCTCAGTAAAATTAGCCTTTTCCCAATTTAAAACTTCTGCTCTCGGTCTCTTTTTGTTCCATTGTTACATTAAATCCAACTGATCAGTTCTAATCCAATTGTTCACTTAATCTGTTGTGGCCTCTCTCCAGATGTGACTTTACCTAATTTTTGTTTTGCTGAAGTAGAGATGATGTAGAGAACAAAAAAAAAATCTGAGATTCAATGCTCAGGTTTGAAAAGAAAATGCAGTAGGAAGTTTAGATTTAAAATAACAGCATTTCACTTCATTCACCATGGGGGCAAATTTGTTGGTGCCCGCCAATATTGGTACCTCAGGCTTCATCATTGTTGAACCAATGAGCTGCAGACACTTATAAGATGTTTACCAGGAGAGGACCCAAAATGTCATTTCAAAGATTGTGACCAGCAATAGCCCATGAGTAAGTTTTAAAGCAGAGTAGAAGATAGGCAACTGGAAGGTGGTCGATCAATGGAAGAAGGTAAACCATCTGTAATTGTTTTACAGGATAAAGGCATCACAAACTAGGCAATTGTTTATTGTTCAACTTGAGAGGCTGAATAAGCTGGGGCTATTTTCCCTGGAGGATCGGAAGCTGAGGAGTGGCCTTATAGAGGTTCATAAAATCATGAGGGGCATGGATAGGGTGAATAGCCAAGGTCTTTTTCCCAGCGTAAGGGAGTCGCAAACTAGAGGGTATAGGTTTAAAGTGAGAGGGGATAGATTTAAAAGGGAGCTAAGGGGCAACCTTTTCATGCAGAGGTGGCGTGTGTATGGAATGAGCTGTCAGAGGAAGTAGTGGCAACTCGTACTATTAGAGCATTTAAAAGGCACCTGGCTGGGTATATGAACAGAAAGGGTTTAGAGGAATATGGATCAAACGCTGGCAAATGAGACTAGATTAGTTTAGGGTGCATTGTCGGCATGGACAATCTGGATCAAGGGATCTGTTTCCAAGCTGTACCACTCTGTGATTCTATGACTCAAATTTCCTTAGAAAAGATGTGATTAGGTGCTTTCCTGAAGTGTGGGGGAGTATAGGTGTAGCAATAGTGCTGTCATAGATGGAATTCCAGGATTTTGACCTAGTGACAGTAAGGGAGCAGCATTATATTTCCAAGTCAGAATTACATTTATCTTGCAACTGCTACCCTTGTCCTTTTAAGCAGTCAAGGGTGGGGCTTTGGAATGTGCTACTGACAGAGTGTTAGTGAGTTGAGCATAGGATCCTGTTGATGGTACACACTGCTGCTACTGTATGTTGATGAAGAGAGAGTGCTGGCTGGGATAATGGAGTGATATAGTGGATGTGAGTAAAGATATGATGTGATGATGAATAAAGTAATCACAACTGTCATTGTGTATACGTCTTGGTTATGATTGGTGGATGACCATGAGCTAAAGTTTCCCTGTGGATCAGTTTCACATTCAGAGAAGTGTGAAATAACTATTTTCACAGCAGTTTGCAGTGGTCCCCTTAAGAATGACTTATTCAGCCATATGTTGATTTGGTTTTCCTTAATATAATAGTTTTTCTTAATCATACATTCAAGTAAGTCAATATTGCAGAGAGGGCCTCAAATGGTTTTTAGCATCTATTTTGATTGGTTCCAATTAGAGATTATTAACTTTTAACAAGAAATTCAAGTCCCTTATTTGAACCATCTGAATTATACCACAAGATTTGACATGCATTAACAGAACAAATTTGTTGTACATAAAAGAAGCACTATTGACGTAATAATGTGATTACGTGTGTGTGTGTGTTATGAATTTAGGTTTGCTTCTTACTTTCCCACAAGTTTTGTAAAGACACATCTATCTTAAAAATTGTCACTTCTATATACCTATATCACTGTTTGCCACCACACTGATTATCTCATTATTAAAAACCCATCCTACCCCATTTTCCTTTCTGTCTAAGACCACCCGCAAGTGTGCCAAAGTCCTGTGAAGAATTCTCCTCAGCTCCAACTATTCTTTGAGTTAAAACTTTGATTTATGAACTTTTGACTTTGGATGATCCAGTTTCTTGTTCTAGTTACTTTTGAATACTTTCAAGCCAATTCAGCTGATTATTTTCTTGTGAAATAAGACACTGTGAGGTACATTTTAGATTTTCCCACCAACTACAAACTAGGCAATCTTCCAGCTTCTGTTCCCTCACACGTTTCCAGCTTAGAATAAGCTTCACCTGCCTTCCACATGACTAATGATGAAGTTAGTGTTATTACACTGCTTCTAGTGCAGAAAAACTGGCAGTTATTTCGATAACTGACTAACATTTTTCAGTGAGCTGCAAATAGAATCAGACCCAAAACTGTAACAATTCCTCCAGTAAAAACACCCAGATAAATTGAAAGCTCTGGCCATCTCTATAATTGTGTAACTTGTGCAGAGATGTCCTCAATCTAACATTTATCTTAAATATCTCTCATTTTCAATTTTATCTTGCATCTGATGAAGTAGATGAGTTTTACAATTCTTATAGCTTTCTTAATATTTTGAATATTCTGATCCAACAATTCTAACTCCCAAAATAAACACATCTTTTGGACTGCCGTGTCAATAAGCATAACAGATATCATGTCTCCAGATGTTTAACTAAGTACACTGCATTTTATGATCTTTCTTGCTGTTAATCTATTAAGTGAACATGGCCTCAATTGTTTAAGTGCATTAAACTGCAAGATTGTTTTAATTGCATTTATCTTGTTTCATGATATAAGTAATAATTAACTTGGGTTACTTAAAAAATAAAAAAAAGATATCCCAAAAAAATGAACAATTAACTAGACAGTTACAACAACATACAAAGCACATAACATTTGTTTCTGGCATAGATGCTGAATGTTTTTATTTTACCTTCAAACTAATCAATTGAAGCAGTCTTCAATCGAAGTGTACTTTTAAAAAAACATCAAAATGAAATGAGACAACAGAATTGCAGGGAAGTGAGGAGACAAACAATATTCAAAATGTGACAGAAAGGGTAGAAAATATATGCCAAAGACTGAATCAGATATCAAAGTGAGTAATAATGGCAAAAAGTCAAATCTTAAGGCACTTTGTCAGCATTTGAAACAAGGTAGATGAGTTGAAAGCACAAATAGAAATAAATTAATATGACTGAATAGTTATTACAGAGATTAAGGTTACAGCGTTTCAAGACAGTGAATTCAATATTCAAAGGTGTTTAATGTTCTAGAAGACTAGACAGAAAGGAAAATGGGGTAGGATGGGTTTTTAATAATGAGATAATCAGTGTGGTGGCAAACAGTGATATAGATATATTAGATCACAATGTGGAATCAGGTTCAGTGGACATTAAGAATATCAAGGGAACAAATTCATGGATGGGAATTGTCTGTAGGCCCACAAGTGTTGCCTCATCTTAGGACAAAGTATAAACCAGGGAAAAAAAAATGGAGGTGTATAAGAAAGGCACCATGATTGTCATAGCAATTTTAGCCTTCATATTGACAGTAAGGTGGAAGATGAATTTCTGCATCAGGAATTGTTTCTGTTGACAGTATGTTGCAGAATGTATCAGTTATTTTACATCTCGTAATGTGCCATGAGTTTGAATCAATAAGGCATTCGTTGTTAAGGATCTTCGAGCAAGTCCTCACAACACAGCAGAATTAAAATTAAATATGCGGGAGAGCAACTCAGGTTTCAACCTGTGTCTTCAACTTAAATAGAGGCAATTACAGAGGTATAAGGAAAGAATTGTCTAAAGCAGGTTTGAGAAAACAGACGAAGGGAAAAATCAGTTGTTGAGCAGTGGCAAGCATTTAAGTGGATATTCCACTGTGATGTGCAAAACATGTTTTAATCAAAAAGAAGGATTTATTGAGAACGATGAACCGCCAGTGAGTAACAAAGGTTTTCCAGTTAAAAACTAAGACACACAATACCTATAGGTAGGTCAGATGATTGGAATTCTTTTAGGAACATGCTGTGGATGACTAAATGCTAATAAAGTGGGAGAAATTTGATTATAAAAGTAAATTGGCCAAAACATGTAAAAAAGAAATAGCAACAGCTTCTGTAGATAAATTTTTTAAAAGGGTAGCTAAAGTAGGAGCAGGATATTGCAGAGCCTGGAATCATTACTGAAAACAGAAAAATAATGCTGGGGATCACAGTGGGTCAGGCAATGTCCATGGAGAGAGGGCAAACTAACATTTGGAGTCTAGATGACTCTACATCAGAGCTGTAGTGCTCTGATGAAATGTTAGCTTGCTGTTTCTCCATGGATGCTGCCTGAGTCGTTAAAATAAGCGTAGGATCACTGGAGGATGCAATGGGGAGATGGTGATGGGGAAACAGAGAAATGGCAGATAATTTAAGAAAATGTTTTAGTTCATGCTTCATAGTATAAGGTGCTGTCAACATCTCAGTGATAAGCAAGATATTATTAGGAAAAAGAGCTTTTGACAGTCTTTGCCACAGGGGACAACTTATTTGCCAAACTAAAGGAATCAAATGCAACTGAGACACCGATTGGCTGCATCCATGTGTTGCAAAAGGAGGTGGCTGAGAAGATAATGGGGACATTGATCAAAATATTACAGAACTCATCAGAATCCATGAAGGTTCCAATGCATTGGAAAACCATTATTATGACCCCTCCCTGTTCAAGGAGGGAGGGAGATAGAAAGCAAGGAACTATAAACTAACACATCGAGTTAGACCCCATCTACCACCCCCTGAGAAAAGGAACAGGAAATAACATCACCACAGGAAATGACATCACCAACCCAAAGAAACCCAAACATATAAATAGAAAGCAGGGATTTTCAGCATTCCTTTGCATGAGATCCACTGACGATGTTACCTAGTAAGGTAACGAAACATCTGGAAATGAACCTTTCAGCTCAGCGAGCAAACCTACATCCAATGAAAGTCATGTTTGACAAATTTGCCAGAATCTATTCAGCATGAAATAAGCAGAATTGATAAAAGGAAACTGGTAGATGCAGTGTACTTGGACTTCCAAAAGGCACTCAAGAAGGTACCAAATAAAAGGTTACTGCACTCTATTGAGATTAATGTATTACCATGGAATAAGGATTGGTCAACACACAGAAGACAGAGAGTTGGGTCTTTTTTCAGTTTGGAAAAAACATAACTTGTGGAGTGCCACAAGGCCTCAATTATTTATTGCCCAGATTACTGACTTGGAGGAAGAGCAGAGTATAATGCATCCAAATTTGATGATGATGCAAAATTGTCACATAGTGATGAGGACATTATGTATCTGCAAGGAGATATTGATAGGTTGGGTGGATAGGCAAAATACTTGCTAGAGGAAATTTAATGTAGAAAAATGTGAGGTCATGCACTTTAATAGGAAGAATTAAAAGGCAGACAATTGTTAAATGTAGACCGCAAAAAGGTTCAGTGCAGATTAATTTGGGTGTTCCTGTGCACGAAACACAAAAGGTTACCATGTAGGTGCAGCAAATAATTAAGAAATCAAATAACTTGGCCTTTATTACTAAGAATTTGGTGTTTAAAAATAGGGAAGCCTTACTACTACCATACAGGGTATTGATAAGGCCAAACCTAGAGTGCTCTATACAGTTTTGGTCCCTGTATTTATGTGATGATGCCTCTCCTTTAACAAGGTTGTGATGTCCTTGGCATTTTTTTCAGAGATCAGAAAAGCGTCAATTCTGAAAAGGCTAGGTTCAACTCCTTGAGAAACACTTGTACAATGAAAAGAGAGTGGCCAGTTTGTCCCTAGTTTGGTTTTTGTTTCACAGTCTGGCTGTTCACTGAAAGCAGTCAGTCAGGCCGCGAAGCTGCTCGAAACAAAAAAGCAGGTCCATGCTGATCCTCCCACTCTCTGACATCTTTCCTTTCAGAACCTGTGTTGGATTTGACCTTTTTGTTTTGCAAAAGCATGTTTATAAGGATTGTTGCAAGTATTTGGAACAGCATCATTTAGTTGGGATAATCTCTTGGATTTTTGGAGACGTTTAGTTATTCGGTATTCTGTTTTCTGTTGCTTGTGTTTCATTGAGTAATCTTGCGAATAAATTCTGTTTTGTTTAAAACTAAGTGGTTTGACCAGCTGCATCTCTCCCGGAACATCCACTTTACAACTACTTAAAACAACTAGCAAAGTTAGCATGCAGGATACCTTCTTGAAATGTTCTGAGGTGGTCTGGTCAGCTCCGTAACAATTTATAAAGAGGATATTGGAGATTGTTCAAAAGAGATTCACTTTGCTATTTCCTGGGGTGAAGGTGTTGAATTATCAAGACTTGGAAATGCCGGTGTTGGACTGGGGTGTACAAAGTTAAATATCACACAACATCAGGTTATAGTCCAACAGGATTAATTGGAAGCATTAGGTTTCAGAGCGCCACTCCTTCATCAGGCGGTCGTGGAGGACACAATTTTAAGACACAGAATTTATAGCAAAAATTTACAGTGAGATGTAACTGAAATTATACATTGAAAAATACCTTGATTGTTTATTGAGTCTTTCATCTGTTTGAATACCATGATAGTTTCACTTCTTTCATATGTAAATCAGAATATTTTTTTTTAAAAGTTACATTCTCAGGTTAACTGTAACAATTGATATCAGCCAGATAATATGTTGAAGGTGTTAGCCCCCTGTGTTCCCTGTCTGTGCCATAATGTTTAGAATGATTCTAATCTAAAAAGTGAGTTAACAGAGTGAATTCATGCAGTTTTGAGCAAAGTACAATGTAACTCTGCAAGTACAAATTCACCCCACAAATGTATATGTATATGTGTGCATGTGGGTTTTTGTGTGTGTGTGTGTGTGTGTGTGTGTGTGTGTGTGTGTCTGGGGTGGGGGGTTGTGAATGTGAGAGAGGGTATATAAGTGTGTGTACAAGAGTGTAGATTCCAAAGTAGGAATCTATAAAATGTTTCATGGATTGACTGCCTGCATTGACTGCTTGGATTGCACGCTTTTTCAGCAAAACAAAATGTATCAGCAAATACAATTCCCCAAATGCAAATTCACCCCATAGACTTACATATGTGTGTATGTGCCTGTGAGAGAGAGAGAGAATGAGTAAGTGCGTATGAGAGTGTATGTTTGCATGTGTGCATGCTTGGGAGAGTGTGTGCGTGAGTGTGACGGTGTATATGCCTGTGAGAGGTTGTGTGCTTGGGTGTGAGTGTAGGGGGTGTACATGTGTGCGTCTGAGAGAGAGTGTGTGTATGAGATTGGGGCTGTGTAAGTGTGTACGTTTGTGAGTATGTAAGTGTGTGTGTGTTTGTGTGTGTAAGAGAGTATATAATATAGTGGGGTTGTCTGTAGTGTGACATGAACCCAAGTTCCTGGTTTAGACCATCCCCATGGATACTGAGTTTGGCTATCAGCTTCTGCTCGGCCACTCTGCTTTGTTATTTATCCTGAATAGACAATAGGTGCAGGAGTAGGCCATTCTGCCCTTCAAGCCTGCATCACCATTCAATATGATCATGGCTAATCATCCTTAATCAGTATCCTGTGCCTGCCTTATCTCCATAACCCTTGATTGGAGGATGGTCACCCAACAATCAGTTGGCGAATGTCCCAGACCACTGAAGTGGTCCTTTGACTGGACTGTTCAGCAGTGGCTTTGAAGATGAGGTGGGTCTGGGCCTGGCATTCCAATAACCAGCCAAGAACTCTTTCTTGGAGAAAGTGAGGACTGCAGATGCTGGAGACCAGAGTTGAAAAAATGTGATGCTGGAAAAACACAGCAAGCCAGGCAGCATCCGAGGAGCAGGAGAATCAACTTCAGGAATGAAGCTGGTGTGCCAGGTGGGCTGAGATAAAAGGTAGGGGGGAGGATCCCCTGGGGCCTTCGAGGGAGATGAGGGGGGGAGGTGTGGGCCCAAGTTTTGCACTTCTTACGGTTGCAGGGGAAGGTGCCGGGAGTGGAGGTTGGGTTGGTGAGGGGTGTGGACCTGATGAGGGAGTCGCGGAGGGAGTGGTCTCTCCGGAACACTGATAGGGGTGGGGAGGGGAATATATCCCTGGTGGTGGGGTCTGCTTGGAGGTGGCGGAAATGACGACGGATGATACGATGTATCCGGAGGTGGTTGGGTGGAAGGCGAGGACCAGTGGGGTTCTGTCCTGGTGGTGATTGGAGGGGCGGGGTTCAAGGGCAGAGGAACGGGAAGTGGAGGAGATGCGGTGGAGAGCATCATCAACCACGTCAGGGGGGGAATTGCAGTCCCTTCCTCCAAGGCCCCATTGGATCTTTCCATATCTGTGGCAAATTCACCTGCACCTCCACACACATCATTTACTGTACTCGCTGCACCCGATGTGGTCTCTTCTACATTGGGGAGACAGACCGCCTACTTGCGGAACGTTTCAGGGAACACCTCTGGGACACCCGCACCAACCAACCCAACCATCCCGTGACTGAACACTTTAACTCCCCCTCCCACTCCGCCAAGGACATGCAGGTCCTTGGCCTCCTCCATCACCAGACCCTGACCACACAACGCCTGGAGGAAGAGTGCCTCATCTTCTGCCTAGGAACCCTCCAACCACACGGGATGATTGCAGATTTCTCCAGCTTCCTCATTTCCCCTCCCCCCACCTTATCTCAGTCCCAACCCCCAGATTCAGCACCACCCTCTCGACCTGCAATCTTCTTCCCGACCTCTCCGCCCCCACGCCCTCTCCAGCCTATCACCCTCACCCTCACCTCCTTCCAGCTATTGTATTCCCAGCGCCCCTCCCCCTTACCTATTATCTCAGCCCACCTGGCACACCAGCCTCATTCCTGAAGGAGGCTTTATGCCCGAAACGTTGATTCTCCTGCTCCTCGGATGCTGCAAGAACTCCTTCCTGGCAGCTTCAGAATCAGTCTGGGACTGCTCTTTTCAGCATCTGTCTGGGACTGCTCTCAACATGTGTCTGGGACTGCTCTCCGCATCTGTCTGGGACAACTCTCCGCGTCTGTGTGGGACCGCTGTCAGCATCTGTCTGGGACTGCTCTCAGCGTCTGTTTGTGAGTGGTCTCGACATCATGGTACTATGGACCTGGGTTTGATTCCAGTCTTTGGTGACTGTCTGTATGGAGTTTGCACATTCTCCCCATGTCTGCATGGGTTTCCACCCGGTGTTCCAGTTGCCTGCCACAGCCTAAAGATGTGCAGGTTCGGTGGATTGGCCATGTTAAATTGTCTGCAATGTCACATGGATGTGTAGATTCGGTGGACTAGCCATGGGAAATGCAGGGTTACTGGGATAGTTAGGGGGAAGTAGATTTGGGTGGGATGCTCCACAGATGGTCAGTGTGCACTCAATGGGCCGAATGGCCTGCTTCCACACAGTAGGGATTCCATGGAAAATCAAGCTCTCTAAACTTGATGCAAAATGTTGTGCCAAGTTGGCACCAGCCTCATCAGCATCTTGACATTAACTGGAGGCTGGGATCAAAAACACAGCAAGTCAGGCAGCATCTGAGGAGCAGGAGAGTCAACGTTTCGGGCATAAACCCTTTATTACTGGATGGCTTCTCAATGAACTAAGCATTCTGCTGTGTACACCATCAACATTCTTTGGTAGGCTACTCGATTAAGGTCTTTTATTTTTCTTTTTTGAAATTCTTTTCTTTTTTTTTACTTTTTTGTTTTCTACCGCCTAACTGCGTTGGTGTTTATTTTTCCCCAGCTCCCATGTTGTGAGTGTGCAGGTGTCTGACGTAATAGAAGACAACAGGTGTACAAATCTTTATTCAATTTTCACCACCAGGAAGAAAGGAAACACGAGAGTGGCCAGTGACAAGCAGTGCCCTTCTTCAATGAAAGTGCTATCTGAGTTATCTGCAGGGAAACCTGTGGCAATGTACTCTGCTTGTCTCTGCCCTGACGGCAGTCCAATTTTGCTGTTGCTCTCAACATGTGGAAACCTGCTTTTCACTTCCCCTCCAGGATAAACACGTTGTTAATCCCTGAACCGGTGACTGCGAATACGGACTCAAGTGACAGTGCTGTGCCATGATCGCCAACTGCTTGGCGTTCCGTTCCCTACCTTGTCAGGCTGAAGGAGAATGGTACTTGGACAAGGTTGTGTTGTGTGGAGGAGGGAGAGGAAATGGGGGCACATACTTAAATCAGAACAAAGTATTAAGTAAGGAACAAGTAGCATGTGGGATGGAGAAAGGTTGCCTGGTCAAGTCTTACCAGACCATAGGGCTGCTCTTTCATTGGAGAGAAACAATTGATTTAACCTGAGGCCCACCACATCGCAGGCAAGTGGAGAGAGGTTGAGAAGGAGGGTCTTTCATAGTAACCTCAGGTAGTCTGGGGGATTGTACCTACCCTGTTAGCATCACTCTGTTTTGCAAACTAACCGTCCAGTCAGTCCCAACCCCGGATTCAGCACCACCCTCTTGACCTGCGATCTTCTTCCCGACCCCTCCATCCCCAGAGCTAAACCAGCCCCAGAGACTGCAGAAAGCTGCAGACTAACAGGGATTTGGGAGTTATCACAAATGAATCACAAAAGCTCGCATCCAAGTTCAGCAAATAACAGGGAAGGCACATGGAATGTTGGTCTTTATTTCAAAGGGTATACAGGATAAAGTAGAGAGGTACTTCTAAAACCATACAAGACAAAACTCAGACCACAAGTGGAATACAGTGAACACTTTTGGGCCTCTTATCCAAAAAAGGCAAAACTGGCATTGGGGGTAGTCCTGAGAAGGTTCACCACATGATACTGAACATGGAGGGAATATCTTCGAGGAGAAAGTGAGGACTGCAGATGCTGGAGATCAGAGCTGAAAATGTGTTGCTGGAAAAGCGCAACAGGTCAGGCAGCATCCAAAGAGCAGGAGAATCGACGTTTTGGGCATGAGCCCTTCTTCAGGAATATCTTATGGGAACAGGTTAAGTAGATTTGGTGTGTACTCATTGGAATAAGAAGAATGAGATATACAGGATTCGTATGGGACTTGACAGGCTAGATGGGGAAAGGTTGCTTTCCCTTATGGAAGACTCCAGGAGGAGAGGAGAATAATCTCAGAATTAGAAGTTGCATATCTAAGACAGAGGTTAGGAGAAATTTCTTCTCTCAGGGGCTAGTGCATCTGGAATTATTTACCACAGAATACTGTCAAGACTGAGCATATTCATTTTCCATGCATTTCCAGCTCAGCACCGTCCCCATGACCTGTCCTACCTGCCTATCTTCCTTCCCACCTATCCACTCCACCCTCCCCTCTGACCTATCACCTTCATCCCCACCCCTATTCACCCATTGTACTCTTTGCTACCTTCCCCCCACCCTCCTCTCTGACCTATCACCTCCATCCCCACCCCTATTCACCCATTGTACTCTATGCTACTTTCTCCCCACCCCACCCCACCCTCCTCTCATTTATCTCTCCACACTGCAGGCACCCTGCTTCTATTGTGGGCGGCACGGTGGCACAGTGGTTAGCACTGCTGCCTCACAGCGCCTGTAGACCCGGGTTCAATTCCCGACTCAGGCGACTGACTGTGTGGAGTTTGCACGTTCTCCCCGTGTCTGCGTGGGTTTCCTCCGGGTGCTCCGGTTTCCTCCCACAGTCCAAAGATGTGCGGGTCAGGTGAATTGGCCAAGCTAAATTGCCCGTAGTGTTAGGTAAGGGGTAAATGTAGGGGTATGGGTGGGTTGCGCTTCGGCGGGTCGGTGTGGACTTGTTGGGCCGAAGGGCCTGTTTCCACACTGTAAGTCTAATCTAATCTAATTATTCCTGATGAAGGGCTTTTGCCCGAAACATTGATTTTCCTGCACCTCGGATATTGCCTGATCTGCTGTGCTTTTCCAGCACCACTCTAACCTGAGCATATTCAATGCTGAGATAGGCAAGTTGTCAATCAATAAGGGAATCAAGGGTTAGGGGGAAAAGGCAGGGGAGGGGAGTTCACAGTTATCAGATTAGCCATGATGAATGGTGGAGCACACTCAATAGGCTGAATGGCTTACTGATGGTCCTAAATCTTATGGGTCTGGGCAGACAGTCATCTTGGGTAGCACAGTGCTAGTGCTGACCAAAGCATCAACAATAAACATCCCAGTATGGGACACACCTTCTCCCCATGTAGGTTAAAACAGTTAGGTGTGTGGGTGTCTCCTCTAGTTGGCTTCAATTGAGCGCTAGCTTCTCCTGCAATTAAGAGGAACTCAGTAAATAAGTTTTGTACGAGACGTTGATGTGATTTGGCTGAGATAAGTGAATAGCTGAAGTGTGTGTAAGTTTGAGATGTGGGTGTGATGTTTGTAGCAGTACTGATCATGTGAGAGTGAGGTGAAGCAGGTACTTGTCAAGTATGAGTCCTGATTGATAGATGCTGTTGGTAAATGGTTAATGGGAGTGCAGTGCACTGAACAATGGTCTAAGGTGAGTGGTGTGGTTGGGAGAATGTAGAATTTGAAGATGTATTCATTAACCTTGACCACTCATATGAAGTAATTGAACCTCTTGAAGCACAGCATCCAGGGCCCCAAAGCTGCATGCCATGGCTATCTGCTCCCATTTATTTCTGAGCATCTGCCTGGAACCCTACAGGCCCTCTGAAGAAACCGGATGCCTCTTTCACTTCTTACCCTCTCTATCAAGTCTGACAATTTGAGGACAGAAAATATTGGCACCTGCTCTTTCCAACGTTCTGTCATTCTCCTGGTTCATAGGTCAGGTTCACATACTGCACTCCTGCCACCATTTTCTCCAGCCATAATCCACCTCCCATTAAAAGGAGCAAGCTTGTTTCAACTGGGCTCAGCAAATTGTGATGTTGATGACCACTGCAACAGGTGAACAGCGAGGTAAGCACATGTTAGATATAGCAGGCATTCAAATAAACAGGGACTTGCAGCTGGTTGCTGAGTGCGAAAGATTGTAATGCCCATTTTTAATGCGATCCATTTAAGCCCCAAATATATTCCTAAATACACAGTCACATGTCCTAACTGTGGACATTGCTTTTGCATTAAGAGGCAAACACTATGGCAGATGAACAAGCACTCAAAGACATTGTCTATTTTCTTTCAATTAGAGCCAAAAGTTCATATTCTATCAAAAGAAAGGCACCTACAGTATTGGAGTTAGTGACAAATTAATCATCCTCTTTTCAACCAGACATTTAAAGAGCAACTTTCTGTGGATATGGGAACACTTTGTGGTAGCCTTCCTTCAGAGACCTTCTGCTGTCTTTGTAATCTTCTCTACATCAGCAAACCATTTATAGGCCATCTGGAAGATTTTCTGATTGAGGAAAATCACATTCAACTGTCTTGCTATTTCCTCTCGGACCAATCCAGGTAAGTGGATTCAGAGAGTGCAGGTCTGTTATAGATTTCCAACCAATGCATCTAACTTGGCAAATTAAGCTCCTGCATTTTCAGCATCATTGCATCACAATTGAAATGTTTCCCTGTATTAAGGATCTATATACATACTGGAACTTGTAAATTAACAACTTTTGAAACAGATCTTCAAGATTATTGTCCATATTACTTATTTACAGATGTGACTACTAAGTGGCTAGGCTGTGATGATCATTGTAGAGTTCTGATTCATAAACATTCTAATACTGAGAGGAATACATCATTCCCATAGTACGGCGATCTGCACAGTTAGAAGATACAGGCTTGTTAAGCTATAGGGACAATTCCAGCTCCTAAAATTTCCTGATATCTCACATGAGGAGAAATTATTTCTGTCAAAGGGTCATGAATCTCTGGACCTTACTGCCCCACAATGTGGTGGGATGCTAAATTTAGGCAGAGATAGACAGATTTTTAATTAGTTATGGGTTGAAACATTATGAAGGGCAAGCAGGAGCATGTTCCTGATCTTACCATAGGCAGAGCAGGCTCTCATTGCCTACTCTTGCTCCCAGTCTGGATTAGAGTGGTGCTGGAAAAACACAGCAGGTCAGGCAGCATCCAGGGAGCAGGAAAATCGACGTTTCGGGCAAAAGCCCTTCATTGGGAATACTCTTGCTCCTGGTTCTTCTGTTGTTAGGTTTTTCCAAATATGTTTATAATCCATCAGGCAGAAATCAGAAAATTACCTTCATGAAGATTAATAATAGAAAAATATAAATTGTCATACTATGAGAGAGCAATTAACTGACGGTTCATGAACTTTGAGTTGAAACTCAGCTGACCCGTTTAATGGATTTGTTAACAGCTTTGTACAATTTATCTTCATGTAGATGCCCAACTTCACATGTTCAATGTTGAAACATACTTTCTTTTACAAAATTATTTGTATAATCAGAAAATTTATTTTTAAAAAATAAAGATTCCACATTGGATACAAATAGCACCCAAAATGCATGTGTTTTAAGAAGCAAATTTTGTTCCCTTAAGTTTCCATGTAAACTCATTTGTGTACCAGGAAAATCAGGTGTTGTGTGTTTTTTTTATAAAAGTTTATTTTAAAACATTGTCCTTGAATCATAAAACACTAGGCTGCAGGCATAGCAAGTGTTGATGGAGCCAAATCAAATATTTGTGTTTGTTGCAAGGAGAATGGACTATAAAAGGAGTTTGATTGCAGCTGAATAGGACCTTGAAGTCACCACATATGGATAAAGATATAATTACGATTGAAACAAAGAAATGCGAATGCTGGAAAATCAGATACGCAAACAGAATTGGCTGGAGAAGCTCAGGAAAATCTGTGGAGAGAAAGGAGAGTTAATGTGACCCTTCTACAGTGATATCCTTCCTAATGCAAGATTGGCCAGATCTGCACACTCCAAGCGGGGTCTAACCAGGGTTTTGTTTAGCTGAAGCATAACCTCCGTGTCCTGAACCTTTAATCCTTTAGATATAAAGGCCAGCATTCTATTAGCCTTCTTAATTATTCGCTGGACCTGCTTCCAACATGTTAAAGATCTATGCAGCTGAACCACCAAAGCTCTTTGGACATCCATTATATTTAACTTCATATTATCCAGGACAAGCTCTGATCTATAATTTTAAGATGGAGATGAGGAGATTTTGCTTCTTTTCAGAGGGTCTGAAGTATGTGGAATCCCCCACCCCAGAAAGTAGTGAAGCGTGAATTATTGAATTTATTCAGGACTGAGTTAGACAACCTTTGGTTTAGAAGAGAGTTAAGGGAAAGACAGGAAAGTGTTGTGACCACAAGTCAGCCATTATCATTTGAATGCCAGAGCAGATTCAAAAACCTTCTTCTGCTACTAAAGTGGGATGTTCCTTCATTTAAGAGCTACCATAATCAATGAGGGGGGGGGGGGGTTAGTTAGTGCAGTTGGCTGAACAGCTGACCTGCAATGTAGAGTGATGCTAACCATGTGGGTTCCATTCCCTCACTGGCTGAGGTTATTGTGAGCATCAAAACACGAAGGACCATCTCTCTCAACTTTACCTGACATGGTGACCCTCGGGTGAAACCGCCAACAGTCACCTTTCTAATGCATTCTTTGAATCATACAGCTGAAAATGAGAAAGCAAGCCTTTTTGATTAGTGTCTAATGCACTATTGATGAGTATCGTATTTGAAAATTCAGTGACATTTTTTGCTAGTTTCAGGAGAACACGGGGAAAAAAAAGCAACACAGGAAAACCCTTTTACTGGACAAATCAAGCATTGAAATAAGGGACAGCAACTTGTGAAAGGAGCATCTGTTTCAGTACATTGTCGACATAGAAATGAATGCAGCCACATGCTATGCTCCTGAATGAAGTTAAAACTTCAAAGTACCAGTCCGACTTTTCAAAAGTGGTTCTTGTCTGAAACATTCAAGGTATTTTCTGTCTGCACGATTGTACGTTTTGTTATGCAAAGCCAAGAAAATGCGAGTAATTATTTGGTTCGATGGACTATGGTGAGAAGTGAAGGGCAGTGGCAAGTTATCCGCAAAGTACGATTAGGAATTGTGTTCAGGCAGATCTCCAGTTGAGAGGATACTTTTTAACATGGATCAGGGTTCATTAAAAGTGAATCAAGTATTCAAGATAGTAATCCACCATTTCACAATCATTTAACGTTGGGGAGTTGAAATCACAGGAGTGTGTGGCTATGTTGACAACTCATGCTACAGATTTAGATTGACAGTTTTTCAGGAAAATGTTAATAAGGAAATGTCTCTTTTAATAGACTCCCACACAGAAGTAGATGGTAAAACAAAGTGCAAACATTTCTGTAAAATTATATTTGGCTCATCTTGAGCCAATAAAGTCACTAACCTCCCGGGTGGTAGTTTATGATATAAATCTGAAGGGAGCTAGGGAAGACAAGCAGACATTAGGACAAATTAGGACAATAGTGCAATCTGGAAAATCTCTTATCTAAACTGAAATATTTTAATAATGATGGTATGTTTGTTTTACATTTATATCCACGTACCTTCCATTATACAGCATCTCCTATAATTTAGTTACTTGGTAATGTGTATTCATTTGTTTTCAGTCCAAAAGTATTAATAACAAAAATATCAGTTTGGGTGGTCTCTGTCTTTCCAACCAACAGTGTTTCCATCAGAAGCATAATTGCATTTGCAACAAATTGAAATAATTTAACCGTTAGTGTTTGTTGTCTTTCTATTGGACATATTATTATTACATTGTTACAGTGCAGTATCCCTTTGTGCAACTAGTATACCAGTTATAGAATGTTTCGGTTCACCACTAAAAAAAACTTTTCATATCAGCTGGACCAGTCTGTGCCATACCACGTACCTGCATTTTTCATATTACTAGCATTGACTAGATCTTTATCTTGAACTCCCAGTATGTTTAGTGAAGGTTATGCACGTACAGTCTGAATTGTTCACCATATTTGAGATAAGCTGCAGCACTGGTCTGATTGTCGAGTTCAAAAAATGACAAATAACTTGCAGGGTAGTTAAATTACATTAGTGTTACCATATGCTGTAGGAAGGAAAAGAAGGAACCTTCCAGTGAATAAACGTCATCATTTTGAAGAAATGAATGATATGAAAAACTGATTGGTTTAGGGATGATGCTTATTTTTACGTTATTGAGTGTGCACAGGAAAGACCTTGACAAGGTTTGCCTAACTGTGCTGTGGACAGGACGTCATAATAAGAGGAAACTTGTGAGTGTAATTGTTCAGCAATCTACTGCATACAATTTTAACTCAAACAACTGATATGAAGAAAGCAGTTGGTTCATGGAAGATTGGTGATGGAATCTCAGTAATGTCTAACACATACTTACCCATTATTGGTCACAAAACAAAAATTGAGGTAATGGTGCACGTGTCATAACTAACCACTCATTTGGCATTCTCACAAGTTTCTTCAGATGTTTCCATCCCTTAGTCTGCTCACTGACATCACCCCAATAAAAGCTTAATCAGTCTGGCCTACTTTTTTTTTCTCAATGTGCTGAAAGGCACACATGTGTCTCTCACTTTAAGATTGGATTTGAGGGGGTACAAAACAGTAAAGGCTATTCCCAGGACATCCCACCAATGCCATTATAAACAGAGGCAATGTTAATGATTTTTCGAGCCAGCATTAATAAATCATTAAATGAAAATGGAAAGACCTGTCAATCAGAGATGACTGATTGGAATTCAGCATCTATTGCAGCTCGAATTGACTATTTGTGCCCATACAGATGCAAAATTTAAGTCTCTTTGCTCTGAAAGATGGGTGGAAAAGGAAATAAAAGAGATAATGTTTAATTGTCCTGTTTCCTCCTTTTCAAGATTTGTTAGGTACACTTTTCCTTGTTTTGTGGAAGATGGAAAAATGCCCTTTAAGATGTGCAAACACAAACTTTTGATTAGAATCTTCTAATTGCATTTTGATTTGCACTACAGTGAAAGAAAGGGTGGGTTCAATCCTATCAAGGTAGCTGGTGGCATATGATAAAATTTTTAGACATAAAGACAAAACTTCTGTGTTGCACAACTTCATGACTGCAAAACTGAAAAGAGCTCCTCAGGTTTTTGAGAGGAACAGGGGACATCTCTTTTTCCCTGAGAAGATAAGGTTTGCTACTGAATCATATTCTGACATCTCTGTCTAAATATGGTTAAATTCACTCAGGCTCATTAATATTATTACAATTAATATAAAAAAAATCACTGACATCTGTTGTTGTGACCTAAGTGCTATAGTTTTGAAATGTGTTTTTCACTGAGGTACACTTTGAAATTACACTGCTTGACTTTTTTATTAGTATTGTATTGCAAACAAAACATTACAGAAGTGAAGGGTAACACATTTCAATCAATTCACTGTTGATAATGGTGACTTTAAATCAGCATGTTCCCTTTCACTGTCTCAGGTACTTCTAAGTAGGTAGGAGTTCAGCCAATGGAAACAAATAAGAGATGAGGTAATAGGAGACTGACCATCTGACTTACAAAGGAGAATCCAAAAGAAAAGGAAGATCTGTATTTATATAGAACATTTTATAATCTGAGGATATTCTAAAGCACCTTACCGCCAATTTGGTGCTTCTAAATTATAGGGCTGAAAATTACTACAAAATCTGGGGGCGACATGGTGGCTCAGTGGTTAGTGCTGCTGCCTCACAGTACCAGCCTTCGGTATCTATCTGTGTGAAGTTTACATATTCTCTCTGTATCTACATAGATCTAAGTTTGGGGGTATGTTCTGGCACCTGGCATATTTATGAATTCAGTTCCTTCTTGCCATATGAGACTATTTCAAAAAAATAGACTAAAAAATATACAAAACTGGAAAAATAAGGCACAAATTATGATGATAGGTGAAACTAAGAGGGAAACAAAAGCAAAGAAGACAAATAGTAACAGCAAAGTGAAATAAATAGGAAAGGATCAAATACTAGCTTTCTTTTCAATTATGTAAAGAAATATAAGGGGTCAGTAGGAATGTGGTCCCTTGAAAAGATTATAATGGTGGTATTTTAAGTTAAATTAAGTAAATAGCATGCATGCTGAACAATTACTTTGTGTCAGCATCCACAAAGGCAGAAGATGTTAGTTAACTGCACATCCTGAGGGAGTAAATACTGAATTGGGGTAGAGAGTCATCAAAATTCATGTCAGCAAAACAACATAAAATAACGGCACAGAAGAGTGACTGATCTTAAGATGGTTTTCCATTCAAGGGATTTAAAAAAAAAGGAAGTCAGAACATTGCCGAATGATAACCTTCCAAAGTTCTCTCAGTTCAGGGACCAATTGTTTAGAGTGAAAAAGTTCACATCATTCAGGCAAGAAAGGGATACCAGGCTTATTAACCAATTAGAGGCTGACAACTGTGGTTGGAAAGTTAAAAACGAATGACTGAAACTGTTGAGAATGATCAGCTTGTCAGAGAAACCTACCAAGGATTTTTAAGGGTAGGCCAAGCCAGACAAACCTGATAGACTTTTGTTGAAGACCTGACTAAAGTAATGGACAGGATATACCAGGGATGTTATAGAGTTGTAGAGACATATTGCACGGAAACAGACCCTTCAGCTTTAATCCCAGACTAAACTAATCCTACCTAACTCCAATTGACCCCTATCCTTCCAAGCAATTCTTATTCATGTACTTATCTAAATGTCTTTTAAACACTGTAACTGTACCCACATCCACAGCTTCCTCTGGAAGCTTATTCCTCTGGAAATACAAACTACTCTCTGGATGAAAAAATAGCCCCTCATGTCTTTTTAAAATCTTTCTCCTCTCACCTTCAAACTATGCCCCCTCGTCTTGAAATCCCCCACCCTAGAGAAAAGAAACTTGCCAATCACCTTATTCATACCCCTCATGATCCTATAAACTTCAAAAATGTCACCGCTCAACCTTGTACGCTCCAGTTAAAAAACATCCAAGACTCTCCAGCCTCTCCTTATAACCGAAAGCCTCCATTCCCGGCAACATCCTGGTAAATCTCTTCTGAATCCTCTCCATCTTAATAACATCCTTCTTATAACAGGGAGACCGGAACGGGATACAGTACTCCAAAAGAGGAGCAAATTACTGCAGATGCTGGAATCTGTTCTGAAAACAACAAATGCTGGAAGTTACAATGGGTCAGACAACAACCATGGAGAGAGTGTAAGCTAACATTTTGAGTCAAGATGACTCTTCATCAGCTCTGATGTGAACTCCGGTATTTATTGTTTTCACTACAGAAGATGCCTCACCAATGTCCTGTAAAACCTTGCCATAATGTCCCAACTCCAATACTCAAAGGTGTGAGCAATGAAGGCAAGCTAAATGCCTTCTTCACCACCCTATTTATATGTGAGGCAAACTTCAAAGAATTATATAACTGAACCCCTAGGTCTTTCCGTTCTACAACACTGCCCATGAACCAAATTTTAATTGTTTAAAGTTAAAAATCACACAACACCAGGTTATAGTCCAACAGGTTTAATTGGAACACACTAGCTTTTTAGGTGGTTGAGACAACCACCTGATGAAGGAGCATCGCTCCGAAAGCAAGTCCGTCCAATTAAACCTGTTGGATATGTGTATAAATATATGTGTTATATTTGATCTAACATATTTACCAGGACCTTAGAAGCTGATACAGATACATCTGTTCTCTCCAAAAGCTTTGTGTGATATATCAGCAGAATTGGTTAAGCTGATGTCACAGGAACACTAACCTGTTCAGAGCATTTACCTGATAGAATCATATTTAAAGTTGAAATATATAGAATTGAAGTAATTGATTGACCTGGACAGAAGATAGGTTGGGTTTCAAGCAATGAGATTAGGAATAATGACCCTATTTGGTGCTTTAGTTGTTAGGCTGTTGGAGCTGCTTAAATTGGCAGGTTATGACTCATGGTACCTCATATGGATCAGTAATGGATCCTCACCTGTGCACCATATATATTAACAACCTAATGATAGGGTAGCAAACCACACACGTTAACTTGCTGCTAAGACAAAGATAAGCAGTATTTTAAGTGGTGCAGATAGAATCATAAAAAATGCTAGAACAAATTAATAGATCAAGTAAATAATGTTTTATGGATTTCAATACAAGCAATTGTGATTTCATCCATTTTGGACATAAATCTTATGTGCCTGAGTACTTACGGAATAGTGAACATTTAGAAACAATGAAACCCGGGGTGATCAGGTAATCATTAAAACATGTCAACCACAAAGGTAACCACAAAGATCAATGGAATGTTTGTCTTTGTATCCCTAAAACAAGAATACAAAGGGATAAAAGTTATGTCAAACCCTGGTAGACCACACACATACACTGTGAGCCATTCTGGACATCACACATTAGGAAGAATATATTGACCT
The DNA here is from genome assembly GCF_020745735.1 of Hemiscyllium ocellatum. NCBI lineage: Eukaryota > Metazoa > Chordata > Chondrichthyes > Orectolobiformes > Hemiscylliidae > Hemiscyllium > Hemiscyllium ocellatum. The sequence continues at coordinate 14,546,808 of NC_083436.1, forward strand.
TAGAGGAAGTGTGGTATAAATTCATAAAATAATACTTGCACTCCAAGGGTGTAGTAACGAAGAGAGATGAGCTAAACTGGGATAGTATTCCCTGCATGGTAAAAGGGTGATTTGATTGTTATTGTGAAAATACTGAGGCGAACTGATCACGTAGATGAAATCTATTTCTGTTGGCCATCCTTGGGCTATGTAATAGAGTCTAACAACTATAGACAGGCCTTTCAGGATTTCACTTAGGAACCTATTTTACATGCAAAGAATGGTAGAAGATTGGAGATGTCTTCCACTGAAAACACCTGATGTGCAGTAAATCAGTAACTTAAGTCTGTGATCCATAGATTTTTGGAAACCCTTATTGGGTTCCTGATGAAGGGCTTAAGTCCGAAATGTCAATTCTCCTGCTCCTCAGATGCTACCTGACCTGCTGTGCTTTTCCAATACCACACTCCTTACTGTGATCTCCAGCATTTGCAGTCCTCAGTCTCTCCTAATAGATTTTTGTTGACCAATTATATTAGGGAGTGTGGAGCAATGATGGAGCTAGGTCATTGGTCAGCCATGACCTCACTGAATTGCCTAATAAATGGCAAAGGGGTTAAGGAACCTACTCCCTTTTCTATATTGCAAAGTGTTCAATTATCACTGCTATATTTTACTGTTTTCTTCATCTTGTCTAAGCTATCATATGTTTTTCTAAGCATGTTTTCTCACTTTGTAATGCAAGACCTTCTTAAATATATGACTCCCTACAATCATTCGGCACACCCTTAGTGTCTCGTTACCAGATCCCAATTACTGTGAGAGAAGACAAAACATTTTCTCTCAGAATTCTATTCTATCATATTTCACAAGAGTAAAACCCTTGTTCTTTGCATTTGCCTCCTTTTGATGCTATAATCATACAAGAACTAATCTTGCCATTAAAAAATACATTATGAATTTAAGTGCAGTTTCACCAGAGCAATAAAATACCTGATCCAGCCAGTCATTATAACAGCTTATGGAGCTGTAGGTAATGTGTGTCAAGCAGTTACTTAGTTTATTAATCTGTAGGAGTCTAACAGCAGGTAGGATCTTATAAGGCTGGGCCCTCTTCGTTATTTAATATTGGAGGTTAGAAGAAAAGATCCAGCCATGACCTAATCTTCAGTGTTTACCCAAAATGATTTAAATGTTGATAAAGAAAAAGAAAAGGTAAACCAGCTGAATTTTACCAGAAATTTCACAGAGGGCATCTCTCCACAAGGCACAGCAGATTTTCTCACTTGATCACCCCAAATATGCATCATTAGCTAGATGTCACACTCCTATGGTCATCTGTTAACCATTCATAGTGCAGACCTTCCTCTGGAATCCTCCGCACTGAGCAGTTTAAGTAACACATCATCCTCAAGTTTCTTTCCATTTCTTAGAAGAAGCCACAATCCTTCAGGTTTTTCTTGATGATGACATCAGTGACTGCATCAAACAGAAACAGCATATTTTTTATACACCATAGGAGTATAAACAACTTGTCTACCAGCATGATTCTCCTACTTGTCATTCTCAGAAGTAATCGTCATGGCCAGCCCGTCCCTGGATTCCTGGCACACCATATTTAAAAAGCCCTTGTGTTTTCAGTCAATTGCTGTCAGTCAGTTCAGGCAAAACTTTTCACAGTTCATAGCATTTGTCTCAGGTATGGAAGATAAAGAGAACTTTGTGTCCCGCTTTGGGGACAGGGACCGGGAGGCAATGTTCCCTCTAAGTTGCACACAGAAGCAGATTCTCCCCATCTGCTGTACTCAGGCCATTCGTGGTTTTGAATAGCTTCCACATGTTAGATTTTGGGGTTTCATAATTCCATTCACCAAATGCAGGTGGTTGGCTACTTGTAAACAATTTTCAGATTTCTTTTGAGTTTGTTCAGAAGTAACAGTTTGGATATGATTCATTAATTAGTTAGACAAAGAAAGGAAGTGTATAACCTGTGACAGATGAGTATGTTTGACTGCTCCCTAAGTTATTGTGTGGAGTAGAGAAACAGAGGCAGTGGACCCCCTACAGTTGGAGTGAAGAGGTGTTCACCCTTGATGTTTTACAGATTTGGATGATAATAGTCTTTGTTCATCCCTCAGACTTCTAAGAAGGTGATGGCTCATTCCCTTGTAAATTTCCCTCAATCTTACACCCCAGCTGACCCGATTGTCATATGTTATTTTGCGAATAGAAGTTTCTGCTGTGTCAATCACCTGTCTGACCCTTTTTGCCATGTACTATGGAAAATCAGTCATGAGGTCAGGATGACTCTTAACCCCTTGCCTATTTCCATTTGAAAGTCATTCTTTTTAAGACCGTGAATGTCCTATTCTTCCAAGCACCACATTAATAGTAAGGTGGTGTGGGCCTCTATAAATCTTTATGTCAGTTCAATGGAGTATCGTGACTTTGCTGGTTCTTACGACCTTTACTTTGTTTTCATATGCCAAAGATTTGTTTACGTTTGCAGAAGACTTGTTCCTACTGTAACACAGTTCAATAAGGCCCAATACTACACAGGGAATATTAAATATTAAACGCTAAAAGAATTTAATTTAAAAGGGGATCTGATTTCCAGCACATACTTTTTGCCTTCATGGATATTTACAGCACCTATTCACTTGCTGTGCAGTTCATTTTTGCACTAACAGATTACATTGCATTTCAGTGCAATGTGTGCCCACTGGGGACTGTTCCCAAGATTGTAATGATATGGCACCCCTGACTCTGACTGCTCCAAGTGGCTATTAATCATTTCCAAGCCCTTGGAGTGAGGATCAGATCCTGTCTTTGACCAACAGTGGCAGGACTTCCTGCCTGATGGAGGGCTCCCCTCAGATTTTAGGACATGGCTGTTTAGGTTGAAGCAATGCAGTCCATTGCTGCATAAGCTGCTGGCACATTCTGTAGGTGTGAAATTGATGTAGTACAATGCCTATGTTCACTACTTTGACTGATCATTGCAGGCAACCATGCCAAATTACCTTGTTTTGAAGGAATTGAGCCTGGAAGTTCTGACTAAGGCAGCAAAGCACAAAAAGCCAATGCACAGCAGGTCAAGAGATGCTGAGACAGTCCAAGTAGGCAGAAAGTGAGTAAACATTCAGAGAACAGGCGAAAAGTTTTGCAATGCATCTCATGATTCATGAGATGGAGCCTGTCTCTGTAGGCACAGTGGCCTGACAGCATGATCACAATGGAAGATGTCAGGGCACTGCAAATTGCAGGATTGAAGTGGAGATCTCTATTCTAAGTGAATTGGAGATGTGCCATGATGATATGGTGAGGCTGGTGCATGTCTGATGCCAACCTCCATGGATGAAGATTATAAGCATGCATGACTGACAGAGCATTCCCTGAGATGTTGAGGGGTGCTGGGCAGGACAGAGGTCAGGAGGAACAAATGGTGAGTTGGAGTTGCCAGGTACCCACTCTGATTTTCATGTTGAGAATTTAAACAAGGAGAGAATAGGTAAAATGAGATGTGAGTTCATGACAAGCAACATTCCCATCTCTTGTTCAAAGCTTGAGTGGAAAATCAGATTTCTTTTCTCTTATTGTCAAGAACGTCATTTTTCTGCTCCTGCCATGTTTACTTATTAATCCGCCATTGCCCATGGGAATTCCCCGCAGACAATTCCATGCCCTAAAGTTAAATGCCATGGGATCTTTTACCAATATTTCCATTCATATGTGTTAATCAATTTTTTCATGGGATTTGGGGCATACCACCAACATAGCATCTGACCTTGAACTGAGTGACTCATTTCACCACTTCAAAGAGCAGGAGTTGCACACATTCCTGGTAGTTAGAAGTCACGAAGAGATCAGACCAGGTAAGGCCTGCAGATTTCATTCTCTAACAGTATATTTATGGAAGTAGACTGGTTTTAAACAATCCATGGTAATTTTTGATCACCAGCACAGAAAGGTTTTATTTGCAGAATTATTAATTGCATGTAATTCTCACCAGCTGCCAGAATGGGATTTGTGGGTGGCACGGTAGCATAGTGGTTCGCACTGCTGCCTCACAGCGCCTGAGACCCGGGTTCAATTCCCGACTCAGGCAACTGACTGTGTGGAGATTGCACGTTCTCCCTGTGTCTGCGTGGGTTTCCTCTGGGTGCTCCGGTTTCCTCCCACAGTCCAAAGATGTGCGGGTCAGGTGAATTGGCCATGCTAAATTGCCCGTAGTGTTAGGTAAGGGGTAAATGTAGGGGTATGGGTGGGTTGCGCTTCGGCGGGTCGGTGTGGACTTGTTGGGCCGAAGGGCCTGTTTCCACACTGTAAGTAATCTAATCTAATCTAAAACTTCTGTGATATTAACACCACCATTCTAATTAGCCTATTCTAACCCACACCTCAGCACCCCATCCAACCTCTTCTTAAATTTGTGGAACTGGTATTCTGTGTAAGGTCAGAGTGCTCAGTTTCCATCTATAATTGTGATCTTAAGTCTAATAATCACATGAAGAGTTTTATAATCTAAAGCTAACAAACTCACATTGCTCCATTTTACCTGTTGTGGCAGGAGAATGCGCATCCACAGCTGAAAAATGACTACTTGGTTCTTCTGTTGGGAGGTTGAGAAACAGTAATGGGCCTCTATCCAAAAAGTGTCAGAGTAAAAATTTTTACTTGTGCTGCCAATCGTCCAACTAACAGCGAGGATCCGTGAACATTGACGTAAGCCATGCTGGAACAGCCTCACCACCACAGTATGAAATGTCTCCAGTGATGCATTAGTTTCAGGTATAAAAATAAATGTTACTTCACCACAAAATTGCAGCTTTAATCGGGCACGCAGGTAATGTATGAACTATACACAGCAATTCATCAACGTAACAAATGAAGACAGATATTTTTAGGTATTTATTGAACATTCCCCTTCTTCCCCTACAGTGTCACTAAATGAAAGTTGGATTTGTGGTTTAGTAGAAATTGGTGTTTATTTGCTTTTACTCTTGCAAATTAGTTTTCTAAAGCAATGGTTTGGTCTGAATCTTCTTTGGATCAAAAAATCTTTTTAATCCCTGAAACCAGCTGCACTTATATTTAGGTTTATTGAGATTTAGCTCAGCATCTAGTTTACAATGAGAGCTTTATGAAATAAGTTTATAACTTCAGCAGAATGGCACACATTCATTTTTCTAAGTCTCGAGATTTACTCACATGTTGAATGCAGTAGGGAGTCAGAGGACCGTGCTCTTGGAAAAAAAAGAGAACTACCTTTAGCATTCCTTCAAATTATTTTACGAATCACAGGCACTGCCAGATCAGCATCTCCCCATAACCCCCAATTATGACTGATTAGATAATGCTCATGTGTGATGTAAAATAATATTTTTCATGCCTAAATCCACTTCCAGCAGGATAATGGGCAGAGGAGGGCAGGAATTATATAGTTTGAGTTTTGATGCTCGCTTTGTTCCTGAGGTCAATTTGCAAAAATCTTAGTCATAGAGTCAGAGAGACGTACAGCATGGAAACAGACCCCTCGGTCTAACATGCCAACCAGATATCCCAACCCAATCTAGTCCCACCTGCCTGCACCTGGCCCATATCCCTCCAAACTCTGCCTATTCATATACCCACCCAGATGTCTTTTAAATGTTGCAATTGTATCAGCCTCCACCACTTCCTTTGGCAACTCATTCCATACACGTACCACCCTCTGAGTGAAAGAGTTGCCTCTTAGGTCTCTTTTATATCTTTCCCCTCTCACCCTAAACCTATGCCCTCTAGTTCTGGATTCCCCCACCCCAGGGTTCTGTGACATAAGACATAGGAGCAAGTAAAAAAAAATGATTTTATTTTAAAAGTCAGACTCTTGGTGTGGGCAGAATTTGGAAGGGTAGATTAGAGAAGCTCACTAACAAGAAAACAATAGACCAACACATTTTGAATTTATAGGTGCTGACAGTGTGATTGTTACATTCAACAGAATTCCCAACCAATATGTTCAGACTATCCATTTCTTTCCTTTGCTCATTTCAAAGTGTTATGGTTTGGCATAAGCCTCTATAATTTAAATTCTCTGCCTTGCATGGAAAGTAATTCTTTCTTCAGAAGTGACATCAACGCTCATAGCACATAAATTAACATAAAAAGCAGACTTTAGAAAATGATCCCGTAAACAAAATGAGAACCTGGGAAAATACAAACTCCCATCTATAAAAGCAATGGTTCTTAACTACCGGGAATACTTTCCAGTTAAAATTTTATAACCAAGCTTCTGGAAAAAATGCAACTGATTTATGGTGCCTGGCTCTGTGGCACTTTTATTTCTATAATACTAAATAAAATTAATTATTCTTGTCAAACAGATTTTTATTCACGATTAATTATTTTGAAACAAACTTTTCTGAACATTTTGTGCTGAAATTGGAGAAGCAATCCCTTAGAAATTTAACGGTGTCACACTCATTTTTCATGGCCTACAAAATGGCAGATAGGAAGCTTGTTCACATTTCCAGCTGGTGGTCCATTTGGCAGCCATATTGGAATGGCATGATGTCAGAAGCACGTACCAGAACTATGGAAAAACCTCAGTAACTTATTTCAATTAACATTCTGTGTTTTACGCATGATACTTTCCTAATTTTGGCCTATCCCAGTTGCCCACCTGCCCAGCAATAGGCATTAAAGGACCCCGGACCACTATGAAAAGAAGCATTTAGAACTTACGTGCTGGACGCTGGTTTGGTGTCAAGCTTCTTGAGCATTGTTGAAGTGACACTCACCCAGGCAAGTGGGGAACATTTCATCACACTCCTTAAATCTGTAAAGCAGATTGTGAACTGTTGTATGAGGTAATGGTTCTGAAGGGGTTAATGTTCATGTTACATTGCATGAGGAGAAGAAATCCAGAAAACCTACAAGAAAAGAAAAAAATATTCAAGCAAGTAATGTTGCCATCTACAGAGAAATACCACTTTAAGACATAGACACTCAGTCGCTGAAACGCCATTACCAACAGACAAAACATCTGCAAAGGGTGGAGTTGTTCTGCAGATGGGAGAGAGGTGATGCCAAGGGGAGAAAACAGTTTTGAATATTTTAACAAAGGAATATTTGCCTAACTGGGAACAGACCCACTGAGGTAATTAATTATTTATGTACACTGGATTAAAGCTGCAGGGATTCAGAGCTACGCTCTGAGAGGTTAATGCAGTGACTGCTGTTGTAATGAATGTTATGTCAATTGTATAATTTGAAATTGACGTTTTGTTTCATACAAATTTCCACTTAGGTGTTCTTGCATCCCATAGTGTCTTCTTTATATGAATTGCTGAAAGAATAATGGCTATATTAGAGATAAACATGCAATGGTTTGCCTGTGACCTTACCAGTCCTTAGAAAACACATTTAAGGTGATGGCTTTATCAGTGAAAAGTGTCTCAGTTATGTTTTCTTTTCCAAAAATGTACTTGTTGCTAACTGCAACAAGAACAGAAAGTGCTGGAGAAGTCCTATGTGCCTGGCAGCATCTGAGGAAAGGGAAACAGAGTTGACATTTCTAGTCTGACATGACTCATCTTCGTAACTAAAAGACACTTTAAAATAATGAGCTTTCTGCTATTGATGAAGGAATAGGAGGACCAAGTGGAGTAGATGGTAAGGGTGCCCATAACAAAAGACCAAGGCAGTACCAATGATGGTAAAGAAGAAATATAGATGCAGAAATGAGCACAAAAGAAGGTACTGAAAGGAAAAATGTGTCTGTGCTGCTGAGAGCAGAGTCAACAAAACACAAATAAGGCATGGCTGTGTAAAAGTGGTGGAGGTTAATATATAAGATAAATGGAGGACATGCTTTGAAGTTGCACAACTCACTATTAATTCTAGAGGCTGTCAAATGCAGAAAATAAGGTTGGTTCCTTGAGCTTACATTGAGCTTCTTTGAAATACTGTGGCAGTCCATAGACAGAAATATTCACATGAGAGCAGATTGGTTTATTGCAGTCCTCACTTTCTCTTGGTTTATTGAAATGGCAAGCAACTGGAAGATTGGGTAATTCCTACAGACAGAGTGGGCGAGTTCCTCAAAGCAGTCATCTAACAAGCAGTCTAAAGGACACCGCATTGTGAGCAGTAAATACAGTAGACTGGATTGAAGGAAGTCCAAGGAAAATGCTGCTTCACCTAAAAGATGAGATTGTGACCTTGGACAGTGAGGAGGAAGGAGATGAATGGGCAAGCGTTGCACCTTCTGAAATGGCATGAGGAAGTGCCACAGCGGAGTCAGGTAGTGCCAGAATGTAACGACGGAGTAAAATAGGATGTCACTGAGAGAACTTTCATGTGGAATACTGACAGTGGAGGGGAGGGGAAGGTATGTTTGATAGTGCCATCCTGCTGGAGGTGGTAGAAATGGTGCAGGATGATCCTTCAAATATAGAGACTGGTGAGCTGGAAAGTGAAGACAAGGGGAACCCTAATATTGTTCTAGGAGGGAAGAGAAGATGTGAGGGCAGAAGTGAAGGAAAGGTGTTGGAGAAGGTTGAGGGCTCTGTCAATCATCATGGTGAAGGTTGTGGGATCCTCAGTTGAAGAATAAACAGGACATGTTGAAAGCAATCTGGTGGAAGATGGCCCAAACAGCAGACAAATACACAAGGTATTATTATATAGAAACTGTATCACCTAATGAAAGAGTTAGTGAGACTGAGAAAAGGAGATTCTGTAGACCCAAAAATCAAAACATAGCCTCTAGAAAGTTCAAGAAGGACCCTTCAGCACAAGTTTGTCACTTTATGTTGCTGCTTAAATTTTGTTTTGGCATGGTTTATGATTGGAAATTTCAATTTGTCTCCTGAGGGGTTTCAGTTATGGCATACCATTTTATTTACCTTATAGTTTGACTGCAGTCTTAATCTTCCAAATCTTCCTTCAGGCCTGGAAGAGGTAGAGAAACAGGAAGAGAGAAGCACATAGCAAAAGAGACTGCCACAGTTGGGATAAAGAACAGATCCCTCACAGGAATCCATTTCAATAGTAGATATTGAAAGAGCCCAACTTGTTCTGTTTTCCATATTCAGTCTTCTGGGTTCCTGTCATAACTTCAGGAAGAGATTGGCAGAAACTCAAGAAAAATTGTGTAAAAGACCATACATAATTTCTAAACTATCTGAAGGGTTCCATCCTTCAGAGCTCCATTACAGAATTTGTGTTTTTTCTCCTTCAGCATATTAATGCCTCGTTCATGTGGACCACAAAGTATACTTATAACCTATTTAAAGGTATAGGCCTGGGCTTGCTATTCCACTCAAACCTCCCCCACTTTAACATTATTGTATATTCTGAGATGCCAATGACTTGCGGCTGTGGTGGTTTGCTGCCACCCAGTGATTCTTAATGAGAAAAGGTTTCTCTTAAACAAAATGCATGTTGTAATATGATAGCCATCAGGTACAATTAGGGACATTGCTCCTATCTAGGATATGGGTCAACACCCTGAGATATAATACTGTACGACCTTATTCCCACACAAGTCAGCATGTCATCGTCAGATTGGGCGGAGCTTAATGTACTTTGTGGGTTATAACTTCTGTTTCTTTACATATAGTAAATGATCTGATAAGACAGCAACACCTACCCCTGTGTCAAATTTAACATTAATGAGATGTCCACTGACATATGCTGGTTTTTCAAAACTTGTGTCGTTTGGATCATCAATGTATTCATTATCTTTGTGGTTTTACCACATCAATATGATTATATAGATAGTCTTTTTCATCGTAATTGTTGCTCAGTAATCAACTTGCCCTCAATACCTCTCCTGGAAGCGACCGATAGCTTTATAGATATAGCATTCTTCTTTAATAGCTGGGCACTCTGAAGGCTTTTAAATATGGCATGAGTACCATAAATTTTGGGATGTCCCAACAGTAATGAATACCTCTGCCTATGGCAGGTGGGAAAGTTGAGTTAACATCAGATGACTGGGGTGACAGGAGGACATGGGACATAGTTAATGAGGCAAGTTTGGGATGACAGTGAGAGCCCAGGAAAATCTATTAGTCCTCTTGAAGGAAATCCCTCCATGAAACTTAGCAAGATTGTCACCTCACTAATATCTGATACAATTCAGTCTTTAGAATCCTCTTGTAAGGATGCCTTCCTTGAAGAAGCTCTCTTCCTCCCTCTACAAGGATTTCAGTGAGTCTCTCTCTCACTGCACCCCCCAGGTCATCTCCTCTGCACAGAAGCGAATCCTCCAGTCTTTAGAATCGTCAGTCTGACATAATCATTGAGTTGTCACATATATCTTTCGGGTTTTTATACCTTATTAACTGTATCAAATCTGAGTTTTCCTGCGATTAAGTTGTCCTTCTCTGTGTTTTGTCTTGGTTTCTGTTTGCATCACCCTCTGAATAGCTTTCTCCAAAGTCACATCTTCTTTGGACACTTATAAATCCGACAAAGTCTTCTCAGTAATGCCAAAAGCAGTTCCATACCCTATGTGTTCTGTTTTCAAAATTCCAGAGTCACAATTTCCCACTGATCGTAGAGTTTATTAATAAAATACTATTAGATCTGTTCTGTTAAATCTTAATCTTTCAAGAATTCTATTTGTTCTTAGTTTAACTGTTTGAATCAGTAAGCTTTACATGATTATTAAGGAGAGATCACATCCAGAGTGCAGCACGGCCTGGGTGAGTGCATATTTCTGAGATTTTGGAGCAGCATGGAAATTTGGTGCAGGGAAAAAAAGGTACTTTTTGCTTGCCTTTTTGGTTTGTAATTTGTAATGTCTTTAAAGGATAAACTGAAGCCCAGGATTAGGATTTCAGCACTCAACAAAGATTGACATCACAAGAAAACCATAAATTCGTTGATTGGAAATTACAGCTCACTTCAACATCCATTTTAAATTACTTCCAGAGTAAATGTAAATAGGATAAATATTTTATAGATTAAAAACTAAAACACCATTAGGAATAAAAAAAATTAATAACTAAGTAAACAAAATAGAGGTGCAAGGTAACATGTTGTACCTGTATGATGTGGGAGGTAATGGACCCCATTGTGGTTTATGTGACCATATCTGTTGGTTTTCTGAGGAACTCTGGCTCAGAGTTGATCAGTTGGAGTCCACATTTTTAACCCTGTGACAAGTTGGAGAGGGGGGAGAACTACCTGAATGCTGTGATTCCAGGAGGCAGTCATACCCCTGAGATTAACTAATTCAAATTCAGTCAGTGGTCAAGGACAGGAGGGTGCGACCAAAAGTGAGGCAAGTAGGTACTAATGATATAGGTAGGAAGAGGTTCTGCTGAGTGAATATGAGCAGCTAAGTGTTGTATTAAATGCAGAATCATCAAGGTAACAATCTACCAGTAACAACCTGACTCACAAGCTGATTGGCACAGGGTCAAGAAAATTAGAGAAATAAACACATAGCTCAGAGATTGGTATGGAAGGAATGGGTTTACATTCGTGGGTCATTGGTATGAATACTGGGGAAGGAGGAGCTGTTCTGATGGGATGGACTCCATTTGAATCATGCTGTGACCAGTGGCCTCACAAATTACATAATTTGGAGATGCCGGTGTTGGACTGGGGTGTACAAAGTTAAAAATCACACAACTCCAGGTTATAGTCCAACAGGTTTAATTGGAAGCACACTAGCTTTCAGAGCGACGCTCCTTCATCAGGTGATTGTGGAGTTTACAATTGCAAGACACAGAATTTACAGCAAAAGTTTACATTGTGATATAACGCAAATTATACATTGAAAAATACCTTGCACACAGGTGCAGCAGATAATCAGCAAGGCTAAATGAGATGTTAGCCCTTATTTCAAGGGGGTTAGAGTACAAGAATAAAGAAAACATACTGCAACTGTACAAGGTGTTGCTGAGACCATCTCTGAAATACTGTGAGCAGTTTTGGTCCCCTTATTTAAGAAAATATGTCATTTCATCAGAGGCAGTTCAGAAAAGGTTCACTTGGATGATCCCCAGTATAGAGGGATGGTCTTATGAGAAACAGCAAAACAGGTTGGGACTCTACTTATTAGAACCTAGAAGAATGAGAGGTGATGTCACTGTAACATACAAGATATAGATTAAATTCCTTCTCATGTCAGTCTTAAATTGGCACCCCTTAATTCTGAGACTATCTTCATCAATTGCTGCTGGCCTTATTAGACAATACCTCCTAATCCTAGGTTCTCCTAAGAGAGAAAACATCCTCTCAACACTTACCCTATCAAGCCCTTTAAAAATCTACTTTGAATTTATCCCACTTCTCTATAGCTACAGTCACTGCCTTTGCCTTTTGTTCTGTGATTATCTCCCTCATCCTCCAAACTTCCCCTGACCTTCTCTTCTGTTCTACTTGCTCCATGTGCACACCATCCCCAAATTTTATCCACAGCAAGAAACCCATCACTTCCCCACCTCTCTCTTCAGTTCAAAAGAAGTCATTTTGGACTTTGTTTTGCTCTCCACAGACACTGTCAGACCTGCTGAGTTTCTCCAGCACCTCCTATCACAAGAATTGAGTTTCAGTTTGTTTCAAGAAGTTAATTACTGTTTTGAACTAATTATCATGTGGAATATTTCACTGTAAATTGAATTAAGAATTGAAGGGTGCTTGGAGCTAGATATAAGATTAGGTTAGCAGTCAACTCAGTAGTTGTTTGGAAACTTAAATCTCCTGTTATATGCATTGTAACTACCCTGTGCGTGATAACACTGCTACATATTTACTTCAAACTGGGCATACTACAAATGGAATTAATCTAGCACTTATAGTAATTACCATTGCTCTGTATTCACAGACATGCTAACAAACAACAGTAGACACTGAGCTAAATAAGGCGATATTCAGGCTGATGACCAAAGTTTTCTCACAAGAATGTTTTAAGAGCTGCCTTAAAGAAGGAAAGGAAGGAAACTGGAGAGTGTCGGTCAGTGATCTATCGTCAGCACAGATTGACAATCTGCAGGATTTCATTGAAATCGTTTGGTTTAAAATTGGATTGAGCATGCAATTGTGTAAATTGTATTTGTCAGGTCCCTGTTCTAAAGAAAGAAGCAATATGACCTACAGTTCACAACTTTTTCAGTATAAAAATATCTTTTCAGTCCAGTCTTACATAACCACAACCTAATTCGGAAACAGTGTCGCCTTGGTTCAGATTTCTCATCCAGGAGAAACAACCTCTTTGTGTCTACCCTCTCAAGATGTTTCATGAATCTTGTAATGCTTCTTGAATATTTCTCATCCATCTGAACTGGAGAATATTGACCCACATTGGTCCGTCTCTTATGATGGAAGGAATCCCTCATCCCAAAGACGTATTCAATAAACCTACTCTGTGCAGCTTCCATTGCAAGCATATCCTTCCATAAATATCAAGATCAAAATTGCACAAAATATTCTCAATATGACCATACAAAGTCTCTTAAAATTTGAGGCCATGTATCTTTATTCTTTCCTCCAACCCCCTGTAAGAAAGGCCAACATGCCATTTACTTTCTTAATTGCGTACTGTAAGTTTATGCTAACTTATGTTCATTCTATGAATACACCAAACTATCTCTAAATTAAAAGTTTCATGCCTTTTGAAAACATATACAACTTTTCTTGAAGTAAGGTGGAAAAAGTCATATTTCCCTACGTTATACTCCCTCTGCTGCTACGTTCCCAATTCACTTTCACATGTCTACATCAGTTTGTAAACTCTCTGCGTCTTCCTCAAATCTTGCATTCCCACTCTGCTTTGAACTGTCAGCAAATATAAACACATTATGACCAGTCTATTTGCCCGAGTAATTCACATAGATTGTACAGGAACCAGCACTGAACTTTGCAGCATACCAGAAAACCAAAGCCTGTGGATTCGATAAGGTCTAATTTATTCCTAATGTCTGCTCCTGTCTGTTATTCAATCCTTGACCCACACTAATAGATCACCTTCAACAGCACAGGGATCTTGCATCTAGTTGTAGGAGCTCCCTTTATTCATAATTGTCAAAAAATTCTCATAACTTTGTCAAACAGGAGTTTCCTATCATAAACATGTTGATTTGTTTTAATTATAGGAGAAAGTGAGGACTGCAGATGCTGGAGATCAGAGCTGGAAAAGCGCAGCAGGTCAGGCAGCATCCAAGGAGCAGGAGAATCCACGTTTCAGGCTTATGTCCGAAACGTCAATTCACTTGTTTTAATTATACAATGCTTTTCCAAGTACATTTTTATGTCTTCATTAACGTTGTCTGACTTACACCTTCCTTATTCCAGCATTTTCCTGATGAATAAAGTTTCTTGCTTTCTCTGCCCTTTTTTCGGAATAACCATCATGTACATTTGTTCACTTCCAATCTGCTAGGACCATTCCAGAATTCACGGAATTTTAGGAAGCCATAACCAGTATATATATTATCATTGCAGCTGTCTCTTTCATAACTCTAAGATTTAGGCCTTTGTGAAAACTGATCTCTTGAGTTTCTCTAGTTCTCTTTCAATTTCCTCACTTCTGTTAGCCCCCAGGTGACCCTCTATTTCCGGTATGTAATTTATGCCGTCTACTGTGAAAACTGACAGAAATGTCCTGTTTCCTGTGGTGGTGGGTTTGATGATTGAGGTATTTTAATCAAATGGGAATCTGCTGCCTTGTTGTCCCTGCCCTGAATTGGCAGGTTTCTCAGTGTCTTTCTTCTCCTGCCAGCAATTGAGACCTTGAAGTATGCAATAATGTCCACCAAAGAACCTCATTGTGTTATCATTGAAGTTGACCCAGCATTGGGTGAGAGATTTACCATGCAGAATGCCCAAAAAGTAAAAGCTGCTGATATTCCTTGCAGTCTAATACCATCCCCTGCCCTTGTTGCTAACCCAACTCTGCAACCTCTGTCACAATCCTCATGTCACAAGTCTGTCCTGCCATCATTGACTTATACCATTTGACACCAGGTCAGGATCATTCCTACAACAACCATCAAATCCTCAGTGGTGCTGCTAATCAATGAAGAGTTGCACCTTCTGATCGGATCGGGAATCTGCTCTCCCATGATCCCAGAGAAGGCTCATACTGCTCAAAGGGATGAGGAAGTGGCAATAATTGGCAGGACCTCAAATCACCAACTGGGAACAAGGAACCCTGGCAAAGCTAGAATCAATGGGTATTGTAAGGAAAGCTCTCCTGACACAAAGGAAGGTGGTTGTGGTTGTTGGCGTTCAGTCATCTCAGCTCCAGGGCATCTCTGCAGGAGTTCTTCAGCGTAGTTTTCTCGGCCCAACCATCTTCAGCTACTTCATTATTGACTATTCCTCTATCATAACATCCGAAGAGGGAATGTTCGCTGATGATTGCACAATGTTCAGCACCATCACGACACTTCAGATACAGAGACAATCCATGGCCAACGCAGTCAGACCTGGACAGTATCCAGGCTTGGGCTAACAGTAACATTTGCATCACACCAGTACCAGGCAATGACCATCTCCAACAAAATAAAAAATCTAACTTTAACATTCAGTGTCATCAAGTTTGCTGAATTCCCTATTACCAACATTCCAGGGTTTAATATTGACCACAAATTGAACTGGACAAATGACAGAAATACTGGGATTATAAGAGGAAGTCAGTAGCTAGAAAACCTTCCGTGAGCAACTCGTTTCCTAACTCCCAAAGCCAGTCCATATCTACAAGACAAAAATCAGGCGTGTAGTAAAATAATCACCACTTAAAGTGCAGCTTCGGCAACACTCAGGGAGCTTGACACCATCTGGAACAAATCAGCCTGCTTAACTGGCATTACATCCATGAACATTAGCTCTCTCCAGCACAGCATGTCCACACTGACCCTCCAAAAGCACCTCATTTCCTCCCCACCTTATAACCTTGCGTTTTCTGTGGCCAACGCACCCAACCTACACATCCCTGAACACTATGAGGGATTTAGCATGGCCAATCCACCTAACTTGCATATTTTTGATCGATGAGAGGAAACTGGAGCACCCGGCAGAAGCCCATGCAGACATGGAGAGAACATTCAAACTCCATACAGTCACCTGAGGACGGATTTGAACCAGGGTCACTGGCGCTGTGAGGCAACAGTGCTAACTACTGAGCTACTGTGCCACCCTCTACAACTATACTCTGACTCCTATGAGCAAGCCAATTTTGTATCCAACTTATCAACTCACTGTGGATCCCATATGACTTAATCTTCTGGACCAGCCTACTACGAGGGGCCTCATCAAATGCATTAGTAAAATCCATGTAGGCTACAATCCATTGCCCTACTCTCATCACTCTTCCTCGCAAATCTTCCTGGCCTCACCATGACTGTTGCCTGCTGTTATCTTTTTGAGGGTAAGTGGGGACCCTTCTTGCCAACAGCCTGCAGCTCTAGGCACCGCTCAGGCCACTGCTTGATGGAGCTATACTTCTTAGTTGTTTGTGGGAGCCTCAGCTATCCGCACATGCCACCTGAGTTCTTCACTATTGATCGCGGCTCCATACTTGCATTTCCAACCCTTCTATTTCCATGGGCCAGGGCTGTGGGACTCTGGTAGTTGCTTGAGCTGTGAGTTTAGTGGGCAAACAAGGAGAAACATGGGCTGTGTCCAGGTTGGGAGGAGGAGGTCGATGGCTGCTCTGGTCTAATAGAGCTCAGTGGCTTTCCTGGGTTGTTCCACTGGATTGGGGCCACAGTGTGCTACAGTGGGACTGCTGCTCTGGATGACACTTGAGGGAAGGTGGGCTGGCAGTTACTGCTGAGCATGGAAGTCACCTTCGCCTCTGGGATAAGTGAGGAGTTCTGAAATCACTGCTGTCCCTCAGGCCCAAGGACGAGGGTTGGGTCTGCCATGCTCAGTCAGCTGGTGTGCCATGATCCAGGGGAGAAGGTGCTGGGTGGCAGCAGTCTCACATCAGAGATGGGGAACAGGTGACTCCAAACTAGCGCCGATCTGGACAGGTAAGAAACTGCAATAAACAACATTGAAAGAGATCTTGAGACATTCAACAAGATTTTCAATCCTAGAAATTTAAAATTAGAGAAACAATGCTAAAAAGGAAACATCAAATATAGAAACTCTATAGCATCATTTTATATTTGATGGGCACTGATGGATCTTAGATATCTACCATCTAGCAGTGTGAGTGGGTTTGTTTATTCCATGACATTCTGATGGTAAACTAACTTTTAGAATACACAAGCTGATTAAGCACATGAAAAGAAAGGCTAAGTATTTTTAGTCCTGAGCAATAATTTCATACTAAGTGCTGCATTATAAATTACGTGGGAACAAATTATTCCAGAAACCCAATTGGCACAGATTTTCAAAGAAATGAAGTGGGAGAAAGTGAGGACTGCAGATGCTGGAGGTCAAAGTTGAAGAGTATGGTGCTGGAAAAGCACAGCCGGTCAGGCAGCATCCGAAGAGCAGGAGAATCAATGGTTCAATCAGAAGGGCTTATGCTCAAACCGTCAATTCTCCTGCCCCTCAGATTCTGCCTGACCAGCTGAGCTTTTCCAGCAATACACTCTTTGACAAAGAAATGAAGTTGCAAAGCAATTTTCCCATTGACATTAAAACAATGGTGTCAGTTCCTATTTTCAGCCAGACTATGAGCCCTACATGTAAATGGATCTGGTTTCTATGATCACAACTCATTTTAAATATAGAATTAGAAGTTGTTATTACTAATCCAACCCTTACAGAGTCAGCTATTACACAGTTACTAGCACTTTTGACTTTGAGTACATTCATGTATCACTCCAAAGGTCTGAGCCCATAAATCTCCAGGGATGAGGGACCACTGCACTGTGAGGGATAAGATCTTGATGATAAGTCCCTGTCTACACTCTGAGGGGGATATTAAAAATCCCATAACATTATTTTAAAATATGGGCATGAGGGATTGTGTGGTTTTTCCAAAATCATGGATAATATTAAAAATTCTATAAACATCACTGACAAAATAGATCATTATTGCATCAGAATGTGATTCCTTACTGATTGCAATTTGGCTGCTGCACTTTTGACATTACAACAGTGACCACAGTTGAAAAGTATTTGAATAACTGTGGTTGAGAGGGGTTGTTGTGGTCAGCAGGGAGCAGATGTTGGTTGGAAGGGTTAGATAGTCATGACGGTGTGGTGGGTGCTGGGCGATATTTGTTTGGGGAACTAAGCTTGGCGCTCAGGTGCAGTGAGAATGTGGTGAATGAGATGCCAAATATGGTGGGAGATAACAGGTCTGCTGAGGTGTGGGTGATGTAAATGGGGCTGACTCATCCCTTGTCCCCGAGGCCACAAGCAACGCTACAAAGACAGTTACCTGATGAATTCTGCTGCTCCCATCATCTTTAACCTACCCGGTTTTTCAGTGCCTGGTAAACCCAGCCGACTGTGGGTTAGAAACAGAATCAACGTTAAAGTGGAATCACACAGCCTCTTTTAAAGCTGTCAATGCACAATCCTCTTCCTGTGCTCCTCCCACCTGCAGAATTGGGCAGGTTCAGTCAAGTTTTGACAGCCCTTTTGTTGAACTTTTTAACCTCACATTTGAACCAAACTCGCTAGTTTTAGGGATTGAAGCAACTCAATATTTCTGCAGTAAAAGGAAGGCAATCAGACAGTGGCTACGAAAAATGGAGGATGGATTATCTGTGAATGAACTTGGAGCAAAAAGGCTAAATTTGCTGAAATTTCCTGTTTGCATTGGTTTCTGAGGGATCTGGAAGTTAAGGGCGGTTTCTGCCTCTGATCCTCTGCCTCTTCCTCCATATTCTCCCTGATTTACTGCAGCCAGTCCTTCACCATAAACAAGATATGGAGTGTACAGAAGGTGACAACAAACCTGAATGACATTTCAGAGTTGTATTGCAATGCCCCTCTCAGGAACCTCAAATGGTGAAGCCTTGCTGATGTGTTATTACTCAAGGACACACCGTGCTAGAATGCTCTGCTTATCGGAGAAAGTGAGGACTGCAGATGCTGGAGATCAGAGCTGAAAATGTGTTACTGGAAAAGCGCATCAGGTCAGGCAGCATCCAAGGAGCAGGAGAATCGACGTTTCTAGCATGAGCCCTTCTTCAGGTTTCCTGACGAAGGGCTCATGCCCAAAACATCAATTTTCCTGCTCCTTGGAAGCTGCCTGACCTGCTCTGCTTATATCCCAGCTCCAAACTGGAGTCATAATCATTGTCTTCAAAGGATAATGTAAATGGCCCAACTGTCATTCTGTATATTGTTGAAATAATGAAGGAATAGCTGACTTGGGTAAAATGCATGAATCATAGCTACTGTTGGGATAACAGGCACAGTCCTGCCTGATGGCCTGGGAACGTCAGGAATGTATGCAGCCTCCAAGCCACATTACAGCATGGAAATACCTTGCTTCATGTAAGAATTCAATGCTGTCTCATCCTATGTTACTCTGTCAATCAAGAAGGAGATAGAAGTATATCCCTTGGTGCCGATATCTCATTGATCTCTCTGATGCATCACTGAACAGTGAACTGTGAGATGTTACTAATGCCTGATCAGGTGCAACCTGAAAGACACCCATGAGTAAATGTCTGAGGATAACAGTGATGTTGACAATCACCCACAGCACAGTCCAGACTCTGACATGAGGTTGAAACAGCAGGCAGCAAAATACAGAGGTATACCTTTCGCTGAAGTGAAGGTGTCTGCAGCATGGTTTCTCAATTCACCTCATGCTCCCTGATGTTCCTCCATAGTTTCTCAATTCACTCACGCTCCCTGATGATCTTCCATGGTTTCTCAATTCACCTCATGCTCTCTGATATCCCTCCATAGTTTCTCACCTCATGCTCCCTGATGATCCTCCATGGTTTCTCAACTCATGATCCCTGATGTCCCTCTATGGTTTCTAAACTCACCTCATTCTACCTGATGTTCCTCCATTGTTTCTCAATTCACCTCATGATCCCTGATGTTCCTCCATGGTTTCTCAACTCACCTCATTCTCCCTGATGTTCTTCCATGGTTTCTCAATTCACCTCATTCTCCCTGATGATCCTCTATTGTTTCGCAATTCATCTCATGCTTCCTGATGTTCCTCCGTGGTTTCTCAATTCACCTCATTCTCTCTGATCATCTTCCATGGTTTCTCAATTCACCTCATGCTCCCTGATCATCTTCCATGGTTTTTCAATTCACCTCATGCTCCCTGATGATCCTCCATGGTTTTTCAATTCCCCTCATGTTCTCTGATGACCCTCCACACAACTGACCACTTGGATCTACCAATGTCCCCTTCACTTCTGCCAGTATCTCCTGCTCTATGGTGCCTTCCATGCTGGTCTCTCTTGTCCTCTCTCCCAGATATAGCGTTACCAGAGAACTCCTGCCTGGAGCCAGCCTATTTGCAAGGTAAGGATTAACGACATTGGAACAGAACAAAATCCTCTTCCTGTGCAGACAAATGAGAGATTCAGAGTGAAACAACACAGCAATAAACTCCTCACAGTGGAACTGTAGTCTAAAATACAACATGGCCAGAGTTACAGTAAGAATCGAGATGCAGAGCTGAGGAAAAAGAAATTGAAGTATTGATCGAACAAAATTTAACTTCACAGGACTTTTTTCTTCCAGTAATCTCTGCTGTACAAAACCAAAATACTGTGGATGCTGAAACTCCTCATCATGTCAGGTAGGAACTGTGAGGGAAAAGCCAAATCAATGTTTCAGATCGATGATCTCTCATCAATCCCTAGACATTGCAGTTATGCCTCCTCCCAGGTAATCTTTAGTCTGATGCTAAACTAATAATCCTAAGGCACCAGAACAATAATATAATTCATTAACTGATCCAGAGCATCAACAAAGATGGAGAATTTTAATGTGCAGACCTGCTGGGAACTGCTTGGTGAGTTCACAGAATCCCTACAGCATGGAAGCAGACCATTCAGCCCATCGTGTCCACACAGACTCTCTGCAAAGCATCCTACCCAGTTCCATCCCCCTAGCCTATCCGTGTAAATCTACATTTCCTATAGCTAATCCACCTAGCAGGCATCCCTAGACACTATGGGTGATTTAGTGTGGCCAATCCACCTTTTAGTCAGTGGGAGAAAACTGGAGCACACAGAGTAAACCCACACAGACACAGGGAGAACATGAAAACACCACACTGACAGTCACCCAAGGCTGGAATCAAGCCCAGGTCCCTGGCGCTGAGAGGCAGCAGAGCTAACTACTGATCCACCATAAGTTGTTGCAGGAGGGGATGTTTGATAGTGCATGAGAAGCCTGGAAAACTTTAGAGACTCTGTCGTGTACTTTTACATGCATACATTTCAGGGCCATTTTATTTCCAGTTTGGTTTTAGCAGAGTTGCCATCAATCGGCATCATGATGATCTGCTCAATGCCAATTCCACATATGCACAACTAAACAGTTAGGATCTGGACAAGCAAGGCAGGTCAGGTATTGGAAGTGGGAAGTTCAAATGCTCTCTATCAATCAGGTGAAGAAATGCCCTGGGTCTCGGGTATAGGTGTCCTCTTCCCTCCTTGCAGGAGAAGAATGCAGAGAACAAGGAAAGGCAGGATACCAGAGGTGTTCCTTGGCCATTTCATGAATACCACTCGAAGAGAAGGTTGTGCTGGGGATTAGCAGAGGTTAGATATGCCTAGACATCCTGGAGAGGAAGGTGGGAGCTTTCCAGATACTTGATGACAGAAGTAATCTGAGACAGTCACATGCCAGACTACATTTGATCATGTTGACATGATGTCAAGCATTAATTAACTATAATTATATTCATAAAGATAGTTGAAAACATTCTCACGTTGGCATTACATATTCATTTTTAAAAATAAAGAACAAACAACAATACAGCCCTTGGACTACAAAGCCTGTGCTGTTTCCTATTCCTTATTTAGAACAACTAATTATTGACCATATGTGGTTTCTGTCCCACTATTCACAATCCATTCAAGATATGCCTGAAACCATGCTAATGTGCCTGCTTCCACCACCTCCACGAGCAATGCGTTCCAGGCACCCACCACACTCTGTGTGAAAAATCATCCCTGCAGTTGTCCCCTAAACTATCCCCCCTCTCACCTTGAACCTGTGCCCTCTTGGAGTTGACCTTTCCATCCTGGGAAAAAGCCTCTGACTATCCACCCTACTTATGCCTCTCATAATTTTGTAAAACTCTGTCAGGTTGCTCCTCAGCCTCTGTCTTTCCAGTGAAAGCAATTTGTGTATATCCACCCTCTCTTCATAGCTAACATCCTCCATGCCAGGCAACATCCTGCTAAACTTGCTCTGCACCCTCTCCAAAGCATCCATGTCCTTCTGCTAATGTGGCGATCAGAACTGCACGCAATATTTCAAATGTGGACGAACTAAAGTTCAAACAGCAGTAACATAACTTATAAATTTTCATGTTTGAGACCCTTTCAATGAAAGTAAGCATGCTGTATGCCTTCTTGACCACCTTATCCACCTATGTTGCCACTTTCAGAGAGCTGTAGAACCTGTTTACCCAAATCCCTCAGTATGTCAATTCTCCTCGGGGTTCTGCCATTTATTATGCATTTGCACCTGAATTTGAGCTTCCAAAGTGTATCACTTTGCATTTATCCAGACTAAGCTCCATCTGCCATTTCTCTGCCCAAATCTGCAATCTATCTATATCCTGCTATATCCTTTAACAATCCTCTTCACTATCTGCAACTCTGCCAATTTTGATGTCTTCCGCAAAATTACTAATCAGATCACAGATCATTTATACATAATCCAAGCAACACTGATCCCTGCGGAACACCACTGGTCACAGATCTCCATTCCAAAAAGCACCCTTCCACCATGACCTCCCAATCTTCTATGACCAAGCTAGTTCTCTATCCACTTAGCCAGCTCACCACAGATGAGAATCTACCTTCGGAATTAGCCTGTCATGAGGTACTTTATCATATGCCTTACTAAAATATCAACTGCCCTTTCCTCATCAATCACTTTTATCATCTCCTCAAAAAATCAGTCATGACTCTCCCCACAAAACTCCATGCTGCCTATCACTAACAAGGCCATTCGTTTCTGAATGTGAATAAATCCTTTCTCAGTATCTTATCCAACAACGTTAAAAATCATACAACACCAAATTAAGTCCAACAGGTTTATTTGGACTTTCATAGTGCTACTCCTTCATCAGGTGGTTGTGGAGCATAAGATCGTAAGACACAAAACCTATAGCAAACGTTTACAGTGTTATGTAACTGAAATTAGATTAGATTACTGTCAGTGTGGAAACAGGCCCTTCAGCCCAACAAGTCCACACCGACCCACACCCCTACATTTACCCCTTACCTAACACTACAGGCAATTTAGCGTGGCCAATTCACCTGACCCACACATCTTTGGACTGTGGGAGAAAACCGGAGCAAACTCCACACAGTCAGTCACCTGAGGTGGGAATTGAACCCAGGTCTCTGGCACTGTGAGGCAGCAATGCTAACCGCTGTACCACCATGTCACCCATGGTGATATGGAAATGATATGTTGAAAGAGACCTGGATTGTTTGTTAAGTCTCTCATCTTTTAGAATAATCATGTTGGTTTCAGTTTTTTCAAATGTAAATCCTTTTTTTAAAGTTACATTCTCAAGTGAACATTAACGGTAGGTGCCATGTCAGCCCGGGTAATGCATTGAAGGTTGAGGTGCCCTGTGGTGAGGCTAACTGTACCCCATTGGTCAGACTGGTTCTATTTCTAAAAACAGAATTTGCAGAATCTTACATGGATTCATGCGGTTTTTGAGCAAAAATAAAATGTAATGCTGTACACCCCAGTCCAACACCAAATCACGTTCTCCAACAACAACCTCTAAATGCAGAAAATAATCACCTCACTGGATCTTTCTGTCCCCACTTGATGCTGGTATTGGACATTAGTCTCAGAATCTGCGAGAAGGGCATGAAGAGGGAGCTAAAAGGGACAACCTGTGCTGTAGCTCTCTCTGCTTTTTGCACCTTCTTCAACAGCACTTCCTGAGAGCACCTAGGAGGGACGTCTGGGCTGCACAGCCTCTCCAACTCCTTGTAGCTCATGGTGAGCATCACCAGACAGAGCAGAATCAGAGAGACCACCTCGGTGAGAAAACCCAAAGACTAAAACCAGCAGCAGACAAGGGGGAAAGCCAGAAATGACAACTGCAGATCCTGAAACATCAGCCAACCCTCAAAGACTGGGGAACAGCCTGCTATAGCCTTATTGAATAGTGTTACCAGTCCTTTCAGACAAACAGACCAAATACAGCAGTAGGGACCTGTGGATAGGATGTAGCAAATCCATAGAAGCACATCTTCGAAGTAGGTAGTCAGTGTAAGTTTGAGATTGTTAGATTAGATTCCTACAGTGTAGAAACAGGCCCTTCGGCCCAACCAGTCCTCCAAAGAGTAACCCACACAGATCCATTTCCCTCTGACTAATACACCTAACACTATGGGCAATTTGGCATTGCCAATTCACCTAACCTGCACATCTTTGGACTTGTGAGAGGAAACTGAAGCACCCGGAGGAGACACGGGGAGAATGTGCAAACTCCACACAGACTGCTAAAGAGAATAAATTGATCGAGTTTGGTAGAGATTAATTCAAGTACAATAGTAGAGTGTGATAAATACATTCTCTTTCCTTGATATAAAGTGTTCAATAAAATTGTGTTGTCTTTCCCCTGACTCCTACCCTTTTGGCTATCTCACTGTGTAACATGCCTGAGTTAAAAAGGTTTACTGCAAACTGGTCAAGGTTAGTCAGGGAAGCACTCTTTCACTTTACAACATCCCGAACACACACACACACACATATGCACAAACACACACACACAATTCTGCAGGTTAAAATCTTTCCCTCTGAATCCCCCAATAGCTGCAACAATACAGGAAATAACTGGATTCAGCTCTTTGTTTTTATAATATCACCCGTTGTTTTTACCACCAGAGTTCAGACCAATAAATACTTAGGACTTTCCTGGTGTAGCTTGAACCATGGCCCCACTCACTGTAAAAAATTGTTCTTTCTTTAATTGAGACTACAAATGAGATAGGTACTTCACCCTTCACTTTAAAGGCATGCATTAACTGAGCACACATGTGTAACCTATTGTGATATTTCTGACCTGTGTCCTGTTTGGTGATGTTTATAATTAATTTTTTCCATCTTGCCACAGGGTGAGCCAAGGAGCTGACATGAAAACTAGTTTTTTCCAGTGAATTGTTTTCAGATGCCGGTACCTATTGTAACAGGCCTCTGTGCCTCTCGTGCTGTGGATTCCAGTGATTCCAACCTGATGGTGTGTCAGTATCAAATTTACATTTAACATTCTGCAGAGAGTGATGTGATATTGCAACAAGCAATTCTGTTTTTTTTTAATAACTTTGATTCAGAGACTCCATTGTGGAACAGGGGTGGGTAGGGGGGAGTACACACGTGGTCATCTGGTCTCCGGCTGTAACTTTGGCAGTTGGTTGTTTGAACCTGTAACGAAATGGTGATAATGACAGAAAACAGTCATTTGGGTCTGTTCCCTGAAAGTATAGTGGGAGACCAGGAGCATCTCGTATGGAACTTGCAAGCTTTTTTACCTGCAAAACAGAAGTCTCTGAACTAATAAATTGTGCCAAATATTTCATTCATTTATCACATGGCTATTGCCACTCATAAAGATTAGGTTACTTACAGTGTGGAAACAGGCCTTTCGGCCCAACAAGTCCACACCGACCCTCCGAAGAGCAACCCACCCAAACCCATTCCCCTACATTCACTCCTGACTAATGCACCTAACACTATGGGCAATTTAGTATGGCCAATTCACCTAACCTGCACATCTTTGGACTGTGGGAGGAAACCGGAGGAAACCCACGCAGACACGGAGAGAATGTGCAAACTCCACACAGACAGTCACCCGAGGCTGGAATTGAACCCAGGTCTCTGGCGCTGTGAGGCAGCAGTGCTAACCCCTGTGCTACCGTGCCACCCAAAAAGCAGGGTGTTAATTTCCAGACTGCCAATGCTGAATGAATAAACACACAGGAATGGGCCATTCAGCCCCTCTGGCTGTTGAGCCGTTCAAATCAGGTGAAAATTTCTTCAACTAGCCACGTCCAGACTATTCAGAAATGATGGAATAACCCATCAGCAGAGCTTCTCACAACCGTCTGCCATGTCATTAACAAGAAACAAACAGGAGCCACAGACATGTTATATAATACTATTTCTCTGGGATTCCTGCCAAAGTTGCCATGGACAATTAGGAAATGCAATGTGTAGCGTGCCGGGGAAGGTGCCAGGTAGGAGAAGTTGGCTGGCACCAGATGTATAGGGTTCCAGTTAAATAGGGTATTAGGTAAGCAGGGTGCCAGGTGGATAAGCTGTTAGGGGCCTTGGAAGTAGAGTTCCAGGTGAATAGACTGCCAGGGTACGTGGTAAGTAGGGTGACAGGTGGATAGGCTCTCAGGCACCTTGCAGGTAAAGTGCTGAGCAATAAGGGCGCCAGGCCCCCTAATTTTATTTTCTGCTGTGCACATTTCTGCACATTCACACACAGTTGAGGCTTCACATGCAGAAGTCAATGCATCATCATGCACGGAACATCCCAACAGCTGCACAGTTCCAATGAAAGGTTAGTGCCAGGCTGACAGGTGGGCAGGACGCCAGATAAGTGCTGGAATGCTTAGGGTTGGTCAGGGTCATTGGGCAACAAGGGAGGATTGGGGGATGGCAGAGGTTCAGGCTGACAAGTAACGGATTACTGAAGTGAAACTGTTAAATTTTCTACATTTTAACAGATACTTTCAGAGGCATTCAGATGCAGGAGTTCTTATCATTGGCATCATCAATTTTCCAGACAATTCCCACTGAGTCTGCTGCATCTAGAGTTGTGAACGGTCCCCCAACTCTTAGAATGGTTACCTGGCCATTGGAATATCTCGCCATTATTCTCATGTGCCTGAAAGAGAGACTGCACTCATTGAGAAGGGAGGGCCAGCTGCCACACTGATATACGGGCAGAAACATTTACAGTAAGGATAGATCCCAGGCAAAGAAGGAACTCACAGTCACACAACAAACATGTCAACCATGGCTTGCATCATTCAGTTAGAGCTCACCGTCATACCTACATCCTAAGGCTCATGAAGTGCACAGAGTGCAAATACAAGCAAATATGACGAACATATATTTATCATCAGCTACATCCAGTTCTGGGCACCACACTTCGTGAAATATGTAAAAGTGGTAGAAAAAGTGCAGAACTAATTCATTTGAGTCATCCCAAAGATAAGGAATTTCAATTATATTGACAGATTGGAAAGGCCTGGGCTACTCTTTATAGAGAAGACGAGAGGAGGTTTTACAGAAGTGTTCATAGTGATGAGGAGTCTATGCAGAGTAGATAGAACGAAAGTGTTCTTATGTTGCTAGAATCAAGGATGAAAGGACACCAATATAAAATGATTAGCAAAAGGAGCCATGAAGAAAATCCAAATGTTTTCTTTATATTGTGAGTGGTTTGGATCTGAAATGTCTCATGGTGTATTGGAGACAGATTTATATATGGCTTTCGAAAGACAGTTGGATAATTGGGTAATTACTTGAAAAAAAAGGCTAATGGTTATGGGGAAAATGTGAAGCCAGGTGTTGTGCTTTCTGAGCAAGTGCAGACATGCTGGGCTAAATGGCCACTTTCTTTGCTGTAACTATTCAATGATTCTATGAAGATTTTGTCAAATAATACCATGCAGACAGATGTTGAAGCTTCTGCTTCCAATGCATCATCGGTCCTCCTTATCCACTTAAGAATTTGCATGGAAATCAGCATCCTGAATGATTTAACTAAGGGATTAAAGGGACTGCATTGGTCAATACACAACTGCAAGGCTGCAAGGGAAGCTGGAATAGAACCAAAGAGCTAACTAGAGGTTACATACCTGACCTCAGTTTAAAAAAAATAGAGGTACTGGGCATAATGACAAGAGATCTGATGTTAGCTGCCAAATGGAGGGATGACCTTTCCGCCCACGTTACAATGCTTGCCCTCAGCTTGTTAATTCCTCACCTTCCATATTTTCCGTCGCACTCTACCTTGACTTTCTTGTGCTGGCTTTTGAGGATTGGAGCAATAACACTGAAAGGGGGAAGTTGAAAGATTTGCTTTTTCTAAATGTCGTGAAAATATAAATATAACAACAAGGGTTTCTGACAATTTTAAGAGATCACAATTACAGACATAGTATCGCTTGCATCAATGTTACTTTCTTCAGTGACGGATTTTTTTTATCTAGCAATATTCCAAACTGTGTAGATATCTTGAAATAATTTTGAGAGATCGGAAAATGGATTACAGATATCCCTAAATGATTCACAGATATCTTTGAATTTTTTGAGTTTTAACCTTTGAATTAGGAGCAGGATATGTGTATGTTTATAACTTGCCATGGAATAGGTGAGCTTCATACAACAAAATAAATGGCAGCAGACAATCTCTTGATAGGTTACTTCTTAAGTATTTCATGATGAGCTTAAGTGAATTTTAAACCTCATAAATTGAACTCACCGATATGAAGCATTGTTACTTGAATTTAAATTTAAATGAATAAGTATTATCAGTTTGTGATACCTGGAAATTAATACAAAATAATTCAGAGTAATGGGGAATGTGTTACTGGTTGTACCACTGAATTCAGATAATTTCAATTATATTATTTTTCTCTGAATTTTTTTATACTCAGAGTACTGGAATAGGCTTGACGTTTTTGCTGTGTGCGTCAAGGTTTCCAGCCAAAGAAGTGAATACAGAGGTGAAGGTGTTGGAAGAATACCTCAGCATTGTTTCAGGCTTAAGATTCATTGTGCTGGGTTTTGTATGAGCCTAAAAAGGATGATGTTCATTTTACATAGGCATTTTACATTAAATGAGGCTGTCTCTCCTTTACTTAAGCTGGATAATAATGATCCTCTTAGCAACTATGCCATTTCCAATGTATCTTCTAAACATAGGAGACAAGGCAAATTAACTCAATTCAGAAACCGAAATCATGATTTTAAAATGACAAACCATGATAACAATGTTAGTGAACCTCAAATCAAGCCAACAATCAGAAGCATTTTCTAATCATAGGATTAGAATTGCATCTTGCATGAGAATTTAAGGAAAAGACAGACGCTAGGCTAAGGAATTAGCCATTATCTTTTCAAAAGCTGTGCAAGCTTAATGAACCACATAATCTATTCCGATGATGTTCTTATTGCTTCTGTTAACACACTACTATAAATAAAAGTCTCAAAATTTTGCTCAATAATGCCAGTTTTTGAACAACATATATATCATTCAGGGAACAAAATTATATTTAATGTAAATGTGTACATTTCTGCCACAAATCAATGCACATCCTATTGGCCAGGCACTTTATTGTGAATACAGATAACGTCAGGCAAAACTATGCAAAGCAGGCAGACCATTATGTTTGCAATAATTCGATGCCTGCATTGTCATTTTGAAGTTCAACACACTCCCTTAATCTCACACAGCTGAACATACGTTAAGCAGCAGACAGAACGCCCAATCAGCACAGCAACTAGCTGCTAACTGACAATGCCCACATACCACACAGATATTTTTAAAAAATCATCAGCTATTTTCACATTAGCTGCTGGTTTCTAGTTTTCCCAACTCTTCAGTGTCCTTCTCGACTTATTTGAAGTTGTGTAGGTTTAAAGTGACTGTATTTTTAAAAATTGATTCGCGGAATGAGGGCGTTGTAAGCTGGACAGCATGTATTGCCCAGACAGCAGTGAAGAGTCAACCATATTGCTGTCAATCTAGAGCCACATGTAGACTGGTCCACATAAAGATGGTGGTCTGGTCTAAAGGACATCAGTGAACCTGATGGGCTTTTTCATCATTGGTCATCATTCCACTCTTGATATCAGAATTTTTTAGTTGAGTTCACATCCTGACATCTGCCATGGCAGGATTCAAACCTCGGTCCCCAGAACATTACCTGGATTTACTGAAGTAACGGTCCAGTCATAATGCCACTAGGCCGTCGTCCCTTCCTGGTTAGTATGTGTTAAAGAATTTTCTCTGCACTTCAAGTTTTCTATGTAAACCCGTTGCTTCAAGAGTTGGGTGTACATTAGCCATTCTGATTGCAGTACAATATACTGGGAGCTCGAGCAGAGGCTGTAGACAAGAACAAGTTTCTAAAAGAGGGAGGAGTGATGTGGGCTCTCGTTGGAAAGCCATATCTATTCAGGGTATTCATGAAGGAATTCTCTTATCTGAGTAGAAACAAGTAAAAATGTATGAGATACTAATGCTTTGCTAAGTATGTCCTCATTTAAATTTACCACCTCTCGCATTCACAACTGCAAGCTCAGGTTAGAGGAAGGATTGCATCTACCAGAGGCATTGGAAATGAAGGTAGCCGTGAACTTTAAAGATTCAAACTCCTTTCAGGCTGGAGCTCATGAGAATATCTCACAGTTTGATATCCAATGAGGGTACCACTGAAGCTCTCTAAGTAAACAGCGATCACTATAGATCCGTCTCTCTTGCTCATGATCAGTAACAGAGGATATACCACCACAGAGCATCTACAAAGGAGATATTTTTCTAAGATAGTACAAAGTTTTGTTGCATGAGAGCATTAAGTGCAATTACATTTGGTCAGGCATAATTACTAGGATCTTAGGGAGCTAGCGCATGTACATCTGTTCACTCCAAAAGCAGAATAGCATTTCATTATCACCCACAGACTATGTGTGACAGCAGTAGGATGGGTATGCTAATGTAAAATGAACATCAACCCCTTCAGAACCATAAGCCTATACAAAACCCAGCACAATGAATCTTGAGCCTGACACAATGCTGAGGTATTCTTCCATCACTTTCACCTCTGTATTCACTTCTTTGGCTGGAAACTTTGACCCACATAGCAAAAACTTCAAGCCTATTCCAGTACACTCCCAACACCTAGAATGTTCTCTTTGGCTTTATAGCCTTTCTGAATCTTTTCAGAATGACAAAGTTGACCCGGGCTGCCTCAGTTTCCCTCATCAACTCTAACCTCTCTTCTGATGTAATCGCTGCATTCCAAGATCTCAGATCAAACGCTAACTGTCAACAAACCAGTTGATGAGGGCTGTGGTCTGGAATTCATGCTTCAAATCAGGAGAAACCAAAAGCCAAACCTCCTCCTGTCCCTCTTACCAACCTCAGACCATGAGCATCACTGACCATCAACCTATCCTATCCCAGGTAACCTCATCTCTTCTTCAGGTCTTCCTTCCAAGGCCTCCAACACCATAATCCTCCAACAGGCCTGCTTTTACCTCTTCTGAGATTCCAAACCAGGAGTACCCTGATAGATCCATCACTTTACCCTCTACCTGCCTAAATAAATAGATTTCTTCCTGTCTCAACTCTAATTTTTAAAATTCCTTATTCAACCATTTCCCAACTACAACTAGAATTCTTCACCAGAGGGCCCTGTAACAGAGCCTTTGTGGGACTTAACCTTCCATGAGCTGGTACTTGCGTTAAGCTGGCTCCCTGAGCAAGCTAACCCCCCAATTACCTCCAATTGTCTCACAACCTACACATTTCACTTCTAATCTATCCTTTACAATATGTGCAGTTTCAGCAGCTAAGCCGGTTGTGAAATTAAATGAAAGTACTGTGTCTTCATCGTCACTGCTTCTTGTTGTTCCTCCTGCTTCGGCAGACGGCAGTTTCTAGCTAACTCAAAGGATAACGGTGATGGTTTTGGTGAAAGAATAGGCAAATAAGAGTTGTATAGTTTTAACATTAACAGTTTAAAAATCAGAACAGATTGTGGGATGAAGAACAAATGGGATATTAGAAGGAAGAAAGTAGGATCAGGATATTATCATCTTCAGTGGTTCCCAAATTTGTTTTGGTTCCAGAAAGGGATACCCCAAAATGTTAAGCATTTGGGTTTCTTGATCTCCCAGTTGGTCGCAGCAAGAATAATTTAAAAGGAATCCCTTCCCTTGTGCATATTTTTCTGCCAGACTGAATGAATGTAGAGAATGAAAGGAACCTATTTAACTAAGTTAAAATCACACAACACCAGATTATAATCCAACAGGTTTATTTGGAAGTACTAGCTTTCGGAGTGCTGCTCCTTTGCTTTCTTGAAGAATGAGTTTATTAGTTACAAAATGAGAGAAGAAATAACATTACAACAGCACACATACACAAATTAGAAATGAGAAACTGTCCAAAAAAAAGACAAACGTTAAAAGATATATGAATTAATCTGTGAGTCATTCATAATTGGATAGCAGAATATTGATAGCTCAATTTGGACATTCTTTGCCTTACAGGTTATCCGTGACTTTTTGAAATATTTTGGAATTTGAGCCTTAAACCTGTAGGCCGTCCTGGGCGACAAATTGCATCAATTCCCTCAGCAATGCTTTGGCAGATATGGTTCTCAGGGAAATGGTAATCATGTTCTTGATGATCGGGAAATACTTGTCGCCCACCTTTTGTTTTCAGCAGAGTTCTGACAGAGTCCACAAATACCTTGTTGAATAGTTCCCATGGGACTTCATTCGAATCACAGGAGCAGATCTGCTTTAAAGTCAGGGTTTCATAAAGCCTGTCAGGTGGGGCAAAACTTTAGCCATAGTCTTGTAGACCTGTTCCCTGTAAAAATGCTGCCTGATACGAGTTTAGGAGATACTGACATAGTCAGATGTTAGAACTTCACAAGCTATCTGTAACATTTCCCATTCTACCTCGGTGACACCATTCACTTGTGGATGCCTGTCCCTCTTCATATGCAGATCTATGAGAGGGTTTCCACTTTCTCATCAGCTCTGCATTCAGCGATTGCTTCTGCCTCAGCTTTAGTGTGAGCTGTTTTTAATAGCGTGTTGGCTTGTTGGGCTGCTACCAAAGAAATTCCATTTATTGCCTCCTTGGAGTCTTCTAAACTCTCAAAATAAAGTCTCAGATAAACAAACCAAAGGGACTTCTATTTGCAGTTACACCTCACCTCTTTTATCTGAGTTTGTCTGATTGTGGACCACATAAATGCACAGTTAAGGAAATTGCCAAGCCCTTTCTCCAGCAGCTGTTCAATCTCTCTGAGCTCATCAAGTTTCTCAGAGACCACTGGGGATGACAATACCTATGGTCCTGGCAAGTGGATGCCAAGGATCAATGTGATCCCATTCATGAGCAGAGTGTGAACAACTCCCACAGTCACTGGTCCTGACACAATGTTATACTTCGGATACAGCCAGTAAAGGTAAATAGCACGTACCCTCCATCAATCCCTTCACTATCACCTCTGCTCTTAGTAGACCCTTTGTTGTAAGTTCATTCCTCTTCCCAGCAATAGAGGTCTGCTGGTCTTCCATTTCACTGCAGGTTCGCTCACCTCATTCTCCTTTGGGTTTCTTTAACCTTATCCACATTCCCAGATGGGCCCTTATGAGGATTTGCAGCTGCAGTTAGAGTCACACTCTGGTCCACATTGACTGACTCCCATTCCCTGCACAGGGCTATGTGCCCCAACAACTCCCATTGGATTTTCCCATAGAGTCCAACATTCCACCATACATGCCCAATCTCTCAGCAGTGAAAGCAGACAGGTTTTCTGCTTTCACATCTCATCTTATCTCAGTTCCACACTCCCGATCCTGCGGAGAGTTCCCAGCAAGTCATCTCTCCCAGGAGCATTCAACTTCCTGTCACTTGCACCATTTCTATTCTTTCTAGTTCATTGGGGGTGACTAGGGAACAACGTTTATGATTTGTGAATTGGCTCATACTGATCAGCCAGTGTGGCTCTCTGCCTGTCCCCTATTACTCTCCATTTCTCTACCTATGTTCCTATTTATTTTTTAATTCATTTATGGGATGAGGGCATCACTGGTTGCATTAGCATTTATTGTCCTTTCCTAGCTCCCTTGAGAAAGTGGTGGTGGGTTGCCTTCGTGAACCACTGCATGTCCCTCTTGCAGGATGTGGGGATCTCAGGGAGACTCCCATCATCCCTGATGGCTACACCTGTGGGAAGTGCACTCAGCTGGAATTCCTGGGAGACGTTGTTGGGGAGCAGGAGTTAGAGCTGGGGCTGGATGCACTCAGGACCATCCAAGATGCTGAGTGCATCCTAAGAGTTTTAGTGAGGTGGTCACACCCAAGGTGCAGGCAGAGAGGAGCTGGGTGACTATCAGGAAAGGCAAATGGAGTAAGCAGAGAGTACAGGAATCGCCTGTGGCCATTCCCCTTATAGCAGTAATCAGAGATGAAATAACTGAGGGATCATCCATTGGGGTTTTGTGGGTGGAGCTAAGAAATAAGAAGGAATGGTGATGTTATTGTGGTTTTACTATAGGCTCCCAAATAGTCAATGGGAATTAGAAGAATAAATATGCAGGGAGAATGGGGAGACTTGCAAGAGCAAAAGGTCATAGGAGGAGATTTTAATTTTCCTAACATAGACTGGGACTGCCATAGTTTTAAGGGCTTAGATGGCTTGGAATTTGTTAAGTATGTTCAGGAAAGTTTTCTCAAGCAGTATATAGAAGGTCCTGCTCAAGAATGGGCAAAATCCGACCTACTCTTGGTCCATAGGTTCAGATTCTAAACTGGGGCAAGGACAATTTTGAAGGAATTAGACAGGAGATTGCAGGGGTTGATTGGAGCAGTTTGTTTTCAGGCAAAGGGACTTCCAGCAAATCAGAGACCTTTGAAAGTGAGATAGCTAGAGTTTAACGTCAAAGTGTTCCTGTGAGGGTGAAGGGCATGGAATAGGGAACTCTGGATGACAAGAGGTATTGAGGCTTTAACCAGAAAAAAGGAGGTATGACTCAGGTACAGGTAGCTGGGATCACAAGAATCACTGAAGGTGTACAGGGGTTACATGCATTCACTGAAGAAGGAAATCAGGAGGGTGAAAAGCAGGCATGAGATAGCCTTGGCTGAGAAGATTAGAATGAATCAAAAGAGGTACTTTAAGTATATTAAGGGAAAAAGAATAACTGGAGAGAGAATGGGACCCCTCAAGGACCAAAGTGAACATGTATATGTGGAATCGCAGGAGATGGGTGAGGTCCTCAATGAATATTTCTCCTCTGAGTTCACTGTGGAGAAAGGCATGAAGACTTGGGAATTTGGCAAAGTTGGGTGATGATATCTTAAGGACAGTCCATATCACAGTAGAGGAGTCATTGAACATATTAAAATATACAAAGGTGGATAAATCTCCTGGTCCTGATCAGATATATCCAAGAACACTGCAAGAGGCTAGAGAAGAAATTGCAGGGTTCCTGGCTGATATTTTTGCACCATCATTAGTCATGGTGAGGTCCCAGAAGACTAGAGAGTAGCGAATGTTATGGCCTTATTCAGGAAGGGCTGCAAAGAAAATCCTGGGAATTATCGACCAGTAAGCCTACCACCTGTGGTAGGTAAGTTACTTGAGAAGATTCCTAGAGATAAGATATACATGCATTTGGAAAGACAGGATTTGATTAGGAGTGGTCAGCACAGCTTCGTACATGGGAGATTCATGCCTCACAAATTTGTTAGAGTTCTTTGATGAAGTGACCAGGAAGGTTGACAAGAGCAGGGCGCTAGACCTTGTGCATATGGACTTCAGTAAAGCCTTTGATAAAGTTCCACATGGTAGGCTGCTCTGGAAGGTTAGATCGCATGGAATCTAGAGGGAGCTGGCACTTGGCTTGATTGTAGGAAACAGAGGGTAATAGTAGAAGGATGCTTGTTAGACTGGAGGCCTGTGACTAGTGGAGTGCCTCAGGGGTCAGTGCTGGGCCCGTTACTGCTTGTTATTTATATCAATGATTTAGATGAGAATGTACAAGGCATGATTATTAAGTTTGCAGCTGACATTAAAATAGGTGGTGTCATGGACAGTGAGGAATGGTATCAGAAATTGCAGCAGGTTCTTAGGGAAGTGGACCAAGAAATGGCAAATGGAGTTTGATATAGATAAGTATGAAGTCTTGCATTTTAGAAAGCCAAATCAATGTAGTAGACAGGGCAGTGAAGAAGGCTTTTGGCACAGTGGCCTTCATCAGTCATGGCCTTGAGTATAAAAGTTGGGAAATTATGCTGCAGTTGTACAGAACATTGAGGCCGCACTTGCAGTACTGTGTTAAGCTTTGGAAACCTTGCTATAGGAAGGCTGTTATTAAACTGGAAAGAATGCAGTAGAAATTTACAAGGATGTAGCAAGGACACAAGGCTCTGAGTTATAGGGAGAGATTGGACAAGTTAAGACTTTTTCTTTAGAGTGTAGGAGTCTGAGGGGGAATCTTATAGAAGTGTATAAGATCATGAGAGACTTGGATAGGGTGAATACACTCAGACTTTTTCCCAGGTTGGGGATCAAGGACTGTAGGGCATCAGTCTAAGGTTAGAGGGGAAGGAATAAAAGTGAATGTGAGGGGCAATCTTTTTACACAGAAGATGGTGCACATACGGAATGAGCTGCCAGCGGAATTAGTTGGGGCAGGTACATTGACAACATTTAAAAGGCATTTGGACAAATACGTGGATAGGAAAGGCTTAGAAGGATGTAGGCCAAGTGTAGGGAAATGGGGTTAGCATGGGTGGACATTTTGGTCGGCATGGATCAGATTGGGCCAAAGAGCTTCTCTCCATGCTGTAGGACTCCATGATTCTATGACACTGCAGTTAATGTGCTATAATTGCCCCACCATACCCTTGGACAGGGAGTTTCAAGACTTTGATCCAGCGACAGTATATTTCCAAGTCAGAATGGTGAGTTGGAGGGAAAGTTGCAGGTGCTAGTGTTCCCATGTATCTGCTGACCTTGTCCTTCTCGATGGAAATGGTTGCAGATTTGAAAGGTGCTGAGGTGCCTTGGTGAAGTTCTAAGTGTATCTTAAACATAATACAAAAAAAACTGAATGATGGTGGGCGTGGATGTTTGTGGGCGTATTGTCAATAGAGTGGGCTGCTTTGTCCTGGATGCAGTTAAGTTTCTTGAATGTTGCTTGAGCTGCACTCATCCAAGCAACTGGGGGCTGAGGCTGGTGTTGCATTTAATAGAATATGCCATGAATGTTGCATTTATTGGCCATGACCACTCATGTAAGGTCGTCAAACTTCCTATGTCCTCCAGCCTGACTCTTGGATTAATCCTGCATGCCTATTTGCTCCAATTGCCTTTTCAATATTCTCTCTGGAGGTTTCTCCTTGCCCTCTATATAGAGGGGATATATCTCTCTCATTTTGCCTTTTCTACAGAGACTCCCAGTGCACTATCCAATTGTCTTAGAGCCTGTGCCCTCTGTTGTTCTGCCATTCCTCACCATTTCATGGGACAGATTCTCTTCCAGCATATGTCCCAACTACAAAGTACCCTCCCTTTTAAGCAGTGCAGGCTAGCTTTAAGTTGTTCCAGAAAGTTACAACTTTGGATCACTTGCTAAAGTAAGCAGCTAGTGAATAATGCATTCAGCTCTGGCTACATGCACGAATCATTATCATGAGCAACAAACACAAAGTTTCCTTGTTCTCAGCATTTTAATGAGCACACCCGAGTTAGCCACAAAGCTTGATTCTCGCCTGTTTTATATTGGATTTGCCTCACCCCACCCTCCCTCCCATCGAGTGTTTAATTTCAGTATAAAGAGACAAAATCAACTATATCATGAAGCATGGCAGGTTTCACCTATGAAATGTAACAAGTCATTGTTAAATAAGGCTAAATATTGCATTAAATTGATATCTTCAAGAATATTAGGAGCCAGAGAGAAAATTCAGAGCTTTATTGTCTTGTCAGTTTTCTTTGTCATCACTTACACCCATCAGGAGAGTAATTAAAATGAATGCTTCTGTAAAATATACACGCATTTTTTGTAAACAACAGACTTTATGAGCCAGATGGCTAACCTCATTTGAAATAATCTTAGGTTATAGGGAAAATCATATATTGCCTCATTACTTTTCTGCAGAGTGGATTTTAACCCTGTGTGGATTTCAGGTCAACAGGATGGGGCAGGTTGAACACAAATGTAAAATGTGAAGTAGCAGCTGGCCAGCAGACAAGAGAGAGAGAGAGAGAGAGAGAAAGAGAGCTCCTCAGCTTCTAGTCCATCAACCAGCACAATGGGAAGCATTTGTCAGCACACAGATACATCAGGGGATTCAACAGCATCTCATTGGCCGGCACTGTAAAAATCTCATCGCAGTCCCATGGGTCTTGAGAGGGTATAGCTGCTCCTCCTGGTCTCACTAAGAGCAGATTTTCAGTTCCCTTGATGGCTGCCACTTCAGACCAGATGTGATTGAGTGATCAAGGGCAAAGAGTATCTGCACAGGACACAGAGGACATGCCATTGGATTTGTAACAATTCAATGGGACCACAATTCGCCCACCCTCACAATGCTCCTGCCTGAGTCTGCACAGCACCTCATTCATTGACATGGCCAACAGCAGTAAGTTGACCAGTAATTGGAAATGAAGCTGCACCATGTTAATAGTTCATTCACATATTTCATTTTCACCAAGTAGGGAATCGGTTAGCTCAGTTGGCTGGATGGCTGGTTTGTAAAACAGAGTGGTACTGTGCATTCAATTCCTGCACTGGCTGAGGTCACTGTAAAGAATTCTCTTTCTCTATCTACCTCCTTGCCTGAGGCATGGTAATCCTCAAATTAAACCACTCCCAGACATCACCCGGTATAACTTGCATCAAGCAAGATTGAAATTCCCTTGTAGGTGTATTCTTGTTCTCATAACACCACACCTCACATCTCATCAA
Organism: Hemiscyllium ocellatum; assembly: GCF_020745735.1. Classification (NCBI taxonomy): domain Eukaryota; kingdom Metazoa; phylum Chordata; class Chondrichthyes; order Orectolobiformes; family Hemiscylliidae; genus Hemiscyllium; species Hemiscyllium ocellatum. The sequence goes on from NC_083436.1 coordinate 14,585,634, forward strand.
CTGCAATAAAAGTCTTGATGCCATTGGAAGTGAAATAACTCCACAGAGGCCAGTATCCTGTCACCAACTCACCCTTTATTTACACGTGTAGAGCCCTTAACACTGACCCAGCTTCCTCAAAGCCAGTTCTCTGAGTGAGCAGAACCTCTAACACTCCTGTTTATTTTTAAAAATTTTTTTTATTTCTTTTCCCCCCACACTCCCACCTAACTGCGGTAGTGCTTATTTTTCCCCAGCACCCATGTTGTGTGTGTGTAGGTGTGAGACACAGTGAGAGACACAAGGTGCATGAATCTTTATTTAATTTCGACCACCAGGAAGAAAGGAAACACCCGAGTGGCCAGTGACAAGCAGTGCCCTTCACATCAAAGGGCAATGCTGTGTGATCAAAACAGTGAAGGGGAGGGCAGGGATTAAATCAAAATAGAGTTGGAAGGGGAGACATTCCTGTTTATTTTTTTTTCTTTTCTCCTCCTCCTCCTCCTCCTTCCCTCCAATGCACTGGCTGTGGGCCAGCTGGTTCAGAGTCAGTCCTCCTCCTCTGACACAAAAAAGGGAGAGTCCTTGAAACTGATCCAGCTCCCTCAAGAGCCAGCTCTCAGAGTGAACAGAACCCCTGGCACTCCTGGGTTTTTTTTTCAGAGTGAACAGGATGTCTGACACTCCTGTTTATCTTTTTTTCTTTACCCCCAGGCAGTAGTGCTTATATTTTCCCCAGCACCGATGGTGTTTGTGTGCAGGTATGAGACACAGTGAGAGACACAAGGTGCATGAACCTTTATTCAGTTCCCACCACCAGGAAGAAAGGAAACACCCAAGTGGCCAGTGACAACCAGTGCCCTTCACATCAAAGGGCAATGCTGTGTGATCTAACAGTGCAGAGACTAAATCAAAATAGAGTTGGAGGGGGAGACACTCCTGTCAACTAGGGTTCTCTGATTAGACCAGATTAACATCCCCGATCATGGAACCCATATTCAATGAGATACGCCTGGCTGACCTTGTTACGACAGGTAGTATCTACTTATGTCAATCTTGGTTAGAGTTGGTTTATACTATGCTCTAGAAGTTTATTAACTCATCATGTGTAAATTCTTACATTATGACAGGATGAGTAATGATAGCTAATGTTGTCAATGATGTTCACATCACATGAAAAATGTTCAAATCGAAACTGAACAATTGTACCTATGAGTCCACACAGACAAAATGGGCCAAATAACCATCTTCATTATTGTAAATATTCAATGATTCAATGCCTTCATACTGAGAACAATAACATAAAAGAATGCAAGTTTATGGCAATTCAGTGATTTTAAATTAATTTCCATCCATGAGGACCTCAACAGTACACATTGCAGAGGAGTAGGGACTCACCAAAAACTGCTCCTGGATTCCTATGTTTAACAGCACGTGAGTATATACCATAAATACGAGTGTATGCCAGTTTCAAAAAATAATGAGAAAGACTGGCAATTTCTCTTTGATTACCAGACCCAGATCCAGGTCTTCCTCCATGATCATCATAAAACTGAAGATCCACAGACTGTGAACATTGTCCAAGAATTCCGATACAAAACCAAGACTTGTAATCATCCTTTGCTTCCCCGATTAAATTCAGATTCCAGACAGTCTTTCTAATGAAAGCTATTGAAGGCATTACTTACATTGACAGGATCTGATTTAACAATGATACTGAAGTGAAGTGGCCAGCAGCCAAGTATGATACAACTCGGTGTTTGTAATACTATAGTAGGTTTTGCCACCAAATATGAAGTACTCGATATTACTTAACCCTATTAATAAATAAGAAACACAAGAAATAAGTTAATTTGATTTAACAGAAAGCATTCTGAGAAATTAACGTTTGTCAGTGGAATTGTACATAAACTGGAGGATAGAAGGCATGTCATCACTAATTATTCTCTATAAATTGCCAGTCATTATTATCATTTCCCAATTTTGGACAGTGCTGTCAACAGGCAAAAAAAAAAGTGCCTGAAACTCACTCGCTACAATAGAGAATAATCATTTTCCAAAATAGCTCTCATTAGAGTTGTCAAGATTTGATTTTAGCATTTCGAACACTGGTGCAGAATTGCTTACAGCAACTCAAATATACGATCATTTAAAATCTGCGTTTTTAATATAAAATATTAATCATCACAACGATGGATCATAGCCCCAAATTATTTCTACACATACTGATTTTTCAAATAAGACAGAATTTTGCTAATAAAAGGACTTATAAGCCAACATGACTGGAAATGTGAATTCGGAGAATATCACTCAATACCTACCGAAAACATTCTTGTGCAGATTATCCTCAGTCCCAAGAGAAACCATCAAAAGTCGCATCTGGAGAATGTCAAATAATTATGGACAGAGACACTTCTAAGGGAAGAGATGTAATGTAAACCTGATCTGTAATTCCCTGTCATTGCAGAGATAATGAACCACCTCAGTAGAAAGCATCTCATGTGAGATACATCCCAGAATATGAATATAATGTGAGGAAAAATAAAGACAAAAGATAAGTTTGTCCAATCTATTTTCAGGAATAAGCAAAGCAAGACATTAAAAATATAACTGCAACCCACTTCTTCGTGTGCTAGTCTGATATTCAAGTGACAAGGGATGGCGTGTGCAGTGTCAGACACAGCTGAAGAGCATCCATTAGATACTCCTGTGCTTAAAGCTGCATGATAAAACCTTTCAATCTTTTGCTGATTTCTGGGAGCAGATCGAAGTCAGCAAAGTCACCATCCCTTCAGCTAACCTGCTGAACCGAGAATTTTCAGAACAACTGCTCAACTGCCAAGGCCAGTGCCATCAGAATATTCTAACTTAACAGCTGCAATATGTCATCACCGATTTCTCACAGTCAAACCAAAGGTGGCCCATGCTGGGACTAGTGCCCTGGAGAATAACAAGGCTGTAGAGAGGGCTTCAAATGACTAAGAAGGAGGGAGAGTTTGGGAGAGGGAAATGTAGGCTGACAAAGTAAAAGGATATAGTAGCATTACAGGACAGTGATTTGAATAACAATAATTATAGTGGAACAGGAAAGGACAAGCAAAATAAATTTATAATAATAGCATTAAATAGGGACACAGAATAAATTATATAAAGGCAAAATTAATAGCTCTTTACCTGAATGCGTATACTATTCAAAACAAAATATAAATGTATTTGATCTGAAAACCATTATGGAAACATGGTTTCAAGGAAATTGAAGCTGGGAACTGAAGGGGAATGTGACTTTTTTTGAAAGGACAGGCAAGAATGGTGGGTCTGGTAGCATTGCCAATATGAGATGGAATATATACAATATCAAGAAACTATCAGAGAGTAGGAGGTTATGATTAGATTAGATTCCCTACAGTGTGGAAACAGGCCATTTGGCCCAACAAGTGCACACCAACCCTCCAAAGAGTAACCCAACCAGACCCATTCCCCTACATTTACTCCGACCAATGCACCTAACCTACACATCACTGAACACCATGAGCTATTTCGCATGGCTAATTCACCTAACCTGCACATCTTTGGATTGTGGGAGGAAACCAGAACACCCAGAGGAAGCCCATGCAGAAGCAGGGAGAATGTGCAAGCTCCACACAGTCACCCAAGGCAGAAATCAAACGCGAGTCCCTGTGCTATAAGGCAGTAGTGCTAACCACTGAACCACCATGCCGCCCAGTGATGAAGGTAAAATATTAGCATGGATAGAGGATTGACTAACTGAGAGCAGATACAGATTGAGGATAAGAGGGGCATTTTCAGATTTGCAACCTGAAACTAGTGGAGTCCCAAAGGGATTAGTGCTGGAGTGACAATTATTTACAATACCTAATAATGACTTGTTTGAGGAAACTGCATGTACAATAGCCAAGTTTGTGGATAACACAAAAGTAGGCAAAGCAGCAAATAGTGAGGATGATGCAAAGAATCTACAGAGGAGTGTACACAAGTTAAGTGAATAGGCAAAAACTTGACAAAATGTGATAAAATATGAGATCATGGAATTTGACAAGAAGAAGAGAGGAGTGGAATATTGGTTAAATGGAAAAAAAAACAGCAGAAAGATATAAAACAGAGGTAATTGGGGTCCTCAGGCATATATCACAAAAGCCTAGAATAGAAGTTCAGCAGAAATAGGGAAGGCAAATGGAATGCTGGTCTTTATTTTGAAGGGAATGGAGACAATAAAGTAAGAAAGTCTTGCTCAAATTAAGCAAGGCACTAGTCAGATCACAGCTGGAATGCTGTGATCAGTTTTGGGCCTCTTTTCTAAGAAAATATATGCTGGCATTAGAGTCCATCCAGAGAAGATCCATATCTGATCGTGGATATGGAGAGACTGTTGTAAGAGGAGATATTGACCCTAAACTCATTGGGGTTTAGATAAATGAAAGGCAACCTTACTGAAATGTATAAGATTCTTAGGGCACCATACAAAGTAGTTGTGGAAAGATCATTCCTATTGTGAGGGAGTCTAATAGCACATATAACCTCAGAATAAGCAGTTGTCCTTTTAAGACAAGGATGAGAATAAATTTCTTCTGTCAGTGAGTAATGAATTTATTGTCTACTTTACTGGAGAGGGCTGTTGAGGCTATATCATGAGGTATATTCAAGGCTGAGGTAGAGAAAATTTTAATCAGTTAGTGAATCAAGTGTAATGAAAAGTGGAGTTGAAGATAATCAGATCAGAATGCAGAGCAGACTCAATGGGCAGAATGGCCTGCTTTTGCTGCCAAATCTTGTGTGTTATAAAGTCATGATTTAGTTATTTTTTTTATTGTCAAATGTTTTGTCACGTCTCATTTATAATCGGTGTGTCTGTGTATTGTACTTTGTTGTTTTCCACATTTTTTTGTAAGTAAGAAACTCATTCTGTCCTCAACCAAAGAAAGTCCAATTAAATTGGCTACTTTCAGACCTTAGCCACATTGGAACCAGGAGAAGTATCAAAGAGGGAAGGTATCCTTTGTCTTAAGTTCACCTTGCTGCAATTTTTCATGAAATCAAATTCCCAATTCTTCCCAAATACCTTGAGCTTTTTTAAACATCCAGCCATGACTTCTTTAATAATCAATTGATAGCCCTGTGACAAACATCAAGTTAATTGGGCTACAATTTTTGGTTTTCTTTATCTCTTTCCTGTTAAATATAGGGATTATACAGTAGCGCCTCGACTTATGAACTTAATCCATCCCGGACCCAGTTCGCGAACCGAAAAGTTCGCAAACTGAATCAATTTTCCCATTGTTTGGATATTTCCGGAGTCTTATCTCTTTTTTGTCTCTTGGAGGTTGGTGATGCCACAAGAAAATGATCCAGAGAAACTTGCTTTTGTCTTTGTTGCAGAATTTTCCAAAAATGGGACGTCACATTGTTATTTAAAATGTTCACCTTCGTTCGTATCTTGAATTTCGTATGTACGTTGAAGCAAAATTTTAAGTACAATCCTGTTCGTAAACCGATTTATTCGTGAACAGGATAGTTCTTATGTCGAGGCACTACTGTATTTGCTACTTTCTAACATGTTCAGTGTTTCTTGAATCTAAGGAATGTTGGAACATTAATATTTAAGTATCTACTTCCTCATTAGTCACATCTTTTAAGACCCAAGGATGAAGTCCATCTTGATCTGGAGACTTGTGAGCCTGCCGCTCTATTAGTTTGCTTAATTCAATTTCTGGAATGATTACAATTTCACTCTGTTGCTCTCTCTCCTTTCCATCTCCTGATTTATAGCTATTTTTGGAATGTGATTTGGGTGCTTGGTAAATGAAGAAGAAACAAAATATCTATTTATTTCATCTATCATTTCCTTGTCATTTAATTAACTAACAACTATTTACAATTCCTTCCTCTAACCTATCTTTTACCTTCCCTGCTATATTACCAGTCCAATAAAACCTTGATTAAGACTTACAAACAACACTTATTATCTCAAAACCAGGCCGCTTTCAGTTTTCTCTGAATTATTGTCTTTTTCTTGGGAAGTCTGCTCACAGGTTGTTGATCAACTAAAGTACCTTTTAAGAGAACTATTTTCTGGGCAGTGTGCAGATGTCGTTGGCTTGGCAGTTCTCCTCCCAACAGTTCAATTTTCCCTGGTCTTATACCCCCCCAAATGATCGGATTGAGTCATTGGCTTATAAGTTTGTCAATGTACTCAATTCAAACTGGATTGAAATCTGTTTTTTTTGGGGTATAATTTAAACTAATTGGCTTAAGTCGAATCTGTTTTGTCATTTCCAGGCAACTAGCTAATTTAACTTTTGACCAAGTGTTACATTGTTACCTTATTGAGAACACTTTGTGCTGTCAGGTAGCTCTACCAGTTTTTAACTCTCTTAAAGGTACAGTACACCCACATCTTCATAACAATATAATGGCTTTTACTGTCAAGAAGTAATCTGACACTGCTTACAGCCACTCCTTAAGGTGAGGTTGTGATGTAGTGGTGATGTCACTGGGCTAGTACCCAGAATCCCACGCCAGTGGATTGAATCTGATTGTGTTGTTCAGGAGATCACAGCAAAAATAAACTGTTCACAATTATTTGGTTCAATAAAAATCTGTTGACAAAAAGTGACCTTAATGGACACCATTCCCATAAAACCTATCTACTTTACTTAGGTTGCTTAGCGAAAGCAATTTGTTGTCCTCACCTGGTATGCTTTACATGTGATTTCAGCCCCACAGCAACATAGTTGTTTTTAAGTGCCCTCTGGGCGGTAAATGCTGGCCTCTCAGCAATCCTCACACAATTAATTAATTAAACAATGCCGTAGTGCTGTGAAGATCAAGGACAGTAATGGCTGTTATTAGCCATTTCTGCTTTTCCCACACGCCCCCATAACAAAACTGTTTGTACAACCTCCTTGAAGCATTTTCACAAAACTCACTCTTTCTCTCTCTGTCCATTCTCACAACAGTCTCCCTACCAGAAGTGAAAACAACAAATGCTGGGGATCATCGCGGGTCAAGCAGTTTCCATGGAGAGACAGCAAGCTAACGTTTTGAGTCTAGATGACTCTTCAACAGAGCTTCAGCTGAATTGGCATTCACTGTAAGTCTCCTGTAAAGATTCCTGAAGAAGGGCTCATGCCCGAAACGTCGATTCTCCTGCTCTTTGGATGCTGCCTGCCCTGTTGCGCTTTTCCAGCAACACATTTTCAGCTCTGATCTCCAGCATCTGCAGACCTCACTTTCTCCTTCACTGTAAATCTCACCTCATTAACATGCAGCTTTCTATTTTACCAAAGAGGTGACTAGATGCTGCGAACTCTCGACATGGCATTCTGAGTGGGAACCTGATGATGCCAGCTCACCACTTGATCTGCCAACCCTCAATCTTGGACAACCAGTGCCAACATTTGAGGGCAGATTGAGCACTAATCGTATGCACCTTATATTTATGGACACTGGCATCTGACAGCTTTTCTGTATCGTCATGCCATGCTTCGGATCCACTTCCTATGCATTTTAAAGCTACATCTGGGGTGCATCAGCAGCTGATTTGGAATTGTGCTGCAAGAACACAAGTACATGCACCCAGCTCACCGAGACAACAAGGCTGAAGATCAGGATAATTTGCTTGCTTACTTTGTGCCCACCTTCCATGATCTATCGGGATGTTCGCAGTATTCCTTACCTTGCCTTGCCTTCTTTTCCCTGTCTCTTAGAGCTTTGCCTGCCTAGCTGGCGCCCCCAAGCTCACACTATTACTATATTGCCTTTCATTTAACACAGGCACAGGAAACTTGTAATGACTGTCACCAATCCTCAGTTAAGTCAAGGGAGATACCCCTCAGTCCCCATACAGTAATTCAAAGACAGCCCTCCAATATCAGTCCAGGGGTTGGGTATAGTCAGTCAGTCAGCTGCTAGGGTCTGTTAGGGTCTGGATTGTCCACTCATAAGGGGTGAGAAGCTGAATGTTAGGCACTTCACTGTGTGTGTTGGCTCTTTCTGCACTATTGAGGACTGATTCCCACCAACGAGAGGAAAATTGAGGTATTAAAGGAGATGACGGTAGGTTGCACAGCTGTTAGTGATGGTGTAGGGTGAGGGAAACATAGTGACTGAGTGGGCAGTGCAGACACCCATGCAGGTGAAGGTTTGGTGATGCAGACGAGGTGACAGCCAGTGAGACAACATGAGGGTGGTAAAACATGAGTCTTGGAGGGAATTGGTTACAGCAGTAGACGTAGTGAGTATGACGCAGGAGAGAAAAGATGGCAGCACTTACCCTAATGGAAGAGGCTATTCTTCCTACAATGGTGGGCATTTCTCCAGATGGCCGAGAATTCAGTGACCTAGGTAGAACCCTCAGAACAAGTCGGCAGGGCCTGGTATCATGACCTCCTCTGCTGGTCAAAAGCGAAGAGGGCAGCCCTATGCACCATATCCTCTGGGCCCCTGTGCATAAAGTGTGGCATCCAATTCCTCTTCAGGGGGCAAATATCACGAACCATACAGACCTGCTCTGGACTGACTGTTTTTGTCCAGATGCACAAAGAACCTTTTAAAGATGGTGCCAGGGCCAATGGTGTATACCTGGGCAGGTGGCAGGTTCCTTCAGCTATGATATGTGGGAATATTGGACTAGCACCAAAGAAGAGGGGCAACTTGGCATTGGTTGATAGTTAATAAGGCAATTTTGGGGCTGATATCCTGAGAAACCTCATTAGGTCTCACAGAAAGAAACCCTCCATGAAACTCAATGTACTAGATCGTCAATCAAAATATATTTTATTCAGCCTCGACACTTAAACATTTAAACAATAAAGCAACGGTAATAATGCTTTATCATTAAGATGTTAATCATACTGCCTCATAACTTGTCTCCTGATCGCCTGCTATCACTTCCTTGAGAGCGCATTAGAACCCCTCTTAAAAATACTAAGTGAAAAAGATGAATTGTGTTGTTTCTCTGAGAATTTTTACAATTTCACTCTGAGGTTATGGCAGCAGTTTGGAAGAAACTTGATGGAAATTCAAGGTCATTACACAACATGAATGGTTCATAATGTTAATATTGATGGTGTCTCTTTAAATCAAATGAAATCAAAAATATAACTTTGGAAAGATCACCCACTGCTTCGCTATTAGAGTGTTGGCAGAGCCAGTCTAATTCCTGCTCCATAGGCCAGCTGTTTTCTTTGGAAAAATGTCACCAGAGCTGCATGAGACCATCTGTTATTCTAAGTTTGAAGATTAATCCAACTCACCAAATATTTTATGTAGTTGTACCATTGAGTCCATGCCAGTTTTTAACGAGTGTTATGTGCTGAATCCACCTGAGCAGTTTCAATACATCAAACAAAGCACAGACAAAAGTTTTCTTTTTTAAAATGTAGGAGTTGAATCCTTAGGCCCTGATGGAGAACAGCACAAAACAGACAAGTGCACAATCAGCAAGTGGGTCAGTTTGCTGACTTTATCTTGCCCACAGGCTCATGTCTTGGAGGTGAGACAGGAAGGCTGCAAGCAACTAGTAGCCATTAGAGGCCGATTAAGGTCCATTCTTGGACCCAATTCGGATTTTCTAAACAACCTCATAGTCCCTATAGGTGTCAGAGAGTGATGTGGATGCAATGACTTCCAGTAGCAAACTGATGAACCAACACCCCAGGAAAGCTAAGAGGCCCTCCTAGCTTCACTGGCCTCAGTCTTGCAGCCTACATGATCCCATCCACAATGGTGGACTGACTGCTCAGGTCTTTTTTTTAAGTTAGAGTTAAAGAAGTTAGAAAGACCACCTGGGTTTTGAGGCACCATCTCCTTCACCTACCTCAGAAAGCAGTCTTCTTGCTCTTTCAGTGATGGAGATCCTCCTATTGGCCATTCAACTTTGAGTGCCCTGTCCAGCATCCTTAATTGAACAATGAACCTGTCTCTGAGCTGTTAATCACACAGATAGGGCTTTAGACTCCCATTTCTAACTCTAACTTTTAAAAAGATTGTCGTGCGCAGTCAGTCAACAACATGCCAAAGTTCTGAAGCCTGCACTGAAAATTCTGCCCTGGGTGTTTCTAATAACCAAATGTGAGGGGTACAATCTATAGACGATCCACCTCAGGTTTCAACAATCATGCCCCAAGGTATTCTCCAGATATTAAACATCTCCCATACTGTAGGTGGCCACCTAGTCCATACCTACCACAAGAACGTCTTTTGTTCCCATGTGTCAGTATCTACACACTGCCTCACAGTCATGCACTTCATCTACAAGTATTCACTTATCTTTTCATTCTTATCCTTACCTTTCTTTAACCTGAAAATTCCACTTTATCTCTCTCTTTTTCAAAAGGGGATTCCATATTTTTTTTTCCCACAAACAGCTATTACATTCATCAATTCACTCAATGAGACTGTATAAGAGAAAGGGACATACTGCAAATTGTTGGCAATTGATTTGTGGAAGCCAGTTAGAAAGGCCAGTTTTTCAGCCAACCACCCTTGATGATTGGCCTATTTGTGCAAATCTGCCTTGCCCCAAAAAAGAAATTGTTGGTGCAGAACAAGATAAATAGCTGATAGCACAGCTGCAGAATGTCAGCAGTCCGGTTATTTTGTTGGCAGCATTGCAAAGGTCAAAGTCATTTTGATATATCAACATTTGATCACACAGATGGCTAATAAATTACTATAACTCTGTGACTCATAGGAGATCCCAACTTACCAAATGAAGTAAGACATCTGTGAATGAACTAAAACATAATCCATGCAGAATATGGCATGGACTAAATTTTAAATAGATAATTGATCCAGCCATTGTTTCCAATGTAATCAGTGGTTTCCAACTGAAGTCCAAAAACCTGGGACTGTTTATCATCAGCTTCGGGGTGAGGGAACTGCACAAGGTCATAATGTGAAATCTAGTTTTCTACCAGAATGTCTGTGGTTTTACTGGAGCTCTTGCTTGAACTTAGATGCGATCAACAGACAAGGATCACATTCAAAAGCATCAGCCATTTATTTGGTCACCCTGCCCAAAAATTCACTCACCACTGAGGAAGCAGTTGCTCAAACCCTTGCTGCCCTTCACTTCTATTGGCTTGAGGCATTTTCTGCTTTGCCATATGTAAAGTAAAAACATCAGACTCTGTTTTTCAGTGGAGAATGAGCTTCGAGTTGCTTTGTTAACAATTATATTGGATAGGCCAGATTGTTAGACCTGCTTTTGAGAATTCTGCATTATTCCTTTTATTTCTGATGGATCCTTTCCAATCAATGTAACATTAGTCAGCATAAGGTAGTGTATGCTTAGCTCACCGACATAGCCAGCTTGTTCCAAAGCTTGCACATGCAGTTTCTAAACCTGACTTGCCTTAGAGAAGATGAGATGCAACCTGCAGTAGATTAAACTCAGCACTCTGCTACAATGATACAGGAGACAAATCAGTCCTTAGATATTTGGTCTGACCATATTGCAACTAGCCAAATCCACACTCTTGTACCTAGAGATCAGAAAGGTGAATTATAAATTAGTTCCCACACTGACACTTGAAGAATCATGCTAAGAAGCACTGAGCATGTAGACACACTGAGTTTTAAACAAAATTATTATAGCTCTAAAGTTATGTACAAATTGCAGATCATTTTAACTTTTGGTGACAACAAGATTGGGGCAAGATTGGAACCATCAAGAGTCCTAGGAGAAGATAAGGATGCTGGAGATCAGAGCCGAGAGTGTGGTGCTGGAAAAGCACAGCAGGGCAGGCAGCATCCGAGGAGCAGGAGAATCAATGTTTCAGGCATAATGCCTTCATCAGGAATGAGGACTCATTCCTGCTGAAGGGTTTATGCCCGAAATGTTGATTTTCCTGCTCTTTGGATGCTGCTTGACCTGCTGCGCTTTTCCAGCACCACACTCTCAACTCCATCAAGAGTTCTGCCTTTCTTAGTCAAAGAATAATTGCATGGTGATACTCCTTCAAACAATGGCATCATAACAGTTGTCAGAGGAACAAGCATATTTCAGTGTTAACTATAGATAGGTTAAAAAGAAGCTGGGTACTTTCCTCTAGCCTAAATATTTATCAAGGAAATATTTATCATGATATTGGAGCAATTATGATTCTTTGACCCTGGAAAATTCTTCCATTTAGTAAAATTGCAGTGTCCAACATGTTGTCCTTAGCAAAGTTACAAAGATCGATAATTGCTTGTATATAAGTGCACAGCCACTTTGCTCCTGTTACACATTATCCCAATAACAGCCTAGAATGACTCTAAGATGTTTAAGTTGTATATGGTGGCAACCTTTACAATCATTGAACTGCAGATTTAATTTTAGAATGTGTCATAACATTTGTGATTCGCAATAGTGTACTTTGGAGAGAACCCCAGCAGACACCATCACCTGGTAAAATGCAGGTGGCCCTTCCTATGTAATCTGAGACACAGATATTGCCTGTTTGATTTCATTTACTATAAAGCATTATCCACAGAAAAATAGAGTTTTCAAAATATCAAATTGTGCATTGAGGGTGAAAGATTTCAGTTAAATTTCCAAACAGCCTGACACTTACTGATAGAAAACTGAAGTGGCATGGAAAATGTTCCTCTGTTTTGATGGTGATATGTTAATCATCCAGTGACCTTGTTTATATTAATTTACCCTGCATGGTAATATGGCATTTTCAAGAAGGCATGTGTACTCGTGATTTCAGGTTCATTGAATCATTCATGTATTATGTCTAATTAAACATAAAGATTTTATTTGTGCTTTGAGGTTAACACTTTCCTAAATCACTCCATCAATTATTTTCACACTTTTAATTAGATTGCAACAAGGTCATTGAGAATACATGTGGAAAACAAAGATAAGATCTTTTCTTTGCTTTAAGGAAGAGCAACTATAACAGTCATCTGAAGATATCGTGTGCATTATTTTGGCAGTGTTTTAATTCAAGGTAAAGTCACCATAGTCCTTCTGGACCAGAGGCTGCTCTCTCATGAGAGAGAGAGAGAGAGAGAGAGAGAGAACTGATGGTGGTTTAACCTAAGGGTCACACATCTCAGGCAAGGGGAGAAATTGAGAAGGTGAGTCTGTCATTGAAAATGTGGGTATCAAATCACAAAGTTCTGAGCTACATACATCAGTAAATGGGATGCTAGACTTGGCTGATATTATTTGGGGGAGAAAGGAATTATTGTAGTTTTATTTTTCCATTCTAAGACTACCAAGGGAACTTATAAACTGAGGGCACTTGCCTTGTTTTAACAAATAATAAACCACATTTTTGTATTTCTGTTTGTCATCTGAATTAGGCATTTAACGCTAACTGCCATTACTAACATATAAGATAAGAACCATTACTGGGTTAAAACTCTAAAACTCTGTCTCTAGCTGCAACATGTGTGTCTACCTACACCAAGGTGACTAGAGAATTCCAAGAAGGCAGCTCAACACCACTTTCTCAAAAGCAACTAGGGATGGATAATAAATACTGGCTCAGCCAGTGGAACCCACATCCTGTAAATGAATGTATTTTATTTTTAAAAATCATAGTAATGGACATCACACAACACTAAGCTAATGGAGAATTCGTAGTGACAGGTTTCAATATCAAAGGGTGAACTAGCCAAACCAAATTCAAAAACATCAATTTCTAACAATGTTCTTTTAGTACTTTTCTTTCACTCAAGCCACATGAGATTCTTTATGTACCTTACCCAATTAGAAGAAAAAACTTTTTCGAAACTAACTGCATAACTTGAGTCATTCGCTAACATTGCATTCTTTGGCAGGTGCCTCTTCAAGGCGAAAGCTGACAGAGACCGTTTTCTGGCCTTTCTCTATCAGCGAAAGAAAAAACACAGTCTGACTAGAAGCCCTATTGCTAACTAATCAAACATTGCCAAAAGAAACAGACTCAAAAAAGCTGAAGTTATTATAAATAATTTAACAGCTTCCTGATGGTTTAGTTGACACGTTTACACCTTTGCATTCCAAAAAGATTTGTCAGCCTTATGGTGGATTTCATACCCCACCACAACCAGCAGCCGTTAAGGGGTCGGTAACTGACAGTATTTATCCAGTGCTGGGCAGGGGGTCGGCTTCATGCAGAGCGCCATTATGTTTTTGCTTACAGACTCCTGGGAAGTCCCATGTTCAAAGGTACTGCTGTAGCTGCTCAAACGTCCGGCATTGGAAAGTGAGTCCTCACTGAGATCCAACCCCATCCATCTCCTAAGACCCTATCCTTCATCTCTTCTATCATTACTCACCTGTGTCCTGGTGTCTTTCCAATTTGAGGCCTCAGGTGGGTGTAGTGCTCGCAACAACACACTGCCTTCCCAGTGGCGCATCTGAGTACAGAAGAACTGCCGGCGTCTAAATAACCAGCAGTTCTTGACAGGCTTTCAAGGCAATGTCAAGACCTTTGTTGCCTCCAAAGTATTTCATCCATAGACTTGGAGCAGGTCATTCAACCCATCAAGTTCATGCCAGAAATGTGATTCTACAAAGATGACAAAGCATTCAAGTTAACATAAGATTTTTCAAGTCCAATTCTTTGGAAATTATTGGTCAAATTTGAGCAACCTCTCCTAATATTTAAGCACTGAATGAGAATTCCTTCTCCCCATCACCCATTCCCCAAATGCAGCAGCAGCACATTCAGAAAAGTAGACTAATACACACTAGAGTTTTAGGCTAGAAATCACCTTTATTCAATCATGAAGAGATAAAATTGTGTCCTAAAATAAAATGCAGGCTCATACAGATTGAATAAAATTAAGATAACCTGGATAGCTAGTGAAACAAAAGCAGCAGTATAAGAAAAAGTTAGATATAAATGAGTAAACACTGAGCAACTTATGTAACAGTAAAGTGGGTCAAACTATCAGATGACAGGAAATCATATAAATGCAAGAAATCCATTGAAATAGCCAATAGTAATTTCGAGGCTTATAGAAAAGTAAAGGGTAGTGGATATTAAATATTTTTATTCACATATTTGTGCAAACCTCCCTTTTTTATGTTGACCTCAATTACTTACCATAGTCATTTTATATCAACAGACATTTCCCAAATAGGATTTTCTTACTATATTATAATTAAGATTTCATCTGTTTTCACAAAAGTATCTTTTCATTACAACCCTTAATGGCCAGTTGTGGCTCTTTTGATTCAGTGTTTTCTGTTTTTAAATGGCTTTTACGTTCTTGTTAAGTGACTGGTGAGCATTTTTACTTCGTTTTCCCATCAGCCATTTCCATCATAAGCACAAAGTTCGGTTTACACCGTCATGCATGGTTTAATAACTGATAAAGCAACAAGAATTGTATCAACTGCACTACTGAAGTTCCATATTTCTGACAACCACATAAATATACCACAAGTATGCTATTTATGCTTGTAAAGCCATTATATTGGATTTTCGAACTAAAATTCCTACATTCACTTCTGGTGTCAATTCTAAACTGTTTTATTGCATCCGACTAATAATTAAAGGGGAATATAACTCAGGAGTTAGCTTAGCAATCTGATTGATAAGGAAATCATGATAGAAGGAATGAAATGAATACTGTTAGATCAGTTATTAGTTGTTAGTTTTAAAACTGAGATCAATAAGTTTTTGTTAAGCTTAAGGGAAATAGGCCAAAAAAAAATGCAAATGGAGTTAGGCCAGGAATCAGCAATGACCTCACTAAATGGCATAACAGACTTGAGGAACTGAATGGCCTACTCCTGTTCTTATGCTCCTAATTCCAGTAAGTGGTTCCTGCAGACTGCAAGCAGCAGTATAAGTCATCTAAAATAATTCTCAACATCAGTTATAATGCTAAGCAACTTCGACCAAGTTCTAATTACAATTTACAGTTCAGGAGTGAAATATTGTATAAATAAAACAAAAGGTTAATATTATCAGTCAACCAGAGGAATGGAGTCAAATAAATTTGTTGATGCAGTAAAGCATCCTGAAACACAACAATCTGAGAGATATATTCAATTTAAAATGGACGATGAGTTCTGCTTCTGCTGGAGGTTTGTAACAGCACTTTACACATAGAAATTCCCCTAATTTCTTAATTCACTTTGTTTGTGGTGATCTTAGACTTCTAACCTCAAACTGCTAACTTAACAATTGATGGGCTGTTTCCCCGAATCCAAAGTTTCAAAACCTATTCATGACTTTGTACATCGGATTTTTTCCTAATGTACTGTAACTTGATGAAATGAACTCCAGTCCACTATTTTGAGGATCCTCAGTCCCTTGTCAGACTTATTCTCTTTGGCACTTAAATCTCTTTGGCATTCTAACCATAGTCTTGACCTTCTGAAAGTATGGCAACCAAAATTGTACCCATCGAACTGAATTTGATCTGCAGCAGTGTTACGAGTTTGGATGTTAGTGCAGAGTTAAAAACTGTAGAAATTGATAACATATCGCAAAGCCAGGTCCGACCCACCGACGACTTCATTCTATGAACTGTGCGTTACACTCAAGAGAGGTGAGGTAGCCATTTAACAGAAATTATGTTAGAGTGATATCTCAACACACTTTTCAGTTTAACTTCAGGTATTTGGTTTCCTGGATCAGCTTAATCTGCAACTAATGGCAGTCAACATTCATGGAAACCCAGTAATATTGGCAGATCTGCATGCTCGTTTCCTCTGACTAGCATCATGAGAAGGAATAATGACAAAATTGGTGGCTGTGACAAGCAAATCATGCATAACACATCTTGTATGATCTCCGACTGGAAGATCCTGGATCTATCTGTGTCCTGGAAAAACTGCAGAGGCCAAAGCATTGAGAATGGTGGTGAAAGTGATGTGAATATACTGTGGTAGTTGAGGAGCATTGATCAATCATAGGATAATATATCAGTCAGTTCTGAAGTTGCACAGACACTTGCTTATGTACCAGTGGAAAAGGGTGTTCACTGTACTTTTGCAAGGTCTCACTTTGTGCTCTACAGAGGTTGCCTTCTGAACTTTGGAAGTTTACTTTCATAAATCGGGATGCGTGCCACTTTTGCTGTCTTAGTTTGGATCTCAACTGAGGTCTTAAATGACCAGCAACAGCTACCAACTCATCACAGTCCTGTAGCTAACAATAGAGTGGGGAAATGCAGCAAAGAGATGCAGCCCAAAAGAGACAATATCCAGGAAAAAGGATCTACAGGGAGAGAGACTGTCCCCTTGATGTGCCTGAAAGCCAGTGTCTCAGGAAGCTCACTAGGTAACGGCAGACATCAGCAGACTGCTGAAAGAGACCTGTTGTCAGTTGGATATTATGGTCACACATTTGCAATCATTGTCAAAGTTACTACTATTCTCAATGCTTCTGCCTCTGCATTTTTCCAGGACACAGACAAATCCAGGATCTCCCAGAGACCATGCAAGACGTGTCGCTAATGGATGCTTGCCACAGCCATCGATTATGTCCACATTGCTTCCAATAATGTCAGGCAGAAGAAGCGTGGATGCAGATTTGCTGAACTTGCTGGCTTCCCATGGATTGCGATTGTTTGTACATGGGCAATCTGGGCACCTCCAAACAGTTATGAGTTTATAAATGTGTAGCTAGTGTAACATCACAAAAGGTTGCACTCGGTTCCTCGATAGCCGGCATGACCTTTCCATCCTGAAGTGGTCTAAACTCCCTGATCTCTTTGGACTTGAAGCTAGTTTAAGGTTTGGCATTTTGCAACAGTTTACTTCAAACTTGACTTTTGAGGTTTACCAGAAACCCCATCCTGAATCTTAATAGCATAACAATAAATGTCAGTTGTGTGGCTGAACAGGCTAATGTGCTGCTGAAGATGTACTTCAGATGCTTGGATAGATGTGGAAGCTCCCATCAGCATGTAATAGCTAGGATTTCCAGACTGCTGTGTCCTTTTGTTGTCTACACAACAAATTGCAAAAGCAAGACTTGAACCCATTAAAGGAACAAGACAAACATCTCAAATCCTCTTCAGACAATTCACAGGGAAATGGGGAAGAGAAGGAGGAGAAGAGCAATGTACTCCCAGATTTCCACATTGTTACCTTTGATGACAGCAAAATCCCTGGTGATTAAAGGTGTATGTAGGTTACACTACTGGATACGTCACTAGAAAACCCAATGGCCACTGTTTCAACACACCTGCCTGACCCCATAAATACCACCGCAACATATCATCCTTCAGTCAGTCAACTAGAGATGGAAGTGGTTTGAATGGAGCTCACTTCCATAAATCCTTTTGGTACATGGCCTCTCCGGACTCAGCCATGCTGCACTGTGAGCAGTGCATGAAGAATATTTGGTGCAGCTCAGTGTGGACTTGTAAGACTAACAGTGAAATTATTGTCAAGTTGAGCATGTTAACATCAAACCTCAGCATGATAATGTTGGAGATTTTCATAGAGTCACTTTTTAGAGGGTCTGACAGCCTACCCTACTGGAAATCCTATCATTTAAGGAACATATTTTCTCAATTTTCAGTATCACCAGCTTCCTCTGTCTTCAGGCAGACCTAACCAATCTCTCTGCAACCCTGATCAGTTCACTTTAAGGAGCTATCAGTGCATTTAGCATTGTCTTCTGTGGCTCAGTATTTCTCCCCTTTATCAATGCCTCCCACTGTAGAAACAGAGTACTGTATCTGTGGAACTGGCTGAACAGATTCCAGAGAGTTTGTATTTATTTATTCACATGATGAGGACATTACTGGCTAGGTCTGCACTTACTGCCATCCTTAATTCTGGATCAGTGGTGCTGGAAGACCACAGCAGTTCAGGCAGCATCCAACAAGCAGCGAAATCGACATTTTGGGCAAAAGCCCTTCATCAGGAATAAAGCTTTATTCCTGATGAAGGGCTTTTGCCCGAAACGTCGATTTCGCTGCTCGTTGGATGCTGCCTGAACTGCTGTGCTCTTCCAGCACCACTGATCCAGAATCTGGTTTCCAGCATCTGCAGTCATTGTTTTTGCCATCCTTAATTACCCAGTAAACCACATTGCAGGCCAGATCAGGTAAGGATGGCAGTTTCATTCCCTAAAGAACATTAGTGAACCAGATTGGTTTTCCTGGCAATCAACAACAGTTTCATGGTTGCCATTATGCTTCCAGGCTTCTTTTGGATATATATTCCACCATCTGCCATTGCAAGATTCAAACCTAGGTCCCTGAAACTTTCACTTGGGTCTCTGGATTTGGAATCTCCTGATAATGCCCATAGGCCATCTACTCCCCGAAATCTCTGATTTCTAACACCGATATCCCCGCTGGCACCACCACTGACTTTCGACCACTTGGGAAATCTGTGTCGCCAGGTGAAAACCAAATCTCAATCTGAGTGGTTTCACCAAAGTGCACGTTTCTAAGTTAGTCCTTTGTCAAAATGAGTCCTGTACTCATCATCAGCAAGTTTTCTCTAACTTGGGTGACACAGTGGTACAGTGGTAAGCACTGCTGCCTCACAGCACCAGAGACCCGGGTTCTATTCCCACCTCAGGCAACTGTCTGTGTGGAGTGTGCACATTCTCCCCGTGTCTGTGTGGGTTTCCTCCGGGTGCTCCGGTTTCCTCCTTCAGTCCAAAAATGTGCAGGTTAGGTGAATTGGCTATGCTAAATTGCCCGTAGTGTTAGATAAAGGGGTAAATGTAGGGAAATGGGTCTGGGTGGGTTACTCTTCGGAGGGTCGATGTGGACTTGTTGGGCTGAAGGGCCTGTTTCCACACTGTAAGTAATCTGAATGTAAATCCTGCCCCACACTTGAATGTCCACTAGAGATAAAAGATATGAATTTGAACTGGCAAGGAAAGGATTTGGCAACTTACCATTGTGAAAATCACCATACTTCATGAGCTGCCAAAGACAGATTAACCTAAATCAAAACAATAATGAGATGGCTGAGTTAAGATACATTTATTTCCAGGATTTGATATGCTATCAGATCCATTCACATTAAAACCTTTCCAATCCCCTCACCAATTTCTGAATTCATCATAAGCAGAACATCAGAGCTACTGCTTTAACAATGGTTGAACTACAGCCATTTATATTCCAAGTGAATGCAGCTTAAGCAATAATTCGGTTAAAGTTTCCAGTAAATTATATTTATATTTCATTAATCAATATTTTTGAAAATATAATCCAGGAGCAGTAAATGTATTAATTTAAACACAATACCTGTAAACTCAGAGAGAGGTTAGAATGCGGAAATAATTGTGATGTGGAGGTGCCGGTATGGGATTGGGGTGGACAAGGTCAGAAGTCACATGACACCAGGTTATAGTCCAAAATGGCTGTATGCTTTTCCTCACTTCACCTGACAAAGGGGCAGCATTCCGAAAGCTTGTGATTTCAAATAAACTTGTTGAACTATAGCTTAGTGTCGTGTGACTTCGGAAATTATTGTGACGTGGGATGGTTGGTTGGAAAAAATTTGGTAGCAAGAAGGGTATAGAAAGATATGGTGAAACAGATGAATTAGGAAGTGACTTCTATGAGTATTGCTGGAGTCTTTCTACGCTGTCAAAACTCTGGAAGGAAATAAAGAATTCCAAAGATGCATTTAGAAAGTTGGAGAAAAGGCTGGAGATGATTTGAGTGATGCATTGATGTTTTGTACGGCAAATGATGTAGATTATATGGTGTTGATGAAGGCTGAAATCAGTTGGAGGCTTACTCAATATCATGGAAGAATGTACAAACTAAATGGACTCTAACCAATTAGAATAACGCTAAAATTAATCTACATCATTTTCGCAAATTATGTGAGCTGCAACATTTCAAATCACAGAAATGAACTCCTATCTTATTGATTGTGCAAGCATTCTCTTCAACATACATAATTAGAAATTTTAAAAGTTTAGAAGGAAAGGTTTCCTTAGCAATTCTGTCAGAACACAGACAGCAAGTAAACAGGTCACATTCTCGCTCATTAGTAGCAAATGCATTTGGAAAAAAAAATTCAGCATAAGCAGAATAAAGAAAAATAATACGAAAAAAAATCAAGAGAATAAAGGACACCGGAAATTATAAAATTTTGACATTACTTTGGAAGTATGTTATTGATAGACTATTTTTCATGTTGGCCTCAATCATTTCACCGCAATACTGTAAGGCATTTAGTTTGAAGCTGTTCAACAAAACTTTCCACAAACCAGATCTGCCCAAAATATGAAATCCAGACAGTGTCTTTCCCACAGAAAGGGAGAGGAAAATTGGCAAGTAAGCCACTACTGAGTTATTCTCACTTTCTTCCTGCTGGAAGGATAGAGGAGGGCTCTGTGCAGGATGCAGGCCCACATTTTGGAATGGAAGAATGCTCAAGAGAGGAAATCGTTACGGCATTCCATTCTTTTTAGAAGTCAGGGGAATCAGATACAAATATTTGATGATCTATCATCAGATCAGCTCTAGCATCTGTGGTGTAGTGCTCTTTGAGAAATTATTTTTGGAATCCCATTCTCTATATCCATGGCAGCATCCTTAGCAATGCCTTCTCATCTAACAGGGAGACCAACGGTTATAGTGGGCATTGGTGGATACTTTCTGCCCAAGTATAAGACCATAGTGTGGCATGGTAGCAAGGGGGCAGCATAGTGGCACAATAATTAACATTGCTGCTTCACAGCACCCCCAGCGATTGAGTTCAATTCCAGCTTTGGGTATGCATGAGTTTCCCTCCAGGTGCTCTGGTTTCCTCCTACAATCCAAAGATGTGCAGGTTACTTGGATTGGCTGTGCTAAATAGTGTGCAGGGATGTGCAGGTTAGGTGGATAAGCCATGGGAAATGCAGAGCTATGGGTATAAGGTAGGAGGATGATGTAGACGGTTCTCAGTGAGATGCTCTTTGGAGGGTCAGTGTGGACTTGATGGGTGAGTGGCTTGCTTCCACACTGTAGAGATTCAATGATATGATTTGAAAAAACACTCTTGTATGTTCATGACACCAAGAAAGACTGTTTTATAATTATATGACACGCCTCTGGATCTGACAATGTTCTGGAGACATAATACATTGGTTTCCAAAATCGATGTGGTTGTTCCTGAAAGGTCACTCTTCCTATGCTTGCAAGTGAAGCCTCCGTTATTAGGAGAGCTGGTGAGGATAGATTTCAGTTAACCAGGAAAGTTGTGGCCATCAGCATGTTCTTGATCCTTTGAAAAGCATCCTCCTGATGCAGGTATCAGCAACGTGCTGGTGGCTTCTTGAGGAGTTGTCTTAAGGGTTCAGTCAGACTTACCAAGCACAGCCCACCATTTACCATGACTACAATTCTCCATGAAGTGATCTAACAGTAGGAAACTCCTTAAATGCTTTCATGTGGATCTAGCTGTATCCCAGCCTAGATAATATTTTGACCCAAGAAGTGAATGGATTCTTTGGAAAATTTAGACTTGCCTTTGAGAGTAAGCCCTTCAGCAAGTGGCCAATTTGAAACTGTGTGGATACTCAAACAAAATCTCAATATGTCATTCACAAACTAAATCTTGTAAAATATTAGGCATAGTCCCGTTGAAAAAGCTGTGAGCCAGGGTAATCCCAAATGGTGGTCTGTTGAAGCGAAATCTCCCAAATGGAATGATAAATATGATAATCAGGCCTTGATTGGTCACCTAATGAAACTTGTCAGAAACCACTGTTGGAATTTAGTAGAGAAAAAGCTTAACTTTTTAACAATTTGGCTAAGTTCTCATCTGTTGCAGGTGTGGGCTAGATTTCCTTCACTACCACTTTGGTGAGCTGTGTTAGCTCAACGGGGCAGCACGGTGGCTCAATGTGGCAGCACGGTGACTCAATGTGGCAGCACGGTGGCTCAATGGGGCCGCACGGTAGCTCAATGGGGCCGCACGGTGACTCAATGGGGCCGCACGGTGACTCAATGTGACAGCACGGTGACTCAATGAGGCAGCACGGTAGCTCAATGGGGCAGCACGGTGACTCAATGTGGCAGCACGGTAGCTCAATGGGGCCGCACGGTGACTCAATGGGGCCGCACGGTGACTCAATGTGGCAGCACGGTAGCTCAATGGGAGAGCAATGTGGCTCAATGGTTCTTTTTCGGAATGGCTGCCCGTGACAATTGGTGTCCCGCAGGGATCAGTGTTGGGGCCGCAGCTGTTCACATTATATATTAATGATCTGGATGAAGGGACTGGGGGCATTCTAGCGAAGTTTGCTGATGATACGAAGTTAGGTGGACAGACATGTAATACTGAGGAAGTGGGGAGGCTGCAGAAGAATCTAGACAGTTTGGGAGAATGGTCCAGGAAATGGCTCATGGAATTCAACGTGAGCAAATGCGAGATCTTGCACTTTGGAAAAAAGAATACAAGCATGGACTACTTACTAAACGGTGAGAAAATCCATAAAGCCAAAGTACAAAGGGATCTGGGAGTGCTAGTCAAGGATTCTCTAAAGGTAAATATGCAGGTAGAGTCCATGATTAAGAAAGCGAATGCAATGTTGTCATTTACCTCAAGAGGGTTGGAATATAAAAGCACCGCTGTGCTACTGAGACTTTATAAAGCTCTGGTTAGGCCCTATTTGGAGTACTGTGCCCAGTTTTGGTCCCCACACCTCAGGAAGGACATACTGGCACTGGAGCGTGTTCAGCGGAGATTCACACGGATGATCCCTGGAATGGTAGCTGGAAATGTGTTGCTGGAAAAACGCAGCAGGTCAGGCAGCATCCAAGGAGCAGGAGAATCGACGTTTCAGGTATGAGCCCTTCTTCAGGAAAGCATCGTTGTTGAAGAAGGGCACATGCCCAAAATGTCGATTCTCCTGTTCCTTGGATGCTGCCTGGCTTGCTGCGCTTTTCCAGCAACACATTTTCAGCTCTGATCTCCAGCATCTGATGTCCTAACTCTTTCCCTGGAATGGTAGGTCTAACATACGAGGAATTGTTGAGGATTCTGGGACTGTATTCATTGGAGTTTAGAAGATTATGGGGAGATCTAATAGAAACTTACAAGATAATACTTGACTTGGAAAGGGTGAACGCTAGGAAATTGTTTCCATTCGGCGAGGAGACTAGGACCCGTGGACACGGCCTTAGAATTAGAGAGGGCGAATTCAGAACAGAAATGCGGAGACATTTCTTCAGCCAGAGAGTGGTGGACCTGCGGAATTCATTGCCGCAGAATGCAGTGGAGGCCGGGACGCTAAATGTCTACAAGGCAGAGATTGATAGATTCTTGATGTCACAAGGAATTAAGGGCTACGGGGAGAACGCAGGTAAGAGGAGTTGAAATGATTGAATGGCGGAGTGGACTCAATGGGCCGAATGGCCTTACTTCCACTCCTATGTCTTATGTTCTTGTGGTCTTATGGTCAATGGGGCAGCACAGTGGCTCAAAGGGGCAGCGCAGTAGCTCAATGGGGCAGCACGGTGACTCAATGAGGCAGCACGGTGGCTCAATGGGGCAGCACAGTGGCTCAATGAGGCAGCACGGTAGCTCAATGGGGCAGCACAGTCGCTCAATGGGGCAGCACGTTAGCTCAATGGGGCAGCACGGTGACTCAATGAGGCAGCACGGTGGCTCAATGGGGCAGCACAGTAGCTCAATGAGACAGCACAGTAGCTCAATGGGGCAGCACGGTGACTCAATGAGGCAGCACGGTAGCTCAATGAGGCAGCACGGTAGCTCAATGGGGCAGCACAGTAGCTCAATGGGGCAGCACGTTAGCTCAATGGGGCAGCACAGTCGCTCAATGGGGCAGCACGGTAGCTCAATGGGGCAGCACAGTAGCTCAATGGGGCAGCACAGTAGCTCAATGAGGCAGCACGGTAGCACAATGGGGCAGCACGGTAGTTCAATGAGGCAGCATGGTGACTCAATGAGGCAGCACGGTAGCTCAATGGGGCAGCACGGTAGTTCAATGAGGCAGCATGGTGACTCAATGAGGCAGCACGGTAGCTCAATGAGGCAGCAAGGTCCCTCAATTGTTCTTTTTCGGAATGGCTGCCGGTGACAAGTGGTGTCCCGCAGGGATCAGTGTTGGAGCCGCAGCTGTTCGCATTTTATATTAATGATCTGGATGAAGGGACTGGGGGCATTCTAGCGAAGTTTGCTGATGATACGAAGTTAGGTGGACAGACATGTAGTACTGAGGAAGTGGGGAGGCTGCAGAAGAATCTAGACAGTTTGGGAGAGTGGTCCAGGAAATGGCTCATGGAATTCAACGTGAGCAAATGCGAGATCTTGCACTTTGAAAAAAAGAATACAAGCATGGACTACTTTCTAAACGGTGAGAAAACTCATAAAGCCAAAGTACAAAGGGATCTGGGAGTGTTAGTCAAGGATTCTCTAAAGGTAAATATGCAGGTAGAGTCCATGATTAAGAAAGCGAATGCAATGTTGTCATTTACCTCAAGAGGGTTGGAATATAAAAGCACCGCTGTGCTACTGAGACTTTATAAAGCTCTGGTTAGGCCCTATTTGGAGTACTGTGCCCAGTTTTGGTCCCCACACCTCAGGAAGGACATACTGGCACTGGAGCGTGTTCAGCGGAGATTCACACGGATGATCCCTGGAATGGTAGCTGGAAATGTGTTGCTGGAAAAACGCAGCAGGTCAGGCAGCATCCAAGGAGCAGGAGAATCGACGTTTCAGGTATGAGCCCTTCTTCAGGAAAGCATCGTTGTTGAAGAAGGGCACATGCCCAAAATGTCGATTCTCCTGTTCCTTGGATGCTGCCTGGCTTGCTGCGCTTTTCCAGCAACACATTTTCAGCTCTGATCTCCAGCATCTGATGTCCTAACTCTTTCCCTGGAATGGTAGGTCTAACATACGAGGAATTGTTGAGGATTCTGGGACTGTATTCATTGGAGTTTAGAAGATTATGGGGAGATCTAATAGAAACTTACAAGATAATACATGACTTGGAAAGGGTGAACGCTAGGAAATTGTTTCCATTCGGCGAGGAGACTAGGACCCGTGGACACGGCCTTAGAATTAGAGAGGGCGAATTCAGAACAGAAATGCGGAGACATTTCTTCAGCCAGAGAGTGGTGGACCTGCGGAATTCATTGCCGCAGAATGCAGTGGAGGCCGGGACGCTAAATGTCTACAAGGCAGAGATTGATAGATTCTTGATGTCACAAGGAATTAAGGGCTACGGGGAGAACGCAGGTAAGAGGAGTTGAAATGATTGAATGGCGGAGTGGACTCAATGGGCCGAATGGCCTTACTTCCACTCCTATGTCTTATGTTCTTGTGGTCTTATGGTCAATGGGGCAGCACAGTGGCTCAAAGGGGCAGCGCAGTAGCTCAATGGGGCAGCACGGTGACTCAATGAGGCAGCACGGTGGCTCAATGGGGCAGCACAGTGGCTCAATGAGGCAGCACGGTAGCTCAATGGGGCAGCACAGTCGCTCAATGGGGCAGCACGTTAGCTCAATGGGGCAGCACGGTGACTCAATGAGGCAGCACGGTGGCTCAATGGGGCAGCACGGTGACTCAATGAGGCAGCACGGTGGCTCAATGGGGCAGCACAGTAGCTCAATGTGACAGCACAGTAGCTCAATGGGACAGCACGGTGACTCAATGAGGCAGCACGGTAGCTCAATGAGGCAGCACGGTAGCTCAATGGGGCAGCACGGTAGCTCAATGGGGCAGCACAGTAGCTCAATGGGGCAGCACGTTAGCTCAATGGGGCAGCACAGTCGCTCAATGGGGCAGCACGGTAGCTCAATGGGGCAGCACAGTAGCTCAATGGGGCAGCACAGTAGCTCAATGAGGCAGCACGGTAGCACAATGGGGCAGCACGGTAGCACAATGGGGCAGCACGGTAGTTCAATGAGGCAGCATGGTGACTCAATGAGGCAGCACGGTAGCTCAATGGGGCAGCACGGTAGCTCAATGAGGCAGCACGGTAGCTCAATGTGGCAGCAAGGTCCCTCAATTGTTCTTTTTCGGAATGGCTGCCGGTGACAAGTGGTGTCCCGCAGGGATCAGTGTTGGAGCCGCAGCTGTTCGCATTTTATATTAATGATCTGGATGAAGGGACTGGGGGCATTCTAGCGAAGTTTGCTGATGATACGAAGTTAGGTGGACAGGCAGGCAGTACTGAGGAAGTGGGGAGGCTGCAGAAGAATCTAGACAGTTTGGGAGAGTGGTCCAGGAAATGGCTCATGGAATTCAACGTGAGCAAATGCGAGATCTTGCACTTTGAAAAAAAGAATACAAGCATGGACTACTTTCTAAACGGTGAGAAAACTCATAAAGCCAAAGTACAAAGGGATCTGGGAGTGTTAGTCAAGGATTCTCTAAAGGTAAATATGCAGGTAGAGTCCATGATTAAGAAAGCGAATGCAATGTTGTCATTTACCTCAAGAGGGTTGGAATATAAAAGCACCGCTGTGCTACTGAGACTTTATAAAGCTCTGGTTAGGCCCTATTTGGAGTACTGTGCCCAGTTTTGGTCCCCACACCTCAGGAAGGACATACTGGCACTGGAGCGTGTCCAGCGGAGATTCACACAGATGATCCCTGGAATGGTAGCTGAAAATGTGTTGCTGGAAAAGCGCAGCAGGTCAGGCAGCATCCAAGGAGCAGAAGAATTGATGTTTCGTGCATGAGCCCTTCTTCAGGAAAGCATTGTTGTTGAAGAAGGGCTCATGCCCGAAATGTCGATTCTCCTGCTCCTTGGATGCTGCCTGACTTGCTGTGCTTTTCCAGCATCACATTTTCAGCTCTGATCTCCAGCATCTGCAGTCCTCACTTTCTCCCTGGAATGGTAGGTCTAACATACGAGGAACGGCTAAGGATCATGGGACTGTATTCATTGGAGTTTAGAAGATTAAGGGGAGATCTAATAGAAACTTACAAGATAATACATGGCTTGGAAAGGGTGGACAGTAGGAAATTGTATTCGTTAGGCGAGGAGACTACGACCCGTGGACACAGCCTTAGCATTAGAGGGGGACAATTCAGAACAGAAATGCAGAGACATTTCTTCAGCCAGAGAGTGGTGGGCCTGTGGAATTCATTGCCGAAGAGTGCAGTGGAGGCCGGGACGCTAACCGTATTCAAGGCAGAGATTGACAAATTCTTGATGTCACAAGGAATTAAGGGCTACGGGGAGAATGCTGGTAAGTGGAGTTGAAATGCCCATCAGCCATGATTGAATGGCGCAGTGGACTCAATGAGCCGAATGGCCTTACTTCCACTCCTATGCCTTATGTTCTTGTGGTCTTATAGTCAATGGGGCAGCACAGTGGCTCAAAGGGTCAGCACGGTAGCTCAATAGGACAACACGGTGGCTCAATGGGGCAGCACAGTGACTCAATGAGACAGCACCGTGGCTCAATGGGGCAGCACAGTGGCTCAATGGGACAGCACCGTGGCTCAATGGGTCAGAACGGTAGCTCAATGAGGCAGCACAGTAGCTCAATGGGGCAACACAGTAGCTCAATGGGGCAACACGGTAGCTCAATGGGGCAACACGGTAGCTCAATGAGGCAGCATGGTAGCTCAATGAGGCAGCACGGTAGCTCAATGGGGCAGCACGGTAGCTCAATGAGGCAGCACGGTAGCTCAATGGGGCAGCATGGTGGCTCCATGGGGCAGCACAGTAGCTCAATGGGGCAACACAGTAGCTCAATGGGGCAACACGGTAGCTCAATGGGGCAACACGGTAGCTCAATGAGGCAGCATGGTAGCTCAATGAGGCAGCACGGTAGCTCAATGGGGCAGCACGGTAGCTCAATGAGGCAGCACGGTAGCTCAATGGGGCAGCATGGTGGCTCCATGGGGCAGCACAGTAGCTCAATGGGGCAGCACAGTAGCTCAATGGGGCAGCACGTTAGCTCAATGGGGCAGCACAGTCGCTCAATGGGGCAGCACGGTAGCTCAATGGGGCAGCACAGTAGCTCAATGGGGCAGCACAGTAGCTCAATGAGGCAGCACGGTAGCACAATGGGGCAGCACGGTAGTTCAATGAGGCAGCATGGTGACTCAATGAGGCAGCACGGTAGCTCAATGGGGCAGCACGGTAGTTCAATGAGGCAGCATGGTGACTCAATGAGGCAGCACGGTAGCTCAATGAGGCAGCAAGGTCCCTCAATTGTTCTTTTTCGGAATGGCTGCCGGTGACAAGTGGTGTCCCGCAGGGATCAGTGTTGGAGCCGCAGCTGTTCGCATTTTATATTAATGATCTGGATGAAGGGACTGGGGGCATTCTAGCGAAGTTTGCTGATGATACGAAGTTAGGTGGACAGACATGTAGTACTGAGGAAGTGGGGAGGCTGCAGAAGAATCTAGACAGTTTGGGAGAGTGGTCCAGGAAATGGCTCATGGAATTCAACGTGAGCAAATGCGAGATCTTGCACTTTGAAAAAAAGAATACAAGCATGGACTACTTTCTAAACGGTGAGAAAACTCATAAAGCCAAAGTACAAAGGGATCTGGGAGTGTTAGTCAAGGATTCTCTAAAGGTAAATATGCAGGTAGAGTCCATGATTAAGAAAGCGAATGCAATGTTGTCATTTACCTCAAGAGGGTTGGAATATAAAAGCACCGCTGTGCTACTGAGACTTTATAAAGCTCTGGTTAGGCCCTATTTGGAGTACTGTGCCCAGTTTTGGTCCCCACACCTCAGGAAGGACATACTGGCACTGGAGCGTGTTCAGCGGAGATTCACACGGATGATCCCTGGAATGGTAGCTGGAAATGTGTTGCTGGAAAAACGCAGCAGGTCAGGCAGCATCCAAGGAGCAGGAGAATCGACGTTTCAGGTATGAGCCCTTCTTCAGGAAAGCATCGTTGTTGAAGAAGGGCACATGCCCAAAATGTCGATTCTCCTGTTCCTTGGATGCTGCCTGGCTTGCTGCGCTTTTCCAGCAACACATTTTCAGCTCTGATCTCCAGCATCTGATGTCCTAACTCTTTCCCTGGAATGGTAGGTCTAACATACGAGGAATTGTTGAGGATTCTGGGACTGTATTCATTGGAGTTTAGAAGATTATGGGGAGATCTAATAGAAACTTACAAGATAATACATGACTTGGAAAGGGTGAACGCTAGGAAATTGTTTCCATTCGGCGAGGAGACTAGGACCCGTGGACACGGCCTTAGAATTAGAGAGGGCGAATTCAGAACAGAAATGCGGAGACATTTCTTCAGCCAGAGAGTGGTGGACCTGCGGAATTCATTGCCGCAGAATGCAGTGGAGGCCGGGACGCTAAATGTCTACAAGGCAGAGATTGATAGATTCTTGATGTCACAAGGAATTAAGGGCTACGGGGAGAACGCAGGTAAGAGGAGTTGAAATGATTGAATGGCGGAGTGGACTCAATGGGCCGAATGGCCTTACTTCCACTCCTATGTCTTATGTTCTTGTGGTCTTATGGTCAATGGGGCAGCACAGTGGCTCAAAGGGGCAGCGCAGTAGCTCAATGGGGCAGCACGGTGACTCAATGAGGCAGCACGGTGGCTCAATGGGGCAGCACAGTGGCTCAATGAGGCAGCACGGTAGCTCAATGGGGCAGCACAGTCGCTCAATGGGGCAGCACGTTAGCTCAATGGGGCAGCACGGTGACTCAATGAGGCAGCACGGTGGCTCAATGGGGCAGCACGGTGACTCAATGAGGCAGCACGGTGGCTCAATGGGGCAGCACAGTAGCTCAATGTGACAGCACAGTAGCTCAATGGGACAGCACGGTGACTCAATGAGGCAGCACGGTAGCTCAATGAGGCAGCACGGTAGCTCAATGGGGCAGCACGGTAGCTCAATGGGGCAGCACAGTAGCTCAATGGGGCAGCACGTTAGCTCAATGGGGCAGCACAGTCGCTCAATGGGGCAGCACGGTAGCTCAATGGGGCAGCACAGTAGCTCAATGGGGCAGCACGGTAGCTCAATGGGGCAGCACAGTAGCTCAATGAGGCAGCACGGTAGCACAATGGGGCAGCACGGTAGCACAATGGGGCAGCACGGTAGTTCAATGAGGCAGCATGGTGACTCAATGAGGCAGCACGGTAGCTCAATGGGGCAGCACGGTAGCTCAATGAGGCAGCACGGTAGCTCAATGTGGCAGCAAGGTCCCTCAATTGTTCTTTTTCGGAATGGCTGCCGGTGACAAGTGGTGTCCCGCAGGGATCAGTGTTGGAGCCGCAGCTGTTCGCATTTTATATTAATGATCTGGATGAAGGGACTGGGGGCATTCTAGCGAAGTTTGCTGATGATACGAAGTTAGGTGGACAGGCAGGCAGTACTGAGGAAGTGGGGAGGCTGCAGAAGAATCTAGACAGTTTGGGAGAGTGGTCCAGGAAATGGCTCATGGAATTCAACGTGAGCAAATGCGAGATCTTGCACTTTGAAAAAAAGAATACAAGCATGGACTACTTTCTAAACGGTGAGAAAACTCATAAAGCCAAAGTACAAAGGGATCTGGGAGTGTTAGTCAAGGATTCTCTAAAGGTAAATATGCAGGTAGAGTCCATGATTAAGAAAGCGAATGCAATGTTGTCATTTACCTCAAGAGGGTTGGAATATAAAAGCACCGCTGTGCTACTGAGACTTTATAAAGCTCTGGTTAGGCCCTATTTGGAGTACTGTGCCCAGTTTTGGTCCCCACACCTCAGGAAGGACATACTGGCACTGGAGCGTGTCCAGCGGAGATTCACACAGATGATCCCTGGAATGGTAGCTGAAAATGTGTTGCTGGAAAAGCGCAGCAGGTCAGGCAGCATCCAAGGAGCAGAAGAATTGATGTTTCGTGCATGAGCCCTTCTTCAGGAAAGCATTGTTGTTGAAGAAGGGCTCATGCCCGAAATGTCGATTCTCCTGCTCCTTGGATGCTGCCTGACTTGCTGTGCTTTTCCAGCATCACATTTTCAGCTCTGATCTCCAGCATCTGCAGTCCTCACTTTCTCCCTGGAATGGTAGGTCTAACATACGAGGAACGGCTAAGGATCATGGGACTGTATTCATTGGAGTTTAGAAGATTAAGGGGAGATCTAATAGAAACTTACAAGATAATACATGGCTTGGAAAGGGTGGACAGTAGGAAATTGTATTCGTTAGGCGAGGAGACTACGACCCGTGGACACAGCCTTAGCATTAGAGGGGGACAATTCAGAACAGAAATGCAGAGACATTTCTTCAGCCAGAGAGTGGTGGGCCTGTGGAATTCATTGCCGAAGAGTGCAGTGGAGGCCGGGACGCTAACCGTATTCAAGGCAGAGATTGACAAATTCTTGATGTCACAAGGAATTAAGGGCTACGGGGAGAATGCTGGTAAGTGGAGTTGAAATGCCCATCAGCCATGATTGAATGGCGCAGTGGACTCAATGAGCCGAATGGCCTTACTTCCACTCCTATGCCTTATGTTCTTGTGGTCTTATAGTCAATGGGGCAGCACAGTGGCTCAAAGGGTCAGCACGGTAGCTCAATAGGACAACACGGTGGCTCAATGGGGCAGCACAGTGACTCAATGAGACAGCACCGTGGCTCAATGGGGCAGCACAGTGGCTCAATGGGACAGCACCGTGGCTCAATGGGTCAGAACGGTAGCTCAATGAGGCAGCACAGTAGCTCAATGGGGCAACACAGTAGCTCAATGGGGCAACACGGTAGCTCAATGGGGCAACACGGTAGCTCAATGAGGCAGCATGGTAGCTCAATGAGGCAGCACGGTAGCTCAATGGGGCAGCACGGTAGCTCAATGAGGCAGCACGGTAGCTCAATGGGGCAGCATGGTGGCTCCATGGGGCAGCACAGTAGCTCAATGGGGCAACACAGTAGCTCAATGGGGCAACACGGTAGCTCAATGGGGCAACACGGTAGCTCAATGAGGCAGCATGGTAGCTCAATGAGGCAGCACGGTAGCTCAATGGGGCAGCACGGTAGCTCAATGAGGCAGCACGGTAGCTCAATGGGGCAGCATGGTGGCTCCATGGGGCAGCACAGTAGCTCAATGGGGCAGCACAGTAGCTCAATGGGGCAGCACGGTAGCTCAATGAGGCAGCATGGTAGCTCAATGGGGCAGCACGGTAGCTCAATGGGGCAGCATGGTGGCTCCATGGGGCAGCACAGTAGCTCAATGAGGCAGCACAGTAGCTCAATGTGGCAGCATGGTGGCTCCATGGGGCAGCACGGTAGCTCAATGAGGCAGCACGGTAGCTCAATGGGGCAGCATGGGGGCTCCATGGGGCAGCACAGTAGCTCAATGGGGCAGCACGGTGACTCAATGGGGCAGCACGGTAGCTCAATGGGGCAGCATGGTGGCTCCATGGGGCAGCACAGTAGCTCAGTGGGGCAGCACGGTAGCTCAATGAGGCAGCACGGTAGCTCAATGTGGCAGCATGGTGGCTCCATGGGGCAGCACGGTAGCTCAATGAGGCAGCACGGTAGCTCAATGGGGCAGCATGGTGGCTCCATGGGGCAGCACAGTAGCTCAATGGGGCAGCACGGTGACTCAATGGGGCAGCACGGTAGCTCAATGGGGCAGCATGGTGGCTCCATGGGGCAGCACAGTAGCTCAGTGGGGCAGCACGGTAGCTCAATGAGGCAGCACGGTAGCTCAATGAGGCAGCACGGTAGCTCAATGGGGCAGCACGGTAGCTCAATGGAGCCGCACGGTAGCTCAATGAGGCAGCACGGTAGCTCAATGGGGCAGCACGGTCCCTCAATTGTTCTTTTTCGGAATGGCTGCCGGTGACAAGTGGTGTCCCGCAGGGATCAGTGTTGGAGCCGCAGCTGTTCGTATTTTATATTAATGATCTGGATGAAGGGACTGGGGGCATTCTAGCGAAGTTTGCTGATGATACGAAGTTAGGTGGACAGACATGTAGTACTGAGGAAGTGGGGAGGCTGCAGAAGAATCTAGACAGTTTGGGAGAATGGTCCAGGAAATGGCTCATGGAATTCAACGTGAGCAAATGCGAGATCTTGCACTTTGAAAAAAAGAATACAAGCATGGACTACTTTCTAAACGGTGAGAAAATTCATAAAGCCAAAGTACAAAGGGATCTGGGAGTGTTAGTCAAGGATTCTCTAAAGGTAAATATGCAGGTAGAGTCCATGATTAAGAAAGCGAATGCAATGTTGTCATTTACCTCAAGAGGGTTGGAATATAAAAGCACCGCTGTGCTACTGAGACTTTATAAAGCTCTGGTTAGGCCCTATTTGGAGTACTGTGCCCAGTTTTGGTCCCCACACCTCAGGTAGGACATACTGGCACTGGAGCGTGTCCAGCGGAGATTCACACAGATGATCCCTGGAATGGTAGCTGAAAATGTGTTGCTGGAAAAGCGCAGCAGGTCAGGCAGCATCCAAGGAGCAGAAGAATTGATGTTTCGTGCATGAGCCCTTCTTCAGGAAAGCATTGTTGTTGAAGAAGGGCTCATGCCCGAAATGTCGATTCTCCTGCTCCTTGGATGCTGCCTGACTTGCTGCGCTTTTCCAGCATCACATTTTCAGCTCTGATCTCCAGCATCTGCAGTCCTCACTTTCTCCCTGGAATGGTAGGTCTAACATACGAGGAACGGCTAAGGATCATGGGACTGTATTCATTGGAGTTTAGAAGATTAAGGGGAGATCTAATAGAAACTTACAAGATAATACATGGCTTGGAAAGGGTGGACAGTAGGAAATTGTATTCGTTAGGCGAGGAGACTACGACCCGTGGACACAGCCTTAGCATTAGAGGGGGACAATTCAGAACAGAAATGCAGAGACATTTCTTCAGCCAGAGAGTGGTGGGCCTGTGGAATTCATTGCCGAAGAGTGCAGTGGAGGCCGGGACGCTAACCGTCTTCAAGGCAGAGATTGACAAATTCTTGATGTCACAAGGAATTAAGGGCTACGGGGAGAATGCTGGTAAGTGGAGTTGAAATGCCCATCAGCCATGATTGAATGGCGCAGTGGACTCAATGAGCCGAATGGCCTTACTTCCACTCCTATGTCTTATGTTCTTGTGGTCTTATAGTCAATGGGGCAGCACAGTGGCTCAAAGGGTCAGCACGGTAGCTCAATAGGACAACACGGTGGCTCAATGAGGCAGCACAGTGACTCAATGGGACAGCACCGTGGCTCAATGGGGCAGCACAGTGGCTCAATGGGACAGCACCGTGGCTCAATGGGTCAGAACGGTAGCTCAATGAGGCAGCACAGTAGCTCAATGGGGCAACACAGTAGCTCAATGGGGCAACACGGTAGCTCAATGGGGCAACACGGTAGCTCAATGAGGCAGCATGGTAGCTCAATGAGGCAGCACGGTAGCTCAATGGGGCAGCACGGTAGCTCAATGAGGCAGCACGGTAGCTCAATGGGGCAGCATGGTGGCTCAATGGGGCAGCACGGTAGCTCAATGGGGCAGCATGGTGGCTCCATGGGGCAGCACAGTAGCTCAATGAGGCAGCACAGTAGCTCAATGTGGCAGCATGGTGGCTCCATGGGGCAGCACGGTAGCTCAATGAGGCAGCACGGTAGCTCAATGGGGCAGCATGGGGGCTCCATGGGGCAGCACAGTAGCTCAATGGGGCAGCACGGTGACTCAATGGGGCAGCACGGTAGCTCAATGGGGCAGCATGGTGGCTCCATGGGGCAGCACAGTAGCTCAGTGGGGCAGCACGGTAGCTCAATGAGGCAGCACGGTAGCTCAATGTGGCAGCATGGTGGCTCCATGGGGCAGCACGGTAGCTCAATGAGGCAGCACGGTAGCTCAATGGGGCAGCACGGTGACTCAATGGGGCAGCACGGTAGCTCAATGAGGCAGCACGGTAGCTCAATGTGGCAGCATGGTGGCTCCATGGGGCAGCACGGTAGCTCAATGAGGCAGCACGGTAGCTCAATGGGGCAGCACGGTGACTCAATGGGGCAGCACGGTAGCTCAATGGGGCAGCATGGTGGCTCCATGGGGCAGCACAGTAGCTCAGTGGGGCAGCACGGTAGCTCAATGAGGCAGCACGGTAGCTCAATGAGGCAGCACGGTAGCTCAATGGGGCAGCACGGTAGCTCAATGGAGCCGCACGGTAGCTCAATGAGGCAGCACGGTGACTCAATGGGGCAGCACAGTAGCTCAATGGGGCAGCACGGTAGCTCAATGGGGCAGCACGGTAGCTCAATGGGGCAGCACGGTGACTCAATGAGGCAGCACGGTGACTCAATGGGGCAGCACGGTAGCTCAATGGTTCGCACTGCTGCCTCACTGTGCCAGAGATCAGGGTTCAATTGAAACCTTGGGCGACTGTCTATCTGGAGTTTGCACATTCTCCCCGTGTCTGTGTCGGTTTCGTCTGGGTGTTCTGGTTTCCTCCCACAATCTAAAGATGTGCAGACCAGGTGAATGGGTCATGCTAAATTGCCCATGTTGTTCGCGGATGTGTAAGTTAGGTGCATTAGTCAGGGGTAAATCCAGAGTAGGTGAGTGGTTCTGCATGGGTCAGTGTGGACTTGTCGGGCCGATGGGCCTGTTTCCAACTGTAAGTATTCTGATCTAAGCTGTTCTTTCTAATCATACTCTTATGGACCCATTCGGTGTGTGGACAGACCAGTTCATGTTACATTTATTCCATCCATTCTACTGAAGTCACACTCTGTAGGTAGGTGGATTCTATCCTGGCTTTCTGTGTCAGCTTCCGAAGATCCCAGTAATTAGGTTTCACTAAACACAGTTGTACTTCTTGCAATAATGCAATACACCTCGTTGTTATCTAAAAACAGTGTCTCTTCTGTAGATTCTCAATGGTGACATATTTTTTACCATTAAATAATTGATAGATCGAAAAGGAGGATTGCTAGCAGCAAAGTGGCAGAGATGGCAAATACTACAAGATACTAGAAATAGTCTTCTACAACAGTAACCATTCCCAATCAATGTTTGGTTGGTTTTGTGTTGAGGGATATGACACCCATTCTGGCTATTTCCTCAAGTTCCTTCTGTGTTTGATTCATGAAAGAATGTGGAATCTTCTTTGATGTGCAGAGACATACTAGCTTAACATCTTCTTTCATGTGATGTTGTATTAAGTATTTAGTTTCCCTACTGCTCTAAACAATTCAGGGTACTCCTTTCCACAAAAGCTGTGAGATCTTCTGTGCGACAACCTCTTTTGAAGGAGACTGAGCCACATTCTTATTGAAGAATGAGATTTCCTGACCATGAACCACGTATACATTATCCGCTGTCTGAAATGCACTGTGTTGCACAGTTGCTTGTAGCACGGGTTTAAATGTGGCGTGTAGACCATTTGGTTTAAACTTTGAAGGTTGTAACTTCTATTTCTTCCGCCATGAGGAGACAATGGCACTGTTGTGGATCTCATGCTTCTCTAATGCTGGTGGTTCTATTGTATTAACACCTTCACAGAAGTAACCATTTCACTGTGAAAAAATCTTGTTTCTGCACATCCTCCAGAATAAACAATTATTTTACACAAGGTGCATTCTTCTGTCATAGCTATGTGTGATTGTGATTGTGAGGCTTATTTTGTTCAACAGCACTAACACTGAGTATTTGGGTAGAACCTTATAGAGGCTGATACAATGTGGGCAATCATGGGATTTTTGAAAAATCAGGGCCAACATAGAATCATGGAATCCCTACAGTGTGAAAGCAGGCCATTTGTCCCATCGGGTCCAAACCAATCCTCTGAAGAGCATCCGAACTGGACCCAATCCCCACCCTTTCCCCATAACCCAGTATTTCCAGTAACTAATTCAACTGTCCTGCACATCTTTGGACTGTGGGAGGAAACCAGAGCACCTGGAGGAAACCCACACAGACACAGGGAGAATGTGCAAACTCCATACAGTCACCCGAGGCTGGAATCAAACCTGGGATCCCAGGCTGTGAGACAATTGTACTAACCACTGAGCTTCCATGCCATCCACTCAGCACTTTTAAACTTTTGCTGAGAGACAAATTGAATTTTTTGCTAGGCAGTGGCACATTGCCAGTTGAGAGAGATTATAGCTTGGCAAACATATCATTAATGCCACAAGCTGCCTAATTTATATTCAGCTTCCTGCATTGTCAAGTGCAAGCTAGCCATTGAGAATTCTCGACATGGAAATCAGGGTGGGTACCTGGTGACTTCAGCTCTCTGCTGGTGCTGAGGAGTTTCCATATTGCTCAGCACCGATAGCATCTCAGGGCATGACTCATGACCAACAGCGGCACACACTTGTGTTGGCAAACGTTGGCATCCGACTTTTGTCAACCCATTACGAACATCAAGGCACACCGCTTATCCAACTGCACACTGCTGAGGAAACAAAGACCTGAATTACGGGGAACACAGGCAATTAGCATTGCTGGGCTGCAGAAGAGATACAACAGGAACAAGCTCATACCAGTTCACATTATGGAGCAGGCTGCATTTCAGGGCTGCTGACATCATCTCTCACTTAGCACCTAACTGGAGGCTTGCAGCATCCTTGCCTTGCCTTGCCATACCAATTAGCCTAGCCAGGCAGCTTGCTCAGCAAAGTGGGCATTTGTGCAGCAGTGTGCTACATCAGTAGACACCATGTGCTTACGTATCAGTGTTAACAAGCAGCCAGCCATGCCTGAAGAGAATAGTCCTCTCTGAAGTTCATTCAGCCACTTGTCAGTTAGTGGGTCCCAGCACAGTCAGTTATAGTCAGCCTCTCATCCTCAGCTAGTGAATTGGCCATGGTCAGATGTCCATACAGAGTGGTCTCACTCAGGGGCTCCCTCTACAGTCTGGGAGTAGGTTGGGTTCAGCCCTGTGGTTCCATCCCAGACAGTCCACATCATAAAGCTAACATGTTTGGGGAGATGTATGAGCATCAGTCAGGAGTCTGGGCATTTCTCATCCAGAACTCTCGAGTCAAATCACTCAATGGGGATAAGCCAAGGTGTCTCTGTCAAGTCTGACTCCAGAAACTATGGACAACAGGGAATCCTCTTAGGCCAGAGCCTTGGGGGAGGAAAGACAGGCAAATGCAGACTCTTGTGGGCAGCTAGAATAGGGGTGATGTAGTGAGGTACAAAGCCGACAGTGTTCATGGTAAGGGCTACCAGGAAGACAGGGATGTTCAGGGTCTTAAAAAACAGGTAGGTGGAAACTAGGAGTCACTAGTCAAAAAGCAATCACTGCTACCTTCCATCATGGTGGAAATGGAAAATTTGCAGTGAGAAAGAAAGAGCATACCTGGAGTGAGTGAGTGAGTGAGGTAAGTGTCTCAACCCAAGAGAAAGAAAGACAGCAGGAACCACTGACGTAAGTTTCAATCTTCCACTCAGACCCATGTACTTCATAAAACACAGAGCTGCAAGGTCTGTACTCCCTGCACAGTTCCCTGGCACAGACATTGCTAACCACCTCATTCACACCAGCTCTTTCACAAACACCAGCCAGGGTAAGCAGAGCAATGTCTTAGGTCAAGGGCAATAGGAGCAGCAGAACTTAATGTCTATTAGGACATTTTGCTTGTTTATCACTTTGTTCATCTTGCTTTCAGATGCTGCAGTAGACTCTTAACATAGGCATGGTGAATGCAGCACAGCCATCAGCTTAAATGTCATGCTGGTTCAGTTATATGTTGAACAACTCAGAGACTCAAGGGAGTAGACATCGCCCCAAAACAATGAAATTGATTCAAACTTGAGATGTATCCAGTGAAATGTCACCTGTATCACCAAAGTGAGCTCCTTCTTTGTCTCCTCCCACTCCATCTCAGTGTAATCCTTCATTCTGTGGGTGAAGGGAGCCCGTTTAACAGTGCAGCCCATAGTTCCTGGTGATTTGGTCATGTGACTTCACATGTTCAAAGTGAATACATTTGTGTGAAGGAGTATAACAATCTTTTTTTCTGTTCTGCTAAATATTAATGTTGGATATCTGTACAGCTTACGAGAGTTTTCATCACGTTTCTCAGTCAAAATGGAAGCTAATCACATTCTGCATACAAAACACAGAGTTCCTGTCTTTTCGCAGGCAAATAGAACATTTTCCTGCCTTACAGAGCCTAATACACAAAGCACATACCTTTTCATGACTTTCCCAAAGAAAGCCTTATGCTGGTGGCCTTCATTAATTCATTTGACCAGAACCTTGATGAAAATTATGGATCTCCCACACTTATCACAGCTTTAATTATTTTTCTGTCAGACAATGTCTGCTTTAATATAAAATTGCCGGTTTTGTCATCTTAATTCTGTTTCGTGACCTTCTCAGTGCTGTAAACTCAACGCAGGGTTATAGAGATGTTCAACATGGAAACAGACCCTTCGGTCAACCCGTCCATGCCGACCAGATATCCCAACCCAATCTTGTCCCACCTGCCAGCACCCAGACCAAATCCCTCCAAACACTTCCTATTCATATACCCATCCAAATGCCTCTTAAATGTTGCAATTGTACCAGCCTCCACCATATCCTCTGGCAGTTCATTCCATACACGTACCACCCTCTGCATGAAAACGTTGCCACTTAGGCCTCTTTTATATCTTTTCCCTCTCATCCTAAACCTATGCCCTCTAGTTCTGGACTCTCCCACCCCAGGAAAACGACTTTGCCTATTTATCCTATCCATGTCCCTCATAATTTTGTAAGCTTCTATAAGGTCTCCCCTCAGCCTCCGACGCTCCAAGGTTCAACCTGTCCCTATAGCTCAAATCCTCCAACCTTGGCAACATCCTTGTAAATCTTTTCTGAACCCTTTCAAGTTTCACAACATCTTTCCAATAGGAAGGAGATCAGAATTGCACACAATATTCCAACAGTGGCCTAACCAGTGTCCTGTACAGCCGCAACATGACCTCCCAACTCCTGTACTCAGTACTCTGACCAAGAAAGGAAAGCATACCAAATGCCTTCTTCATTATCCTATCTACCTGCGACTCCACTTTCAAGGAGCTATGAACCTGCACTCCAAGGTCTCTTTGTTTAGCCACACTCCCGAGGGCTTTACCATTAAGTGTATAAGTCCTGCTCTGATTTGCTTTCCCAAAATGCAGCACCTCTGATTTATTAGAATTAAACTCCATCTGCCACTTCTCAGCCCATTGGCTCATCTGATCAAGATCCTGTTGTAATCTGAGGTAATCTTCTTTGCTGTCCACTACACCGCCAATTTTGGTGTCATCTGCAAATTTAATAACTATACCTTCTATGCTCACATCCAAATCATTTATATAAATGACAAAAATAGTGGACCCAGCACCGATCCTTGTGGCACTCCACTGGTCACAGGCCTCCAGTCTGAAAAACAACCCTCCACCACCCTCTGCCTTCTACCTTTGAGCCAGTTCTGTATCCAAATGGCTAGTTCTCCCTATATTCCATGAGATCTAACCTTGCTAATCAGTCTCCTATGGAGAACCTTGTCAAACGCCTTACTGAAGTCCATATAGATTGCAACTTCTGCTCTGCCCGCATCAATCCTCTTTATTACTTCTTCGAAAAAACTCAATCAAGTTTGTGAGACATGATTTCCCACACACAAAGCCATGCTGACTATCCCTAATCAGTCCTTGCCTTTCCAAATACATGTACATCCAGTCCCTCAGGATTCCCTCCCACAACTTGCCCACCACTGAGGTCAGGCTCACTAGTCTATAGTTCCCTGGCTTGGCTTTACCATCTTTCTTAAACAGTGGCACCATGCTAGCCAACCTCCAGTCTTCCAGCACCTCACTTGTGACTTTCAATGATACAAATATCTCAGTAAGAGGCCCAGTAATCACTTCCCCAACTTCCCACAGAGTTCTTGGGTATGCCTGATCAAGTCCTGCTGATTTGTCCACTTTAATGTGTTTCAAGATATCTAGCACTTCCTCGTCTGTAATATGGACATTTTTCAGGATGTCACCATCTATTTCCACAGTAAACACAATGCAAAATACTCATTTAGTATATTCCCCACCTCCTGCTGCTCCATACAAAGGCTGCCTTGCTGATCTTTGAGGGGATCTATTCTCTCCCTAATTACCCTTTTATCCTTAATGTATTTGTAAAAACCCTTTGGATTCTCCTTAATTCTATTTGCCAAACCCATCTCTTGTCCCCTTTTTTTCCCTTCTGATCTCCTTCTTAAGTATATTCCTACTTCCTTTATACTCTTCTAAGAATTCACTTGATCTATCCTGTCTCTACCTGACATATGCTTCCTTCTTTTTGTTAACCAAACCCTCAATTTCTTTAGTCATTCAGCATTCCATATATCTACCAGCCTTTCCTTTCACCCTGACAGGTCTCTGGACCCTCATTATCTCATTCCTGAAGGCCTCCCATTTTCTAGCCGCCCCATTACCTGCGAATGTCTGCCTCCAATCAGCTTTTGAAAGTTCTTGCCTAATAACATCAAAGTTGGCCTTTCTCCAATTTAGAACTTCAACTTTTAGATCTGGTCTATCCTTTTCCATCACTATTCTAGATCTTCTTAGGTTTCCTTAGGTTCCTTTCTGTAGCTGTGCTTTGTGGTGTCAACTTATTAGGGTGGCAATTCATTGTGACTCATTTTTCTTTATATCCAGACTTCACAACCTGATTTTTGAATGATGAATGTGAAGCTTTTCCCTTTCCTCAACAAGGATTCCTAACATTACTGCTAGAGATCTGATACATTGGCTTTCTAATGAGCCTTTAAATAAGCAGCTTCTACAGATTGTCATTCCTGATGGAATCTGTGCGTGCCAGTTGTGACTAGTCATGATGCTCTTTTAAGCCTGTATTGCTTCTTCTGTGCTTCTAACCAAGTCTGAAGTAATTGATGTAGCCTCTCATGCTGTTTCTCCATTGTTGATCTTTCTACAAGCTCTACTGACTGCCACTTAGATTTAGATTTATATTTTATTGTCACATCTACGCAAGTACAGAAGTACAGGAGTACAGTGAAAACTGAATAATGTCACTACACACGAGGCCAGCTTAGGGACAAAGATACCTAGTTACAAAAAGCTAGGTATAATGTAGCAAGAGAAATAGAGTTAAAACATTGAGTATAGAATAATTACAGAAATAAAGAAAAAACTAATAGTTAATATTAAAGCCCTTTTTAATTTAAACTAGAAAAATAAAGGTACTAAGTTAGAAGTTCAGCAGCTACTTTGTTCAAGTGCTACAGTTGCTAACTGTTTGTTTGTGTAGTAAAGTATTTAAAGCTATTAATTCACTTGGTCTTTCAGGAATTGTTGTTCTTGATTCCAATTGTCATCTTCACATTTGTATTTTAATGATATTAAGTAACAATCCCAACACTGCCACCATGTGGCATGTACACATACATGACATCCGTCACCAATCCTCTTGCCTCCCTATGTTATTTACAACAGCAGAGGGAAGACCGCTGGTGAG
This sequence comes from Hemiscyllium ocellatum, assembly GCF_020745735.1. NCBI lineage: Eukaryota > Metazoa > Chordata > Chondrichthyes > Orectolobiformes > Hemiscylliidae > Hemiscyllium > Hemiscyllium ocellatum. The sequence continues at coordinate 14,628,889 of NC_083436.1, forward strand.
TATTAATAAGAGGCTCTTGTCTTAACAAGATTGAGGTTATTCAATGATAGCAATTCAGTAAAAATTAGATTAGCTTGATGGATATTACTACAGAGGTAAAAACAATGACTGCAGATGCTGGAAACCAGATTCTGGATTAGTGGTGCTAGAAGAGCACAGCAGTTCAGGCAAAATCCAAGGAGCAGCGAAATCGACATTTCGGGTAAAAGCCCTTCATCAGGAATGATTCCTGATGAAGGGCTTTTACCCGAAACATCGATTTTGCTGCTCTTTGGATGCTGCCTGAACTGCTGTGCTCTTCCAGCACCACTAATCCAGGATATTACTACAGAGACCAATTAGAGGCAGAGATGACATACATGCCCCCTTTCAAGATCCAGGGTCGAAAAGTGTGGCACTGGAAAAGCACAGGAGGTCAGGCAGCATCTGATGAGCAGGAGATTCGATGTTTTGGACACGTTCCTAATGAAGGACTTTTACCCGAGACATCAACTCTCCTGCTTCTCAGATGCTGCCTGACCTGCTGTGCTTTTCCAGGTCCTGAGACTTCAGCATCTGCAGTCCAACTTCCCCCTTTCCAGATCCAGAATGATTTTCCCAATCTTTCCACCCAAGTCTGTATAATACCATCAGATTGGGTGGAACATAATCCAGTCTCTGGTATTAATGCTTTCTGAACTACTATCTTATCTCCTTCGGTACAATCCAGTTTCTGTTTCTATCTGATTGATAGGGTGCCATTGCCCTCAGTTCAGGATTCCTCTTCTTTACTTCTCTGCTCTTCCAACCCCTCTCCTCCTTTTAAGACTTCATAAAATTATATCTATCCAGACAATATCTTTTTCACCTATTCCCTTATCTCCATTAAATAAAAAATGGACTGCAATGGAAATATTATGAGGAGAGAAATGGTGATAATAGGTCTAAATTTACACACTCCGTTTTAAGTCTCCCTCACTTACACGGTGTTCAAATTAGACCCAACATCTCAGTTCGATATACTTGTTCTGACAGAAACTCTTGCTGGAATTGTCCAGTAGGCCTAGCAATGCCTGTGAAGAGAGAAAGGGTTAATGTTTGAGCTCCTCAACGTTCCAACACAACAAGGGCATCAATCTGAGAGATTGGGTAAGATTTTAACAGATTAAAAACATGTCCACTCATGACATGTCTGTTAATTGTTTCATTCTCTGGAGATACGGACTGACATGCTAAATGTTTGTCGAACCCATTTTTAAATTCTTTTCAGATTGTCAGTAAATACTGTACTTCATATTTTGCATCATTATCTCCTTCTATGGCTTGGTGCCAAGTTTGATTTGAATACACTCCTGTGAAGTGCCCTGGGATATTCCACATTGTTAAAAGTGCCACATATATACAACGTTTCGTTGCATCAGCTTTACTGAATGGATCTCTTTGTACTTGATGTGAGCATCTGCCACTCAAGTGATAAAATGTTCCACTTCATGGTCGTAAGATTGATCAAATTAGGAAGAGCAAACGTTGGAAAGAAAAGGAAAACAGTTTTCATCTTCCTCTTACGTTTTTAATGTCTGCTCAGGATATGCCACCTAATCTGTTATTACATGGATTAAGTTATTTTACTGGATGACAAATAAGGTTATTCTTTATTATCTCAGCAAAAATGATTGTTCAAGCTTCTTCAAAGCACATCACGGAAGTTACCATTGGAAGTTTTTGATCATTGGATTAAGTATATTAATGTTAACTTACAAATAACTATATATTATTATACATCGCCTGATCTTTAAAAAATAGTTAATTATAAATTTTATACTGTCTATTTTGTGCACAATCATTAAATACTTGTTCAAATCAACCCTGTATAACTGAGTAATTTGAAAGCAGCATAAGAAGTCTAATTTAAAGACAAGATAAAATAACAAAGAAGCAAATTATGATAATCGCATTCTGCATGGTTATATTTTGTACCTTTAAAGGTCCAATTAATATTTATAAAACTAATGCCAAGAAAACTGTGATAGTGCACTATAACTAATGGCAACAGAAACAGCGCAGAAAGCATGGCTGATGCATTTTCTTAAAATAACTACTGTTCTAAAATTCCAGTTGATGAACTGTAGTACACAAGCTGATGAATACTGGTTCCTTGCCATTTGCCTTCACATCCAGAATAGTGAGTGTGGGCCAAATGGTTACAGTCTTTAAGGTCTCTTCTTTTCCTAATTTTGTTTTAATTTTTAGAAATGTAACTTTGAAGGTGGCCAGTTCATTAAAACAAAACAGAACAGCCTTGAATGATGATCAACTATTCTGTTAGATGTTGTCAGCACAGTATATTTGCACACATTCAACCGTGCTCCTCATCATGTTTCTATAAATCTTGCAAGCCCTGCTTTTAATTATTTCCATATCTGGCCCCAAAACCAAGACTCCTGAAGCTGACAGAATAGTACGCCAGATTGCTATCTTTTGATTTTTTCCAATGTACATGTGGTTGAAATATGACTAACATTCGCTGCCAAGCCACAGTGCTGTAACAGTGTGTTGGCACTAAAAAATGAGCCATTGTTCTCTGAAGAAATTTCAGTAATTGGTTCGAAAATGTGGAGTAGTGCACGAATGTAGGTTTTTCAAGGAGATGGTCCGATGTTTGCCCCACTCCAACAACCCATCGCCTCCCCAACAACGCAAACAATAGAAACCAATGTTGTCTCCCTTTCAGCGTCATGCTTGAGAAAACAGAGAATATAAACAACATAACCGCAGCTCCATCTTATGAAATTCCATGCAATTCATATTACTGTCTCGTAATTCACTTCAGACTGTTGTATACTTTATTTTAAAAAGGATAACGTTGGTCCAGAGAGACATCTCTTGTGAGCAAAGCACAAACAAAATAATGATTTCCTTAGTTGGTACTGTACTAAGGCATAAGATTGATTTGATTTGATTTGATTTATTATTGTGCCTAGGTAGAGTGAAAAGTTGCATTTTGCATGGAGTATGAGCAAATCATACCTCACAAAGTGCATTAGGGTAACAGAGCAGAATTAATTGAGAGTGAGATCAACATTACCTTTAAGATCTGTGAGGTTCATTTAGAAGTATAATAACATCAGAGATGGAGCTGTTCTTGAATCTATTGGTGCGTGTGTTAAAGCCTTCTGCCCCGATTATATCCAGGGCGGGAGGGGTCTTGAATGATGTTGGCTGCCTTCCCAAGGCAGGGAGAAGTGTAGATGGAGTCAGTGGATGGTGAATGCACTGTAGTTTCTTAGGATTCTGGGCACAGCAGTTGCCATACCAAGCCATGAAGCATTGAGATAGAATACTTTCTGTGGTGCATCTATAAGAACTGGTAAGAGTCTTTATGGACATGATGAATTTCCTTCGTCTCCAGGTGAAGTAGAGGAGCTGCTGTGCTTTCTTGACTGTAATGTCAATTTACAGATATTCTTAGGCTCCATCTCCAAAGACGAAGTCACTTAACCAATCCAAATGAAGCTTGCGAATTCAGCAATATATTGTACGATTTTGAGGTTGACTTTAATTTAACTGAAGACTCTTACAATAATATGTTGCATTTGAGAAAGCTAATCTAAAAGTTTACTAGTCCTGTTTAGTTAGAAGAGCCATTCCAGACACAAACACATTTTCATTGGTTTTTCAGAAATTAAGAAGGTCATCATGACAGGTACAAGATAAAAATATTTAATAAAGACAGTGGTTTTCCAGTCAATTCATTTTGTGATGCCAGTTTGTGGCACTAGTTTGATTGAGCACAGATCTTATAGTCTGTTCTCTTGACTGAAGTTCTTCTTCTGTCTTCATTCTTCATTTCTTGTGCACTGAAACTCTTATTAAACCTGACTTGCAACTGACCCTGCGCAAGATCTCAGACAATTTGAACTTCAATTGTTAGTGATTTATTTTATTAGTGCCTGAACAATACACAAACTAATTATGATTAATCTTGAATTAGCTAAACAACACATGCCCAATTCCTGATTGGTTGCTTTAATGTAATGGTCATCTTAATGATAAGCACTTGCCACTCTTTCCTGATTCAGTCCTTGACATGCCAATCACTTGTAAGATCAACCTTTTATAACAGCTTATTTTTTATACCTGACCAATTCCAAGACTGATCATCAGTGAGGCCATTAACATACCTGATTAAAGTCTTCCATCTAATTTAATATTAATCCTAGCATTAACTATCATCCCAATTAACGCACCTAAAATGGTCATAACAATTACAAGACTACAAAAATCACAATAAAACTTAATTCTGAACTGTATGTATATATTTACATACGTAGGCATATTATATGTGGGCCTGTCATATATTTAAAATTACAGATCTAAAATATTTTGAAACATAGCTGCATCTTTGAATGAACATATTTTACCTCAAAATTCTCACATGTGTCAACCTAGGTTTACATTAGCCTGAGTCATATAAAACCAATAAACCAATAAACCAAAGCAATAAAACCAAAAACCTTACTTTTGGCTTGGGCTGTGTGGTTCTCTCCTTTATAGAAATTGGTTTACAACTAACCACACTCAGAAAAAACATAATATAATAATCAAATCAAATAGATTTTTTTTAAAAAACTGTTAATCCTATAAACCTACACCGAGGGATCTTAACTGGCGGGGCACTAATATCCTGGGTGGAAGGTTTGTTAGACTCTTCAGGAGGGTTTAAACTAGTTTGGCAGGGGCTGGGGACCAGGGCAATGGATCAGAGAATGAGGTCATTGGTGTACAGGCAGATACAGCGTGCACAGAGTCTGTGGGGAAGAATAGACAGTTGATAGGGCAAAGTTGCAGTCAGTGTGCTGGGTTGATGTGTGTCTATTTTAATGCAAGAAGGTAGCTCAGTGGTTAGCACTGCTGCCACACAGCACCAGGGACCTTGGTCCGATTCCAACCTTGGGCCACTGTCTGTGTGGAGTTTGCACATTCTCTCCATAATTGTGTGGGTTTTCTCTAGGTGCTCTGGCATCCTCGCACAGTCCAGAGATGTGCAGGTTAGGTGAATTGGCCATACTAAATTTCCCATAGTGTTCAGGGATATGTACGTTAGGTGCATTGATCATTGGAAATGTAGAGTAGTAGGGGAGGGGACTGGCTCTGGGAGTGACACTCTTCAGAGGGTTGGTGTGCGGTTGTTAGGCCGAATTTTTCCACACTGTAGGAATTCTATGATTCAATGAAATATCAGGAATAAGGGTGATGAACTCAGACCATGGATCGATACTTGAAGCTACGATGTTGTGGCCATTATGGAGACTTGGATAACACAGGGACAGGGATGGTTTGTGGATGTTTATATGTTTCAAAAGGAATGAGGAGGGAGGAAAAAGAGGTGGGTGAGTGCCATTGCTAATCAGGGATAGTATCATAGCAGCATAGAAAGGGAGCTGTCAACGAGGTTTTATCTACTGAGTTCATATGACTGGAAGTCAGAAACAGGAAAGGAGCAGTCACTTTATTGGGAATTTTCTACAGGCTCCCCAATAGCAACAGACACACGGAGTGCAGATTGGGAGGCAGATTTTGGAAAGGTGCCAAAGTAACAAGCTTGTTGTCATGGAGTAGATTTTGTCAGGTGTGTCCAGGAAAGATATTTGGCTCAATGAATAGACAGAATGACTAGAGGGGAGGCCATATTGGATTTGGTGCTGAGCAACAAATCAGGTCAGGTGTCAGATCTCTCGTTAGGAGGGCATTTTGGTGATAGTGATCACAACTCCCTGACCTTTATTATAGTCATGGAGAAGGTTAGATTAGATTAGACTTACAGTGTGGAAACAGGCCCTTCGGCCCAACAAGTCCACACCGACCCGCCGAAGCGCAACCCACCCTTACCCCTACATTTACCCCTTACCTAACACTACGGGCAATTTAGCTTGGCCAATTCACCTGACCCGCACATCTTTGGACTGTGGGAGGAAACCGGAGCACCCGGAGGAAACCCACGCAGACACGGGGAGAACGTGCAAACTCCACACAGTCAGTCGCCTGAGTCGGGAATTGAACCCGGGTCTACAGGCGCTGTGAGGCAGCAGTGCTAACCACTGTGCCACCGTGCCGCCCACGATGGTTTGCACGATGGAGCAGATGGTTTGGGAAAGTATTTAATTGGGGGAGGAGGAATTACAATGCTATTAGGCAGGAACTGTGGAGCATAAATTGGGAGCAGATATTCTCAAGGAAATGCCCAACAGAAATGTGGTGGGTTTTTAGGGAGCACTTGTTGTAAGGGCTGAATAGGTTTGTCCCACTGAGATAAGGAAGGGATGGTAGGGTGAAGGAACTTTGGATGACAAGAGATGTGGAACACCTAGTCAAGAGGAAGAAGGAAGGTTGAGGAGGCAAGGATCAGTCAGGACTCTAGAGAGTTGCAAGGTAGCCAGGAAGAAACTGAAGAATGGACTTAGGAGAGCTAGAAGGGGACATGAAAAAGCTTTAGTGGGTTGGATTAAGGAAAACCATAAGGCATTCTACACTTAATTGAGGAATAAGAGGATGGCCAGAATGGGGGTAGGGCTGTTCAGTGATAGTGGAGGAACTTGCACTTGGAGTCGGAGGAATTAGGGAAGGTCCTTAATGAATACTTTACATCAGTATTCACTACTGAGAAGGGCCTTGTTGTTCGTGAGGACAGTGTGAAATAAGCTGAAATGCTCAAACAGGTTGATGCTAAGAAAAAGGATGCGCTGGAAATTTTGAAAAACATGAGGATAGATAAATCCCTGGGCCAAATGGGATATACCCAAGGAAGCGAGGAAAGAGATTGCTGCAATTTTGGTGATGATCGTTGCATCCTCAGTGTCCACTGGACTAGTCCCAGATAATTTGAGGGTGACAAATGTTCTTCCCTTGCTCAAGAAAGGGAATAGGGATAACTCTGGGAATTACAGACCAGTCCCTCTTACATTGGTGATGGGCAAATTATTGGAGAGGATTCTGAGAGACAGGATTTGTGATTATTTGGAAAAGCATAGCTTGATTAGAGATAGTCAACATGGCTTTGTGAATTGTATGCCTCACAAGTCTTACTGAATTCTTTGAGGATGTGACGAAACACATTGATGAAGGTATAGCAGTGGATGTGGTGTACATGGATTTTAACAATGCATATGATGCAATTCCCCATGGTAGATTCATTCAGAAAGTTATGAGGCATGGGATACAGAGAGGTCTGACTGTCTAGATACAGAATTGGCTGGCCCATAGAAGACAGAGGGTGGTAGTTGTTGGAAAGTATTCATCCTGGAGCTTGGTGAACAGTAGTGTTCTGCAGGAATCTCTTCTAGGACTTCTGCTGTTTGTGATTCTTATAAATGACTTGGATGAGGTAGTGGAAGGATGGGTTAGTAAGTTTGCCAATGACACGAAGGTTGGTGGAGTTGTGGATAGTGTGGAGGACGGTTGCCAGTTACAACAGGACATTGACATGATGTAGAACTCGGTTGATAAGTGGCAGATGGAGTTCAACCTGGAAAAGTGTGAAGTGATTCATTTTGTAAGGTCAAATGTGCATGCAGACTACAGGGTTAAAGGCAGGATTCTTGGCAGTATGGAGGAGCAGAGGGATCTTGGGGTCACGTCAGTAGATCCCTCAAATTTATACCCAAGTTGATAGGTTTGTTAGGAAGGCATATGGTGTGTTGGCTTTTACTAGCAGGGGGATTGAGTTTAAGAGCTGTAAAATTATGCTGCAGCTCTATAAAGGCCTGATTAGACCACACTTGGAATATTGTGTTCATTTCTGGCTGCCTTGTTATTGGAAGGATGTGGAAGCTTTAGAGAGGGTGCAGAGGAGATTTACCAGGATCCTGTCTGGACTGGAGGGCATGTCTTATGAAGCAAGGTTGAGTGAGCTAAGGCTTTTCTCAGTGGAGCGAAGAAGGTTGAGAGGTGACTTGATAGAGGTGTACAAGATGATGAGAGGCACAGATAGAGTGGATAGCCAGAGATTTTTTTTTCCCAAGGGCAGAAATGGCTATCAAAAGAGGGCATAACTTTAAGGTGATTTGAGAAAGTTTTAGTGGAGATGTCAGTGGTCGGTTCTTACGCAGAGAGTGGTGGGCGTGTGGAATGCACTGCCAGCAGTGGTAGTAGAGTCAGATACATTAGGGACATTTAAATGACTCTTGGATAGGCACATGGATGATCATAAAATGTAGGGTATGTAGATTAGACTGATCTTAGAAAGGATAAAAGGTTGGCACAACTTCAAGGGCTGAAGGGCATGTACTGTGCTGTACTGTTCTAAGTTCTATTTTCAATTGAATAAAAAATCACAGGAAAGTTACCAGTATGCAGTATAAAGAAACAATACTGCCATAATACCAAGTTTAAACCTTTATTGGAGGAATATCATACAACATAATCATAATTGAATTCAAAAGACAAGCTGACAAATAAAATGCTGCAATATTTTCCATATCATAGTATTAAAAATTTTAAGATCAGTGACTTAAAATAGCACTGTTTGATGAACGACTACAAGCTATAAAATCAACAGAATTTATCTGTTGAAGAAGCGTTGTTTGGATTTTCTGATGGTCAGAGAGATGTTTTGCCAGCATCAATGGCACTTATTCATCGGGACCTGGCAAAATCTCCATTATTGCACTCTCTGAAGGAATTGCTCAAGAAATTGGATTTTCCACTGAGCAATTTCCATACGTGTGAAACCTTCCGAAAGTCTCCACTTAAATCAGAGACTTAGGGTCTGGTTATATTAAGTAAAATAGTCATTCAGGGAAAGTTAGATTTTTAAATACATAGTCTAATTCCTGACTAACTAACAGACCCATAGTAACACAAACAGTCACATGTACACACACACACACACACATACACGTGCGCACACACACACGTGCGCACGCACATACCGACTACAAGGTCCCAGAACTCTTACACCACCAGACCTTAATTTGTCAACCCTGGTAGCCGATCCCCACCCCAGTACATGATTTGACTAACACCACCCCACCCCACCCCTCACTGTTGGACCCAACCAGGCTTCACCCAACCCACCAGATGCTACCTGACCCCTCAGACCCTCTGCTGCCAAACTCAAACAATCAAGAACAGAAGGTTTCTCTGCAGAGGAAGTTCAGGAGATTACAGATCCTCCAGATAACCTAATGAATGAATGAGCCTTTCTAGAAGGAGGGAATCCTTGCCAAAGTCTTCAAGAGTTAATAGATCCTCCAGAGACAAAATCAGTGCAATCAAGATCAAGATCAGATACAAGGTCAACAGATCTCAAGCAAAATAACTGTCAATTCTCCCAAATCAGAAGAAAAGGTGTTCAGTGAGGATTGGGAAATGTCGGGTTTGCCTGAAGTTTTGAAGACAGAGACTTGTGGGGAGATGGAATAATGGTAAATTAAAAAGTAGTTATGCACTGGAAGGTATAAATGTTAACTGCAGAAAAAGACCTTAATAATAGTTCAATAAGGTAATAGTTCAGTAAAGTAATAGTTCAGTAAGGTAATAGTTCAGTAAAGTAATAGTTCGGTAAGGTAATAGTTCAGATCTAGTTAATGTTGAAGTCGTATTCAGCTCCATCCAATCTGACGAGGTGATGTCATCTTTGGATGGAGAATGAGCAATATAGAATGAGATCCCAATGGAAATACATGTGTCATCTTGTAATAATGCTTAAGTTGTTAATTAATTCATGCTTATTGCTATCATGTGATAACCTATATACTGTTATTCAAAACTCTTGTCAATAAGGCTCAACAATGGTTAATTCTCTGTCACTGCTACTTAGATACGGCCATTGACTTAGAACAAAAGAGTGTAAAGGGAACATTTCCTTGTTAATTCAGGTACTTGACCTTTTAATTCATCTAAGTGGGGCTTTTAATTTCATGAATGTCCATTCTGGAAGGCAACTGTCCTGTTGAAACACATATTTTCTTAGCCATAAGTATTTTATCAGCTAAAAGCCACCAATAGTTGACACCGCAGTAAATGAGACTACCATCCTGCTGGAGGTGCACAATACTTATGGGGATGAAATTGTCAGTGACTCAAATAGAATTGTCAACCTGTTTACAGCACATCTCAATTTCTTTTTGTTTGATTCACCTTTGTTCACCTTCTGAACATATAATTAAAGAACACCCATCTCAGTGCGGTTCCTATTTTCAGGAACATTCTGAGAATCTCTACTGTAAGCTAACAAGAGGAATCACTGCTAATTAATACAGAGGTATGGTAAATAGCTGTGTTGAGAACTTGTAGGTTCAATGATTGTCATAGAGATGTAAAAGCACTGAACACAGCTGTCTGTCACAGACCTCATGTACCTACACTTCCAAATAATGCTAACAGGCTGCCAGAGTTACCAAGGGATTTACACAACCAGGAGACCAACTTTCCTCTCTTCCAACTTGTAATAAACACAAATACTACAGCAGTAAGTTTTGAAGATATGAGGACCACAAAAATGAATATCAGGAAAAGAATTAAAAATTGAGATGCTAAATATTTCAATTGTTGTCCCTTTCTCCTTTTCTGTCTCCTGTTCAGTTTTGAGTATTTTAACTTCAATGAAATACTATTATACTGTAACCTATTTAATGCAGAGGTTTAGCTTATACACTGGATGTTGTTATTGCACATTAAAGGTGCAGCATTTTGATAAATATTAATGAAAAAACTTCAAAATTTGTCCCAACTTCTAGAATTTCAGTAAACAGTGATGCATTCTTTTCTTATGCCTATAAGCTTCTAGCCAAGCTTGCTCCTGGTAAAGCTGGGCAGAGAAATGGCAGATGGGAGTTTAACCCAGCCAGGTATGATGTGATGCATTTTGGGAGGTCAACTGCAAAAGGATATTTACAGTAAATGGCAGGGCCCTTAGGTGCACTGATATACAGAGGGATCTCGGAGTCCAGAGCTCCCTGAAAGTGGCAACACAAGTGGATAAGGTGATAAAACTGGCATGTGGCATGTTTGCCATCATCAGTTGGGGCATTGAGAATAAAAGTTGATAAGTCATATTGCAACTGTATAAAATTTTAGTGATATGTGTAGTTCTGGTTGCCACACAATAGAAAGAATGGAGGCTTTGGAGATAATGCAAAAGAGATTCACCAGGATGTTGCCTGGTTTAGAGGGATGTACTTGATGGAGTTTAAAAGAATGAGGGGAAATCTTAATGAAACTTACAGAATACCGAGAGGCTAATAGGAATGCACAACCTTACTCAGAGTTGACTTAGTTCCTACTTCACAATTTTTTTATCCAATCGTATAAGATGGTGAGCACCCAGATTTTCCTCTAGATTCTAGTATTAGATTATGGTTTTTAATGATCAGATATGGTGGCTCAGTATCAACTGTGACTCAGCTACAAACACCCAAGCCTCTAAATTTGAAGGTTCACGTCCCATTGCAAGGCTTGAATACAAACCCAAGGCTGACAAAGCCCTGCAGTCTTGAGGGAGTGTCACATTGTTGAAGGTGAGATGGTAGACTAAGATGAAAGATCTTCAAGATCTTAAGGTATTCAGGAGAATTATCCCTATTGTCCTGACCAACACAGTAACATGGTTTATTAAGAAATTTTGTTAATTGTGATAACATGATAAATATGGCATCCCACTGCTAAATACTTTAGAGGAGGAGCAGTAGATATTCATGGCTTGGCAGGATTGGAGAAATAGGTGATTTTTTTAATATATTCATGGAATAAGGAGATTTCTGGGTGGGCCAGACTTTATTGCCCATCCTTAAGGCCCTTGAGAAGCTGGTGGTAAACTGCCTTCTTGAACTGCTGCAGTCTATTTGGTGGAAGTAGACCCACAGTACTGTTAGGTAGTTCCAGGATTTTGCCCCAGGTACACTGAAGGAATGGCAATATATTTCCAAGCCAGGATGATGAATAGCTTGGAGGAGAACTTGCAGATGTTCCTTTGCATCTGATGCACTTGTCCTTCTAGATGGTGGTGGCTGTAGTTTTTGAAGGGGCTATCTAAGGTCTGAAATCCATCTTGTAGAGATGGTACACAGTGCTGCTACCAAGTGTCAGTGATGTAGGAAGTGAATATTAGTGGATGTGATATCAATCAAGAGGGTTACACTGTCCTGGATGGTGTTAAGCTTCTTGACACGGACTTTTAGAACACGTTGCCATCTGATAAAACTTACTATTGATATATCACCTACCAGGCTTTCAGACAGTGAAAGTGACCATCTCTTCTGAGACATAGCAACACCATCAATATTGTATTCTTACAGATAAGAAAGTGACAAATGTATTAAACGTTTATGCATCAATCCAATCAATCATTGTGTTATCACTATGAGGCATGCCTAGGAAGAGAATAAGGTCTTACAAGAACAGTGTAACATACATGCCAGTGCTCACAGTATCATTAACCATTTTGTTTTAATGCACTGGAAATAATGCAAACTTATTAGATACCTTTTAAATAACGTTTTCCACTCATAATTTTTGAGAGTAAGGCAAGGCTCAGTGTTTGTTTTACTTCAAATAAAACAAAACTTGCAACTATTTTTGGTGTTGATCATTTGTAGTTATCAGTATAAAACTGCATGTTTAAAATGCGTTAGCACTGTGTGGTGCCTTATTCTTCCTATGCCAATAATATCATGCTCTCTCCCATCTACTAGGTTTTGAATATAAAGTTTACAATATTGTTATAGTTTAGACTAATAAGGTAAAATGAAGTGGGCCACATGATCTGTTCTGGAGTCTGACTGCCAGTAATCCTGGTTGGTTTGATTGTTAGAGATTAAAGGAGATTAATTTGTTTTACTGTGAAGAAGGTATAAGGTTTACACTTGGAGGCAATGGCTACAGCTAATCTACTGTCAATGAATAGAACACATGTCCAATGTTCCACATAATTGTTGAGAATATCTGGTTGTAAACAGTTGTGATTCAAACATTCAATATGAAAGAGAGTTCATGTTTTAAGCATTTCTACCTGGATACATGGTCCATGTGATTCACATCGACACAAATATAAGTGAGCTTTGAGAGGGGGAAAAGTCTAAGATATCCGTGAAACTAACGGATAAAATTATTCTGCCCTATTTGGGAAAGAATGAGAGTAGGTTTAGGTAGCAAGATGATGTGGTTCACCAGGCAACGATGCAGGTGGGAGCTCATATTCAGATCACAGAGGCTGAATCATGAGGAGGTAACATGAAGCTGAAAGATTCACCCAGTCTACATTGGAGAAAAGATCCCTAAGAAAAAAACCTCACTGTGAAAAATCATTCCAACATTACCAGTCCCAAAACTGAGAAAGGTCAACAACAGAAATAAACCTTCAGGAACCAAGAATTACTTCTGACTGTCTTCTTAAAGGACAGTGTAAAGTATATCTGTCAAGTGCATTTTCAGAGGTGCTACAAGAAAAGGGTAATGTTCTGTTTTGTTGGTTAAAACAAAAGGGGTTATAAAGAAACGGGAGTAAATATTGTTTTTAATCTTTTGTTACAGCAGAAGGCTTAAAATGTGAAACCTTGTGTATCACCCTTTTACCTATTAAATGGAAGTTTGATTTTCTTTTTTGTTGCTATAGAGGTCATAATTTAAGTGACAATTTATTGGAAAGAGTGAATGTGGAAGTTTCCTGAGAAGTCACTTGAGGAGCTTCAATTCTCCTTCTTTCAGATCTTGATGTGCTGCAGAATCAGAATTTTTTACCAGGTGGCAAGAGTTGGATCTACTATTCTGGCTTTGGAAACCTGTAATATCTTAGATTTTTTTTTCCCTTTAGTCAGCAAGGGATTAGTGATGTTTTGAGATCCAATTACATTTCCTCTGCAAACATGCCACTATTGATTATAACTGCTGAACTTGCTGTACCGAAACATTGAAATAAGCCAATGAATTCAACCTTGGCAGCTGTTACACATTTCTATTTGTTTGCTTTTTTAGTGGGAACATTCATAAGAAAGGCTACAAAGGGCATTGTAAGCTGAGGACAGTGTGGCTTTGAGTCCAATAGCAGTACTACTTTGAAAATATATGTGTGAAAATCACGACTAAATAAAGATACATTACAGCATATCAGATTATAATGTAGGGTTCTGGTTTGCAATCAATTATTTTTCTCATCTTTAAGTGGTTCAAATCGCTCCCAGAGCCCTTGGTTCTGGACACGACATATTAGGAGATGTGAATGAAAAGGCAGTAGACAGATGTTTAAGGGCAAAAGAATCTCTGTATTTATTTAAACCACAAAAGGTAAATCTAATATAAAAAATAGGTAATGCAATAAGTCAACAAAATTAATACAACTAATATACAGGAGAACAGTAATGCTTTAACATACACTATTAACTAGATCACCACTATGTAGACACTATCTTACTAGCCTACAGAAAACAACAGTGTTTAATTTAATATTCTTGATCAGAATTCCTACCTGTAGGGTCCCAATTCACTGGCATCTTCCCCTCCCTGCTAGCTATGTGCAACTTTAGGGACTTAGGATTTATGTGCACCACTCAGAATACACTTTTGAAGTGTGTTTGACTGTTCTGGCTTGCCATACCTGGAGCCTAGATGAAGACTTCCGACTGCTTCGGTTTTCAGTTTGGGTCGAGTCCATAGATGCAGTTAGGTGTGCATTGGATTGATCGGATATGTACCTGTGCTTTTTTATACTTTAGCTGGTTTGATGTTCCAGCTTATCACCTCAGGTTGAGATTGAGGACGTGTGATCTCAGTTGTTGCTTCGCATTGTTGGATTTTAGTTCTGATGGTCATGGTTAGTTGTTGAGGTTCTCATTGTTTTGTATTCTCGGATCAGAAGCTCTTCTGGGATTTCTCTGGTTGGCTTCACCCCTTCTCAGATGTCTTTTGTTCTGATGAGGCCCTTGGTTCGGCCTCCTGTCCTCTGCTCGCCCAGTGCAGTTCATTGGTTCCGAAGCTGCCTGTGAAGAACCTGTTTGTGCAGAAGCTTGTTGTTGAAAAAGGCCACACTGAGGTGAGATTGGGACTGGCAGTTATAGCTTGACATTCTCTTCTGAAGTGAATTGGCTTTCCAATGGTTACAATACGTGTGAATGGGTTTTGATCGAGGTTGAATATCCAGTATCTCTGTAGGCCCCATATTGTCTGCGCTGTGTAGCCTGAGATGTAAAAGCTGTCTCAGGCCAGGATTGATTTCAGTTGATTGATATTTTAGACAGGGGGTGTACATTAGGATTCCAGGCTGAACAATAGTCCCTGACAGCCTTCTCTGTACTGCTGGTTGAGTCGTGTATTTCCCACAGAACTCAGTCCAGCTGTTCCTTTACTTTTAAAAGTTTTGGAAGTCCAGGGTTTTGTCCATATGTTTGAACATTGGGGATTTTGCTCGATCCTACAGTAAGGGCTCTCTGGTAGATTTGCTGCCACCAGCCAGGTTTTTGATAATAGGAATTTATCAGCCTGTTTCATTTAGTATAGTAAAGGAAAGCCACTTGGTACTCAAATGAGAAGAGGTTCTTATCTTAAACAAGATGTAGTTTCTCACATGATTGCAACTAGGTATAAGTTAATTGATATGATAGATGTCAGTATTGGGTTATGAGGGAGACCACAATGTTAGGTTTTAATCCTTCGAGAGCCAAAGCTGTATCCTCACTCCACTCCTTGCTGAGCCTATGTGTCATCATCATAATTGGTGGTGATTAAAGCATTTGCCAGCATTAACCCTTTCAGAACCTTATTCGATAGATATTAATTATGTATAATTCATAGCTGCTGTCATCTTCCCAAGATACAGCTTCCAGGGAAATGTTCCAGTCCATGTATCTCTAGTAGATCCAGTAAGTCCTATTGCCACTGGTCATCTTGAAAAAATATCCATTTCATAAGACCTTAATAATTAGGAGCTAGAGTCGGCTACCTGTCCCATCAATTCTGCCCCAAAGTGCTTAGCTAATTTTCTATCTCAACTAATCCTCTCGAATTATTTCCATAACCCTTACTTCTCTATTTACATGCTGCATGTCCAACATGTCCATGGTGTGAAACTCAGACCAAATGGCCAATGACCCACAGCACGTTTTTCTTCAAGTCAAAAATCTTCACCATTTCTTTCTGCAACTCAATGCAACAATTGTTACCATTACACTCACCTTCCATGATCAATCCTATGATCACCATGTGGCACAGTGGGCGGCACGGTAGCACAGTGGTTAGCACTGCTGCCTCACAGCGCCAGAGATCCAGGTTCAATTCCTGACTCAGGCGACTGACTGTGTGGAGTTTGCACATTCTCGCCGTGTCTGCGTGGGTTTTCTCCGGGTGCTCCAGTTTCCTCCCACAGTCCAAAGATGTGCAGGTCAGGGGAATTGGCCATGCTAAATTGCCTGTAGTATTAGGTAAAGGGGTAAATGTAGGGGAATGGGTGGGTTGCACTTCGGCAGGTCAGTGTGGACTTGTTGGGCTGAAGGGCCTGTTTCCACACTGTAAGTAATCTAATCTAATATGTTGCAACACATCTTTTGCCCCAATGTTCTCAATAATTCCTCTCCAAGTTACATTGTTCAGAATACAATCAAAATAGTAGATCCCTTTCTCATGTTAAATTCACTCGCAACTTTCTGTCTATTCTACAAAACAAAAGCTTGATTCTTTATCTTGTATCCTTCATGGAGGGAACACACAGAGACATAATTAGACAAAATTTGGCAACTTTTCCAAAAACTTTGTCACTAAGAGCTTGGTGAAAGAGTTAGAGCTTATAAAGGCTCTAAAAGGAGGAGTATGGCAATCCAAAGAGATTTAAGCAAGAAATACGAGAGACAAGCATCTAAACACCAGCATTGTCAATGGTGGGATGAAGTAGTAGGTTTGTTAAAGAGACCAGCATTTGTGGAATGTAAATAGGGAGGAACAAGATCATGCATGTATGTATGAATGTTAGACACCAATTGGGAACCAGTTGGTAAGTACAGGAGTTGTTTGCGAGTGGAAGTTGGTAGAGATTAGGATGTGGGCAGCAGCGGCTACACACAAACATACTGACTAGAAATTTGGCTCTTTTTGTAACCTGACTTTCTGCTGCTATCGATGACACTTACACTTCAGTCAGAACAACATTGATTGAAAGACGATATTAAATATAGGACATAGTTCTAAAGGGGTGTAGGCACAAAGGGTTTGTATCACTACGTCACCATTCTGCAACTTTCCCCACCTCACACCCCACGCTCTCTTTATCTGTTGCTCTCCCTACCATCACATCTAGTCCTGAAGAAAGGTTATACCCAAAACATTGACTTCTGCACCTCCAGATGCTGCCTGGCTTGCTGTGTTCTTCCAGCCTCCTGTTTGTCTACTTTGGATTCCAGCATCTGCAGTTTTTTTTTGTCTCTAAGACAGAGAGCAGCAGCTTTATGCTCCAGAGAGCCACATCCAGTTTCCCAAATGGTTCCTAGTAAGCTGCTGCAGAATGGACTGCCGAATTAATGTGTCCTCCCGCTAGCCCCTTTAAGCAGTGGCATCCAGAGTCATGGTTGGACAGCCTAAGCTTTCACTGGACCACATGGTGTGAAGTAGTTTTTGCAGTTTGAGCCACAATGGAAGCTGAGATATTGACCATCAAGTACTGAACACAATTGTTTCCACAAGAGTGCTGATGCCCAAGGCACTGCTGGGCCCATCTAGGCTCATTAGCAATAGCAATGGACATCGGCTTCCTAACAGGCTTCCTAATCCGCCAAGCATTTTGTTATGTAGACCCATCAGCCCTTTTCTGTTTCCCAGCCCATTGACGCCTACATCACAGCCTTCTCAAGCAGAACAAGTGTGCAATCTTACTCTCTCAGGAATTAGCAGCAGCTCCATCTTTTTTTTTCCCTGGCCATGGTGCATCATGACCTGGAGTTCCACTGTATGTAGATCTCACTCCTATTTCTACGCTCTAAATTAGGTACCAAACCCATATCTGAGCTGGCAGCTACAGGAGTGTACTTTCATCTTCCATGTCTTCTGGGTCTTCCACCTCTGTTTGGCTGGGTTACAGTTCATGGCTATCTGAAATGTAAAAGGGATAAGAGTAACATTGTGATGATTGGAGAGAGATGAGTAAAAAGTACAAGCTTACATTACCTACAATTGTACACCAGACAAAAACTTGGGATGCAACAGATAGAATATAAGAGGATTGTAGTTTGACAGTAACATTACCTTTAATGTCTTCAATTCAACAGTGTTTTTTTGCACCATGATCAGAACCATCTCCTTCAGAGGTTAGAGCATGTATACTCCTCTCCCCTGCCGTGGGTTAGTTTCTGCTGAATATGAGCCTGAAAGGATTAATGTTGAGGATGTCACATAGGCAGAACAGCTTCATACCTCAGAGAGTAGTGTCTAGACTCAGGATGGCTAAACACCCAGCAGCTTCTGCTGGCTGCAGTCACCATCTCAGGCAAGAGAGATGGGTGTGCGGCAGTGAGTGTTACACAATGTGGAAGATGTGGTTGTCAGCGATGAAGAGTTCGCAGTGTGTGCTATCTCTGTGGTGTGACTATGAGCTTTGCAACAGTGTGAAATGTGTGAAGATGAGGTGAAGCCCTGAATGTTGGGTATGAGTACCAAATGATCGAAGTTATTGATAAGTAAATAACTGGAATTGAGGAGTGGTTGAGGCTAGTGGTACAATTAGTATCGATTGAAATTCAATGGTACATTTATAACCTTGATAACTAATTATTCTAACATTGCATCTAATTCCTTGGTGTTTTACTCCTAATAAGGCTCCAAGGCTATCGATTCCCATTGCTGAAAATGTGTTGCTGGAAAAGCAGGTCAGGCAGCATCCAAGGAACAGGAGATTCAACGTTTCGGGCATAAACCCTTCTTCAGGAATCCTATCGATTCCCATTACCTTCTCATTGTGTGATTGGAGGGCCTTCTACCCCCACGTCTTTGGTTACACGATGTCCCTCCTCCATCCTACCTCATCCAAGAACGATCAGTGCAACATCTAAAAAAATCTGAGTGATTGCTTTGTGTCTTTCTCCTCCTTTAAAGACCAGATTCAGTTTGATAATGACTCCCTGCTGCAACCACAATACCGCTTCCCTTTTAGAGGTGCATGCAATCTTTAACAGCACACATTATTAATGATATTGTCCCTATTAACCCTTGGGCCGCCTCACTAACTATCTAGTCAATGATCAGCATGGTGAGTGTTAGCTATTTTCCACTGCAACAAGCAGTCAGCATGATCCTTATGCCTGTTTCCAAAGGTGAACTCTTTTACAGCCCTACTTTTTCCAAGTGTTTTTCATCGTTTAAATTTACCACCAAAATCTAAGAGCAAATCCAATAAGTTTAAAGCTAGTAATGGTAGAAAATCATTTTTTAAAATCCCTTATTATATTGAACATTATTAAATCTTAAGAAAACAAGCAAGTAACTAATGAGATGCTATTACACTATTTTATGAGAACATTACAAAAACAGTGAGCTGTCACGCCCTTGTTATTTTTAGTAGAAACATTAGGGGTTATTAAGTTATGGAGCGGACTTTTTTTTGCCAATATTCTGTGATCCATTTTTTTTTAAACTGTAAGCAGAGCTTGCTTCCAAACGAGCCAAAAGGTAGTTAGGAATTATAGCTTTGATTTTTCCTCGGACCCTTGAGAGTAAGTAGAACACATAAAAATGGTGCTGCATTTGACATCAGCACTATACTAACGGAATTTATCTCAGTCTGTTTCCATCTCCTGAGCATTACAGTGATGGATGCTGAAGCCTGCTAAAGAACACAGTAAAGAGGGCCTAGGAAATAAAAATGGAGCAGCAAGCCTTAAAGGAAGAACATGTTCAAAGAAACAAGGACATCTTGGAGACTTGAAAGAGTCTGGAGGAAACTAAACTATGAGCCCGATCAATCACGTCGGACAGAGGATGAAACATTTTCAAGCCCTGAGTGGCAAGGGAATAACCTGGGATGCTTCTGTTAACGTAGTTATGGCAGTAAACCAGCAGACCCAAAGAAGAAAGTGGTGTGGCAGGAGCTGAAAAAACATCATTAAATCCTTGACAATTCCAGTAAAGAGGATAGGTTGCATGAAGCCATTTTGCTTTGATAAATGAGTCATTGAGCTGTTGAGTATGAAGCAAGGAGGAGTGTTGTACTGTCCATGGAGGGGAGGACCTGAATGCTGTGTTCAGCAAAACATGACATGGTCACTAAGTCTTTCAATAACAGAAGTACAAATCCAAGCTCATAGCGATCGCCCAAGAAAGGAAGTGGTAAAACCTCTGTAGGAACATTGAAGCATATGTGAATCTTTGCACAAATGCAATATTGTTTGCTTTCCCTTTGGTTATACCCAATATTTCCTGTCAGTCACTGCTGTTTGTTGAATGACACAATATTTTGTCTTCTGCTCATTTGGGAAACATTCTCTTGGTCACAAACCACAGGAATAACCACATCAGTCCTTCGAAAGGTTTGATGCATGAACAGGCAGCCTACTCAGTCATTGCTACTCATTCTTACCACAGGGAGAAACAATGTGCTTCTGTTATGGAAATGAGCTGCTGTATGTCTTCTTGTGGGAGAAGGCGGCAGTGAACAGGAATCCTGTCACATCTAATGGTCAAGGACATGCTGCAGCCTCAGAAGTGATCCCATTTGAATGGAAATTGGTTTTTATTTTCTTGATCATTGATGGGATGTAGAGATTGCTAGCTGGTCCAGTGTTTATTACTCATCTTGAGTTACCATGGAAGAGATGATGTTGAGTTACCCATCTGAACCACTGCAGTCCATTTGGTGTAGGCTGTCTCCATGTGCTGTTAGCAAAGGAGTTCCAGGATTTTGACCCAGCAATATTGAAGGAACAGCAATATACTTCCAAAGCATCTTGGCGAATGTCTTGGAGGGGAACGTGCAAGTGGTGGTCTACCCATGTATTTTCTGCCCCTGTCCTTCTAGAAGTTAGTGGTTGTGAGTTTGGAAGATGCAGTTTAAGGAGTCCTGACGAATTTCTGCAGTGCATCTTGTCAATGATACACACTGCTGCTTGTGCTACTCCAGCAAGTCTGTTTATTGGAGGTAGCAAGTGGCACCAGGAGTGGGAAAGCAAGTGGAAGCTCTCTTTTGTTTTGGCCCTTTGTTAGCCAATGCATCAAAAGGCAATACAGTCAGGACTATGCAGTTGTCTGTAGTGGTATAAGCCAAAGACTACATGTGACTACAAGTTAATAATAGTTTTTATTTCTACATCTTTAAGGATTAAAAGAAATCAGAAATTTGGACTTGCACAGCACCTCAAAGAAGCAGCTTACCTGAAAATCAGTCACTCTTCCCAAGAATCAATACGCAGCAACCTATTAGATCCATCCAAGAGAGCAGTCAGAATAAATGATCATTGGAGAACAGAAAGAGAAATGATGAGAGAGGAAGATGCTTGAAGAGCTTGGTGGTCTGCTGTAGACATTGAATGATCAACCTAGCACTTGGAATAGTCCAAACTGCAATTGAGAGGTGCTGATTGTTGTACCAAATAGTAGTTCTGAGTGTGTTTAATGTGCTCCGCCCATCCTACTGATGTTACACAATCTGGGGGTGGAGACAAGGAGTTCTACTTGAGGAGGGAGGTTTTTTTTAGATTACTTACAGTGTGGAAACAGGCCCTTCAGCCCAACAAGTCCACACCAACCCGCCGAAGCGCAACCCACCCATACCCCTGCATTTACCCCTTCACCAGTTAGCATGGCCAATTCACCTGACCTGCACATTTTGGACTGTGGGAGGAAACCCACACAGACACGGGGAGAATGTGCAAACTCCACACAGTCAGTCACCTGAGGCAGGAATTGAACCCGGGTCTCTAACACTGTGAGGCAGCAGTGCTAACCACCGTGCCGCCCACTATCTTTAAAGTCCTAGTACTAATAGCTGACCAAATGTTGTTATATTTATTGATATGATAACCTAATTATCTGAAACTTGTGTTACTTATATAGCTACTCCATGATGGTGTATCCTTTATCACCTTTCCTGATCACCACCTACTTATTGAGGTGGCAAATGGCATAATGTTCTGGGAAATGGTCATCTGGGAAATTCTCACAATGATGAAGATGAAAAACATGGAGACATATTTTATTGGATAGCTGATCCAGACCTTAGTTGTTGTTCACATTCTCACACCTGAAGCTATGGTGGTCAGTCCTAAATTCCCTCAGATTGCTGTATTCTACCAAAGCATCTTACATGAACAGATTCACAAAGAATTCAAACATAGAGGGAACTTACAAAGACAGTCCACCCTGTCAGTTCAGTCATGGGTCTGACTATCCTCAGTTATAAAAGAAAGAGAGAACAAGTTTGTTATACACTAGAAACTAACTGCCACCAGGACAGAATCCCACTGGTCCTCACCTACCACCCCACCAACCTCCATATACATCGTATCATCTATTGTCATTTCCACCATCTCCAAATAGACCCCACCACCAGAGATATATCTCCCTCCATTCCCCTATCAGCGTTCCAGAAAGACCACTCCCTCCGCGACTCCCTCGTCAGGTCCACACCCCCCACCAACCCAACCTCCACTCTCGGCACCTTCCCCTGCAACTGCAAGAAATGCAAAACTTGCGCCCACACCTCCCCCCTTACTTCCCTCCAAGGCCCCAAGGGATCCTTCCATTTCCACCACGAATTCACCTGCACCTCCACACACATCATTTACTGCATCTACTGCACCCGATGTGGCCTCCTCTATATTAGGGAGACAGGCCGCCTACTTGCGGAACGTTTCAGAGAACACCTCTGGGACACCAGGACCAACCAACCCAACCACCCGTGGCTCAACACTTCGACTCCCCCTCCCACTCCACCAAGGACATGCAGGTCCTTGGACTCCTGCATCGCCAGACCATAGCAACACGACAGCTGAAGGAAGAGCGCCTCATCTTCCGCCTAGGAACCTTCCAACCACAAGGGATGAACTCAGATTTCTCCAGTTTCCTCATTTTCCCTCACCCCACCTTGTCTCAGTCAAATCCCTCGAACTCAGGACCGCCTTCCTAACCTGCAATCTTCTTCCTGACCTCTCCGCCCCCACTCCGACTCTGGCCTATCACCCTCACCTTGTCCTCCTTCCACCTAGCGCATTTCCAACGCCCCTCCCCCAAGTCCCTCCTCCCTACCGTTTATCTTAGCCTGCTGGACACACTTTCCTCATTCCTGAAGAAGGGCTCATGTCTGAAATGTCGATTCTCCTGCGCTTTTTCAGCAACACATTTTCAGCGCATTTAAACAGAGTCCACATTTAGAGAAAGCTTTACTTCATTTAACCGGGCTCCGTAATTGATTACTCGCTCACCATCTTCATACAACCAATTAGCTTTTTGTTAACCTATTTTGCTAATCAACTTGTTTAGAAATGATATTACACACCTCTGGAGCAGGTGGGACTTGAACACAGGCCTCTCGTTCCAGAGGTAAGAACACTACCACTGCACCATTACAGGGCCCCTGCACACCCAATTAACCCTTTTTTAATATATCTATCACATGGTCCCTCTCTATTAAGTGTCAGGCATTCCTTGGGATCTCATTAGATGAGAAGAACTGCTGGAATAGATCATGAATGTTATGCCGGGTAAAATCCATTAGTATCACACTCAGTTTCTTTGCTTTAACATCAGATGGCATGAAAGCAGGTAGACTGTACCCACAGTAACAAATGTTCTGTCACCCTTCTGGTTTTTAAACTCATAAATATTGAGAAAGATCTCTTGGTACCTATATAGCAGCCACCCTCCTGCCTGTCTCACTTTTGGTGAATGACTTAATCAAAGCACCCAACATAATTGGCCAAATACAAAAGACAGTCTTTGCTCAAAGGGGAACAAATGGTGATAGAAAGAGGTTGACAGTCACTATTGGATGTTTATGGTTTATGCAAAGGCATTTTGACATTTTGCAGGGCTGAGAACTTCATACTTAGTGAGCAAAACCTGTGATGGACTCAGAGTGGGTTTGACCAGAATGTTAGACGAAAGAGAGGACTGCAGATGCAGGAGATTAGACTCAAGATTAGAGTGGTGCTGGAAAAGCACAGCAGGTCAGGCAGCATCCGAGGAGCAGGAAAATTGACATTTTGGACAGGAGACCTTCATCAGAAATGAGGTTGGAAGCCTCGGGGATGGAGAGATAAATGGGAGGGGGGTGGGGCAGGGGAGAAGGTAGTTGAGAGTGTAGTAGGTGGGTGGAGAAAGGGGTAAAAGCGATAGGGTGAGGAAAGTGGAGCAGATAGATGAGAAGAAAGATTGACAGGTGGAACAGGTGATGAAGATGGTGCTGAGCTGGCAGGTTGGAACTGGGGTAAGGTGGGGAGAGGATATGAGGAAACTAGTGAAGTCATATTGATGCCATGGGGTTGAAGAGTTCCAAGGCAGAAGATAACGTGTTCTTCCTCCTGGCATCGCATGGTAAGGGAATGGTGATGAAGGAGGCCCAGGACCTGCATGTCTTCAACAGAGTGGGAGTGGAAGTTGAAATGTTCGGCCACAGGATGATGGGGTGGATTGGTGCAGGTGTCCCAGAGATGTTCCCTAAAGCGCTTTGCGAGAAGGCATCCAGCCTTCCCAATGTAGAGGAGACCGCATCAGGAGCAACAGATGTAATAAGTGACATTTGTGGAAGTGCAGGTGAAACTTTGATGGATGTGGAAGTCTCCTTTCAGGTCTTGGATGGAGGTGAGGGAGGAGGTGTGGGCGCAGGTTTTGCAATTCCACCATCAAGGATATATTTCCCTCCCCACCCCTATCCACTCCGCAAAGACCGTTCCCTCCGTGACTACCTGGTAAGGTCCACACCCCCTAACAACCCACCCTCCCATCCTGGCACCTTCCCCTGCCACCCACTGGGGAGACCGGACACCACCTCACAGAGTGTGTCAGGGAACAACTCCAGGACACCGGTATCAATCAATCCCACCACCTGGTGGCCAAACATTGCAATTCTCCCT
The DNA here is from genome assembly GCF_020745735.1 of Hemiscyllium ocellatum. Taxonomy (NCBI): domain Eukaryota; kingdom Metazoa; phylum Chordata; class Chondrichthyes; order Orectolobiformes; family Hemiscylliidae; genus Hemiscyllium; species Hemiscyllium ocellatum. The sequence continues at coordinate 14,653,899 of NC_083436.1, forward strand.
CCCACTCTGTCGAGGAGATGCAGGTCCTGGGCCTCTTCCACCATTGCTCCCTCACCACCCGACGCCTGGAGGAAGAACACCTTATCTTCCGCCTCAGAACCTTTCATCCCCAGGGCATTAATATGGACTTCACTAACTTCCTCATTTCCCCTCCCCCCAGCTTACCTCAGTTCCAAGCTTCCAGCTCAGCACCATCCTCATGACCTGTCCCACCTTTCAATCTTCCTTCCCACATATCTGCTCCACCCTCCTCTCCGACCTATCACCTTCAGCCCCACCTCCATCCATCTATTGCACTCTCAACTACCTTATCCCTAGCCCCACCCCATCCCATTTATCTTTCCACTATCAAAACTTCCAGCCGCACTCTTGATGAAGGGGTCTTGCCTGAAACATCGATTTTCCTGCTCCTCGGATGCTGCCTGACCTGCTGTGCTTTTCCAGCACAACTCTAATCTTGACCAGAATGTTGTTCTTGTATGTGACCACTGATGCCAAAATTTGGCAATATCCTGGGAGGTGCCAGGATTCTTTTATAGGCTGCTGCTCTTTCCAAGGTCCTTAAGCCATACAGGAATAGCTGCTGAGAGACAAAGGCTAGCCTTTCCAAGTATTTCTAAAGTGGTATGTGCCTGAGTTTTAACTAACGCACTTTAGGCTTAGACCAGAAGGCACCAGCATTTCTGAGATATTCCACCTTGGTCACCATGAGCTTCCTGAAGAGATGGACCTAACATCATAACCATACAATTCATATCGTGAAAAGTAGAAAGTTGCATGAAAAATGTGACCCAGGCTGTGGTGAGAGGAACATGATGAAACTCACTTGCTATTACACTTTAACTGCCAATGGGAAAACCCATCCCTTGTTTCAAGTGATGCGTGTCTCATAACTCCCATAGCCTGCACACAAAGACCCTTACATAGAGGTAGAGGTCACATGAACTACTGCAAGCCAGCTGGTACATTAAATATAATTATGATTCTTCAAACAGCTCTGGGCAAAATGGCTAAAAGAAGGAGATGCACTTATGATGGAAGAAAGACTCTCTTTTCCTGAACTGCCTAAAACTCGAAGAATTATTAGCTAAGGAAGGAAACACTGCTACAATCAACTGCTGGTGAACTTACATCCACGCTTGGAGAATGAGAAGCATGATCTTTGTTTATTTTTGCAGATGACTAACGTGGAAAAAGCAAGCCTTCATTAATGAAAGAGCCAAACTACAGAGTGATTATTACAATTTGAAGAAGGAATTTGATAAAAATGTGAAGGAAAATGTAAAATGTAAACCTTCAACATCAAGAATGTCCAAATTCGTGAATGAGATTAAGAATTGCAGGGAGGTGACAGACTTTGAGCATTCTGCTATCTTATCTTGCATCAATCTACTGATCAGAGTATTATGAAAGAGTGCCCTATAGATCTAATTCCTGATACAGATCCCCAAGGGATACCTATTCCCTGAAATCTTCAAGTTCATTCACTTGTTGATTACAGCACACTCCTACTGACTGATTGAGTTCCTGCATGTCATTATCTGGAAGTAGCAAGGTTAAGGTTGATCAATACCACCACCTCAAGAAAGTCCTCATTCCCCAATCTCCGGAAATGTCTCAGAATGCTCGACATTCATCTTTTCAACAACCAGATTCATTCTTAGGGATGTTATTGAACAATCTTTTCATCAATGCCTTGTATGACATAACTGTCACTGGAGTTAAAAGAGCTTCATTTTTACAGCTGGCACTTCAATCTTTCCTAATGTTTAATACAGAGTAAGTGAATGTAAATTTCAGTTTGCTCTTTTCAAGGGGTCACTGGAATCAGTTTCTCCTTGATTGGTTTTCACTGCCATTGCATTCAGGTTATTATAAGTGTGATAGCCTTATGATACCACACTTAATGCATCATAAGTGTGAGAAACTGCCATCCAACCTCATTAATGTGTTTGCCTTCTAAGGAGACTGTAAGGGTACACATCTATTCTACTCATCCTCCTCTTCCCTGATGTCTCAGGCTTAAAATGTTGGTGAGGTAGGTACTGGTGGTGTTGGTTGGGGGTGGGCAGATGTGGTAGTGAGTAATGTGTAAGTTTAATGGAAATTGTAAATAGCTAATGAAATTAACAATCGTGTGGCAAGGACAGCCTCTGGGGAGGCAAGTATGGAGTAAAGGGCTAACTATTCCTTTATTCATATATTAACTACTGAACATGTGCGTAAGGAGCTATGTCAGAATGATGTCAGATCACATTGAACCTGATTAGGTAGGGCTCCAAAGATGTCTTTTCTTACAATTTCTTGTATTTTGGTAATACAGAATAAAGGTTGTTGCTGATCACTGACATGGGTGTGGATTTTCTTCAGTTAACAGCCCAGAACTGATCGTAAATGTTGATAAGTTGACCAAAAAAAGGAAATAATTTAATTATTTATATTGATTCATGGGATGCGAGCTATGCCACAATTTATTAGCCATCCGTACTTGCTCTTGCAGCTGTATGCACTATATCAATGTTCCTTTTCTTAATTTAGATGACTAAGAGATCCTACATGCACAAGTATTAACTACATTTCATGTGTCTCATCCAAACCAGTGTTCCTTTATCATTCCTAATTCCAATCTGTAAAATTTATTTGATACATTATTTGAAGCATGTTCTAGCTAGTTTTCTAACCTTATGGAGATTATCCAGATGTGTCTTTTTTTAAAAAAAGTCAACAGTTGACCTTCTGCTCATAGTTTGTCAAAATTACGATTATTGATGCAATTGTATGATTAGACGCCAGCAGAAACGTGTTTTCTGCCAGCAAAGCTTTTTGCTGCCATTATGGTTTGGTAGAGGGTTCTGAAGAGACATTTTCTAGTAAACAGTCAAATTTCACCACGTATCTTTCCCAATCAACAAGATGACTTCTTTAAGCCTTCCAATGAACCAATACCTTATATTTTTAAGTGTGTGCAAATTTCCTAAGGAGACCCATCAAAAGTCATATCAAAAAATACATTGTCCAGCTTAGAGTTACCAACAGCAGCTATTAAATAATTCACAAGAGAAATGATGAATCAATAAATCTTCAGTCTTCAGTGATGTTGATAGGACTTAAGATCTGTTTCAAAATAAATAAATTATGTCTGAGGGCTGATAGATATTAATTTGTAATATTACTTCCTTTAACCCTCATTATCGCCTATTCGGTAAAACAAAACCTTTTAAGAAAAGCTTATCATGAATTCTAAATTGGAATTGGTTCCAGAAGGAAATCACTGATTGGCTGTATCTAGCACGAGATAGGTTGAGTAGTGCATGGGCCGAACAGCATCCCTTGCTTTGCCCTGACATTGTCCATAGATTACAGCATCAGAGCAGCCGTTCTCATTACATCAGCTCCACTTTTTCATTCACCATAATGCCTGTCTTTCTGACATCTTGGAGTCAGAATGTCAAAACTGTGCCAACAGACAAATTTTATGAGAAGGTTGATGTTGATTCTGGCAAATTGTCCAAAGATTATTTATTTCTTGTAGGGAAATTAAATTGTCTCTTTTTATATATCTTTTCTTTTCCTTGTTCCATCCTCCTGAAGAACTGCTCTAAATAACTGAACTAAATGTGGAGAAAAAGGATTAGTATGTGAGACTTGGAAAACTACCATTTCCAAATGTTGCTACATTATCTCAACTGATAGAATATGAATGGCCTTAACATCATAAGATATCTACAGTGTGGAAGCAGGCCCATCAAGTCCACACCAATGCAGATGCTTAAATTATAGGATTTTTGAGTAAAAAGTAATCATTTGATACAATCACTGAAACTGTTCAGAATTCAAGCATAAGGTGACAAAATGAAAAACAATATGTAACTTGAAAGGAATTCAATTTCACAATAATTAGAAGCAGAGATAGACCATTCCACTTCTCAATTTTATCCTACACTTCAATTAAATCAAGATTTATATGTATCTTAACACTTAACTGATTTGGTTGCATAGCCTTTAATACCCTTGCTGAACACAAACCTAGCAAACTCTGTTTCATAGTTTTCAATTGACCAATTCTCAATAGATTTTTATGCGGAAAACTTATAGACTTTCCTTCACCTCTGTGTGAAATAGTGCCTACTGCTCAACTGTCTCGCTCTAAGTTTAAGGTAATATCTTCATGGTTGGATTTTTCTGCACTATAATTTCTCTCCATGTACCATGTCAAACCTTCAATTATTTTAAATAACTCAATGCGATGACCACACATGCTTCTATATTTTCTCTTAATGATTCAAAACACATTGATCTGTTTTAACTGAATTAGGCTAAGTATAATATTCTGATAATTTCCTGATGAAGGGCTTTTGCCCGAAACGTCGATTTTCCTGCTCCTGGGATGCTGTCTGACCTGCTATGGTTTTCCAGCACCACTCTAATCTTGACTCTAATCTCCAGCATCTGGAGTACCCACTTTCACCTAAGTACAACATCTCATTATTAACTTTTTCTTGAATAAATTCTCCGTGGATGCTGTTCTTTTGGCCTTTAGAGTAAGAGGGAGAGATGGTTTGGTAGCAAATTTGTACAGATCGTGATAATGGGTACATGCATTTTGTTGCAATATTAACCTTCACTTGTTGCTTCCAAAGGAAGTACAGAAAACTTCCTGTTGCCTAATGACTTACCTAAGAGTTGCATGCTGCCATTATTAAACATGCTCTTGTAGGTGTCTTGTAGCACAGTAGTTGAATCTCCAGACCTGAAGATTTGGGTTCAAGTCCCACCTACCTTGGAGGTGTGTCTTAACATGTCCAAACCAATTGTTTTTCAAAATAAAGACTTAAACATGTTGCGAAGTGACTGAAGATGTTCAGCAAATGATCCAAATGTGATACTAACACCACTTAAGCCTGCAATATCTAAAATCAGCCTTGCAAAACAACTGGGTTCGAGACAAAAAAAATGCAGATGCTGGAATCCAAAATAGACTGGCAGGAGGCTGAAAGAACATAGCAAGCCAGGCAGCATCAGGAGGAGGAGAAGTCGATGATTCGGGTGTAACCCTTCTTCAGGGCTGGTGCACTGCCAACCCTGTTCTATCAGAAAGCCGCAAAATTGCTTCCTAGAAAGAAAACACTTGAACAGTCAGCTGCCTGAATATAGAATATACTTTACACAACAGTAGATTTCAAACTGGGAGAGGTTATAAATATGTTTTAAGAAAGGCACATACAAGTTAATGGCTATGGTCACCTTTAAGCCAACAATGCAGTTATTGCCCTGCCCTGAGACTAGGGTTATTACTGCCGCATATGACAAATTTCAATGAGGACCTCCTTAACAAAATGATGACACATTACACGATGTTCCTTGCAGTGATTCAGGTCAGTAAAATTGCTTTCTGAATATACTGTTCTTCTTTTCAGTCTGTCTCCTCCCTGACAACTCCTCATCGCACTTGCAGCTGATGGCCTTGCTTTGTATTGCCCCTGCTTCTTCTATAAGTCACATTGCAATCCCAGGGGAATGCAAACTACTGCATCTATGTCTGAGGTTTGTGCAGAATCCTCAAAGTCAGTTCAAATTCCTTCAGCCCATGCCACACACTTCCCTGCAGTCTTTAGCAACTTCAAGGAACTCTGGAACACACCAACCCTGTCTACAATCACAAAAAGAGCCAGTAGAGAGCAACCTGTAACAAATCTAAGGTTAATGATGGCCCCTTTAGATAGAACTGAGATTGGAACTTTCTTGATGTCGATTGTATGTTCATTTTTTTGAAGAAACATCAACTAGAGCAATGAGTTCCAAAATAGTAGCTCTGGCATCAAATCAGTGTTACAAACTGATTAGCCTTGTGATTCTCCTATTCTGCATATTTCCTGCAAATATTTCTTGTATACTGCCTCACCTACAGTGTGGGGAACACTGGAAGCTGAAAAGCTAAACACTATGGAGTCAAAGCTTGCAGTCTGCAGGTTTGTGTGAGTGTGTATATGTATATTCATGCTGTAAAAGGGAGAAAGACGGGGAGAGAGAAAGAGACAAACAGATGCCACAAAAAAAGTGTGACAGCAAAAACAAAGACTTGATTGTTCTGCTAAGCCTTTACTGAAGCTCAGGTCTCAGAGTTAAAAGCACATCTCTTTGTTGTTATAATATTGCAGGATGAACACCTGTGAAGCACAAGAGTTAACACACTCAGAACCATGTGCAGCTTTTCTTCAATTTTTCAACTTCATCATTTATGTCCTTTATTTTACTTTTCAGAGTCATAATGTAATAGAAAGCATGTGTTTTCCTGCAAGATGTGATTCATTACATGAATAACAAGAAATGAAAAACATGATGGCTATAAGTTAATGATACCAAGGGAGGCAATTCATATGAAAGTTTTATGGTGGAGGCTAATAAAGACAATAGCTTTATTAAAAGAAAGATGGATTGCAGACAGTTACACCTTACAGCATCAAGAATTCTAATGATAACCACACTGTTTAAATTTGTAACATCAAGTTGGAGCACATATTGGTCCAGCATTTCTGGTCTAAATATCACCAGAGGTTCTTCTGAAAAGTGCCAGCAAAATGGAACATCACTTTTCTTTAATAAACACATGCTCTGCAGAAGAGCCATGAAGTAATGTCACAGAAAGTGTAGTGGGGAGAACATAAGGAAATGCTCATGCAAATGCATTACTTTCGAATTGGATGGTTTCAATTTGCAAATGTCAATCCCAAACTCCGTATGGAAGTACTGTAAATGATTCACATAAGCGGCGGTCATTAGGATTATTTGCCTCAATTTGCAATTCACCTGACTGCTCAGATTGTTTAGAAAAGATTTTCATTTTTCAATGGTTTCAATATTATTTGTCAGCATGTGGACTAAAACTTATATTAATATTCATGGCCTGTAAACTGCTCAAAATTTAACAGTGAATTAATGGGTGCCCACCATTATTAATTTCAGCACAGCAACTTGTGGCGAGAAAATAGTTTGCCATGTGTTCCGATACTCCATAGATTGCTGGACAGGTTGTGTCAATTTGCCATTAGCCCCAAACAAACTGAAAAATTGTAACCTTGGTGTGAACCTCTCCATTGTAATGAATCATAGTTTGTGAAATTGCTGGAATTGTACCCAAATATGCAAATTGTTCCACAGCTGCTGTTCCATGTCGTGAGGACTCTTTTTAATGAAATGATTATAAATTCTGAAAAAAAAACTTTGACACACCCAGAAGAGGAATTAATGAAGCTGTGGTGTTTCCCTTCTGCAGTTAGTGAACTGTTTCGAGACTTTTTAACAAGAATATCTCTTGGTGATATTTCTGTTCCGGGCTTGTCGACTACATTGTGGGTAACCCTTTAATTCACTCAATCCATTCAGTCATATTGAATTAAAAATGGGCCCAATTATTCTCACGATGCAATGCTCTTGGAATCAGAAATGCAAATAAGATTAATTCATTTCAGAAAATGAGTTTGGAATGCAGATTATGTGCATGAATGTTCATAAATCTCACAAAGATACCCTACCATTCATTCCTTACTAATTTTTCAGGAACAAATAGAACAATTCCTAAGGACTAAAAGGTGTCAATATTCTCTTCAGCATGCCTTGTACTTTTTCTTACTTTCATTCCTCGTTTCATCATTCTTTTTCTTCCACACTCCTTATTTCTCTTGCTGTTGCTAATCTATCTCAATGCATCCCATTTAGCGCCTTGTCTGTCTTCAGTCTATTTCTTGCCCTATCCAAATTTAATTGGTTGCTGAAGTAAATCATTGAGCACAAAAGCCATGAGGTCACAGATGCATCACTCATACAACTACTATATTATTTTTGATCATTTGCAGCAATTTAAAACATAAATTTAATGCAATCTTAAGAACGAGGGCAAGGTGCAGTTAATAATGTTCACTGCAGCTTGAATGGTTCTGCCAATTTCTGGGTCATGTTATGCAGTGTTAAATTATGTTTGTATATTTTCTGCCATCCATCTCTATCTCATTTTTTTGAAGTACTTTCATTATATCATCACGTTTTATCTTCCTTTCTCTCTATTTCATTCCATGCCCCAGTTGCATATTTCCTTTACATTTCTTTATTTTTTGCTGTTTCAGACCTGAGTATTGCCAGTGAGGCGATTTGCTTTAAGCATTTGCAGGATGTAAACATTGTTGGCCAGGCCAGAATTTATTGTCCATCATTAAATTAAATGGAGAAATTGGTGGTTTACAGTCTGGAACTGCTAGGTATAGGGACACCCACAATGCAGCAGAAAAGAGTTACAGGATTTTGACCGAATGACAGTAAAGGAACAGAGATATATTTCCAAGTCAGGATGTTGTGTAACTTGAAGGGGAATTTACAGTTGGTGGTGTTTCCATGCATCTGCTGCCTTTGTCTTTCCCAGTTATAGACACAATGGGTGTTTTCAGAGAAGCCATGGTGAGTTACTGTAATGTATCTTATTATTGATGCACTCTACTACCACAGAGCATTTGTGCTGAAGGGAGTGAATGCTGAAGGTGTTTGCTGGGATAGTAATTATAGTGGGAGAAAGTGAGGACTGCAAATGCTGGAGATCAGAGCTGAAAAACGTGTTGCTGGAAAAACGCAGCAGGTCAGGCAGCATCCAAGGAGCAGGAGAATCGACGTTTCGGGCATAAGCCCTGATTTCTGAAGAAGGGCTTATGCCTGAAACGTCGATTCTCCTGCTTCTTGGATGCTGCCTGACCTGCTGCGTTTTTCCAGCAACACATTTTTCAGCTAGTAATTATAGTGTGCTGCTTTATGCTGGATGGTTTCAAGCTTCTGAAGTGTTGATGGACCTGTTGAGTATTGCACTAATCTAGGCAAGTAGAGAATATTCCATCACACTCCTGACTTGTTTCACACAGGCAGGGGGTCACAGGAGATGAATTACTCAGTGCAGCATTCCTTGCCTCTGAACTGTTTTTATAGCCACAGTATTTATAAAGGTAGTCCAGTTCAATTTCTGGTCAATAGCAACCTCAGGATTTTGATAGTGGGCTATTCAGTGATGGTTGTGCCATTTAATATTAAGGGACAACAGTTAGATTCTATCCTGTTGCAGATGGTCACTTGTCTGGTACTTGTGGGATGCAACTGTTACATGCTACTTATTAGCCCAAGCCTAAGTTTTGTTCAGCAATTGCAGATTCTTCAGGTCTAAGGATACAAACTATGTCCATCTGCAATGTTGGAAATGGTGCTGAACAGCAGATGCAGTTATCAGCAGGCATCCTAGTTCTGTCCTTGTGAGAGAAGGGCATTGATGAAGCTGTTGAAAGTGGTAGGGTTGAGGACACTATCCTGAGGAATTCCTGCAGAGACATGATTAACCTCTAACAATGACAAATATCTTTCTTCCTGTTAGATACAACTCCAACCAGCAGAGGTTTTTTTTCTTGGATTCCCATTGACTTTAGCTTTGCAAAGGCTTCTCGATGGGCTTCATGGTCAAATTCTGCTAAAGAATCCTTGTATTGATCAGAACTAACACAAGACTTCCAAACATTAAACAATCATAACAATAGCTAATAGCTAAGTTAACAAACAAGTTAAATTAATTGGATGAGCTTATAATGTGCCTCATTTACATTTCTTAGATGCAACACACCTGGGAGTGACGATCACCAACAATCTGGTCCATCCATGTCAACGCAATGGTCATCATCTCTACTTCCTCAGGAGGCTAAGGAGATTTGTCATGTTCACAAGGACTCTTACTAATTTTTATAGATGCACCATAGAAAGCATTCTATCTAGATGCATCACAGCCTGGTTTGGCAGCTGCTCTTCTCAAAACCACAAGAAACTGCAGAGAGTTATGAACATAGCTCAGTCCATCATGCAAGCCAGTCTTCTATCCAGTGACTATACTTCCTGCTGCCTTGGGAAAACAACCAACATAATCAAAGACCCCTCCCATTCCAAATGCACTCTCTTCCATCTTCTTATGTCAGGCAGAAGGTATAAAAGTTTGCATAAATGTACAAATAGATTCAAGAACAGCTTCTTCCTCATTGTTATTAGAACTTCTTAAAACTTAAATTTAATGTTGATCTCGCTGTCTGTGCACATTGTATTCCGCACTCTGTTCTATTACACTCATGTACTTTCTATGGTATGATCTGCTGTGCTGTATGCAAAACAGAACTTTTCACTCTACCTCGGTACATATCACAATAATAAATCAAATCAAATATATCCAAACAGGGGCTCGTTTTCTGCAAAAAAAAAATGTTTTAGTCTTGCCCCTCTCTGAATTACTTGAGAGCTCTGGGAGCCTATATTTCTGTACTGCTTTGAAATGTAGCATCCTTGCGCTTGTCCTGATGTGTGTGTGAAAACAAAATTGTGGCAACATGTCTCTGTTTAGCAATACTAAAGTTCAGTTTTATGCTCTTTTTCTCGGTCTATGCTAATTCAATCATGGCATCTCCATTTTGTTTTGAACAAATGGTAACCCTTGAATATCAGCAAATTCAGTGATTTTCCCAAGAGTTATCATTGATTCCTTCAAAGTTGGCAGTGAGATATTAAAGATTTCTGATCTCAGTGTGTTTTTAGTTAATTTGCAAATGCCTATGTTTGGAATAATTTTCAGTTTGTGGTTGACTTGTCACGTAAAAGAAAAAAAAAACACATTTGGAAAGAGATTTAAAAGGTAATTTTAACCCTCATAAACAGGGAAGGTTGCTTCAGGGCTGGAAGTTTAAAAAGCGAAAAAAACTCTTAAATAAAAAAGTAACTAGCCACAAAAGCACACATTTCTAATTTTGCCAGAGAGAATACTAAGGAAGATGACCAATTCTCTACAGGGAATGCATTGGTCGTTCAAATGTTTTATAAGGCTGTGTGGTTTCATTTTAACAGCAATTCTATTTTTAATCAAATCAATCTCTTCTACCACTCCACCCTCCCCACCGGCAAACCATTTGACCAACCATTATCTGTACTGTTTGACTGCTATCTAGCACACTCTATAAACACCACTCATTAGAAAGTGAGTTGCTGTCTTCAGAATTCCCAGACTTGCATACTTTTGTAACCATAACATTTCCATGGCTGGTCCAATTCAGTTTTTGGTCAACAAGAACCTAGTATATTGTTGATTCGAGGGGATTCAACAATGTTACAAAGGTAGGTCTAAGTCTGGGAATTCTGAGGACAGTAAATCACCTCCTGACTCTCCAAAATCTGTTTATCGGTTACAAGGCACAAGTTAAGAATGTGTGAAATATTCTCCACTTGCCTGCATGTGTTCCAAAAATACTCAAAACCACTATACTGGACAAAATAATCCATTTGATCAGTACCTTATTTGCAACCTTAAATGTTCACTCACTGCAGCATTGTGTACCACATTCAAGATGTTCTATAGCAGCTCATCAATGGCTGATAATTGAGAGTGATCTGATGGGCAGTAATGGACCACACTGGATTCGCCCTGTTCTTTGTGGACAGGGCAAACTGAGCATAGTCAGGTCATGTTGTGAAACAGCTTCAGTATGAGCACAGTTGGTTTTGGAACACAAGTTTTCAGTATAATTGCCGGAGGGGGGGTTTAGGGCTGATTGTCTCTACAATATCCAATGCTTTCAACCATTTCATGTGGAATGAAACAAATTGGTTGAAGACAAATGTGACACAGGAGAACTCAAGAGGAGGCTGAGATGGTTCACCCGTGCAACACTTCTAGCTCAAGATGTTTGAAAATGTTACAATAACAACAAAGAACCTCAACGCTGAGTTGAATAACATCTTGCATTTGACTTCCATCCCAGTCTGTCCTTTTAGTGTTCCGAAAACTAAACTCCAAAGATTATTTTCTCCAATTAATTACGGCTAAATACCCATTTCAGATCAAGCACTTGAGACTAAACTGAAGCAGCTATAAACAAAACTATGGGAAATTGATGCAAGTACATTCTCTTCTGACTTCTCAACACCAATGAACTGTTTGCAATTCCAATCTAATTAAGAAGATTGAGTAAGTGCGGTTACAACATTGCCTTATTGATCATTAAATTAAAAAGACAGAGGGGAACATTGTGAACGCAGGTCTTTAAGGGTCCAAGTTTGATGGAAATTAATCACTATTTCACAAAGAGTAGTCTCTCCTCACCCATTCAGATGAAACATGGCAGTCTACCCACAATCAAATTATTACTTTACCAAGCCTGCCTGATCACAGAACAGTAAAATGGATAGTCTCAAAGTTAAGACTGAAATACTTTCAATTTATACCCTCAATGTGATATGAAATAAGTTACCACAGTTCACAATCAGTCAATCCTTTTTACCTCCATTTGCACCTATTGCATTGTATGAATACAACATATATGCAGGAAGTGCTTTAGAGCCAATAATTATAACTGATGTTATGGTGCATAGATCTTTGCATATATCCCAAAATTACTCTCATCAAATTGTCATTTGCTTTAAACGAGCCTCACCATCACTTTGTATCTGGTGAAAAAGAAGGCTCATCAGGTATTAGTTTATATTCTCTTGTCATTTGGGAACTGTTGAAAGGCAATAGCGAAAGTAATGTTGCGTAAGTAAAATGATAAATGGATCGGGTTTCTACATCACTCCCTAACATGTTTTCTTTCCAGACAGAATCCCGGGGGACTGACAGTTCACTTGTTGCGTTTTACAGAAAAGCTTTGTGCTCTCAGCATGAACGATGCAACTTATTAGACACATGTACCTGAACTTTGGGAAGCAAATTTGGTTTGCATGCCAAAAATGAATGATTTGTGACTGACGGATTTTTCACTGAAAAATAGCATACGATCTGCTCGTGCTAATTTTCTGTGAGAAGATGCTGAATGATGTGGCCTTGAGATAGTTGCTTTCTTAAAGAAAATAAGTTGAAGGGAAACAAAACATTGTTTTAAGTTTGACAAATTTATTTAATTTCTCAACATTAAATAACAGAAAAAGACCAGGGACTGTATTTAGCACAGGCCATGTTTTGGTCAGGTGTAATACCAGAAATTACAACAGATCTGGTTAGGCAGGAGGTGACCTAGTGGTGTGATTGCACCACTAGGTCACCGAAATCTAGAGACCAAGGTAATGTTCTAGGGACCCAGGGTTCTGCTAAGACTGATATGGTAGTTGAAATCAACAATAAATAAAAATTTGGAATTAAGACTGTAATGATGACCTATTGCCAATTGTTAGAAAGACTGATCTGGTTCCCTAATGTCCTTTAGGGAAGGAGACTTCTCTCTTTACTTGGTCTGGCCTACATGTGACTCCAGAGCTACAGCAATGTGGTTAGTTCTAACTATCCTGTGGGATGGGCCATAAGTGTTGACCTGGCCAGCAATGCCCTCATCCCGTGACTGAACTTTTAAAAAATGATGCCCAAGAAATGAGCTTCATGGCTTTTCACAGCCAGTGGTAAGTGTGAGTCCATTTGCAGTGGCAATCTCGAAAGGAACTCTCAAGCAAATGTGGAGAAAGATCTGTGGTAAGGAAAGCCTGAGAATCCTTTAAAAAAAACACAGGATCATCCCTGGCTCCTTCTTACTCAACAAAGGAAATTAAAGTGTGAGCTGCTTTTTACTCTTCCGTCTCTGAACATTGTCAATAGTATCCTCACATTACAGAAAAACCATTGTGACTTCCTGTACAGCCTGTAGGTTAAAATTACATTCCAGGCCATCGGACATCATCTGGATCCAAAAGGTCTTTGTACGCAAAAACACTCTGCCAACTTTTGCCAGCATGTTGGTTGCTCAGTGACGCAGCTTAAAGCTTGGATAAGTCAAACCTAGGGGAAGGAATTAACTTGGGTTATACTCAACACTGCCATTTAACAAAGTGTCACAAATGTGTTCCACAACATAATATGACAGTGAAATTATTAGTAGTATCATTATTTATCTTCTTCTAGGTTACTTATTCATATTTACAAAGGTGAGGTTCACTCTTATTATTCGATTTGTCCGCTTTGTTCAGTGAATAAATTTGGCTCCGAATATGAGACAAAGGTTTACTGATCAACACTGACTATCTGCTCAATTTTAATCAGAAGGTGGTTTCCGAGAATGTGTGGATTCCTGGTGCAAAGTCGAAAGCTAAGTCAGTCGGTTGGAATCTGCAATTACAATTGAATTGCAACAATAAATTTTGAGTTCTGGATTTTACATCCCCAGGTTGTACACGGGGCATTATGTGAACACCAGAAGGCATGAGATACATGAAAAAGCAAACAATGGGAGCATTGACTCCTGGTCTTGGAGCAGTGCAGGAAGTGCTTTATTGGCCTAACTAGGTCAGGAATAGTGCATGTGTTTACTCACTTATGTCCAAGGCTTTAAGGCTGCCTTTGTCTTCCCCAGCATATTCTTTCACCTTACTCTTTAAAACATGTAACAGCATCCAGCTTTCACTTTCTGCACATGTCACATTTATATTTTACTTGGTGCATGCTCCTTAGTGACATGCTGGCTGCCAGAATCTAGCTGTCAACCAGTCTACATCCTTTTCTCATGCAACCTGACTCTTTTCTGTCCCTTTAAGATTCGATATTCTTGCCCGTGTAGTGATGAATGTAAGACAAAAATTCTCAATGGTATATCTCCTTGATCACCAATTTATTCTTTATTTATTTCTGGTATCTGGATATTTCTGATAAATCCAGTATTCTCCCACCCCTAATTGAGAGGTAAGCCACAGTTTAAACTGTTACAGTCCTGGTGGTATAGGTATACCCAAACTGCTATCAGGGATGGCGTTCCATGATTTAACCCAGAAACAGTGAAGGAACAGTGATACATTTCCACGTGTGACTTGGAGGGGAAATTTTCAGATGGTTAAGTCCCTATGCACCTTCTGCCCTTGTTGTTCTGGGTAATAGATTTCAGGGTTTGTAAGGTGCTATCAAATTAGCCTTGGCAAGTTGCTGAAGTGCATTTTGTAGATACTGTAGCCACTGTAGTGGTTGGTATGGCTAAAATGCCAGTTGTACCAATGTGTTTCCTTATTTGAATGTGTAAAACCTCCTGATTTGTGTAGTAGTCATGCCATGCCCATAAAGCTAATTGGAAATTGAACAGGTTACTTTTTTAACAAAGAAAAAAATAACAATATGTAAAGCATCTTATACCTTCTATTATTAAAATCAATTCAAAGCATGAATTTAAAATATAATTGGTTGGATATATTGTTTCATTAATTTCTAACATCATCAGCTGATGTATGCATCTTTTGATTAGCTTCCTTACAGTGTGGAAACAGGCCCTTCAGCCCAACTAGTCCACACTGACCCACCGAAGAGTAACCCACCCAGATCCACTCCCCCTAACTCATGCACCTAACTCTACGGGCAATTTAGCATGACCAACTCACCTAACCTGCACATCTTTGGACAGTGGGAGGAAACGGGAGCACCTGAAGGAAACCCATGCAGATACGGTGACTGAGCTTTGTTGAAGAGGATGTGTCTTAAAACAGCGAACACTGCCTACAACAGCTATAAACAATGGAAGCTGCAAAGTGCTGAAACTACAAGGTGGAGCCATTGAATCTACAGGGGTTCCAGAGGAAGGATGTCCGCCCCAGTTTGTGACTGCAATAAAGCTGCTGGATTTTGAATAAATAGCCAGAGAGATCCTGCCCCAGGCAAGTCTTCGTCCTCTCATTTCTCTTATCAAAGTTTTTGTTGTAAACCCATTGGAAGCCCTGCAAGTGTAATCTCTGTGAGTGGAAACCTCTTAAAGGAGCATCTGAATCATTAGCACCATCTCTATGAAGAGAGGATGTAGCAGGCTATAATTGATCCAGTGAGAAACCCCAGTACCAGTTACATGTGTGGAAAGTCATGCCATTTGTAGGTCATTATTTGGACAATCAGTGAATAATTATTTTTCTGACTTTGAGTGGTACTTGGCCAAGATTTTTTAAAAATCTAATATATTATACAGTTTTAGATTAATTTTCTGGGTTTGAATGTATGTGTCTAATGTGTAGTTTTGCATTGAGGCATAGATGGATATATTTACACGTTTTGAACTTTTGATAATAGTCTTGACATCATTGAGGAATTTTTCTGGAATATAACTAATTCTTTATTTGTTGACCTAAGGAAACTGACTGCCTTATTTCTAATCCTGAGCTATATATAGTTGTATATGTCTAAGTGCCAATACCATCTCCCTTTTAAATTCAAGCTCTGCTGTGACCAGCTCAGGAATGAATTAAAGAGAGGAAGGAATTCACTTTTCCTAACTCAGTCTTTTCAATTCAGAAAATGGATTCCAGAAAGTCCGGTGGCTTCTCTACGACAGAACCAATATGTCAGGGAAGATAGTGAAATGCAAGTGGATTTCCCCAGTACCAGTTGACTAATCCATACCATTTCAGCAGGAGGTTTAAAGGACAATGGCTACCAGATCTCCATGAAGATATGTCTTCAACCAAATCCATTCAGTGAGGATAACCATAAATGTTGTTGAGTTATCAAACCTTTCCCACTAGTTTCCACTTCTAGTTTCAGTTACATGGGTTACAACCCATTGTGTGAACAATACCATTTTATGACTAAGAGGGAGAGGGAGAGAGTACCTTGTGACTCTACAATACTCCACAATTATTTGGATGTGCACAAGTGATGCCAAGGCATACAAGGTTATGGACCAAGTGCTGGAAAATGGGATCAGAATAGTTAGACTGGCTGGACACAACGATCCTAGCAACCATTTACTGTAATGTTATGACAAGGGACCCCAGCAGGGCAGTCTGGGACTAGCAACACAGAGGTAGAGATCATCCAGCAATTAGAAAGAACCCCATCTTGAAAGGTTTGTTATTCCAGGCAGGGAACAGGGACTAAATCATTTTAATTCCAAGAATGTTCTTCTTCACTACAGCAGCTCGATAGCCAGAATTTCACCTGAAGTGGCCAGAAATTCCCAACCTGCATTCAGACTGACACATGAACAGGCAGAGACCAGAGGGATGTGGACTAATGTGCAGGCTGATGTGATTAGTTCATGATTGGCACAGACATGATGGGCCGAAGAGCCTGTTCCTGTGTTCTATGGTCTACTCTAAGTGCCGCCTCAACTTCACCCTATATAGTTGTAGCAAAACGTCCCTACTTTTAAACTTCAGCATCACCTGCCCCCACACCCATCAGCATTAATGGCTACAGTTCCACCTGTGGTCTTAATTGCTTGCTGTACCTACATGTTAACTTTTTGTTTCTTACAAAAGATAAATGCCACATGTGGTAAATGGCTAATTTTCAATTTGGAAAACTGTAACTCCTGGTATGTCACAAGAATCAGAACTAGGCTTTCAAAGACTCTCAATCTATATTCATAGTTTGTAGAGACTCAGTATTTTATGGCTAAATTTGCAGATTATGGAGGAAAGCAAGTTGTGAGCAGGTTTTGGAGAGTGTGTGCAGGGATTTACACAGGTTGGCTGAGAGGGGAAGAATTGGCAGATGGGGAAAAAAACATGTGAAATGGTAAGATTGTCCATTTTGTCCAAATTCTGGAAAATTCATCTTGGCGTGACAGGGGAAAAAGTAATCAGAAAAGGCTGGTGGTGAATTTAAGGAACTCTTCAAGAGCTGGGAAAAGCGCTTTGAGATGGTTTCTCAAAATGACTCCTAATGGGCATACAGAACCCATTAGAAATTAGGAGCAGACTTGGATTATTTACAATAAGGAGTGTAATTCTGTGTATAGTACAAAATATGACAAGTATAAAATGGAATGTTCCTCTCTGCAGCTTGAGGTAGAAGTTGCCTACAAAAAGAAAATAATGTTTAGTTGAAGTGCTTGTAGTCTTAACCGTTTTAAAATGTGAAATCTTGTTGAGTTAGTCTTTCAACCATCAACTATTATCAAGCCTCTTTCTAACTGTTACAGGACTCGGCAGGGATTGAAACAGAAGATAAGTGAAATTCAATTCAGGAAGACTTCAAATATATCACTTTGGAGCCCTGATTGCTATGCTTGTTACCTATCTCCTGCACCAATCCAAGTCCCAACTGCAGTGTATTGGACACCCACAGGTATATAAACATGTGTCTGGTAAATACAGAAGTGAGTACACATTAGAACCAGCTCTGTGGTCATTATCTTATTTTAATTATTGTTGACCCCTTTCTCACGATGAACAGCCAGCTGCTAGAAGCAGGAGATAGTGAGATCTGCAGATGCTGGAGATCAAAATTGAGAGGGTGTTGCTGGAAAAGCACAGCAGGTCAGGTAGCATCCGGGGAGCAGGAGAATCGATGTTTCGAGCTCATTCCTGATGAAGGGCTCTGGCATGAAACGTCGATTTTCCTGCTCCTCAGATGCTGCCTGACCTGCTGTGCTTTTCCAGCAACACACTCTCACCTGCTACAAGCAGCACTGCATGATTCAATTACTTCAAGAGAAGGAAAGGGTAATTTTAAAAATAAACAAACTAACCATTGTATACATCTATATTTGCATGGAGATTAATCAAAATAAATCTCCATCCTTTATATACCTGCTTTTAATTAATTCAGAGGATATGTTGCTGCTGACTGGCTAACCAAACATTCGTTGCCCATCCCTAATTACCCAGAGGGCAGTTAAGAGT
Organism: Hemiscyllium ocellatum; assembly: GCF_020745735.1. Lineage (NCBI taxonomy): Eukaryota > Metazoa > Chordata > Chondrichthyes > Orectolobiformes > Hemiscylliidae > Hemiscyllium > Hemiscyllium ocellatum. The sequence continues at coordinate 14,672,529 of NC_083436.1, forward strand.
CAACCACATTGCTGTGGGTCTGGAGTTACATGCAGGCCAGACCAGGTAAAATGGCAGTTTCCTTCCCTAAAGGACATTTGTGAACCAGATGGGTTTTCCCTGACAATCAACAATAGATTTGTGGTCATCATTAGATTCTTAATTCCAGATTTGAATTGAATTCAAATTCCACCATCTGCCATGGCAGGATTCATATCCGAGTCCCCAACTAAACCTCTGGATTAACAGTCCGGCAACAATACCAAGAGGCCATCACCTCATTTAAATCAAACCAGAAATGGCTGGTAAAGCTCAGCAGGTCTGGCAACATCTGTGAAGGGAAATCAGAGTTTACGTTTCAGGTCTGATGACCCAAAATGTTAACTCTGATTTCCCTTCACAGATGCTGCCAGACCTGCTGAGCTTTTCCAGCCACTTGTACTTTCATTTCTGATTTACAGCATCGAAAGTTCTTTTGGTGTTTACCTCATTTAAATGAATGATAATTAAAAATGGTCCATGAGATTAGTTTTATCAACAATCGTATCTATTCCTCTACTCACAACGTGACTTCTTGATCAAGTACATTTTCACAGGTACTGGTTGGTACATGTTACAATCATGTTACATGTTACAATTTCCTGAAGAAGGACTTATGCCCGAAACGTCGATTCTCCTGCTCCTCGAATGCTGCCTGGCCAGCTGGGTTTTTCCAGCACCACATTTTTCAATTCTGGTACTCCAGCTTCTGCAGTCCTCACTTTCTCCTCTATGTTACAATCATGTCCACTGGACCATATGAGATGTCTTCAGTAAGTTCAATGCCACCAATCCTTTTTATTGATATTGGTCTAAGTTACTGAGACCAAGTGAGGAAGGGTGCCCACACAAAGTCCTCAGAAAAGGTGAGGATCAGTCTTGTTAAACATTCTTGCTTATTACATAGTGCTTTGTAGCTCGTTACACTAAATCTGAGTTGTAGATAGTGTATTGTGAGTTATAAAGCTTGACATTTTACCATTGGCTACATTGACCTTAGCACTGGTACTGAACCAGGTAAGTATTAGAACCAAACAAAAACTGATTAACTCCTTGCTGGAACAGGCCTTTATATCCTCGTGAGTGGAGGTGGCCTCATAATGTCAGTTAAACCTTTCAGATGCTACCTAGTATAACCTATGTTAAGTTGCCATTGTTGTCATGGCTATCCCTCGAGGTCAAGGAGGATGGTCTTTGTTCTGTTGATCTAGTGATAGGCTCTCAGGTGGCTTATGAGTCCAATCTTGGCTTTGAAAGTTCTTTTGCATTCAGGATAAGTGGTTCCAGATGGCAGATGGGGCTTTGGTTGTTACTGTTTTGTTTTCTGTTTTCTTCTCTATTCTTCTGTATCTGCACATTTATTGGCTTCGGAAGTTGCTGCTCCTTCTCGGATGATGATTTGCCAGAGTTTCCTGTCCTCAGCATTGGTTTCCCAATTGTTGCTGTCAATGTTACATTTCTTCATGTTGGCTTTTAAGACATCTTTAAATCCCTTCTGTTGCCCGCCTCTTTAACGTTTGCCTTCTGTAAGCTGGAAGTAGAAGATTTGTTTCGACAGACGTTTGTCTTTCATCCGAACAACATGACCACTCCATCGTAGTTGGTTCTTGATGATGTAGGCTTCAATGCTTATTCTTTTTGCTTCGTTCAGCACGCTGATGTTGGTTCTTTTATCTTCCCAGCTGATATTCAAGACATTTTGAAGACATAATTGATGGAACTTTTCAAATGCCTTCAGATGTGGGCGGCACGGTGGCACAGTGGTTAGCACTGCTGCCTCACAGCGCTGGAGACCCGGGTTCAATTCCCGCCTCAGGCGACTGACTGTGTGGAGTTTGCACGTTCTCCCTGTGTCAGCGTGGGTTTCCTCCGGGTGCTCCGGTTTCCTCCCACAGTCCAAAGATGTGCGGGTCAGGTGAATTGGCCATGCTAAATTGCCCATAGTGTTAAATAAGGAGTAAATGTAGGGGTATGGGTGGGTTGCGCTTCGGCGGGTCGGTGTGGACTTGTTGGGCCGAAGGGCCTGTTTCCACGCTGTAAGTAATCTAATCTAATGTCATCAGTATGTTGACCAAGTTTCTGGTGCATACAGGAGCATTGGGATCACCACTGCTTTGTGAACTAATATTTTGGTGCCTGTCCTGATCGTGAGAGACTCTTGTTTGGAGATGTCCAAAAACTGTTCCAGTGCAGTTAAGACGATGTTGGATCTCATCATTAAGGTCGACATTGGAGGAGAGGTGACTTCCAAGATACAGAAAGTGCTCCATATTTCCCAGGGTTGTCGCGCCAAGTTGAATTGGTGGCTCTATCTGATTTGTCTCAGTTGGTGATGGTTGGTAGATGGTCTGAATCTTTTTGGAATTGACGGTAAGTCCAAGCTTTGTGTATGCACAGTTGAAGTCAGTCAGAATCTGTTGTCGGTGGTTTCTGAGAGAGTTTCAACACTGTTGTCATCTGCATATTGGAACTCGACAAGGGAACTCATAGATGTCTTGTTTTTGGAATTAAGATGGGCAAGATTGAAAAGTCTGCCATCTGCTCTGCAGACATTGTTGATTCCTGAGGGTAGGTTGTCCTTGATGATGTGGATGATTGTCGCAGTAAAAATGGTGAACAAAGTTGAGGCAATCGCACAATCCTGTTTTACTCCTGGTCTGACCTGAAAAGGCTCACAGTTCCTGTCGCTGATCATAACTGTGGCAAGAATGCCATTGTGAGAGAAGTCTCAGGATTCAAATATACTTTTCAGGGCATCCATGGGTGGATAGGACATCCCATGGGAGTTCCCTTGATACCAAGTCAAAGGCTTTGCTAAGATCAACGAATACCATGCCCAAAGGTTGAAGTTGTTCATGACATTTTTCTTGTAGTTGTTGCAAAGTGAAGATCATGTTGATTGTTCCACATGATGATCTAAAACCGGCTTGTATCTCCGGAAGGATCTTATCAGCGAAAGGCTTGAGCCGATTGTTCATGACGTGGGTGAGGATCTTTCCTGCTGTTGCTCACAGGAAAATTCCATGATAGTTTCTGCATTCAGATCGATTGCCTTTCCTTTTGTAAATGGTAATGATTGCTGAGTCTCTAAAGTCTGCTGGTTCATCTTCATTTACGCAGATCTTGATGAGAAATTGATGTAGTTGGAATTGAAGCAGGTTACCCCCAATTTTGTAGACCTTGACTGGTATTCCATTGAGTCCAGAGGCCTTGTTGTTTTTCAAGGTTCTGATGGTTTCTTTGACTTCTTTAAGTGTTGGTATTTGCTTAGGGAGTTGTCAAATGTGCTCTTTTGGAATGTTGTTAATCAAATTCCTGTCAAATGGGACGGTTTGATTTAGAGGATGTGCGAGGTACTCCCTCCATCCAGAATTGATGTCAGCATTGCTCTTCAGGATGGCTGTCCCATCTTTGCCTTCGAGAGGGGCGTGACCGTAAGTGGATGGGCCAAAAATAGCTTTAGTTGCATTGAAGAAGCTTCAAGTGTCATTGGTGTCTGCTAGTTGTTGGATTTCCTGAGCTTTCTTCCTCCACCATTGGCTTTTCAGGTTTCAGGGGCTGTTCTAGACTGCAGAGTTGCATTCCTCTTAGCGTTTCCTTTTGGTAGCTGATTGTTGGTCATTTTGTATGGTGATGAAAGCTTTTCTCTTTTCGTCAATAAGTTGTTGGAGTAGTTTGTCGTTAACATCAAAACAATCCTGATGTTTTTTCATCTTGAACCCAATTGTTTCTTTGCAGGAAGTGATGATAGTGTTCTTTTATTGATTCCAGTAGTCTTTGATGGATGGTGGGATATGTTGAGGCAGTTGTTCTTGAAGACTTTTCTGGCACATCTGTACATGGTTGATGTCTTGGAGGATGTCACCATTGAGCTTCTTGATGATGTTCTGATTTTGGTGTTTCCCTTTGGGCCGAATCTTCATTCTCATGGCAAACGAGATGAGTCAATGATCTGCCCAGCACTTGTTGGCACCAGTTATCAGCTCTTGTTATCAGTACTTCTTGTTGGTCCCATGATTCTACAATGATGTAGTCAAAGAGATACCAGTGTTTGAAGCATGGATGCTGCCAAGAGACTTTATACCCGTCTTTCTGGTGAAATAGGGTGTTTGTAATCACCAGATTGTGTTCAACACATTTGTTGAGGAGGAGTATTCCATTGGCATTGTTCTTGCCAACTTCTTCCTTGCTTATTATTCCAGTTCAGAGCCTATGATCTTTCCTGACACTGGCACTGAAGTCACCCAAGAGAATCATTGGTAACAGAGGAAAGGACGTCAAGGTGGGCATAGAAGTTCTCCTTTACTTCAACTTCAGCGCCCAGAGTTGGAGCACAGGCACTGAAGGTGGTGGCATGGTGGTTTTTGAAGAGCTGGATTCGCAGAGTCATGAAACATTCATTGATTCCCAGTGGCTGCTCTGTCAGCTTCTGAAGCAGGCTGTTTTGGATGGCAAAATCTAGTCCGTGGATCCTTGGTTGATTCAGGATCAAGTCCTTTCCAGAAAAAGGTGTATTGACCTTGCTCTTCTTTGGGTTGCCCTGCTCCACTCTGCAGATCTCACTCAGAGTAACAATGTCAAAGTTGAATTTTTGGAGTTCCTGGACAACAAAGGCAGTTCTCATCTCAGGCCTGTCTGAGTTTGTGTTGTCCATCAGAGTTCATATACTCCAGGTTCCAAATTGCATAGTTTTACTTCTCGATGTTGTTTGACTGCATGATGGTGATCCCTTTGGGGCACCTTTTCAAGCCCCCTCCCAGTTCAGGGTGAGCAGAGTGGATCCTCAAAAGGGCTGCCCAGATGTGAATACTGGCACCAAACAACTTTCCTGCTTCTGTCAAAACGTTGAGCGACTGAATCAAGTATTCACCATTTCGTGCCAGTTCTTAACTTGGAGCTTCCAGCCATCACGTTGCCTGTTCCTGTTGCCCTCTTCCAATTGCTGAAAGATTTGAAGAAGTATCCCACAGAGTGCAGACGTCTGCGAGTGTATTTGTTTAATGTGTACTTGATGTTGCACTCCAAGAAGCACACAATACTTCACAAATCAATCAACTGTTTCCAATGGCATGGATGGAGCTGATGAATTTCTTATCACCTTCATCCACCATTGAGGTCTTGGTTGGATTGTTCTTTGTCAGGGACCTCCCCCTTGACCTTATCGCCATGGGTGACCCTACCAGGAGCATAACCCCAGATGGCATCGCTCATGAGATCTCAGGACCACACAAGCTTCTCCACCATGACAAAGTGACAATCCACAGAGAGTTAATTTGCCATAATCATGTGCTGACAAGCTACTTGGTCACAGTGGTATCCAAAGTGGCAGGCAAAGTTTATACCTCACTTGGCATACATGCCTATACCTAAGAAGAGTCAAGGAAAGTAAATCATGATAAATTTACATGAGGGAAAAATATTATTTATTGCTGATTTTCCTCACTGACCTCTTGGTAGCCATCATCACCAATTTTATTCATGCTCATTCGACGCAGATCACAGCAGAGTTACAACATTGTAAAGTGCTTTGTTTTTGGTAGAAAATGCTTACGCATATCATGAATTTACTTCTGTGTTTTTTTTCAACATTGGCTATTATTTCTAGCGACTGTGTCACTTGATGTAAAGTGATACCAATATTGTTATTAGTTGGCAACGTCCACAAAATCAACTGGGCAGACTTCACACAACATAAGCACTACTTCTCACATCAACTGCATGGGAATCATGGAGAGTCTCTCAACAGTTATGTGAGACCTTGGTTAACCACAGGGAGAACTGCTGTGGGAAACAGAAACATCACACCAGAACAGTGCAGGGTGGCATTTGACAATTGGGGTTAAGTCATATTGGCCCAGAGGTTTGCTGAGTCAGGACAAATCTGGAACCTTTTTTAAAATTGCAGAAGAGACCTGTGTCCAGACATCCGGCCTCCATTTCCAGGCAGATTCTATTTTGCCATTTGGGGGCGGGCCATGAATTGCACAGACCAGAAACTCAAACTTGGCCAGGCCTTTTGTTGACTGCTTAGTGCAAGCAAGTGTGGGAACCATGACTTTGTGGAGGGGGCATAAATGCTTGTGAAGGGTGGATGAAAGTCCTGTTCAATTTGTTTAAAGCTCTTGAAGCTCATAGTTTAATTACTGAAGTGTAATTTTACTGCTTGAGATTGATGGCAGGCCACAAGGGAGAAACGGGGGAGGGGGGGGGTGGAGAGGGAGAGAAGTGGAGATTGTGAAAGAGGAAAATAAGATCCTTGCGGTTTCTTTAGATTCCTTTGTGCTCCGGATCGCCAAGTGGATGACAGGGAAGACTGCCAGCCTCGCTGAAGGATGACTGAGGGATGAAAAAAGATTGTTTTGAAATCGAAGCGGTTGTAACATCTCCTCACATCAAGGTAAGAGGAGCAGGACAGCAACAGCATGTAACTGAACAAGCTACCTCAACATGTCGGAAAGGGGGTGCAGGTAAATGCAGCAAGTGGTGAGATAAATGGTTAGAAACATCTGTACCAATGTACATAGGAGCAGGAGTAGGCCTCAAATCTGTTCTACCTTCAATAGGATCATGGTTGATCGTCCATCTCAGCAGCCTGTTCCTACTTTCTCCCTGTACGCTTAATAACGAAATCTAACTCCTTCTTGAAAATGTTCAATGTTCTGGCTTCAAGCAGGAGCTGATGATAGCTGTGCCCTCACAGTGTCAGATTTGTGCCACTCCATTCTTAATATCACTATGGGTGGACCTAGACCAGATGGACCTCCAGCTTCTCGGGAAGGCAATTCAGCACAAGTTCATTAAATGTACCTAAGGCTGAGCAACAAATAGCGAGCTGTCTGTGTCCGATGGTCACCCAGAAGGAAACTGCTGTCGAAACCAACCACAACTTGCAACTGTATGAACACACTTCTAATTGTATTAATTGGTATGTGCCAGGAATAAAAACTGGAAAATCCAACTAGAAACTGTTTGCACCTGATTCTTTGGGCAGCCCAGTGGCTCAGTGGTGAGCACTGCTGCCTCACAGTGCCAGGGATGCTGATTCGATTCCAGCTTTGGGTGGCTGTCTGTGTGGTGTTTGCACTTTCTCCCAGTGTCTGCATGGGTTTCCTCTGGGTGCTTCAGTTTCCTCCCACAATCCAAAGATGTGAAGGTCAGGTGAATTAGCCAAGCCAAATTGCCCATAGTGTTAGGTGCATTAGTCAGGGGTAAATATAGGATGGGGAATGGGTCGGTGTGGACTTCTTGCGCCAAAGGGCCTGTTTCTACACTGTAGGGAATCTAATCTAATTTTGGCAGTGATCCCCTGTGATTTACTGGGAACAGGTAACCAGTAAGAGGGACTGACTGGCTGATGTAGCCCACTGTAACCTTGCTGGTCACATAAGTGTTGTGTCTGCTTTGGGCTGCTTTGTCAATGGTATTGTGTTGAGTGCCAATCAATTTCTTTCAACAAGGTGCATGATAAACTTCCAGCTATTGAATACTGTTTAATCTTCAACATTCTAAATACATATTTTACAGGGTGGAAATATCCAATTTCTGTCTGTGCAATTGTTATCAGTGATATCACTGTGCAATCATTTCATTGATTCCTCGCCATGAGTCCAGTGGAAGAAAATGTCGTTAACGTACCTGGTGAATAGTGCTGCTTGGAGGTCCTGTGCAGAAAAGAAGTGAAAATGTTGACATAATGGGTTGCATATTTGGTCCCCATGGCTGTATAGTATGTCTGGATGAAGAACTGGTTGTCAAAGGTGAAGATGATGTGATCGAGAATGAAGTGGATGAGTTGTAGGATGGTGCTCAGAGATTGGCAGTTGTTGATATTGAGTACTGAGGCTGTTGCTGCGATGTTGCCATTGTGGAGAATTCTGGTGTAGAATGCTGAAACATCCATTGTAACGAGGAGATTCTCACACAGGGTTTCCATTGCCTGACATGATGGAACGATCAGGTGCAGGTGTACACCAGCATCCCCCACAATGATGGCCATCTTGAAAGCCGTTGTACAGGGGACCCCCACCTTCTGTCTCGACACTACAGATTTCTTTCAGAAACTCAGCACCCATGGATCAGTCGAACCGGGAACATTCCTCGTCACAATAGATGTTTCAGCACTCTACACCAGCATCCCCCACAATGATGGCATCGCAGCAACAGCCTCAGTCCTCAACACCAACAACTGCCAATGTCTGAGCACTATTCTACAACTCATCTGCTTCATCCTCAACCACAACATTTTCACCTTTGAAACCAGATCTTCATCCATATACATGAATCAGCCAAGGGGACGTTATTTGCACCCCAATATGCCAACAGTAACATGCACAAGTGCGAACAAAACCTCTTTGCTGCACAGGACCTCCAACTGACACTATACTCCCTCTGGATCCATTGTGAGGAGACACTGAAACAACTATACTGTGATATCAACAAATTTCATCCCACCATCAGATTTACCATGGATTACTCTTTAGTATCTATCTCAATCTTGGACACATGCATCTCCATTAAGGATGGGCACCTCAGTACCTCACTCTACCATAAACCCACAGATAACCTCACAATTCTGCACACCTCCATCTTCCACCCTAAACATATTAAACCAGCCAACCCCTATGGACAAGCCCTATGCATAGACAGGATCTGTTCAGATGAGGAGGAATGCAACAGACACCTGAAGATGCTTAAAGATGCCTTCATAAGAATGAGGTATGATGCTCAACTCATCGATCACCAGTTCCGATGTAACACAGCGAGAAATTGTCATAACCTTCTCAGGAGACAGACATGGGGCGCAACCGATAGCGTACCCTTCATTGTCCAGTACTTCCGGGAGTGGAAAAACTACGTTCTTCACAGCCTGTAACACATTATCGATGAGGATCAGCACCTCGCTAAGACCTTCCCTACGTCTCCACTTCTCGCCTTTAAACAACTGCCAAATCTTAAACAGATCATTGTTCACAGCAAACTGCCCTGCCTTCAGGACAACATCAACAACAACACCGTACAACCCTCTCATGGCAACCACTGCAAAATGTCGACATGGATACTCCCATTACACGTGGGGTCACCACCCACCATGCACGCGGCAGGTACTCGTGTAACTTAGCCAATGATGTCTACCTCATACACTACAGGCAAGGCTGCCCCGAGGCATGGTACATTGGCAAAGCCAAGTAGGTGCTACGACAACAGATGAATGGAAACCAGGAAACAATCACCAGACACGGGTGGTCCCTTCCTGTCAGGAACACTTCAGTGGTCTGGGATATTCGGCCTCAGGTCTTTGGGTGAGCATCCTCCAAGGTGGACTTCAGTATATACAACAACGCAGAGTGGCTGAGCAGAGGCTGATAGCCAAGTTCGGTACCCATGGGGATGGCCTCAACCGGGACCTTGGCTTCATGTCACACTACAGGTGATCCCACTGCACTATACACTCTCACATGCATACCCACAAGCACACATACACACACATTCTTACATACTCACACACTCACATGCACCCACTCTCATACACATGCTCTCTCTCAGACGCACACACGTACACCCACATACTCACATCCAAGCTCAGACCCTCTCACAGGCTTGTACTCAGTCACACTCACACACACACCCTACCAGATATGCACACATGCAAACGTGCACTCACATTCACATGCACATACTCACATACACACTCTCTCTCCCTCACATGGACACACGCACATATAAGTCTATATGTGCCAAAAAATGTACAATCTACAGGCAGTCAATCCATGTAACATTTTCTAAATTCCTACTTTGAAAATCGAACCAGTCTGACTCAAGATTAACATACAGACAGATTCTAACCTCACGCCTTTAATACATTGTCATGAACCAAAACCTGTAAACCATTCTAAGAGATGAAAGACCTAACAGCAGCCTAGGTTTTTCTATATATTGTTTTATTTGCATGACAATGTGACCTTTTACTATTAATTCTGTGTCTTACCTGATGAAGGAGCTGCTCCAAAAAGCTAGTGCTTCCAAATAACCCTGTGGGTCTATAAACTGGCGTTGAGTGGTTTTTAACTTTGTCCACCCCAGTCCAACACCGGTACCTCCAGATCATTTATCCTCAATCACCTTTGCTCACCCTCAATCACTCATCCTCACTTAGTCACTCACTCCCACTTGCTCACTCCCACTCACATACTCCCACTTACTCACTCCCACATACTCACCCACATTCAATCCCTCACCCGCACTCCCACACCCACACTCACACTCCCACTCCCTCACCCACACTCCCTCACCCACAATCCCTCACCCCCCTCACACTCCCACCCCCACCCCACACTCACTCACCCACTCCCACACTCCCTTACACACACTCCCTCACCCACATTCACACACCCACACTCTCACACCCACACTCCCTCACCCACACTCATCCACCCATATTCCCTCACCCCCATTCACTCACCCACACTTCCTCACCCGCACTTCCTCACCCACACTCCCTCACCCACACTTCCTCACCCACACTCCCTCACCCACACTCCTTCACCCGCACTTCCTCACCCGCAATCATTCACCCACATTCACTCATCCATATTCCACCACCCCCACTCACTCAACCCCAATCCCTCACCAACACTCCCTCACCCACACTCCCTCACAGACACTCCCTCACCGACACTCCTTCACAGACACTCCCTCACCCACACTCCCTCACCCACACTCCCTCACCCACAATCCCTCACCCACAATCCCTCACCCACACTCCCTCACCCACACAATGGTCATCACAGACCCAAAGTAAGAGTTGATACAGTAGAGGGAGATGCCACGATAAATGAGGGAAAAGCTAGGAAATGGGGTTCATGGAGCTCAGGAAGCCACAACTAACACAGCAACAACACTGCATGTGCTTCAAACACACAGCCATGCATGAAATTCAAAGGAGTGCAAACCACAGTGGGGTCAGCCAGGGGCTACTGCTACAGACAGACACAGACTCATCTGATCCCAGTCCAGGTAGTTGGTCAGTCCAGTAGGTCCAGTGCAGTCAGTCTGGGAGTCCAGGTAAATCATCAGGGTACAGTGGAGGCACTAATCCAGTGGTTTAACTAATTCTTTCTGTAATGGGACAAAGGGAAGGACTGAGTATGATGGTAGTGGATGAAAGAACAGTTAGTGGTGATGCATAAGCAAGAGAGGTGAAAGATGTCTCCACTGATTGAGTTGGAAGCAAGGAGAGCAAGAAGGGTTAGTAGTTTTGGTGAATGAGGTGGGTGAGAGCCATTGAATGGACAGGTGGACACAGTACTGAGAATTGTGGTCCATGACCTTTGGTGAGAGGTGTCTGCAGTATCAGAGTTAGAGTGAGCGCAGGCCCAGAGTGTGCGAGAGCGCGGAGAGAAGATGACGACATTTATCCTTGTGGAGCACAAAAAATCATTCACGTTCCCCCTGCAATGCTATGTGCTGTATTTCACCTGACCCAGACCAATATGGGCCAGGCTGGTGGTGTTCGGTGAGGTGACTTACATCACCCATCAGCAGGAAAAAGCACTCGTTTCCTCCCTGTCATCTGACAACACCTCCAGGTTTCCACCAGGGAATCAAGGGGCTAACCTGCCCATCTGGACCATTTCTCCAGACAAGACCACTGGGTGAAGTCCAGTTCCTGCCTCACAGCATCTGAAATGTGGTTTAATTGCAATTTAAATGTGTTTGACTGTCATTAAGTCCTGGAAGCTGCAAACACTTGTGCCTCTCCTGGTACCTGATTCCAAACACCGGTGCTGAGGCAATAATCGTGCATAATTCATGAGATGAAGCACGGAGGAGTGTGTGATAAAAGATGATGTGGATCAAAGGAAGTGTGTGCCATGAATCTCACTTGATAAATCACTTGCCAAAAAAATGGGGAAGTTCAATCTTTTGTTTCGATGTTTGTGTTAAGATATGTCTAACTGTACAGACATTGGTGAGGCAACACGTGAACCCAGAATGGGACTGTGGCAGACGTTGGCGTGCTGGCATGTGAGCCCAGAGCAGGACTCAGGCAGATGGCATCAAGGAGACTGGTGAGGCTGGTGAGAGACTCTCCGTGGTGTCAAGAGGAATGGTGAGCCTGGTGAGAGACTCTCTGTGGTGTCAAGGAGGATGGTGAGCCCGGTGAGAGACTCTCCGTGGTGTTAAGGAGGATGGTGAGGCTGGTGAGAGACTCTCTGTGGTGTTAAGGAGGATGGTGAGCCTGGTGAGAGACTCTCCGTGGTGTTAAGGAGGATGGTGAGCCTGGTGAGAGACTCTCTGTGGTGATAAGGAGGATGGTGAGCCCGGTGTGGGACTCTATCTGTGGCATCAAGGAAGCGGCTGAGAGGAGGATCAAGCGCGGGACCCAGTGTCCATCGCTACATCGGCCGAGGCGATGTCGGCAGCATAGGCCTGAAAGAAAAAGATGGCAACTGGAGAACAGCGACCTTGATTTTGGTTGGATCCACCACTGGCTATATATATCTTTTTAAAAAAAACTATTCTTACACTATTCAAAATAGTACCAGAACCATGGCAATAGTGGAAATATTTCACTGTATTTTTCACGGTAAAATATATCTGTCAATAAAGCTATTCATTCATGCAAATATATAGCTTTCTTTGTTTATTTCTTTTGGGTAAAAAACTTTCGTTTTGTTGCTAAAGAACATCTGAATGCTTCAGTAACTAACTTTCAGGGGAACAATCAGCAAATTGGAAATATCTGATTTATCAATCCAGGTCGCATTCTGGAATCTGACTGGTTGAGTATCATCGTCAGCTGTAATTATAATGTAAGGCTTTAATTCATTAGGTGTTCCATTTTTTTCTCAGCTGAGTTCAAATGGGATAATTGAAAAGCCCAAGTGGCGTGAGACTGGGCGGATGTAGCGATGGATACTGGGTCCCGCGCTTGATCCTCCTCTCAGCCGCTTCCTTGATGCCACAGATAGAGTCCCACACCAGGCTCACCATCCTCCTTATCACCACGGAGAGTCTCTCACCAGGCTCACCATCCTCCTTAACACCACGGAGAGTCTCTCACCAGGCTCACCATCCTAATTACTGTAGTTATGGCCATTTCAACTGGTCACAACTGCCAGCACACACTTGCAGTCTGATTCATTGGTTGCAGTTATTGTGTTATTGAATATTCCTTCAGTTATTCAAAGAGGTTACCTTACAACCTTCATCATTCCAATTATTCAGTCCAGGAAGATAAACCTCAAGGGAAAATGCCAACTTCAGGCAAATTTATGATGCCAGGACAGGCAATTTTAGAAATGTTGTCTGTTCTCTTCCCAGGAGAAAGTGAGGACTGCAGATGCTGGAGATCAAAGCAGAAAACGTGTTGCGGGAAAAGCGCAGCAGGTCAGGCAGCATCCAAGGAGCAGGAGAATCGACGTTTCTGGCATGAGCTCTTCTTCAGGAAGGGCTGAAGAAGGGCTCATGCCTGAAATGTTGATTCTCCTGCTCCATGGATGCTGCCTGACCTGCTGCGCTTTTCCAGCGACACATTTTCAGCTTTGTCCTCTTCCCCGCCACACTCCACTCACTGGGAGGACCTGTACACATCTCAATTTTATCATTAAGGTAGATATTGTTAGCAGACACCAGCAAGGAAGATTGGACAACAGATTCCTCACCCCTTTACAATCCAAGAGAAACTCAATGCCAAACAAATGCTAAATCCATCTGTTTATTCACCCCTACCAAGGTGCCACATTCATGTCAGATTCTAGTGAAAGCAGATTGAGATTATGCTCAGGAAAGTTATTTTAAAAGGTACACAGCTAACTCTATGATCATCAGCTGGTGCCAGTCCCAAATCAAATGGAACTTTTAGTATTTGTGTTGACTTAGATATATTTGCAAATCAGCCTGATCAGATATGTTATTATACAAGTCTGGGGCAGATAGGACTTGAAGCCAGACCACCTGGCTCAGCGGTAGGGGCATTACTGCTGCACCACAAGGGCCCTTTTTAAAACTGAATAATCTGTCAACTGGAACAAACCTCAATTCAATCATCTCCAAATCTACACTTCCACTGGAGAGATCCCACCCTTCTTAATAACTAAGATGTTTCAAATTTTCCTCATCAACCTGTTCAAAGATGCTATTGCACATCTCTGGAGCAAGTGTGACTTGAACCCTGGCCTCCTGACCCAGAGGTATGTGCCATAACAGCTCCCTTTTTATATCGACTCAGCACATTTGACCAAAGCAAGATTGGATGTGGTATTGGAATGAATTATTAGAATGAGGTGCTTACATATTATGACCTAGCTATTCCAACCATAACAGTGACAGACTGATCAATCAAAGGTCTTATTTCAGATATCTAATGATAGTATCAGATGGAACAGCACAGCAGGTCAGGCAGCAGCCAAGGAGCAGGAGAATCAACATTTTGGGCACAAGCCCTTCATCAGGAATTCTTGATGAAAGAGCAGTGCTCTGAAAGTTAGTACTTCCAAATAAACTTGTTGGACTATAACCTGGTGTTGTGTGATTTTTAACTTTGTCTTCCCCAGTCCAACACCGGCACCTCCTCAATAAAGTGGGCATTGCTTACGTAATCAACCCTGACCTGGGATTCACCTACATCAAGTAGATGGCACTAACTAGTTTCTCATCCCATAGGCATCAATTACAAAGCATCATTTCAAACGTGTCAAGTCTGAATTATTTTGGTAACTTCAGTAATTATTTACCATATGCTTAGCCATTTAAACGTTCTGCTCATTTCTGGGAAAGTCAGGTCTTTAAGCAGATTGAATCATCTCTTCAAACCTTGTTAAAGCACAATTACCATAGCGATGAGCACCAAAATGCAGCTGCGAACAATTAGAAGAGTCTGTTACTAACTGGAAACTTAAATTGGTGACAATAAATATTTAAAGATGTAAAAAGAAACAAAAAAAGCTAACTGGAAACATCCTGTTGTTCCAAAAATGTTTTGGTGATTTTGTTTTTCTCAGTTTGAACTATATATGAGGCGGAGACTGTGTTTCGAAACTGACTTCAGAAGTTGGTGTTGGTTAGCCTGATTATCCTCGGAAAATAGGTGTTCATCAATCTCTGTCAGATTTCCAGAAAAATACTGAAGGTAAAGACAAGGAGAGACTTGACTATTCACCATCTCTTATACTAGGAAATTGTAGTTATGATCCTGTAACTGGCAAAACAGTTCTATTTTCACATGAACATTGGCTCATCCTCAAACAGCCCGGGGCACAGTCATCCCATTGCAGAAAGACATTTACAACGTACAGGTCTTGCTGTCCATGGGGTGGCCAAAACATTCTCGTCCCACTTCCACTTACCAACTGCCAAACTTTGGATTATCAGCAGTTTATAATCAACCTTATTCATTTTGTATTTATAAAATAAATCCTTATGTTACTTAGAACCAATTAATATCCACAGCAGCAACTTATGTTTAAGTCCAAAACCCTTCCACACATATAAACAGAAATGTTCCAAAACCTTTGTTAAAAATTTTAATTAAAAATATAATTAACAGGTTCAGCCAATCAGACCTGCTAGTAGGAGTGAAAACAATAAATGCTGGAGATCCAGCAGGTCATGCAGAATCCATGGAGAGAAAGCAAGCTCACGTTTCAAGTATGGATGACTCTTCATTGGAGCAGACGTGAAGTGAAAGGTTTTAGATTAGATTAGATTAGATTACTTACAGTGTGGAAACAGGCCCTTCGGCCCAACAAGTCCACACCGACGCGCAACCCACCCAGACCCATTCCCCTACATTTACCTCTTCACCTAACACTACAGTCAATTTAGTGTGGCCAATTCACCTAACCTACACATTTTTGGATTGTGGGAGGAAACCGGAGCACCCGGAGGAAACCCACGCAGACACGGGGAGAATGTGCAAACTCCACACAGAGAGTTGCCTGAGGCAGGAATTGAACCCGGGTCTCTGGCACTGTGAGGCAGCAGTGCTAACCAGTGTGCCACCGTTCTGAACCTTATCATCATAGCTCATTTTTGTTTCAGTCACGTCAAAGAAAGGAAATAAGATATGCTTTACTTGTGTATAGGAAGACACTGCCAAAGACAGATATGTGTCCAAACTGCTAGGCTTTTCTGACTATCCCCTGGAATCTGCTGAAATGATTGCGGATGAAGTTCTGGAAAAAGGAAAGTTTGGGCTTCCAGCAAGTATAGGACTTTTTTTCCAGCTGAGAAAACCAAGGCCAGCTCTGGGATTCATCACAATTCTTTCTGGACAGAACCCAAAGTTCTTAAAGCTGGTTGCTGGGTTCATATTGTCAATAGTGCACTCTAAGCAAGTCCACGTGAGTTAGATGTTGACATAAATGCTATGGCAACAAAACTATGTGGTCAATTCTCTTCATCAGCAGTGCAAGGGAAAGCCTTAAAACATTTGAAACATGTTGTTAATCTGCAGTGAGTTGAGCTCATCAAGTGTTTAGTTACATGTTGGTTACAATTGGGAAAGCTGTACATTGTATTGTGCCTTGTTCTAATTCAGCAGCCCTTGTGGAAATTCTTTACGAAAGATGAAGAGTTGTTTGAGGGTGATAGCAAAACTACCTATACAAATGTTGTTTACATTTCCTTATGTCCTGTGTCAACTTGTTTCCCATGTTTGAAGAAGTCTATGTAAAGCGGCAGTCTATGCAGACATTGCAACTTAGCTGCATGGTATCATTTAGCACTTGCATAGAAAATATGCAAAATACTACTGGACTGTTTCTCTACCCAAAAAGCATTGGGTGCACTGGTTCATTTTCATTCTCTGGTACCAAGGCATGAGTTAGCTCTTTTTTTAACAGAAATCATGAGAGGTCACCTGACAACTTCCATCATAGGTCAAGATAAACTGTCAATTTTTGTACTTGTTCATGAACTGTGAGCTTCACATAGGGGCCGGCATTGATTGCCAATCCCTAACTGCCTTCAGAAGGACAATGATGAGCTATCTTCTTGAAATGCTGCAGACTATAAGAACATCGGCCGTGTTATTAGGTAGAGACAACCAAGCAGCAGTGAAGGAATAACAATGTTTTTTAGATTAGACTTACAGTGTGGAAACAGGCCCTTCGGCCCAACAAGTCCACACCGACCCGCCGAAGCGCAACCCACCCATACCCCTACATTTATCCCTTACCTAACACTACGGGCAATTTAGCTTGGCCAATTCACCTGACCCGCACATCTTTGGACTGTGGGAGGAAACCGGAGCACCCGGAGGAAACCCACGCAGACACGGGGAGAACGTGCAAACTCCACACAGTCAGTCGCCTGAGTCGGGAATTGAACCCGGGTCTACAGGCGCTGTGAGGCAGCAGTGCTAACCACTGTGCCACCGTGCCGCCCACTAGCCAGAATGTTCCAAGCCAGAATGGTGTGTAGCTTGGGAAGGAACTAAGAGGTGGTGGAGTTCCCATGCACCTGCTGCCCTTAGTCTTCTAGGTGGTAAATGACAAGGTTTGAGCAGATGTTGTTGACATGATGAGTTGCTACAGTGCTTGTTGTCAATGGCGCCAGCCACTGATGCTGTGGGTCAGTAGTAGAGCAAGTGAACTTTGAAGGCAATGGATGGTGTGACAATCAAATGGTCTGCTTTATCCCAGATGGTGTTGAGCTTCCTGAATGTTGCAATCACCCAGACAAATAAAGAGATGGTTATTGCCTGGCACTTGTGTGTTACGAATGTTATCGCCCTTATCAGCCCAAATCTGAATGTTATTCAGCTCTTGCTACATGTGGACTTAGACTATTTCAGTAAATGGGGCATTACGAATTAAGCTGAATATTAATCAATGTTGGCAAATATCTGACCTTATGATGGAAGGAAGATCATTGTTGAAACAGGTAAAAATGATTACATGATGCTTTTTAAAAAGTTTTAAAAGCGTCCATCATCTTTAGACATTCACAAGCACAGGAAATGAGCTGTTGGGAAATGAATTATTCGCTAATTAATTATTTGCAGGAATCCCCACAAATAGTGATAACATCCTGAAATCACAAGAACATCCCCACATCTTCCACCCCTCTCAACTTCCTCCAGTCTCACCACCAACAATTCCCCATTTCAGCTCATCAGCAATACCTCTGGACCTCAACAACAGCCCATGTTTTCCCCTAACCTGCTGGCACGCTGTCTCACACCAATGTAGTCTTCTTCAGGAGCATCCAGAAGGTATTTATTTATGAAAGCTATTGTGATTAACAAAATAGACTGCCATTGTATGTAGTAAGGAAAGATTTGCTGAGAAACTTTCTTAAACGTGTTGATCCTTTACATGGGGCTAATTTTAAAGAGGGAAACAAACATTGCCATTTATTTGAATCTGTTTTATATTTATACTGCTAACATTCAGGAATAGAAATTCACCCTGGCTAAAATGACAAAAATCAAATGTCCTTCATAGGCTGAATTTTCAGATCCATAGACTTTAATGGAACTGATTACTTTGCAAGGTTCACAACAGATGAACCAAATCATATCACGTACTTTAGTGATACTGCTCAAATTGAATTTCTAACACCCAGTATGTGAAATCCTACCTCACAGCTGCTATTGTGTTTCAAGAAACATGTTTCCTGAATAACCTGAGGTATTTAAGGCTGTTTTTGAAAGTCTTTTGCTACTTCATGATGTGTGCCTTTTATTGCTGTGCTCAGCACAATCTCATCACTCTCAACCGAGGTCATTCTGCAATGCAGCATGCCTGTCGAGGATAAATGAAATGTTCCCACAAAAATATGGGTGTATGTGCCTGCCTGACAAAGTCACAAATGTCTGCCAAGGAATAAACAAAATGAATTACAAGAAAAAATTGCGAACTCAGAATCGACGTCTTAATAATTGGCTTTCTCATGTCACTGTTGCTTTGAACAATATATGTTAATTTTTGGAATTCAAAATCATTTTTACTTCACTGACAGAAAACATGCCTTTACTCCGGCTGCTTTTCTTCCTTAGTAGTGAAATTGAAAAGGAAAGCTGCCAGAGGCTAAGACTTTAGCAACTTGAACGTTGGTCCATTACCAAGCATAGCACTGAACAAATAAGGAAGTGAGGAAAAATGGTTTTAAAAGAGCCAAGTTAATGACCACCCATTTGTTGAACAGCCCTTAGAAAGATTATGTGACTGTGTGTGGGAGAAAAGGAGCAAGTTGAAATTGAGCAATGCTGGCTCCAGAACTCTGTTCAGTCGACATCAAAGAATCTACAGATGAACAGTTCCTCATTAAGAACCCTAGTTGAGCAATTTTAGTCTGAATAGTTGCCAGTAGATTTTAGCCTTTATTTGTTACATAAGGCTGGTTTTATACAGGGAGCCTGCTGCAAACAATCAAGCCCCAAATTTGGTAAAAAAAATACAACAGCATTCAGAATAGGTACCCCCAGATACATTTTTGTTCTCAAAATATTGCAGTGCCCTTACAATGACCTGCAAGTTTGAGGGCGATTAGGATGAGCGATAACTACTAATTTTGCCATCACTGTTCATATCTTATAATAGAGTAAAGAAGAAAGAAAGTAAATATTGTTGCTCACGCCACTAAAAGTGCTCTTCTGTGCCTGACATCAGGGATGATGTGGGTAGTCATGCCTAGTTCACGCCCAATGAACTGGTGGGAAGATATTTTCAAATTAACCTGTTCATGGATGTTATTATACCCCTCTGAAGCAGGGGGCATTTACTTAAACCCAGGCCTCCTTGCCCAGAGATAGGTACGCAACCACTTCACCACAAGAGCCCCCTGACCTGATGGGAACAACCCATCACTTATCTCTGGGAGACCTGACTAAATTTAAGTGCAATCAGGCACTTAGCTAATCCAGGCCCCAGTGGAGTGGCTGTCCCCCCCACCAAAAGCTGCCTGGGAGCTGCAGTGCTGCCAGTAATTGATGTTGTGCCTCCGTGTGGGGGGGTGGGGTGGGGGGGGTTGGGGGTGGTTGGTGGATCAGACCTTTCCATCCCTGCACCATAAATGCAGGACAGACTTCCTGCCACAACACCCTGGTCTCCTCTGAAATCCGTCCGTCTTAATAAAACAGGATGCCTTGCTGGATGTTCAAGAGTTGTTTGGAATAAACATGTCAGACTGCGAATTTCTTATGGTTTAATTCAATCATTATGCATCTACCTTCCCTTTAATGTTCTTTAACTTGTATATTTGGTCATGGTTGTGCAACTTGCTATCGCCAACATGCGTATTCAGCCACTTCCATGTCCTCAGCGACTCCTTGTTTCAAATCTGCCACTTCTGCCATATCCCTAACCCCATCATTGCATTTAACTTTCTCAAGCACCAGAACCAAAGTCATGTACTCAAGAGAATGTAGTTACTGAATTAAAAGTATTTCCAATGGATAAAGTACTGAGCAGAAGGGAAAATATGAATCTGGGGATTGAAGAAGTGTCATTTCTTTGAATAGCCATGATTATGGAGCACCAATTCTATGTGGAGTTAGTGGAGTTTGTACATATGCATGTGGATCAGACCATAGAGAAACGGAAGAAATCCACAACATACATCTTCAGCACATTCCGGATGTTTCTCACAATTTGAAGAAAACTCTGGAGAGTGTGACAGTCCAGGATGTTTCTGGAACATCAGGGCTTCAGGATTAATGATACCGATAGCAGAAGAGTTGGTAACTAAAGGATACAAATTTAAATTAGTCAGCAAAAAGCACACAATTAGTAAAATAATTGCACATTATAAGTGCTTTCAATCATCCTGCTTGGACATGTTATGACTCATTCTTGGAACAGGTGCCTTCTAGCCAAGAGAAAGGAACACTACTACTGTGCAACATGAGCTCTAATACTGAGAAAGCTGGGTGGTGGGATTTGAACACAAGCCTCTTTACAGACTGAAGCCTTAATCCAGCACCTTAATGCACTTAGTCAGACTCACCCAATTATACATTATACGCAGCCTAAGATGCTGTTGGGAGCAATTTAGTACAAACTTTCAAAGGGGAATTGGGTAAATACTTGAAATTGAACTCTTTTTATCCAGAGGAAAAAGGCAGGGAAGTTAAAGCAACTGGATAATTCCTTCAAATAGCTGTATAGGCCAATTGGCTTCCTTCTACACTGTATATTCTCAAATTCTATAATTTATCTTATTTTTATTTTCCACTGATAATAAAATTAGCTGTAGCCCATATGGCCTTCTTCTCACCATTATCAATTCACACAGACTGCAGCAGTTCAAGAAGGTGAGTTGTCATGACCTTCTCTCAAGAATTAGAGATGGCCAATAAATGTTGGCCTTGATCATACCATTGACATCCAATTGGAGTCTTTAAAGAAAAGTCACAAAGGTGAACTCCAGCAAAGTCAGGGACAGTCCCTTCCACAATTTGTTTCTTTGAAGGGTCAATAGGAATTCTGAAAGGGCAACACATTTGAGTTCAGAGTTGGTATTTTCTGGGGTCAAGTACCAATCTCATCACATCCTGAAACCTGGGTGCAGAAAGAAAGCTGAATCGCTGTTTGGAACCTGGCACTGACAATTCCATGCCGATAAATGTCTTCGCTGCAACTGAGAGATGACGGTTCCCACAAAGCAATCACTTGATTTATGTCACAGAAACAGCATCAATCAACCCAATACAGTGCCAGTAAAGATTCAGTAAGCTGCAGACATGTGTCTCTCCAATATAAGTATTTGTAAGATTGAGCAAAAATCCCCAATATTAAAACATATGGAAAAACCCTGGATTCTGGGCAGAGCCTTGGATTTTCAAAACTTTTAAAAAGAAAAAAGACAGCTGGACTGAGGTTACAGCAAATATACAACTCAGGTCCTGGGAGCGGAGATTGTTGTCTGGGATTACTGCTCAGCCTGGAATCCCAATGTACACCTGCTCTCTAAAAGAATCATCCACTGAAACGACCAGACATGGCCCCAGACAGCTTTTACACATTGGGCTACACAGCGCAGGCAGTATGGGGACTACAGAAATACTGGACTTTTAGCCTCATTTAGAACCCATTCACAACTACTCTACTCATCAGAAAGCCAATTCACTTCAGAAAAGAACATCCAAAGCTCAATGAAAACTATGGAATTGAGGGGAGATAACGGGGACGACAGTCACTATAACTGTCAGCCCAAATCTCACCTGTAGGTTGGGCCTACTCCAACAACACGCTTCAGTATGAACAGCTTCCCCACAGGCTTCCACCTCCAAAAGTAGCTTCAGAACCAAGAACCACAGAGGCCAAACCGAGAACAGGGAAAACAAACCAAGGGCCTCATCAGAACAACAGACATTCAAAAGGGAAAGCCAACTGAGGCTATCCGAACAAGAGCTTCCAGACACGGCCTGTTCCGAACCAAAAAGGCAAGCGACCGACCACAACTGCAAAGCTAAAGATTGATAACCTCGAGAAACAACTGACTCAACCGTCATCACATGTCCTCAGACACAACCTGAGGTGGAAATTGGACCCACCAAACCAGCAGAAATTAAAGAAAGCTGGTTACTTACTCGATCAGCCCAATACTCACCATAACTCATCAGTGGACTCAACCTAAACTGAAAAACCTACGCAGTCCAAAGTCTTCATCCAGGTTCCAGGTACGGCAAGCGGACATAGCCAACTGTACTTCAAAATCACAATTTCCTCAGCGGTAAGCTGAAACTCCCAAAACGCCAAAGTTCTAACCTAGCAAGTGGGATGGGGAAGGCAGGTGGTGACAGTGCATTGGGACCGCAAGGGTAGGAGGTCTGAATTTAAACACTGTTGTTTTCTGTGTATCAGTAGGATAATGTTCTTGTAGTGGCAATCTAGTTGATAAAGTATTTAAAGTACTACCGTTCTCCTGTAGAATTGATTATGTCAATGTCTTTGATTTGTTGCATTACCCATTTTCTTGCATTATAATTGACATTTGCATTTTAAATAAACACAGAGACTCTTTTGTCCTGAAATATCTGACTAGATTAGATTACTTACAGTGTGGAAACAGGCCCTTCGGCCCAACAAGTCCACACCGACCAGCCGAAGCGCAACCCAATACTGCCTCTTCATTTCACATTCCCTAAATAAGTCTAGTGTCCAGAACCAGGGGTTCTGGGAGTGATTCAAACTGCTTAAAGATCAGAATATAACTGATTCCAACCAGACCCCTACATATTGTTTTGTCCAAAGCAAGCAGCACCTTTCCCAGACTATGCCCAAAAAATGGGCAATAAATGCTGGTCTGCAAGCGATGCTCATGTCCCACAAATGAATAAGAAAAAATAACCCATCCGTACCAACCAGCGTATAATCACAGATCACAGTTTCCTCTCCAACTACCTTGGATGCATTGCATCTTTCTGAATTGATGTACATGCTTTCCACAACTCCTGAATTAATTATTTTCCAATAAGTTCCAAACACAGACAGAAATAAAATTCTCACTGACTATTGATTTTTATTTCTTCCTTATGTCTCTGCACTATTTGACATGAGAAACAACAGTACCCTGCAAATCATCCCCTCTATTGTCTAGTTACATGTAAACTGACAATGACCTGCCCTACCTCTCTACCACTCATCTTGCTAGTCATGGCTGGACAGCTTATCCAACATTGTATTGCAAGCAGTTCCAAGCACCACACTTCACAACAACATAACATAAGATCATAAGAAGCAGGAGGAGGCCATTCAGTCCTTTGAATCTGCTGTGCCATTCATGAGATCATGCCTGATCTTCTATTTCAATAATGATCTCCTGAATTATATAGTCTTTAGTCTGCAATCTCACACTGCTTAGGACATTGGTGAGGCCACTTTTGGAAGGATGTTGTTAAACTTGAAAGAGTTCAGAAAAGATTGACAAGGATGTTGCCAGGGTTGGAGGGTTTGAGCTATAGGGAGAGGCTGAATAGGCTGGGGCTGTTTTCCCTGGAGTGTCAGAGACTGAGTGGTGACCTAATAGAGGTTTATAAAATCATGAGGGTCATGGATAGGGTGACTAGTCGAGGTCTGCTTCTATAGGTGGGTGAGTCAAAAACCAGAGGGCATAGGTTTAAGGTGAGAGGGAAAAGATTTAAAAAGGACCGGAAGGGTCACTTTTTCATACAGAGCTGCCAGAGGAAGTACTGGAGGCTGGTACAATTACAGATTTAAAAGGTACCTGGATGGATAGATGAACAGTAAGGGTTGAGATGGATCTGGGCCAAATACTGGCAAATGGAACTAGATTAATTTAGGATATCTGGTCGGCATGGAGTTAGACCAAAGGGTCTATTTCCGTGTCTTATCACTCTATAACTGCATATCCCTTGAGGTACTTAAGGTGTAAAAATCTATCCATCTCAATGAGTGAGCCTCCAAAACCTCCTTCAGAAGCAGAAAATTCCAGAGATTCGCCAACCGCTGAGTGACAAAAGTCCTGATGAAGGGTTCTGCCTGAAATGTTGACTCTCTTGCTCCTCTGATCCTGCTTGACCTGCTGTGCCTTTTCCAATTCCACATTTTATTGGCTCTGATTTTCCAGCATCTGCAGTCCTCCCTATCTCCAAAGTTTTTCTGCACTTTAGTCCTGAATTGTCAGCTCCCTGACTGTGAGACTCCATCCCCTGTTTCCAGACCCCAACCTAAGGAAACATTGCATCTACCCTGTGAAAATTTTCTATCTTTGAATAAGATCACCTTTCATTCTTCTAAACTCCAGAAAATAAAGGCCTGGGTAATTAAGTTTTTTTTTAATAGTTAGTT
Organism: Hemiscyllium ocellatum; assembly: GCF_020745735.1. Lineage (NCBI taxonomy): Eukaryota > Metazoa > Chordata > Chondrichthyes > Orectolobiformes > Hemiscylliidae > Hemiscyllium > Hemiscyllium ocellatum. Next base: position 14,697,305 of record NC_083436.1, read on the forward strand.
CATAGTTTCTTCACTTAAGATCACCAATAGCTCATGGATGTGAAATTTCAAATCCACTTCATTCTTTTCTCATCAGAAAATATTGATTATTCATGATTAACCTGTTAACCTTGCAGTTGCTAGCACTCTTTCCTCTAAGAGAAAAGGCTGGGGCTTCAAACCCTGTTCCAGAGACTCAGCACGGTGGCACAACTCCCTAACAGCACCAGGGACCCGGGTTTGATACTACCCTTGGGCCACTGTCTGTATTGTGTATTCTCTCCAAGTTTGCTTGGCTGTCTTTTAGATGCTCTGGTTTCCTCCCATAGTTCAAAGATGTGCACGTTAGGTGCACATAGTGCCCATAATGTCAGGGAAGTGCAGGCTAGATGGATTAGCTATGGGAAATGCAGGGTTACAGGGATAGAGTGGGGGATGGGTCTGGGTGGGGTGCTCTTCAGAGAGTCAATGCAGACTTGATGTGCCGAATGGCCTGCTTCCACATTGTAGGGATTCTATGATTCGACAAAGCTCTCAACTGATGCCACAAAGTGGTACAAGGTGAGTGCTGTGCTGTACTGTGCATACTGTACTGTGCTGTACCTTCCTTGAGACGATGTGTTAAACGATCTGTCTGTCCTCTCAGGTGAACATAAAAGATTGTAAGGCAGGAGAGTTATTCCCAGTGTCCGAGCCTGCATTTATTCTGCCATCAACATCACATTAAACAGGCTGTCTGTTCATTAAAGCTTTGGTTGGGGATTACTGTGCACAAACTGACTGCCACATTTCACACATTATAATAGTGACTACATTTCAAAAGTACGTCAACAAAAGTAAAATACTGCAAATGCTGAAAGAAAAATGGAATGTACTGGGGAAACACACACTGTCTAGCAGCGTCTGCAGAGAGAAAGAGAAGCAAACACAATGAATTATGTCCAAAACACTCTACCTGGAAGAGTCCCAAAGAAGAATTATATTGGACTTGAAATGTGACCTGAGAGAGAATACAGTGTGAATTGATCAGACTGATACTCACACTTCAAGGGTTAAACTATAAAGGCAGTTAACAAACACAGAGGGCTGTATTCCCTGAATTAAGAAAATTGCGTGGTGACTTGATTGCAATTTTCAATAGATTAAGAGAAACAAAAAGGACAGGTAGAGAGAAATTATTTCAGGTTGTAGAGATATCATGGGTGAGGGACATGGTCCAAAAATTAGAGGATGACAATTCAGGAGTTAAATTAGGGCATACTCCTGCACACAAAGGTTGTAAAAGTTTGAAATTCTCTTCTGCAATTAGCAACTAATACCGGAACAGTTGTTCATTTTAAATCTGAGTGTAATAGATTTTTCTTAACCAAAGATATTTCAAAAAAGCACAGCAACATGGAGGTATATTGCAGCCATGAACTCATTGAATGGTGGTGGGAAAGACTTGTGGGACTAACTGTCGTGCTCTTGTTTCAATGGTTCTTTATAGCTATCCAGCATTGGATGAACTGCACTTTCCTTCAGTAAAATATTGGGAAGAGAAAAGTCAAGGAATTCCCTATCAGATATCATAGCTGTGTTTTTCTCAAAGAAAATTTTAAACCAGTTCATCCATGGCAGCGACATGGTGACAAACCATAGCCATGGTTACGTGCTCAGAATTCCGTCCTTTCCCAGGATCGCTGGATCTCTAGCTAAATAACTAACTGCTGTCCATCCATTACCTAATCAATGGCCACCCCAACATTTTAACCACATACCACTGCAATAAAAGCCTAAAAGGCTGGAAAATAATTCCAAATTTAAAGCATCTACATGTACAGGGCTTTTTTTTCATGCCCTGTAGAATCTGTTAATAACAGTACTGGGAATAATAAATGTATAAACAGGCTTTATAGTCTCCTGAATCAAAGAGTTGTTTAAAGTTAGTGACATTTATCAGGCATGACTGCTAGAATTCCATCACCTTTGCAGTGCTCTGCCTCAATGCATACATCTGGTTGTTTCAGTCATGTTCATCCTAGAAGTAAATCTGCTTCTCACACACATAGAACGCATCTATAAGCTTTTCAGTACATTTTAGCAGAACCGTGCATAGAAGTCTGCAGGGAACAAGCAGCAGGGAAATTCCCCTGTTGCTCTCATATTTTGTACTGTCACCCTTTTGATAGGATGATGATAGTTTCTACTTGTCAACCAACTGATACATTTTTCCAAAGCAAACACAAGATTAAATTGTGTGCATCCATTCTTTGACTGAAATACCTTAATCCTTCCTAAAATCTTCAATACTGACAGGGATAAACTGGGCTTTGCACATGAAGTTAAAAGAAAAATACTTTCACCAGCATCAAGTATTGTATCTGGGTAATGGACCAAAGCAATTAATCATTCTTAGGCCGTCATAATTTACATGGAAAGTTCATCATGACGTTATGCATAACAAGGCAATGTTGAGTAATAAACGCATGAATCATTTGCAATGAGAGAAGTGTGTAAATATGTTAGGTGTTAGTGCCATATGTGTTCGAAGGCAACTGCAGTCCGTAACCTATATAATTCACAGATGTTCCTTCATCTTAATTGGTTTGAAGATTTTGGAATGTTATATATTTTCATGGCAAATATCCATTGTTACATGTACTGTAAAAAGAAACACAAAATGATACATTTGATTTCTGCTTTGTGACAACCTTAAATTTTAAGTAACTTGCAGTGGAAATGGGAGAAGAGTTAAGTTTCAGATTGGATATTGAAGGAATGGAGGGATGTATAATCTAAATCTGCAACGTTGTGAGGGTGGAGAAATTACATTACATACAGTATAGGGAGATAGATATATGAAGTGAGTGGGCAAAAGCTGTAGGAAATGTAACTAATTATGAAGAAACAAATTAAAGGAAAACAATTTAGAATATTTCTGAATGTTGAGAGGCTCAAAACAGGACTTGCCTGTAAGTGATCGAGTGTACAGATGATTAATGTCATTGCACACATGCTAAATATAACTAAGAATACTAATGGAACATACAAAGGTGAGAAAGTTATGTTTCTATTATACTGAGACTTGATCAGATTCCATCTGGAGCACAACCTTCAGCCTTGAGCACTTTAGCTCACGAATGATATATTGACATTGGAAGCTGTTTAATACAAATGTACCAGAATTATTCTAGCACTTAAAAGATTAAATTAGGAAGACAAGTATTATAAATGTATTTCTCTGAACAAGAAAGATCTAATGAAGAAAAGGGATTTTATGGGATGTAGGTACATTAAAAATAAAGATTTCTAACAGTGGTAAGAGTCTAGTACAAAGGGGTACAATCATAAAATTTGACCTCAACCATTTAATAGAGAAGTTAGTTAGCATTATCTCTCAGAAAGTAAAATGATTGCTGTATCACTCTCTCCTGAAAAGCTGGGGATGCTGTGTCAATTTAGATATTCAGGATGGATTTCTTTTTAATGTAAGCCCATCAAGACAAATGGTAGCTAAATGAATTATAGCTCTTTTATAATCATACAGTGATAGCCAAATGGATTTAACGGGCTGAATGGCCTACTCCAGGTTTGATATTCAGATAAGGATTTTGAAAGTAGTAGGAGTCTTCAGGCCTGAATAGAAATGAATGTAGATCTGCACTTTGTTACTTTCCTGAACAGTGCAAAAACATTCATACATATGGACATACAACACAGGTGCAGGAGCAGGAGCAGGCAATTCAGTCCCCTCTGCCATTCAATAAGATCATGGCTGATCTGATCATGGTCACAACTCCACATTCTGACCTACCCTAGCAACATTTGACTTCCTTGTTAGTCTGAAAAATTTAGCTGTTTAAAACAACTCCTTATTTCCATTTTATAAACCAATTTAAGGATTGTCCGATCAAAATTAAGGATACTATTAAGTGAATGTTAAGATCATTATTAATTTTGAAAATCGTACTTTTGAATTCCAGAACCCGGGATTCCAGAAACTTTACATTTATTCTAAATGCTGTCTACTTCCTGCTTTTCTGTGTTGTCCAATTACAGAAGGACACTACCATGATATATCAGTCACAACCATCAACTTTGCCATAACTCTGAAAGCATCTAAATCTCAAATGCTGGAAATTAATGGCATTTCTTGATTATTTGTCCCAAAAAGATAGAAGACTTTCTTGTGCGTAAGCTTGTCATTTCAGCCACAGGACAAGCACATCTAGAGGAGCAGTGATTGCAAGAACAGATGAGAACCAGACTGGCTGAGTTTACACACTAGTAAAGGAGTCAAAAAAACTTTCTTTTGAATTAGTGAGTACTATATCTTCTAACTACAGGAATAATATTTTGGAAGGTGTAGCAGTCGAGCATGTACCTGGAAGAGCGCCTGCCTATTTAAACGAACTGTGTTAAGATAAAGGACAGGAAATGTGAAAATGGGAATTGCAGGCTAACCACTGATGAACAAGTCCAACATCTTAAACCGCTGTGTTCTCACCAAGTTAAACAACGTAATAGCAAAGTAATAAAAACAAGAAATGGCCCATTGATTCTCATGTAACAATAATCAAAAATAAAAACTTCACTGCAAAGAAATAAATATATAGCCAGTGAAAAAAAATCACAATAAATATTTGGAATATGCTTTCTTGGATAGTGTGGAAAATGAAAGGAAAATGAACGATGTTCATTAAATGTCAATGTCTTCTGAGGTTGCGACTGGGCAATTTTTGCACTTTTGATTTTCATATCCTTCTGCAATTCATAGAAGCTCAAGGTTTGTTGTTATAAACCTGCTGTGTCAATCTGCAGCAACTGATTTACCATCATATTTTAAATATCTAGAACCCAATCAGAATATATTGCTTTGCACTTCAAAGGCTAAATCATAGTGCCTTTGGAAATATTGATAAATTCACCAAAAAATGTCTAAGGTCAACATTCCAGATGAGTGAGAGATAGGGTTGCACATCTTCTGATCCACCAGGCACATGCCTTGCTGTAAAGCTATGAATGAACTTACAACTGTTTTACCTCCCATTGCATTCTCAGTATTTTTGCAACCCAAGAGCAGTGGGCATCATGGTGGCTCAGTGGGTTAGCACTGCAGCCTTACACCAACAGGGACTCAGGTTTGAATCCAGCCTTGGGTGACAGTCTGTGTGGTGTTTGCACATTCTCCCCATGTCTATGTCGGCTTCCTCCTGCAGGCCGGGTGAATTGGCCATGCTAAATTGCCCATAGTGTTAGGTGCATTAGTCAGAGGGAAATGGGTCTGGGTGGGCTACTCTTCAGAGGGTCAGTATGGACTTGTTAGGGTGAAGGGCCTGGTTCCACACTGTAGGGATTCGAATCTAATCGATATGGGCAATGGTGGGAGAATAGAGAGAGAATGAAAAAATTTGATACGGTTACATTTATTATTGTCACGTGTACCTAGATACAATGAAAAGCTTTGTTTTGTGTGCAGCACAGATAGATCATATCATACAAAGTGTATCAGGGTAGTGCAGCAAAGAATACAATGTTACACCTCAGAGAAGCTGCACAAAGAGTGAGGTCAACATTAAATTTGAAATTTGTTCTTGAATCTGTTGGTCCGTGCGTTTAAGCTTTTGTAAGTTCTGCCCAACAAAAGAGGTTGGAAGAGATTATCACCGAGGTGGGAGGTTATTCTGCCTTTTCAACACAGCAGAAAGTATAGACAAAGTCAATGGATGGAGGGTTGGCTTGTGTGATGGACTGAGCTGTGTTCACAACTCTCTGCAGTTTCCTTCATAGCTGGGCAGAGCAGTTGCTACACCGAGTCATAATATATCCAGATAGGATGCTTTCTATGGTGCATCTATAAAAATTGGTAACAGTCTTTACGGACATGCTGAATTCCTTAGCCTGCTGAGGAAGTAGAGGTGTTGTTGTGCTTTCTTGACCATTGCATCAATCTTGGTGGACCAGAGCAGATTGTTGGTTCTCAGTGTTGTGAGAAACATCTCTGATTTCTCCTGTTAATGTTCTGGCAGGAAGTTATGAACCTTAATAGTGACCAACTTATTTCAATGCATTTGTATTTCATTTTAGCTGATCTTGTCCCATTTCTGCATAGTCTGTGATTCTCTCATGCACTGGGGAGATTAGATGGTGCCCATTCTCTACTTCAAAATCAAAGGTCTTACCTGGCAGATACAGCTTGCTACTTGCTTCTGCAGATCTCCATCTCAAGGTTCATTCACCAATATTTCATTGTCTGCTCAGTGGGCAGCAACCAAATCTACCCTTCAGCCATGGAAATTGGCATCGGCAAAACATCAGCCTCACCACCTCACTCTCACACTAAGTAATGATACACTTCTGGAGGTCACCACTGAGCTTTGGAGCCCATCAACATTTGTCATCTTTATGCTCCTGCCAGGTCGCTTTGTGTGAGACACACCTGTCTCACACATCTACACATGGTGCATCTTGTGGCTTTTACCCAGCTTCCTTTGCACTCAGCCATATCATGCATACTTGGGTGTTCACAGCATCCACCTGCGTTATTTCTCAGTACAGACAGAATGCCAAGCAGATTACCAGCACGAAACAGTCGAGGGACAGACATGTTGCATTACTATATCCTGCTATTTCAATCTGACATCTACAGCATGTACCAGCAGTTGACATGACAACCACCTTGCATTTCAACCAAAATGGCCTTGAATGTCCAAGGGGAGTTACCCTTAGTGGAGTCAAAGAGAACTCTGGTCAGTTACAGGGTACAACAATACACTGTCAAGGTCATCATCTGAACTTAGGCCAGGGGATTGGCCACAGTCAGTTGAACATACAGTGTTTTGATCTTTTGGTGTCCTTTAAGGAGGGTATTGGGCCATGTTCAGTTCTCCAGGTCAAGTCCAATCTGTCTGGGATTATAGGTATGTGGGTTACTCCAGGGATCAGGCTGTCCACAGTCATGGCTGTCCACACAATTCAGTCTTGGCTGAGTCCTAGGGCTTTGGGCTGTAAATGTCAGGGCTCTTATTGGGGCTTGATCCATGCTGTATTGAGGAATGTGGGTAATCCTGTGGGGCCGAGATGCATTATGTGTGTGCGTATGTGTGCGTGTGTGTGAAACTCACTGACAAGCATGACCTGCCTAATATGTCATCTTCAACCAAAACTCAACCAAAACTATCAGGAAGAAATATGGCTGCTAACACATTCAGATTGGGCAGGGAAAAGTTTACTTTCTTTTGGCCTGCGGGGGCAGGGTGAACATGTTTGCTCCTTAAGACTGAGACTGTACAGTGGTTGAGCACTGAGCATCCATCCTTGCGTGAATATATGCTTTCTCGACAATCACATTGGGAGGATGAACCTTTGCCTTCAGAAAAGTGCACACACATGAGTGACCATATAGTCACACACACAAGGTGACCGTAAGTGTGGAATCTGATCAAAGGAAGTCAGAAATTAAATAGTTCGACAGTTAACATGGCTCCAGCAAATTTAGAGTCTGTGAAACTCAGCTATATTTGGACGCAATTGGTAATATTGGAGCAGCAGACTATTTCGCAATCCGCTCAAAGTCAAACTTCACCCAAAACTACGATTCTGGATGTAATGTCTATGAAGCTATCTACACATGTAAACATTCAAGTGACAACATCAATGTGTATTAGGATGGAATAATTGCAACTTGGAATTTGCTACATATGTGCAACAAGCATGCCAGATGAAACCTATCTGTACAGTGCAATTAACATACCCTTCTTTTGCATGTAAGTGCACTCCCCATGGGGTATGAAAGGTGCCAAATAGTAGAGGATAAATGGAATACTACCCTTTAATTCTCACAGTCATTATTTCTTGAAGAAAGTTTAAATTCTATATTTAAGCTGTTTTAGCCCATTCTTCACTACAAACTAGACCGTAGGGTATAATTAAGTATTAGTTTTCCTTAGACATTGTGTTATGCCTAAATTCAGCAGTCTGAGAGGGCTATAAAAAGCAAATAAAGCATAGAAAGTACCTATTAGAAGGTGCAAAAGGGAATATAAAAGGAAACTTACAAGGAGTATCAAAGTTAGTCTTTTCATAAAATATAAATGGAAAAAGAATGACAAAGTGGAATGTAGGTCCAGCGAAGGTAGACATAGGATACCTTAATGGACGCAGGATATATTAATGGACATAGGATATATTGATAGACAAAGGATGTATTAATGGACAAAGGATGTATTGATGGACATAGGCTATATTGATGGAGGGAGAACACAAAAAAAGAGCTTTACAAGGATTAGGCTCTAACTATCAGCAAGGGCAGTATATAATGGTCCAAATCGGACGTCATGATGATTGAATAGTAGAATACAATGGGAGCTAAACAAGTTGGGTCATCTTCTTTAGAAAAAAGATTCAGAGATGTCCTAACAGCTAAAGTTAACATCAGCATAGATACGACTGAACAATTGGACAAGTATGATTATGGATTTGGGAAATGTAAGCAAGGTTTTATTAATCCAACTGAATTATTTGAGGAGGTCACTAACAAACTGAATAAGTGAGATTCCTCCTAGATGTGATCTTTGTGATCTTTCAGAACTCATATGATAATAATTCTGCACAATTATTATTACCAGAGAAGACATGAAATTGGAAGCAACGTTGTGACATGAATTAGAAACTGGTTAGAAGTTAGGAGTACCATAATTGGCACTTTGTGGGAAATGAAGTCTCTCAGGATTCTTTATTGGTGTTTCAGATTTCTACTAAAAACAGATACATGAAGTACTTGGATGATGGATGAAGGTTTTCTATTCATGTCTGCAGTTGACAATAAGTTGTATCTATGGGGACCAAGAAGTTATAAGGGCTCTTAAATAGATTTGCTCAAACATTTGTAGGCCAGATAGTTTTTGGAGCAATGCAGAATGGAGCTGCATGAGGTGACCATGCAAAATCCCAAAGTAGTAACAGCATGAGAAATTGACTATTTCCTTGCACTTCAAACTCTCTGAAAGATCCCCTTTAAGGTCAGAGAGTTCTGAGAGTTCCAACTCACTGGGTAATTATATACTGAACCTCTGACTCACCACCACCTGAAAGGTACATCTCCCAAATCTCTGACATGGTGGAATTAATATACACTACGCAAAACTGAGATCACTCTATCCAATTGGCCTGCTCCTCCACTTAATCTGAAACCTAAATTCATTGAAAACTCCCCCACCCTGACTCTGATAGTCTAAAGTCCATTTTCCCCTAATCCTAACCCACAGTGACCCTGACAGCTTAACTTCCAACTCCCCCTAACTGGACACTGACCTGATCTTATAATCTGCCCCAACAGAACTCAATCCTTCACCCAACAACACCCATAACAACCCCACAATCCAGGACTAACCAGACCCAACATTCCTGTTACCCCCTGAACTGAGCCAACCTGACAATGACATCCTCCTCCCATACCCCTGATCCCAAACCCTCCCCCCACCAGAATCAACAATCCCCTACATTAGATTAGATTCCCTAAAGTATGGAAACAGGCCCTTCGGCCCAACAAGTCTACACCAACCCTCCAAAGCATAGTCCACCCAGACCCATTCCCCTATCCCATGTTTATCCCTGACTAATTCACTTAACATTAATGGCAGTTTAGCATGGCCAATTCACCTGACCTGCACGTCTTTGGATTGTGGGAGGAAACCAGAGCACATTGACCCGACCATACCTGACAGTCCCCTAACCAGATCTCTCCCTGTCCCTGACTCAGACTGACAATCACTCCCCCCTCCCTTCACCGGACCCCAAACCCTCTCCTCTATGATTCCTTAAGCACTCACTTGCTTATCTAGCATCCTGTCACCCTTCCCAGCTGGCTCCTTACTTACCTCAGCACTTGATATCCTCTTTCCCCTCACCCATCTGCCCCCAGACCCATCTTCCTCCTCCTCCCTCACTTATTTTACAAACCCTTAGTTATAGCTGTCAAAGTGCCTGCTGTACATTTAAAATAATGAATACGGCACTCAGTGTTGTAAAAGGATGTACGGTTTCTACAGACATTCCCTACTGCTGGGAATGAATCCTGGATAGGTTCCTACCAGGGGCCACTATCCAGGAATCTCTAGTGCACAGAAATCATTGAAAGGAAAGGAGGTACTTTTTAAAATTTGATCAGGGTCAGAAAACGTTTTTTCTGGCTCCGATCAGATTTTTTAGGTCATTAAGTGGATATATTCAATGTAGAGAAGTGTGGATTTGATGACTTTTGATCCAAGGAAGGGATATCAGTGTATTTTATTAAAAGTGATGAAGTATTAACTGCGGAGCAGCAAAGAAATCTGGTGTCTATGTACGGGGCTCATTAGAAACTCATGGACTGTAGAAATGGTAATGGAATGTTGGCCCTTTACCTCAAGGGAGCTGATAAACAAATGGGAGGAAGTGAACCTCAGTTGTTTTGGGTACATTTCTACAGTGTAATGGTGTAAAATATGTGAATGCAAATCAACAATCTGTTTCACACCTATCCCTGATTCTTAATTCCATTGACCTCTGAAGCCTTGTTCAGTCTTCATTTAGGATCGTGCATTCGGTTTTGTACACTGCACCTCAGGTAAGGGCTGAGTGGTATTATCACTTTACTGATAATCCACAGACACAGATAATGTTCTGGGATCCTGGGTTTCAATCCGAACATGGAAGATAGTGGAATCTAAGTTCGAGAAAAATCTAGAATTAAGAGTTTAAAGATTGAATCTGTTTTCGGAAAAAAAAACATCTAGCTCACTAAAGTCCTTTAGAGAAGGAAACTGTCGTCCTTGCCTAGTCTGGCATGTGACAATTGGCAGGTAGGAAAGGGGAAATAAAAGCTGGTCCAGCTGGTGATGCCCTCATCACATCAAGCAAATGGTTGGTCTAAGGCTGGACTTTTGAGAAAATATTATATAATGCTCGTTTCTCTACCCTTGAGTACAGAATGTTGTGAAGTAATCTCAATAGTTGACACGCTAAAGAATGCAAAAGAGTAGATTTTCAAAATTTATTTCGCTGTTTGGAGAATAGAAGCATGTTGTTAATTCAAGGATTGGTCATTAAGAAGTGAAATCAGGAAACACTTTTTCACACAAAGTGTGACAGAAATTTGGAACTCTCTCAATTACCTGTAATGGGTGGTGAATGAAATTGTCAAGATTGAGTTTAATTGGCTTTTATAAATTAAGTTTTGCAAGGGATATGGAGCTAAAGTAGAAAACTGTGATAGAAATGACTGAACAATGGAACAACCATGACAAACTGATTAACATTTGTGGGCGGCACGGTGGCACAGTGGTTAGCACTGCTGCCTCACAGCGCCTGAGACCCGGGTTCAATTCCCGACTCAGGCGACTGACTGTGTGGAGTTTGCACGTTCTCCCCGTGTCTGCGTGGGTTTCCTCCGGGTGCTCCGGTTTCCTCCCACTGTCCAAAGATGTGCGGGTCAGGTGAATTGGCCATGCTAAATTGCCCGTAGTGTTAGGTAAGGGGTAAATGTAGGGGTATGGGTGGGTTGCGCTTCGGCGGGTCGGTGTGGACTTGTTGGGCCGAAGGGCCTGTTTCCACACTGTATATCTAATCTAATCTAACACATTTCTTTCCAAATTGGAGATTAGATTAGATTCCCTACAATGTGGAAACAGACCCTTGGGCAATTTAGAATGGCCAATTAACCTGACCTGCATATCTTTAGAGTGTGGGAGGAAACCCACACAGACACAGGGAGAATGTGCAAACTCCACACAGTCACCCAAGATGGGAATTGAACCCGGGTCCCTGGCACTATGAGGCCACATGCTAACCACTGTGCTGGGAATACAATAGGTTGCACTATCAGATTGGCCATCATCTTATGGAACGGGGGAGTAGATTCAAAGGGCCAAATCATCATTTCATTTCTTATGCTCTTTCAAACTCATATGGGTCATGCAGCTATAATGTGCATTTTACTAATGTGAATTAGTTATAACATGATTGAGGAAGTGGGGACAATGTTTCTACAGCACAAACTTTAAAGCATGTATTGATTATAACATGACTCTGGCCTCATTGGTTTAAATGGTGCTTCTATTACACGATTTTCTTATAACACTGTTTTCTTATAACAAAAACAGAATTATCACATTATAGCAGAACCAACTGTATTAGTTTACAAAGAAATAACTACTGCTAATTATAAAACTTCAAGAGACAATTTATCAAAGAATGAAAAGATAATACAAAAACTTTTGTTTGTCATTTATATAAATGATTTGGATAGGAATATAAGAGGCATGGTTAGTAAGTTTGCAGATGACACTAAAATTAGAGGCATAGTGGAAAGTGAAGAAGACTGTCTTTGATTACAAAGAGATCTTGACCAATTGGGTCAATGGACTGAGGTGTGGCAGATGGAGTTTTATTTAGATAAATGTGAGGCATTGCATTTCGGTAGAACAAACAAGGGCAATATTTATACAATTAATGAATATCTACTTTGGGTAGCATTGGAGAACAGAGTGACCTAAGAGTCCAAGTACATAATTCTTTGAAGTTTGTGTCACGACTTGCTGGGGGTTAAGAGGTCTTTACCACTGTTGTCTTCGTTGCTCAGATCTTTGAGTATAGAAATTAGAACCTCATGTTGAGATTGTTCAGGTCATTGGTGAGGCCTCTTCTGGAGTACTGTGTGCAGTTCTAGTCACCCTGTTATAGAAAGGACATTATTAAACTGGAAGGGGTTCAGAAAAGATTTATTGGAATGTTGCCAGGAATGGAGGGTTTGAGATATAAAGTAGACTGGAAAGCCTTGGACTTTTCTCACTGGAGTGTAGGAGGTTGAGGAGTGTACTTATAGAAGTTTATAAAATAGTGAGAGACATAGATAAGGTGAATCACAAGGGCCTTTTTCCTAGGGTGGGGGAGTTCAAAACCTTGGGGCATAGTTTTAAGGTGAGAGGAGAAAGGTTTGAAAAAGGCCATGAGAGGCAACATTTTAACACAGAGCAGTTCACATGTACTATGAACTACCAGAGGAGGTGGTGTTGCAGGTACAGTTACAACTGTTTAAAAGACATTTGGATAAGCTCATGAATAGAGAAGGTTTGGAAGGATATGAGCCAAGAGCAGGCAGATGGAACTAGTTTGGGAACATGGTCACTATGGACTGGTTGGACTGAAGGGTCTGTCTCCCTGATGTATGACTCTCTGACATTACAGTGTAATTTCTACAATTTGCACTCTCATCATGTTGTTCTATATGTACTGGACAAATATCAGCATATCACTATCTCAGGTGCAAATTACTGGGACTTGGAAATGGAAATAGAAAATGCTGGGAATGCTGAACAGATCTGACAATATTGAGGAGAGAGAAATTGAACTAACATGTCAGGTTAGTGACTTGTGATCTGGAATAAGGTGAAATATTTAACAAGTTTCAAATTAATAATATGTAGATATAGGAAAGTGGTCAGAAGGGGTGAAAAGGACAAAAGTGGAGATCTGTGATAGCAAAATATCTGCAATTGAATGATAACAGGCTGAATGGTGCAAATCATAAGATGCATCAACTGACCAAGTAAAGATTAATCCAGAGGAGATATAAATGACAAAAACAGAATCAGCTGTGTGGAAAAATAGGACCACTTTTAAAGACTGAATTGTTGAACTTAATGTTGCATCCTGTGGGTTGTCAATTGAAATTTGAGGCATAAGGCTTGCATCAAGCTTCCATTGAGCTTCAATGGATCAGTATAAGCGGCTGAGGTTACAGCAGTAAATATAAAAGATGATGGGAAATTTAAAATAGTGAGTAACCACAAGATCATGTTTATTCCTGCATCCTGAACAGAAAAGTATTAGCACAATAAGCCCAAAATTAAATATGAAGCTTTCACAGCACAAGCTAGACGGATAATTGCTGCTAGTCACACGTTCTGCATCTTGTTTACTTGCTCATTTGCATGTTCCCTCCCTGCAGCAATACCAATGCTGTCAGTTTTAAAGACAGCAGGTTATCATCGCAGTTCTGCTTTTGCCTTTGTAGTTCCTCTACACACACTTTTTAGTTATTTCACTTTTCCCTTTACAATCCCTTTTTCCTTGCATCATATTCCTGCTTGTCATTTCACTTTGTGGTCATGCAAGTTATTACAGATCTTCCCCTTAATCTCTCTTCCTGTCTTTCTCTGCTTCCATAATTGTTCAAAACTGTTACATTTCTAATAAATTTCAGTTGTGATGAAATGTCATCAACTTGAAATATTAACTCCATGGATGCTGCGTGACTGGCTGAGTATTTTCAACATGTTTTAGTATTACTAATTATCTTACCAGGTTAAAAATAATAAATTCTCAACTTAGACAGACCAACAGCCAAGAAATATTAAGCAAAAAAAATTGCGAATGCATCATGCGATAATTTGATGCAAGTTTTCTCTTGGTAGTATAACAGTAAACTTGGTTATGCCAATGTGGAAACATAATGTAAGCCATGGCACTTATAACTATTAACAAGCCCAAATGTCTGAGGTTTTCTTTAGCATTACAGAGTAAGATTGATTATAAGCGAGCTGGGACTAATAGCAGAAGCTCTTGCTGGTAACTGCTCAGGTTCAGTATCAACACTGTCAGGTTTCACCATTTCCGTTGGAGACTGTACACTTAGGAACTTCGGAATACAGGAACAGGAGTAGGCCATTTAGCTCCTTGAGCCTGTTCCACCATTCAGTGAGATCATAGTTGATCTGTAATCTAACTCCATAAACCTACCCTCACTCCATATCCCTTGAGAGCTTCAGTTAACAAATGTCCATAAATTTCAGACTTAAAATTAGCTATTGCTCTGGCAGCAATCATCATCTGTGGAAGACAGTCTACCACCCTTTCCTAATTTCACTTCCAAAAGGTATAGCTCTAATGTATGGATTTTATCCTTTGGTTTTAGACTCCCTATCACAGAAATAGTTTTATTCAATCCAGCCTATCTGATCCCTCTGAGATCTTGTAGATTTCAAACACCATTCAGTGAGATCATAGTTGATCTGTAAGCTAACTGTTTCAATCAAACACACCTTAACTTGCTACATCTCAGGAAGTGCTATATCATACCCTCCAAATTGGATTCCCTCCTGGTCTACATGTCATTGATTAGATTTTTTTAAGATTAGATTAGATTCCCTACAGTTGGAAACAGGCCCTTCAGCCCAACAATTCCGCACCAACCCTCCGAAGAGCAACCCGCCCAGACACACTCCCCTATACATTTACCCCTAACACTAGGAGGGAGGAAACCGGAGCACCCGGAGGAAACTCACGCAGACACAGGGAGAATTGGCAAACTCTACACAGACAGTTGCCCGAGGTGGGATTTGAACCCAGGTCCCTGGCGCTGTGAGGCAGCAGTGCTAACCACTGAGCCACCATGCTGCCCCACTGTGCCACATTGGTTTCTAATAATCTCAGCATTTGCATCAAGAATTAAAGAAGGTTATGTCAATGAGATACTCAACCTGTCCTTCTACTGTAATGTTTGATGACCAGGTTTCTTACTTCTCTCTTACAGTTAATTACTTTATACATTTTAGTTGTCCCTTAGCATAAAACACCGATCAGTCTGTTAGTCTCTTCTCTTGTTTTCAAACTATTGGTTATGTTATCTTTTCCACCAATATTAACCCCTTCACTTCCTTATTTTAAGTTCTTGTGACTGTTATGTTAATTTTTTCCACTCGGATCTTGGGCCTAGACTGGTTACATTGGTACCAACCCCAATGATGACGTTCTGTCCAAGTGCCATGATGTCATGAAATGGAATCCCAATTTTCTGTACCAGGCTTTCAATCATGTTGTTACCTCAGTACAGGTCACACATTCTCTATTACTCTTCGCTCTTATGATCACCTAATCAGCTTTATTTCTGGGTAAAAACAATGACTGCAGAAGCTGGAAACCAGATTCTGGATTAGAGTGGTGCTGGAAAAGCACAACAGTTCAGGCAGCATCGGACACTTCAACCCCAGAGCATCAATGTGGACTTCACCAGTTTCCTCATATCCCCTTCCCCCACCTCACCCCGTTCCAAACTTCCAGCTCAGCACTGTCCCAATGACCTGTCCTACCTGCCTATCTTCTTTTCCACCTATCCACTCCATCCTCCTCTCTGACCTATCACCTTCATCTCACCCCCATCCACCCATTGTACTCTTTGCTACCTTCACCCACCCTCCTCCCTGACCTATCACCTTTATCCCCACCCCCACTCACCTATTGTACTCTATGCTACTTTCTCCCCACCCCTACCCTCCTCTCATGTATTTCTCCACCCTTCAGGCACTCTGCCTGTATTCCTGATGAAGGGCTTTTGCCCAAAATGTTGATTTTCCTGCTCCTTGGATGCTGCCTGACCTGCTGTGCTTTTTCAGCACCACTCTA
The DNA here is from genome assembly GCF_020745735.1 of Hemiscyllium ocellatum. Classification (NCBI taxonomy): domain Eukaryota; kingdom Metazoa; phylum Chordata; class Chondrichthyes; order Orectolobiformes; family Hemiscylliidae; genus Hemiscyllium; species Hemiscyllium ocellatum. The sequence goes on from NC_083436.1 coordinate 14,713,706, forward strand.
ACCCAGAATCCAGCTTTATTTCTGTCCTGGCCTATCATCCACAATCTCCTTGTTTAGCTACCCCTTTCGCATCTCTCTCTCTCTCTCTCTCTCTCTCTCTGGGCTCTATCTCTACCTATCCGCTTACCTCCCTCCTTCCCCCATCCCCATCCCACATCCTTGGCAATCCAACTTCAGCACCAGCATAAACACCACTTATTCCTAGATGTCAGCAGTTCTGATGAAGAGTCACTGATTCAAAAAATATTAGTTCTGCTTTATTCCCACAGGTTCTGCCAGACCTTTGTGTTTCGCAAGCAATTTCTGCTCTTGTTTACCACTCTAATTTGTCTATTCCCTGTGATGTGGGCAATAAGCAAGAGATTCTTACCCTTCATGATCTGTTATTCAAGTAAGTTACTAGCTCCTCATGCTGTCTTCATAGGCCATTTTGCCTGTTCTTCTCAACTGGAATCACAGTAATTAAAGCCTCTTTCCCCTCCTTCTGCAGTATTCTCTTAAGCCTGTGAAACATATCTGTCACCCTGGATGAAGGTCGTCAGAATATCATGTGGGATATTTGATCTTGCAACCAAGGTCTACTGCTCATTTCCCCAGTGACTGAATTCCTTACAACCACCACATTATTCTTTCCCTCATCTTCCTTCCCCACTTTGGGCAGTTTCCTGCTGCAAGTTGCCATGGCACATGTTCCAGCTATCCCTCTGATAGATGTTATCCTTACCTTTAATGTTAGCAATACGTTGCAGCTAGTGGATGGGATTATTTTCTTCAAATTCCCACTTTCTATTACACATTTTTAAAAATTCATGTTGTGGGATGTGGGTATCACTGGCTGGCCAACATTTATTGCCTGTCCTTAGTTGTCCTTGGGAAATGCAGTGATGAGCTGCCTTCTTGAACCACTACAGTCTGCCTGTTGTGATTGACCAAAATGCCAATAGGGAGGAAATTCCGGGATTTTGACCCAGTGCCAGTGAAGGAACAGCGATATATTTCCAAGTCAGAATGATGAGTAGCTTGGAGGGGAACCCTGAAGGTGTTGGTGTTCCCATATATCTACTGCCCTTGTTTTTCTGTATGGAAGTGGTTGTGCGTTTGGAAGGTGCTGTCTGAGGATTGTTGGTGAATTTCTGCAGTGCATCCTGTAGATAGTACACACTGCAGCTACTGAGTGTCAGTGGTGGAGGGAGCCTGTGGAGGTAGTGTCAATCAAGCAGGCTGCTTTGTCCTGGGTGATGTCAAGCATCTTCAGTATTGTTGGAGCTGCAGGCAGGTGGGGAGTATTCCATCACACTCCTGACTTGTGCCTTGTCGACACTGTTGGCCATATCTGACCCTTTCTGACATCAATTCAAGGTATAAATGAAATCTGCAGCAAACTGTTCAGATAATTCAGCACTGCCCTCGGTTCTTGGGGTATCGCTAATTACAGTTCAGTGATTCTGAGGCAAAGAGATTTGGAAAGGCGATTTCTAATGTAAAAGCACTAGCTTGGAACAATTTCACTCCAAGCCAACTTCCACATCAACATTGTTGTCATCATCCCACAGCTCAGACAGACAACTGATCTGCCATGTGTTAGATCAGTTTATTTCTATTATTCATACGTACACACTAAAGCACTGACATGCTGGATAAAAGTTCAAATTCTGTCTCAAGCTTAATTGAAGCAAGTGCAAGAATTGAAGCCAAACAGCAGGACCACCTCCCCCCACAACCCCTACTCCCCCCTCCCTCCTATGCATCAAACCCCCCTGCTACTCTGTTGCAAACTGCCTTCTGGTTTAATTTTTCTGGAGACCAGTGAGATATTCTCAGACATATTGCTGTCTGGATTGAACAAAAACGTTCAGTGAAGGAAAACACACTGCAGTCAAGTGACCATGGACTCAAAATAGGCCATTCTAAACTGATCTACAGCCTGAGAAATTGCGCCTGATAGAAGATTGGCCAAACTGAATTAAACAGCAGTTAGCCGCTATTGGCTACAGAGGACAGTAAAAACAAAGATTAAAAAGGTCACAAAGGTTTTAGGGAAATCAGTTACTCCCAGCCTAGGGCTGTGCATTGTATGAGTTCTGATCAGACTTTCTGGCACCTTGACTGCCTGAGTATGCGCACCTTACACCTCCCAGCATGGCAATAGAGAAGAGTATTGGCATGACACCATTGGATGATTTGAACCCAGCTCAAGCCACCATTGGCCAAAGGCCATTGAATACTCTGAAGGTCAAAGGTGAGGGGGCAATTCAAAAACACATCTGGACACCAACCCCTGAGTGAAGATGCTGTGAAGACTCAACCTGGCCCAGCTGCAGAGCTCTGATCATCTAGAGAGGGGGAGAGAGAAAAATCTGCCCTGACCCCTATGAGACCCACCTTCATGGAAGTGACCCAGCTCTACATTGGAGAGGAAGGAGGTTCCAGTGGCCTAGCTCATACACATGGATTGTTCTGGGGAATATCCTTTCTCAGATAAATAGAGCCAAATAAAGAGATACAAGGTCAGAGGACCAACAAGGTGGTGAGAAGGCAGACATTAGAGTCAGGAAGCCGAGAGGATATGGGAAAGCTAGAGTAGGATTGAGGATCCATAAGGTAAGAGATAGTGAAAATGGTCCAGGAGACAGATTCGCAGTATAGAGAGAAATCAGCTAATAGAGGATCAGGGACCCAAAAGGGAGATAGAGAACAATAAATCGAAAGGAAACAGTAGGAGACATGGTACAGTAGCCGGAGTGGAGGAGGGACAAGGAAAATATATAACAGAGAAGTGGCCCAGGTCTTCATTACAGTGAGGAAGTATCAGGTCAGGGACCCTGGGACAGAAATGCTAGGAAGTGGCACAGAGACCTAAATGGAAGTGCACTTTAAATCTTGGCAAGGCTACAATGAAAGGGAGCTTCATGGAAGCAATTGAGAGGTGGTTAATGGGAGAAGGTGAAGCTAAGAAAGGAGCTGGAGGAAGTAAAGCAGGAACTGAAGAAAGGAAGAGGCAAAGCAGTAGAGCAGAGAAACCAGTTGAAGGTGGTACACTTGGGACATTTTCAGATTCAATGTGACACAGAGTGTACCAGGAGGCACAGCACACAGTCAGTGTCTGGACACTGAAGATGAGCTGACTGAGAAATACATTCGACCTCAGATCTTCAGGTGACTGTCCTCCAATGCAACAATGCAGCATGGCCAAGCAAAGGCTGATAGCCAAGTTCGGTACCCAGGAGGATGGCCTCAACCAGGATCTTGGGTTTACGTCATACCACAGGTGACCCCACTCCACTATACACTTCACATACACACACACAAGCACACATACACACACATGCTTACACATGATCACACTCACACAATCACACAGACCCTCCCTCATACACATGTTCCCTCAGACACAGTCACATACCCATACTCATGCCCACACGCTCTTTCACATGTACTCTGTCATATTCATGCATGCACTCTATCACGCACAAGCACACACACTCACCCATACATACTCTCTCTCTCTTTCATTCTCTCCCTCACATGCAGACACACACATGCACACACACACAGATATATCTATGGGGTGAATTTGCATTTGCAGAATTGTATTTGCAGATACACTCTATTTTGTTCAAAAAGCACACAACCTGCAGGTAGTCAATGCACTCAGCCAATCCATGTAATATTTTATAAATTCCTACTTCGGAAATGGAACCAGTCTAAATCAACATTGGGATACAGACAGACTCCAACCTCACACCTTCAATGCCTTGTCTAAGCTGAAACATCGCCTATTTTTATAAAACCTTAATTTATTGCAGGAATGTGACTTGAAGGAAATTCTGGGATTTACATATTAATGAATCGAAACCTGCATCCTCATTCTAAGTGATTGAAGATTTAACAGCAATCTAGGTTTGTTCAATACATTACATCAGTTGCATGACACTATGATGTTGTGCTATAAATTCTCTGTGCTCTGATCTTGCTACCCTAGCTACCTGATGAAGGACTTCCAAAAGTTTATACTTCCAATTAAACCTGTTGAACTATAACCTGGGGTTGTGTGATTTTTAACTTTGTCAACACCAGTCCAACTTCACATCATCATTAATAGTAGGGAAACATTGTACAATTTTAGAAAATAGTTTTGCAGTCATATTAAAGTCTAAAGTCGACCAGTCCAGCTTTTGCAGAACCGATTGTTGGACTCAATACTAGGTTGCCATTTTCCATGAGTATGTGCATGGATCTTTGAATGATTGTCTACTTATGAGCAGTCAACTTTAATCAGTTTCCAGCCGTAAATGAGGAAATTTTGTCCTTAAAGTACAAATAGGACAATTCTTTTGTCCTATTTTATTTGATCATTTATTCTTTGAAGGACTATTAACTGATGGCCAGGTTAACTTCTCAGCTAAATGTATATTTTTGACAGGCAAGGTACAAAAACATTTCTTCATTTACCTTAGATAAGCTCAGTCTAAATTCACTTTCGATCCAGGCAGAGATCATGGTATTACCTTGCCTGTTTTGTGTTAAAGAGCTTACAGGAAAATGTCTCTTCTTTGCTAATGTTTCCTCATGATATAGTTTCTTCCTCAGCTTTTTTTTGCTGGAATTGGTAAAAATACAAGTGGACACTGAGATTTTGTTCTTTACCTTGATTCCTCAATGTATGATGATAATTTGAGTTCTAATTATCTTCGAACTATTTTTAATCGAGCAGGTCCCGTTGACTTTTCATGACATCCATTCCTGATGCTATACAGTTATCACATTTATCCTTTGGACAAAAACAGTGTTTTGCAGAATTCTCTTCACCAAATGTCCAACATGTTTTAATGACTAGTTTATTCAAAACCTAAAGGTCCTCATGTCATCTGATGCACTCATAAGTTCAGTCATTTGAAGTCTTACTTTAACAATCCATCAAAAGAGTTTATGCCTACTTTCAGCATAGTTCTCCATATAAATGCTTTCTTCAAATTTAAACTGAAAAGGTCTCTTTCTTGCATTGTCAAGAAACCCATCAACATGAAATGGCTCTTCAATCTGTCACAACTTGAGAAGCATTTTTATCAGCCATTTTCCTTCCCTATTTAACTTGAACCATTCCATATAAACAAATAGCCTTGGGCTCTGATATGCTTAGATTAATTTAGCAACTCTCCAAATGAATGCATTTAGATTGGGCAAGAACAATTATTATTATTTAATCAATATATATCTAATAGGTATCCAGATAAACAAAACTGCTCTCTTTTTTTGGACTTTATTGCAAATTCATGTGCCTTTGTCTATTTACACACTGACTTAAGTCTCGTTCCAATTGATACTTTCCTGTCTTGCAAAATGTGCAAGATTAAAACAAACCTAGTCACAAGATAAGCCATTACCTGAGCAGTAAAGGTTCAGTTATCTTATCAACACATTGCATTTAAACTTTATTACAACCAGTCAGTTGAAATAACAACTCATGTTGGCATGGCAATAACTCCCTGGCTTTATTTTCAGACATGCTGGAAGATTTCCATAAAAGAATAACTGAGTGAAGCAGGAGAGGTATAACTGTTACACTGTACTTATTCCCATCAAGGGCCATCTAGTGTTCAGTTAACAATAAGTAAGTTGCATACATATCGAATAACTCCTTCATAGTACAGTTAATTACATTTAATTTAATTTCTATCAGCCTGTTTTATATAGCTTGATGATGCCACCCAATTGTTAGACCAAAGGTTTCTGTACAGAAGTTTCTTGTTTCAATTTAAGCTATACTTAACTCCAGCATCTATATGCAACATGAAATTGCTAACTTCATCAACTACAAAATGTTCAGTTGGAATATAATTCATAAGCGGGTTAATTTTGAGATTTCTGCTGGAACATTTGCCACAGTAAGATATTTCAGGGGTTGGAAAACCTCGTAACTCAACTGCAACTCCAGTTCCTATAAGCAATGATAGTTTGATGTATAAGACAAGTGACAGTTGAGCACTTGGTTAAACTCTACTTCATCTCTAGGTGCATGGCCTCTGGCAGAAGCCAAGTTGTATCTGGATTGATTCTCACACACCATATGCAACTTCTCAGCACTCACTGTTATTTCATAAGTATAAAATTACAGTTTTTGAATTTCACATATGAATAAACAGTTCTCTAGTCCATTAACTTACCAATCACAGTGATAGAAAAAAATGCTCATGAATAAAGGACTCAATCGATTGTTTTACGTGCACAGATTGAAAATTATGTTACTGCAAGAGTAAGTGAAACTAATATAAAATGCATTGCCAGAGGGATTTGTTTGTTTATACGCCAATGAGTGGCCAATGATATAAAGAGTAAAATGGTTATCCAGTGGGGCATTTCTGATGCATTTTGGCACGGCAGGTTTATTTTTTTCTACAAAAAGCCATGATAAGACAAAATAAACAATATTTCAAATGGGTGCGTGCAGCAGTTGTGCTGTGATAGCCAGAAGATTTCTGTGCAACAGCTTTGGAGCACACTAGTCAGGATAATTCCAGGAACTCTGTCTTCTAAATGTCATGAGTACAGCAACACCAATCCTTTAACAAGTTGGTTGTTAGGATGATATGTACTATATGCAACTAAAGATTTCAATATAATTAAAAACATAGGAACAAGAAAGTGTAAACACATGTTCAGCAGAAATAGACCAGTTTTGTGCAGGGGTGAACAAAATATCACAGAACATGTAAAACTGCTTCAGTCTGTGCAAAAGCTTAGTTGTGGAAAATGCTAAAGAAGTTTATGCAGAACCTGAAACATTTTCACAAAAGAAGATTGTTTTTAAGTCAGGAACTCATTGGATTCAGTCTGACAAAAACCTGCAGCGCCTTTACATCTGGAGTTACTTTAAATTAATTGAAAAAACAAACTTAATGCCATTTCAGTTAATAAAGTATTGCCTGATGCGAATTTGCTTTACAATTCCATAAAAATAGGGTTTTGACTTCATGGGCTTGCTAACAGAAAATGTTTTTATTCACAATACAGACTTCGAACAATCTAATATTTCTTTGAAAACAATTGTCAATTTGAGCAGATATGAGAAATCAAAGTTCGGTCTAATGCTGCTGGAAATTAGTCTGTCATGTCCTTGTGAAGTGCAGTTTACATTGTAACAAAAATAAACCCTGTACCCACATGGTAGCTGTATTTATCTGAAGCAGACAATTAAGAGATGTTTTGGTTTGAAAGGATGTAAAAGTTATTACCAAACAGAAGCAGCTGTTAAAGTACATTCAATAAGTCCACCATTGCCTTGTAATAAGAATGGATGAATACAGTGACAAATTTTACTGTTAAATCAGGTCAGCACTTCCAATAGAGTCAAATTTGAGAAGGTTGATCAGCCTAGACAAAGCGAAAATAATTATGAATGAAACTTGAGAAACAATCAGATTGAAAGTCGAGAATTTACAACATTTAAAGCAGAATGTTTTACCTTTTTGAAAAAGAAATCATGAATGGAAAAATTTATTTTAGCAGAGTGATTTTGTTAAATAATTTAACATGGTACAGAAGTAAAATAATTCAATTCAATTTGGTATTACTGAATTCCGAAACATCAAAGTTCCAATAAAGTAACATGATTTAAATACTAATTGTCTTTCCTTAGTAAAAATAACACAAGCATTATGGCCAACATATATGTAATATAATAATTAATAACATGAATCCACTGCTGCTGTAATAGATGGGATGAGTGATAAACTCTGTACAGTCTAATGGACTGTGACACCAACCTACAGTATTTTTAATGTGAATAAATAGCTAGGTGCATAAATTGGTTGCCACATTCGTCTATATTACAACAGCAACTACATTTCAAAATGAATCTATTACTTGTGAGTTCTTGGAATACAATGAAGACATGCTGGGTATTATTTGGTCACAGCAGAAGTACAGTGAGAAAATATGTTTAGTTAAACAAGGTGTCTGCAATATTCCATCAAAGTTACAGCTGCAGAGCAAGAGCAGTAGGAGGTAAAGCCCATGTTCTCTATATTTCTTTCCTGTCTTTCTTCACTTGCTGCCATTTTACACAGTTGCATCAAAGAGAGAAATCTAGGCAGCTTTACAAATTGACATTTATACATATTGAAAAATGTGTTGCTGGAAAAGCGCAACAGGTCAGGCAGCATCCAAGGAACAGGACAATCAACGTTTCGGGCATAAGCCCTTCTTCAGGAATGAGGAAGGTGTGCCAGGCAGGCTAAGATAAAAGGTAGGGAGGAGGGACTTGGAGGAGGGGCACTGGGAATGCGATAGGTGGAAGGAGGTTAAGGTGAGAGTGATAGGCCGGAGAGGGGGTGGGGGTGGAGAGGTCGGGAAGAAGATTGCAGGTCAAGAAGGTGATGCTGAAGCCGAGGGTTGGGACTGAGATAAGGTGGGGGGAGGGAGAATGAGGAAACTGAGAAATCTGCATTCATCCCTTGTGGTTGGAGGGTTCCTAGGTGGAAGATGAGGCGTTCTTCCTCCAGGCATCGTGTTGCCATGGTCTGGTGATGGAGGAGGCCAAGGATCTGCATGTCCTTGGCGGAGTAGGAGGGGGAGTTAAACCGTTCAGCCACGGGGCAGTTGGGTTGGTTCGTGCGGGTGTCCCAGAGGTGTTCTCTGAAACGTTCCACAAATAGGCGGCCTGCCACCCCAATGTAGAGTAGGCCACATCGGGTGCAGCGTATGCAGTAAATGATGTGTGTGGAAGTGCAGGTAAATTTGTGATGGACATGGAAGGATCCCTTGGGGCCTTGGAGGGAAGTGAGGGGGGAGGTGTGGGCACAAGTTTTGCATTTCTTGCGGTTGCAGGGGAAGGTGCCGGGAGTGGAGGTTGGGTTGGTGGGGGGTGTGGACCTGACGAGGGAGTCGCTGAGGGAGTGGTCTTTCTGGAACGCTGATAGGGGAATGGAGGGAAATATATCCTTGGTGGTGGGGTCCGTTTGGAGGTGGCGGAAATGATGACGGATGATACGATGTATGTGGAGGTTGGTGGGGTGATAGGTGAGGACCAGTGGGGTTCTGTCCTGGTGGCGATTGGAGGGGCGGGGTTCAAGGGCGGTGGAGTGGGAAGTGGAGGAGATCCACACCTCCCTGCACTCACCCCGCTCTCCCTCCCCGGCTACAAATGTTTTTCTCATTTTAAAGGGAAACCCTTCAGTACGGAAAGAGGCCATTTGGCCCATTAAGTCTGCACTGAGCCTCCAAAGAGCATCCCACACAGACCCAGCACCCCACCCTAATCCTGTCACCCCACATTTTATCATGGCTAATCAACCTAGCATGTATACCCTGGACACCACAGGCAATTTAGCATGGCCAATCCATCGAACCTGCAGATCTTTCAACTGTGGGGGGAAATCAGAGCACTAAGCAGAAACCCACACTGTCATGGAGAGACTGTGCAAACTTCACACAGAGAATCACCTGAAGCTCGAATCAAATCCAAGTCTGTGGCATTGTGACACCTGTTCTAGTTTTTAATGCAAATTAAAATATCAGAAAAAGACTTTCAAAATAAAATGTAAATGTAAATTATTCATTAATCAAGAGTAAGAGCAGGTTGTAGGCTAAATTGTGCGAGAGTTTCTGGAAAGCAAGACAACAAGGGTTCAAGTTATTGAGCTAAAATGGAATATAGGGTCATTGAAAATTAGAGCAGGAATAGACCATTTGGCCCTTTGAGATTGTTCCGCCATTCAACAAGATCATGGTTAATCTGGTCGTTGTTTCAGTTCCTCGTTCCAATTTGTCCACGACAATCCTTAACTCCATTGTCTGTCAAACTTCAATTTAACTTAGTTAATGCAAGTTTTGAATTTTTTTAAAAACATAGCTCCACTCCTTATCCAATATAAATGTTATTTCATTAGTGCTCTAATAGATTAGTCAATATACATTGACTTGCACAAAGCCATTTGGCACTGTCTAATCACATCATGATTTTTAGAGGTACCCCGCCTTAACCTTTAGTTGAGACTGGCACTGCCTTTCTTTTCTTTTTCTCATATTTGGTTTGAAATTGTGAATGGCAGTTGAGCATTTAATTTTGAACAGCATCTTGTTTCAAAACAAAAGAGAGAGAACAAAAGACTGATGTTTGCTGTTGGGAACTGGCCTGGAAAGATAATGCAGATTAATTACTGCTCTGGGAAAATGATAGACAATTACTGGGACACTGTTATACTCAGGGGCTGGCAGTTGTTTGGAGATTGAATTGGTCAATGAGGGAGGACTGATGCTGACCAGAAAACGTTGAAAAGTAGCGAGAAACAAAGCTGATTCTGGCTGAGGCATTTTGGAGGCAATTTTTGCTTTAGAAGCTGCCAGGGCTGGGAACCTAACTTTTGGTTTTGTTCTCTCTTGCTATTCTCCAGCTATCAACTTGTTGAAAATACCAAGAAAAAAAATCTCCTTCACCAAAAATATGTGAAATCTCCGCAAGTCTGTTGTAGCTGTTTGCATTGACTGGTGTCTTCAGAATTCAAATAATACAATCCTATATTCTGTAATAAAGCCCTCTGCCAAAAGATTTCATGAAGTCCTGACATTCATCATTGAGATGGTTGTCAAACTCAGAAAGTATGATTTTTGTTGTTATCTCTTAACTGTGTTTGTCGGTGGGTGAGTAGAAGTTTATATTCAAAGATTATAGATGTTAATTTGATTGCTTTGTAGGTTATATGTGTTCTGCTAAAGTTACATTCTTAATAACAAATTGTAAATTTTATTTAAGTTGTAAATTTGGTGTTCAAGATCTGTTATTTGTAAAGTCTGGAACAATTTTTCGGAACAATTGAGGAAATTTTGAGGGTCATTGAATGTTTTAATTTTGCTGTGTTGTGAATCCAGTGATAGGGATGCTGATTTTGTTTGGTATTTTGTCAAAAATTCTCCTTAATAATATATTGAAGAACCTTCTCTACGACAGATATTGGTTCACACCTATTGTGTCCTGTTTTCTACCTGCATCCTTTCTTGAATAGACGTGTTATATTTGCTATTTTCCAATCCACTGGGATCCATTCAAAATGTAAGGAATTTTGTAAGATTATAGCCAATGCATCTCTTATCTTTGTCGTCACTTCTTTTACGAATCAAGGATGAAGGCCATCTGGTCCTGGAGACCTCTTACCCTTCAGTCTAAAATTTTGCTAGAACCTTTTTCCTAATTGTGGTGATTGTTTTAAATTCATCCCTTCTTTTCCCCTTGTGAATGTCAATTATCTTTAGGATGTTTCTGAAGTCTTCCACAATGGGGACAGATACAAAATACCTGTTCAGTACTCCTACCATTTCTCCATTTTCCATTATCAGTTCCCCAGTTGTGCTGTCTACATGATCACCACTAGCTTTTGTTACTTTTTTCCTATTCAAGGACTTGCTGAAATTCTTACTATCTGTTTCTCTATTACTAGCTAGCTTTCTCCCATACACCACTTTCTGCCTCGTGATTAAGCTTATGGAAATTCTTTGCTGGTTCTCAAAGTCTGTCCAACTCATTGGCCTACACTAATGTATGTATATTTGCATCATGTTTATTTCAATTTAATACTATGTTTGACTTATTATTTAATAATGGATGACGCATCCTTCTCAAAAAGCTTTTCTTTCTCAAATCAGATAAATCTTTGCTGAGAGTTATTTAATATCACAAACATCTGCCACTGTAACCCTACTCTTCTATCTTTAACCTAGTTTCCCTGTGCACCTTAGCCAGCTCTGTTTTAATACTCTCATAGATACCTGCATTTAGATTTAAAATGTTGACCATGTGTCCACACTTCTTCCTTTCAAACAGAACATAAAATTCTACCATCATTGTCACCACAGTCAATTAGAGGCCCTTTTACCATGAATTAAAGTCCTATATCATTACAAAGTCTGGAATATCCTGCTCCCTGATCATCTCTAGAATGTACTGTTCACAGGAATTGTTTGAAAGCACTCTGTGAACTAATTTTCAAAGATATGTTTTATCAGTCTGATCCTCCCAGTTGATAACTAGATTAAAATCACGCATAGTTATTGCAGTACATACCTTACATGCCCCATCTGTTTCTTGCAGTGTACTGTATCCAACAGTGTAACGATTGTTAGGTAGTCTACACACTACTCTGAAAAGAGACCTCTGATCTTCAATATTTTTTATCTCAACCTAAACTGATTCTGCATCTTGACTTTTTAAATTATAATCGATGCTCATTATTGAGCTCATGCTATATTGAAGAAACAGAGTAATCCCATAATGTTTTCCTAGTTTTCCATCAATTTGCAATGATAAATACCCTTCAATATTCAGGTACTAACTTTGGTTAACTTTCAACCAAGGTCCTGCAATGCCTATCAGGTCATACATATTTATCTCTATCTGTGTTAACAATTCATTTCTTTCATTACAAATGATTTGTGTATTCTGAAACAGGCCTCAAAGTTTTTAAACCATTTTTGCAGTGTCTGACCCTATCTGCTGGTGCACGTCCATGTTTATATGTTCTCTCCTTTCTTTCACAGCATGGTAATCACTTCCCAGATTGCTCTATCATTTTATTGTTTCCATTTTAGTTACCATATCACCCCTCAATTATTCCCTTCCTGAGTTGGAGTGGAAGTTGGAGACACTGCGAAACACAAAGGAGGGGAAAACGTATCTTAAAATTAGAATTAGAATGAGAAGTAGGTTTTATTGTCAAGAGTGTGGTGTTGGAAAAACACAGCAGGTCAGGCAGCATCCGAGGAGCCGGAAAATCAACATTTTGGGCAAAAGCCTGACATCAGGAAAGGGCTTTTGCCTGAAACATTGATTTTCCTGCTCCTCAGATGCTGCCTGACCTGCTGTGCTTTTCCAGCACCACACTGACTCTGATCTCCAGCATCTCATTTTCGCCTAATTAGATTTTAGTGTGACATGTGCTCAAATACAGAGTACAGTGAAAAGTGTACAATGTGTACACATGGCAGCATCATAGGTACAAAGTACCTGGTTACAAATCTCAGGTATTGAAATAGAGTAGGTACAAAAATAGAGAAATAAAGAAAAAAGTTAAAGGTTCTACATTATAGTACTTCATTGTATAAATTATGGAAATAAAGAAATAAAGTTAAAAGATAAATATTACAAACTTTCTCTCAGTCTGCAGTCTCTCCATGCTAGGGGTTTTCTACACATCTATAGATAGTTTCAGACTTCAGTCACACCTCATGAAGAGATATAGAATCAGAACAAAGATGCTGTGACCTATAGGATACAGAGGAAGGAGAATCAAATTGAGACAAAAAAACAAGGATTGCAGAAATTGACCCTAACCAACAGTCACAATAGAGGAACTTTTCTATTTTATAAATCTAAGGCTGGCTTAAACGTGGGAGAGACATCTGCTCAGGAGATGGGTCTACTCTCTTGCACAAGTCCTTTTTAAAGCTCTTTATGTTTTCACACGTTGGTAAAATGTAGCGGATGGGCACCAAGTTCTGGAGCTTGCTCAATCCTTCTGGGCACCACGTTTAAAAGGTGTCCGGACTTTACTTCACTCTGCAAGCCCGGGCCACAAACAGGTATCGACTCATTATTCCACCCTGAAGTTATCCGAAACACACCAGTAAACCTGCCCACACTTCAATGGCACATCCCAAAACTGCTCCAGCAACATCCACAAGAGAAAGGATATGATATTTCCCAGGGATGGCAATAAAAGGTTATTCCAAGTGACCATGGAAGCCTGAACCAAGATGCGTGAACCAAAGGAGAGATTGATTACAATTCTACAAGATTGATTACAATTCTACAATATTCCCTTGCACCCTGCCAAGATAAGTGTTACCAACTATCAATCTTTCATTCCCCTATGAATATGAGTTAACTTTGTAAGATTGTCAATGCACAGGACTGTCAGTCACAAGATTGGGTGTTAGACATCTTCCTCAGATGATTGATTGCAATCAATGCATATCACTTCATTGCACCACCCAATGTTACAATATAAGAGTCAGAGTGCTATTGCCTCTTGCATCTACCAAGACTCACATGACAAAGAAAAGGAGCTCCCACACCTCTAGTTTGCTGGCCTTTCTTTACAAAAAGGAGAATCTATACCTCTGAGGGCTTCCAACCAAATGCCTACATGGGACGTAACTATGAAAGTAGCTTCAGAATGAACACTTCACAGGAATATCAGGCATACAAATAATGTAGTTTCATTGACTTTCATCAACACTAGCTGTTTGCCATACTGATCAACCTTTTAATTAGAGCCCTTTAATTCCTAAGTTCTGCCATACTACATTTTGCTTATCACACATAGTCTTCACAATGAGGAATGACATCTCATTTTGCATCCATCAATGCAGGAATAGTCCTCATGTATCCATGCTGGTGTCTCTCAATACTTCTCTCTGTACATACATAGATGTTGGGAGGGGGATGCATGAGATAATGCTCCTAACCATCTTCAAGGAATGGGTGATAAATTTTGCTGATCACAATGGGAATATGCTTATGCTGAAAAGGAGAGCCAATGTATCCAACCATCAAATGAAAAATCCTCCAAACAGCTCATCCCAGCTGCCCATCATTGAGTAACATCTTCAGAGTGGCGGCTCTTGACAAGAAAAAAAATTATCCTCTTCCGCAGTCCCAAAATCCCAAACTAAAACAAGATGTTGACAAAGAAGAGCCCCAACCCCTGACCGTTGTCTTCCATCCCCACGCAGCATGCCTCTGAGGACCCAACCATCCCTCCTTCAGAACAAAGACTGTCAACTCAATGGGCAATGCACCTACACGAGATTTAGGTCACATTCTGGTGATCACAGGCAGGGAACAGCAGCTAGAGGAGAAAGAGACACCTGAAATTGCTGTGCAACTTAAGATTTGAAACACAGATAGCCCAAAGATCATAAAGTAAGGATTCTTTATCTCAGTGCAAGGAAAAGCCTGGGAACTATAGACCAGTGAGCCTGACATCGGTAGTTGGTTAGTTGTTGGGGGTGATTCTGAAAGATAGGATTTACATGCATTTGGAGAGGTAAGGTCCAATTAGGGATAGCCAGCATGGTTTTGTGCAAAGGAAATCATGTGTCATAAACTTGATTGAGTTTTTTGAGGAAGTAACCAAAAAGATTGATGAGGGCAGAGCAGTAGATGTTGTTTACATGGATTTTAGAAAATTCTTTGATAAGATTCCACATGGTAGACTAATTAGTAAAATTAGATCACATGGGGGTCAGGATGAGCTTGTCAATTGGATACAAAGTTGGCTTGAAGATAGGAGACAAAAGGTAGTGGTGGAGGGCTGTTTTTCTGACTGGAGGCCTGTGACCAGTGGAGTACCACAGGAATTGGTACTGGGTTCACATTTGTTTATCATTTACACAGGAATCTCGATTTTCTGAGTGAACAGGCAAGGAGTATTGCGTTCGGATAATCGAATGTTCGGACAATCAAATGCAGAATAACACAGTTTAGCCAAGCACTGAGACCTTGCGACCTTGTCCAAATAATCCAAAATTTCAATAATCAAATGCCAGATAATCGAGGTTCCTCTGTATATGAATGATTTGGGTGAGAATTTAGGAGGCATGGTTAGTGTGTTTGTGGATGACACTAAAACTGATGGTATAGTGGACAGTGAAGAAGGTTATCTAAGAGATCTTGATCAACTGGGTCAATGAGCTGAGGAGTGGCAGTTGGAGTTTAATTTGGATAAATGTGAGATATTGCATTTTGGTAAAAAAGGAACAACTTATACACTTATTGGTAGGGCCCTGGGTAGTGTTGTCAAACAGAGAGATCCAAGGGTTCAGGTACATAGTTCTTTGAAATTTATATCACAAGTAGACAGGGTGGTGAAGATGTGTTTCAGAATGCTTGCCTTCATTGCTCAGACCTTTGAGTAGAGGAGTTGGGACGTCATGTTGTGGTTGTACAGGGCTGTGTGGCCTCTTCTGGAGTACTGTGTGCAGTCCTGTTCACCCTGCTATTGGAAGGATATTATTAAATGGAGAAGGTTCAGAAAAGATTTACCAGGATGTTGCTGGGAGAGGAGTTACAAAAATAAGCTGGCTAGGCTGAAAAATTTTTCACTGGTGCACAGGAGATTGAGGGGTGACCTTATAGAGACTTATAAAATGAGGGGCATAGATAAGGTGAACAGCAAGGGTGTGGAGTGAACTGCCAGAGGAAGCGCTGGATGCAAGTACAGTTACAAAATCTAAGACAGTGGTAAATGCATGAAAAGGAAAGGTTTAGAGTGATATAAGCCAAATGCAGACAAGTGGGGCTAGTTTAGTTTGGGAACATGGTTAGCATGGACTGGTTGTACTGAAGGGTCTGTTTCCATTTTGTATAACTCTATGATTCAATGACTTTGGCATCAGATCATTACAAACATGAGGAAAATTAAAGATCAACAAGGAAGTATTTACATGGAGTGAAACATGTAAGTAGATTAAGGAGTTGTCTGTCTGTCTGATTTTTCTTCCCATGAGCCCTCATTCCCCCAAAGATACCTTTTTCCCAGAGAGGGTCTGTTCAACTGAACTAGTTGCCATCCCTTACCATGACCATCCATTGCTAAAGGCACTGCTGCTCAATTTTCTCTGGCCATTGCCCTCCTTCACTGTCACCACCTGTCGCTTTCATTATATTTGGCAGTTGGACCACAGGAGAACAGGCCACAACTGAGCCTAGTATAGATGAGGAGCTTCTAGACTTGTTCAAATCATGGCAGTGTTCAGTTGGTGAAACTGTTGCCACTGAGCCAGAGGGTTGTGAGTCCAAGTCAATCCTAAGTTAAGAATTTGACAATCTAGCTAACATACTAGTGCAGTGCTAGGAAAATGCTGCACAGTAGGAACAGCCAGCCTCAAACCAAGACCCTGTCAGGTGGACACTAAAGACCTTCTGACTTGGTCATTAATGAGCAGGGGTACCAGAAATCATGCATAAACTTGAAGTACCCAAATAAATTCTAGGACAGAATACAATGTGGGAAAATTTAAGATGATGCAATTTGGCAGGAAGAATAAAGATACTGAATATCATTTATTTGGAGAAAGATTGCAGAAAGCTATGATACAGGGATTTGAAGGTCCTTGTGTTTAAATCACAAAAAGCTAACATACACGTTCAGCTGGAATACAGAATATTGCCCTTTATTTCATAGGGGTTGATACATAAAAATAGGGAGCTCTTGCTAAAACTGTACAAGGACCGGCTAGACCACGCCTGGTGTACTCTGAGCAGTTTTGATCCATTTATCTGAGGAAACCTGTCCTGGTATTGGTTTACTCCAAGTCAAAAGAAGGTTCACTAGGTTTATCCAAAATTCATTGACAGGACATGGGTTTTGCTGGGCAGGCCAATATTTATTGCTCATCTCTAATTGTCCACAGGGCAATTAAGAGTCAACCACATTGGTATAGGTCTGGAATCACATATCAGCCAGACCAGGTAAGGAGGGGCTCTTCCTGACAAACAGCAACTGCAATCATTATATTCTTAATCCCAGGTATATTTTTATTGAATACAAATTCCATGATGAGATTTGAACCTGGATGCCCAGGAGTCTCTGGATTAATAGTCCAGTAATAATACTATTAGGTCGTCACTTCCCCTATATTGCACATAGAGGCATCGTCTTATGAGGAGAAATTGGGCCTGTACTCATTGGAATCTAGAAGAATGAGGAGCAATGTTGTTGAAATGTATAAGATTCTTAGGGACTTGACAGGATAAATGCATAAAGATTGTTTTCTCTTGTGAGAGAGTCACGAACCAATGAGCATAATCTCAGAGTAAGCAATTTCCCACTTAGGACAGGAGTAAAGAGGAATATTTTTTTCTCTCAGATTGTAGTTTATCTGTGGGATTCTTTACCACAGAGGGCTGTTGAGGCTGGGTCATTAAGTATATTCATGGCTGAGGTGAACACATTTTTAATCAGTAAGAGTATCGGGGCTATGGGGAGCAAGGCAAGAAAGTGGAGTTAAGGGTTATCAGATCAACCATGATCTCATTGAATGGTGGAGCAGACTCGATGGGCTGAATGGCCTATTGCTGCTCCTACGATTTGTGGTCTTCTAGTTCTGTCCGATGTCACGGATCCACCATATCTGCCTCTATGATCTGGGTGGCAGCTATCATGGAGTGCCACGTCCTGTAGGACAACCAGTTACTGCTGAATGAGCACTCAGACTTCATTCCACCGCATGGGCAGCAGATGCTTTCATTCACCAGCTTGGCAAGAAAGGACCAAGGAGTCTTGACCTCCCTCCTGGTGCCTAACCTCCTCAAAGAGTGAGGGAGGCACCAATAGGGAAGAGGAGTAGCAGGCAGTCCCTGAAGAATTATCACTTTGTGACATTCTGGAGCTGCACTGCTGAATCAATGCCTGGAGTCCAAATGGTTCTAGGAGAAAGTGAGGACTGCAGATGCTGGAGACCAGAGTTGAAAAATGTGGTGCTGGAAAAACACAGCAGGCCAGGCAGCATCTGAGGAGCAGGAGAATCGATGTTTTGGGCATAAGCCCTTCTTCAGGAATGAGGCTGGTGTGCCAAGCGGGCTAAGATAAACTGTAGGGGGGGGAGGTGTGTGGTGCTGGGAATACATTAGGTGGAAGGAGGTGAGGGTGAGGGTGATAGGCTGGAGAGGGGGTGGGGGCAGAGAGGTCTGGAAGAAGATTGCAGGTCAAGAGGGTGGTGCTGAATCCGGGGGTTGGGACTGAGATAAGGTGGGGGGAGGGAAAATAAGGAAGCTGGAGAAATCTACATTCACAGGGAACACCTTTAGGACACCTGCACCAACCAACCCAACTGCCCTGTGACTGAACACTTTAACTCCCCCTCCCACTCCGCCAAGGACATCCTTGGCCTCCTCCATCACCAGACCCTGGCCACATGACACCTGGAGGAAGAGCACCCCATCTTTCACCTAGGAACCCTCCAACCACACGGGATGAACATAGATTTCTCCAGTTTCCTTATTTCCCCTCCCCCCACCTTATCTCAGTACCAACCCCCGGATTCAGCACCACCCTCTTGACCTGCAATCTTCTTCCCAACCTCTCCACCCCCACCCCCTCTCCGGCCTATCACCCTCACCTGCTTCTACCTATCGCATTCCCAGTGCCCCTCCCCCAAATCCCCCCCCCCCACCTTTTATCTCAGCCCGCTTGACACACCAGCTTCATTCCTGAAGAAGGGCTTATGCCTGAAACGTCGATTCTCCTGTTCCTCGGATGCTGTCTGGCCTGCTGTGTTTTTCCAGCATCACATTGTCCAAATAGGTTCTGTCAGGTCAGCCTAGGGAGGTCACATCTGGACCTGTGCAGGTGAGTCCCAGAATGCCAGAGTTTCTAGACCCAAGCCCAAGAGAAGATGACCATCCAAGTTATCTGAGGCAAGGGAACAAAGCCTTGAAAAGCTTCTGGAAAGCTGATTAGGATTTGATAGTCTTGAATAGTGTGTCGTGCAGTCCCTCGACATCACTGTGATAGATGAAGGCCCCCTTGTAAACTATGACTTGTAAACAAAGATTTGATTCATGTAAGAATAGCCCATGTAAGCCTGGGGATCATTCTGATAAACATTCCCTTGAGAGCAAAAATGTTTCTATTCCACAATTATCTATTATTTGAGTTTCCACAAACGTCCATTCTCAAGTCTAACTGCAATCAGGATCTCACAAGCTTGTCAGGCTTGTCTCATTACTGCCCTGGCTCCCACAGTATTCTCCATCAGACTTACCTTCTGCCTTGTCGAGGGAGACAGAAGAGAGAAAGGTGGACCTGTCACTGAAGTTTGCATATCCTCACTGAGCTAATGTCGAATCACGGAAACCCAGTTTGGCGAGTAATGGAGAGCTCCTCCTCAGGAATCAGGAGCACACCATCTGAAGATAAATTGTCTCTTCAATGATGGTACTTTCAGCCAATTGGGACAGCATTAGTCTGAGGGTTTTGTATTGGGGTCATTAGCCATGCCTTCAGAACCCACACCTTGCCAACAATGAGCCAGCTAAGCATGCCTGTGATTCCCCCTTACTTAATATCAAGTTCCCATACTTCAATGTCCTTGTTTCCCCCATCTGTGTTACTGCCGCCTTTCATCCCAGTCTGCTCCCACCATCCTCAAGATCCTCCCATTTCCCCCAATAATTATGCCATTTAAGGTAAAAAGGCTGAATACACTAGGATTATTTTCCCTGGAGCGCTGAAGGCTGAGGGGTCACCTTATAGATTAGATTAGATTAGATTACTACAGTGTGGAAACAGGCCCTTCGGCCCAACAAGTCCACACCGACCCGCCGAAGCGCAACCCACCCATACCCTACATTTACCCCTTACCTAACACTATGGGCAATTTAGCATGGCCAATTCACCTGACCCCGCACATCTTTGGACAGTGGGAGGAAACCTGAGCACCCAGAGGAAACCCACGCAGACACGGGGAGAACGTGCAAACTCCACACAGTCAGTCGCCTGAGTCGGGAACTGAACTCGGGTCTCAGGCGCTGTGAGGCAGCAGTGCTAACCACTGTGCCACCGTGCCGCCCACTGGCACTATAGAAGTTTATATAATTATGAGGGACATGAAGAGGGTGAATAGCCAGGGTAGGCGAGTCCAAAACTCAAGGACACAGGTTTAAGGTGAGGGGAAAGATTTAGAAGGGACGTAAGGGACAACTTTTTCATGCAGAGGGTGCTGCGTGTATGGAATGAGCTGCCACAGAAATTGGTGGAGACTGGAACAATGACAACATTTAAAAGGCATCGGGATGGGTATATGAATAGGAAGAGTTTAGAGGGATATGAGTCAAATGCTGGCAAAATGGGACTAGATTAATTTAGGATATCTGGTCAGCACAGGTGAATTGGACTGAAGGGTTTGTTTCTGTGCTGTACATTTTTATGATTCTATGAATCTGTAAGTTGCATTCCCTCACTTTCCTTTCCACACCGCCTCCCATCCTGTCCACCTGTCGGCTTCATTCCCACTTTAAATTAATGCCCCTTTTGGGGGAATTGCAACTCATTTTA
Organism: Hemiscyllium ocellatum; assembly: GCF_020745735.1. Lineage (NCBI taxonomy): Eukaryota > Metazoa > Chordata > Chondrichthyes > Orectolobiformes > Hemiscylliidae > Hemiscyllium > Hemiscyllium ocellatum. The sequence continues at coordinate 14,734,756 of NC_083436.1, forward strand.
AGTTGAGCCCCACTTGCCCACTGCTGTGAGGTTTACAGTAATCACCCAGTGTGGTTGAACGGCTTAGCAGACCCAGACTGTGCTCAGCACTAGCACCATCATCGTTTCTCTTCAGAAAGGCAGATTGCACATGATTTCTCGTGAGCAGATCAAAGTGGGGAGGCTTCTTCCCTTATACTGTAAATAGTCAACCAACAAAGCAGTTTGATTATAAAGGATCCAAATCAGTGAAAAAGATTGTAGTCACTGGAGCATGGAGGAAGCAGGCTGCCCTGTCAGCTCCACGTGTATGTATAGTTGGGTTTAGAAACACACAATTCTTATTTCTGTGTTTATGCCCACTAATGTAGTTCCAGCAGGCTGTGATGTTAATGAGTATTCATGACTTGCAAATGAAATCAAAACAGTACATAACAATCGAGGTCAGATATCACCAGTAACATAAAAGATTCAGTGAATTTAATGGCAAAAACTTTAATCCCCTGTCCAGGAGCTGAATTTTTGTAATACACCAAAATAAATTCTCCTGCCCATTCTCCGCAGAGCTCTGAAAGGGCTGGGAAGATTCCAATCAACGTATTTACTAAATGTGAGGAGAAGGAGATAGATCTTTTGCAGGAATGCATTCCATGGCATTTTGGAGCAGGAATCTATTCAAAGGGGGAAAGAGAAGGGCTAACCTGAAGTGATAGTCCTGGGAGGTTGATTAATCCGGGGGACTGGTAACACCTTTTGAATGCAGGATTCAGAGTCACCCATGGAATGTAGCCTATTCAGTGCCAGGGCAGAGATATCACAACTGGCTTTAAGGAATGTTGGAGAGAGATGAGGAGGATCCAATTGTTAAGATCCACGTTGGAATCAACAGAAGCTGCAGTATACAGTAGACCCTGTTTGGAACTTATCAGGTACAATGAGCTAAATTAAAGAACAGAACATCATTTCTGACTAATTCGCCCAATCCATGTGAAATAGATATAGACCTAAGGACATCTGGATGAAGGAGTGTTCAGCACTATGGTTTCATTTCACAAGCCATTGATGCAAGGTTCGGAATGGAATGGGGTTGTTCTGATGGAATAGGTTCCGACTGAATTAGGTCCTAGAAGAACGAGCCATGTTAGATTTGAGCCAGGGCCCTCCCTCAACGAGATGGGACTGAGGTGTCTTTGTGATAAAGTGGGAAAATCTGTAAATGGACTCAAAGATAAAAGATATTAGGAGATGTTCAATGTACAATTTAAATTGATAAGCAGTAACTCCAAGGAAGTTCCCTGGATCTGTCTGTTTGTTGATCAGTCGGCTGGTTGGAGGAGCAGCAACAGTTAGATCTGGAAGGCTGCAAAAGAGAGTGGTGAAACCATCAATGTGGTTCTGACAGTACCCCTCAAAGCCCAGAAAGGAACACAATGCACTCAGATCTCTGGAGATTGGTAAACTGGTTATGGTTTTGATGCACCTCCCTTTCACGCTTCTCTGAGCTATCACATTTTTTGACTATGAGACCTGGGACCTCATGCATACCTTCTTGGAGTTATCATTTAGCCCTAGAATGGGTGAGGAGGGTTAACAGTTCCTTTACCAGCATCAAATTTTCGGTCCTTGTCTCCATCTGCAGGAGGAGAACATCCACGTGCTGTACCAAGCTGCCTGGTTGGGAAGACCTCTCCCTAGACCTTTCAGCAGCCTCTTTTGAAATATTGACAGAGAATTGTGAAAATTTCTGGGACAAGCAGGTTCAAGGATATTGGTGGCTCTGAAATGTGAAGGTAAATTTATATTCTCAGTGTCCAAGTTTAATGTCAAGTATAAGGAAATATTTCACACATAGCACCTGCCTCATCCTAGTTTCGGGGCTAGTCACCACTGTCAGTGCTATGATTGGTGAGCTTATTTACTTCCCAGTAATTGATGATGTGTACCCAAGACCCATCAGTTTCTTAAGTGGCCTTATTGGTGAGTTATTGGCAAGTTATTGGTCACTGCCACAGTGTGCACTACTCATTTCTTCAACAACCCAACAGTCCCTAGCTGCTGCCTAATTTAGTTTGGCCAGTTTTCTGTCAGCCATGTTCTCTCCAGAATTTAGAATATCCAATTTTACTTAGTTTGTCTCCTTCCAAAAGGGAAAGAAAGCAATGGTTCAGGACCACAATTAATTGAATCTGTTGCCCACTTGCTTTAGCCAGCAGTATGACAGAGTTGTACCCTTAAATATACCACAGGAACTAGCGACTTAAATCAACTGTGCAGGCTATCACGTTTTTGCTATCAAAGACTTGCAGCCAGTCAGCCTCCTCCTCAAACTTAAGATGATTGTTTAAGTAACCTCCTTGAAGTTAATGTGGAACTTATACTTGACTGATAAAAAGCCATTTAGAGTCATAGAGATATACAGCATGGAAACAGACCCTTTGATCCAAACTCGTCCATGCTAAATGTATAAGTCCTGCTAAGATTTGTTTTCCCAAAATGCAGCACCTGAGATTTGTCTAAATAAAACTCCACCTGCCACTCCACAGCTCACTTGACCATCAAATCAAGATCCCATTGTAATCTTCTTCGCTGTCCACTACACCTCCAATTTTGGTGTCATCTGCATAATTACTAACTATACCTCTTATGCTCATATCCAGCATCGATTCTTGTGGCACTCCACTGGTCACAGGCCTCCATTGAACAAATAATGGCAATGAGTGATTAACCATTCAGTAACTTAATCAAGGGCATAAATTGTAGAAGTGTGACTTGAGTTGTGCTGATAAAATGTGGATCGCAACATTAAGTTTCTACCTTGTATTAATTCACAGCCATCTGTAAACTTTTAGAATACATTGTAGTGACTTACCATTACTTGCTAGAATTTGCTAGCCCTATACTGATATGTAACAACACAGCTGCATGTTTTCAAATTATTTGCACAATTTCCACCATCATTGCATTATGATATGTAGCAGCTGCACAGAAATTCCAGTCATTGAACATCTGGATATTATGATGACTAGTAACTAAAGACCGGTAACCACATACCTAAGTTATTAAACAAGTATAGCAGGACAGATAACTTAGTAGTGGCGAAGTTACAGATCAAACAAACAGGAAAACTGAGCAGTAAAACTTTTAAAGACCTTGATGCAAGACCTTTGTCCAGTCCTGCAGGGATGAAAATCATCTGCTGCAACAACTTCATTGCACCGTCCATGAAGGATGGTATATGGTCCAGGTTTTGCACAGGTCCTATACAAACCAGCAATCTCCAGTGAGAAAGGAACATCACAGGGGGAGAGGATTCTGGTCCTACTTTTAATGAATTCCTTTGCTTGAGGTCAGAAGGGATACAGAGCTCCCTGAAATTTTATAACTTAGAAGTTTTTGTGGCTACACATGCATTTTTCAGTTCTATTAACCAATGTCTGTCATTTCAGAGGCAGGCAACATGCCAAATTTGTACTGCTTGATAATTTGCATAATTATCACTTGAATCCAGCTTTAAATGTGCTGTTGAATGACTTTGTGCTCAGCAGGGAGCAGAGACTTGAGCTACCTGGCACCACTTAAAGCTAGCCTGAACTAGTATTGAACTTCTTAAAGAGGAGGTGTATTCTAGCAGGATCAGTTGTTGAAGTGGTTTGTAAAAGGGAGAAAAGATCATTTTGGTGCACCTGGACAGAGAATATGTTTCTAAGTTGGGTGACACTGCGTTGGTCACCTTGATGGACGAGGTGGAGTGCATGGGTAATGTGTATCTTTAGAGGTCCGGGAAACCCGCCAATAAAAACTATACAAAAGCAATGAGTGCAGATAGGTCACTGACATAAGTGAAGCCCTGAAGACCTGGGTGCAGTGCCACACAAAGTTCAATGATCTCACGCAAGGGGTAAAGGTCAATGTATTGATTTTCAAATACCACATCCTACCAAATGCCATTAACATCAAAGTGCCACACTCCCTATTACACTATTGGCAATAATACCTATCAATTCCGATCATATCAAACTCACACATTTCACACTACAGCAGATATCAAAACGACACCTCACAGTTTATACACAGGACAGCTCTTCACCCATGACTGGTGCGTACCTCAAGCAGATTACAGCACAGTCCTTTCTTTAACAAAAACACAAATTTCTGGCAAAACTTTCCAGCAGGTGGAGAAAGTGGAGTTGACGTTTTGAATCCAGTGACTCTTCATCAGAACAGTTCTTTCTTCCTTCTGGGATAAGTTCATGAATACCCAAAGGCAGCAGGAGCTAAGTTGTGAGGTGCAGGCACAGTGAATGACCTTATCCCAGTGGAGGAGGCAGTGGTCATCATCACTGGAGTGACCATCACTGAGACCATGGCCAAAGAAGGAAGGGAGGAAGGTCTGAAACCAGAGGAAATGACTGGACCTTCATATTTTATACCCTTTCTCACATCTTACTTCCCAATCATCCCTCAATCTCTTCTCATTCACAAGGTCCACAAGGTGTAAGCTTGCATCGCTTTCTTCCTTGACCCCCATCATAAAATTTACACTGAGCCTTTCCTTTTTCAGACTCACAAGAACTGTAACTTAGCCAGGTAGGGGTGGGAGGGCAAAAGATTGAAATACAGGAAGGCAATGATTAAAGGGAAGACCATTAACAGCTCACACTCACAGCCATCAGCTCAGGCACTGGCATGGAGCTGAGATAGTATAGAGACAGGATGAGCTGGATGCGGCTGCTGCCAGGGCATGGTGCCAGCTCACTGGAAGGCAAACTCACAGATGTTCAGCTGCAGTGGACTCAGAAAAGCCCACCAGAGGTGTGGAAGAAAGGATGTTGCCAGGGTTGGAGAGTGTGAGCTATGTGGAGAGGTTGGATAGGCTGGGATTATTTTCCATGAAGCATCGGAGGCTGAGGGGGGTGACCTTATAAAAGTTTATAAAATCATGAGGGGCATGGATAGGGTACACAGATAAGGTCTTTTCCCTGAATTGGAAGAGTCCAAACTTTAGGGTGAGAGGGGAAAGATTTAAAAGGGACCTAACTGGCAACATGTTCATGCAGATGGTGGTGCGTGTATGGAATGAGCTGCCAGAGAAAGTGGTAGAGGCTAGTACAATTGCAACGTTTAAAAGACATCTGGATAGGTATATGACTAGGAAGGGCCAAATGCTGGCAAACGGGACCAGATTTATGTCAGATTTCTGGTCGGCATAGATGAGTTGGACTGAAGGATGTGTTTCCCATGCTGTATATCTCTATGACTCGAAGAAAGCTGAAGAGTATGCAGAGCAAAATGCTGGTGCATTGACCTGACTGCCAACAAGTGTAAATGCAATGTCGAAGTGGATGGAGGTTCCTAATACCCACTTGGCATAGACCTTTTCAACCAACCTTTCTAATGTAGAGCCACGCTGAGCACAGCTCCACATCTGGCCATACACCTGCGTCTGCTGGCCTCAGCTTCCATTATTACAGAAGCATGTCACACTGAATGTCAGAGTGTGGAAGGTCAGCCTTAAACCATGCAAGCTCTCCTTACAGAGAATAAGGGTGATTTCCAGATTCCCACCACCATATGAGTGGAATCTTTGCTCATATACCCTACAAACTGCCTGCCTCTTATCTTAAATCAATGCTCCCTGATCACTGATCCATCTATCAAGGGAAATAGTTTCTACCTCAGCCCGTTATAATTTTATCCATTTCAATCACGTTCCCCCTCAGTGTCCTCTGCTCCAAGGAAAATAGCCCCATTCTGTCCAATCTTTCTTCATAACTAAATCTCCCAAACCTAGTCAACAGTCTGCTCTTCACTCTCTATGCAATCACATCTCTTTGAAAATGTGGATTCCAGAGCTGCCAACAGTAGTCTAGCTGAGGTCTAACCACCATTTTATACAGTACCAGCAAAACCACCCTGCTCTTAAACTCTATGCCTCAGCTCACAAAGGCAAATATCCCAAATGCCTTCTTAATGACTGTATCTGTCACGTCATCTTAATGGACCAGTGGGTATGCACCGCAAAGTTCTTCTGATCCGTGATGTTTTCCAGGGTCCTATCATTCACCACGTGTTCCCTTACCTTGTTTATTTTGCCCAAGTGCATCAATCCCGACTTATCCAGATTGAAGTCCATTTATCACTGATCAGCCTTTCTGACCAGACCGTCTATACCCTCTTCTACTCGAAGGCTGTTCTCCTCATTTTTTACCGGCCCATCAATTTTTGCACCATCTGCAAACTTGCTGATCAACTCTCCTACATTCAAGTTTAAATTGTTTATATAAACCACAAATGTCGAGGGTCCCAACACTGACCTCTGCCAAATCTCACTGGACACAGACTTTCAATCACAAAAACACCTCTTGTCCACCACCTCTGCTTTCTGCCAGTCAGCCAATTGCGGATCCAATTAATTACATTTTCTTGGATCTATTTTCACTAGCAGTCTCCCACACAGGGACTTATCAAAATTCTTGCTGAAGTTCAATTAGACTATCAAATGCATTGCCTTCATCTACACACCTGGTCACCTATTTAAACAATTCAGTCAGGTCGTCAGACATAACCTTCCCTTAACAAAACCATGTTGACTGTTCTGGATTAATGTCTAGATTAGAATGTTGCTGGAAAAGCACAGCAGGTCAGGCAGCATCCAAGGGGCAGGAAAATTGATGTTTCGGGCAAAAGCCCTTCATGTTTCCTGTTGAAGCGCTTTTGCCTGAAGCGTCAATTTTCCTGCTCCTCTGATGCTGCCTGACCTGCTATGCTTATCCAGCACCACTCTAATCTAGACTCTGATCTCCAGCATCTACAGTCCTCACTTTTACCCTGTTCTAGATTAATGCCTGCCTCTCCAAATGCAGATTAATTCTGTCCCTCAGAATTGCTTCCTATAATTTCCCCACCACGTAGCTTACACTGGTTGGCCTGTAGTTTGCTCATTATTCCCTTGTCCCTTCTTGACTGTCCTCTAGTCTTCCAGTGCCTCTCCTGTAGCAAGAGAGGAATTGGAAATAATTGCCAACATCCCTGCTATTTCCTCCTTTCCCCTTTTACCTTTTTACCAGCCCTGATGAAGAGTCACTGGACTCGAAGCATTAACTCTGCTGAGTTTTCCAGCAATTTTCAGGTTTTACCCTTATCGTAGTTGTAAAATACCTTAGGATTTTCCTTTATTTTCCCTGCCATTATCTTTTTATTGCACGTTTTTTTGCACTGAGTTTCCTTTTTAAGTTCCCTTTTGCACATTCTCTATTCTTCTAGGGCTTCTGCTGTTTTGAGCTCTTGGTTTCTGCCATAATCCTCCCTTTTTTTTCTTTCTCCAATCCTGCATATCTCTCAATATCCAGGGTTGACTGGATATGCTGGTCCCACCCTTTTTCTTCATTGGAACATCTTAGCCTTCTACACTCTCTTTTACGTTCTTGAATGTGTTCCACTGCTCTGACAGATTTACCAAAAGCTATCTGCTCCCAGTTCACGCTGGCCAAATCGTAACTGAGCCTATAAAAATCAGCCTTTGCTAGTTCAGAACTTGTATTTCAGGCCCATTTTGTGGTTTTCCAAAACAGCCTTGAATCTAACAGAAGTATGACAGTTGTCTGTAAAATGCTGCCCCACTAATACTTCAACAACTTGTCTGATTTTATCACCTAAAATTACCACAACTGCCCCCTCTCTTGTCGGGTCTTCTAAAGCCCTCCTGGATGCATTTTAAGAAATCTGTTCCTTCTAAACTTTTCACATTACGAGTACCCCAGTTAATGTTGGGGAAGTAAATCCACCAATAGCACCACCCTATTACTCTTAATCTTCTCTGAAAACGGCCTCCATATCTCAGCTTCTATTTCGCCTGACTGTTCAGGGAGAGGGAGGCTGCCGTAGCACACATTCACAGCAATGTAAGTGTTCCTTTATGTTTTTTAAGTTCTACCCATAAGGCATCATTCACAGAAGTCAACCCTCCTTCCTGCTGTAATTGATTCCTTGATCCATATTGCAGCACTTCCTCTTTTACCTCCTTCCCTGTGTCAGCCGAAGACCTTGAATCTTGGAATATTGAGCTTTTAATCTTGCCCATCTCTCAACTATGCCCCTGCATCAGCCATGACAACATCCTGCCCATTTTAATCTGTGCCCTCAATTCATTTGGCATGTTCATCAGACTCATAGAGTCATCAAATCATAGAGCTGTACAGCATGGAAACAGACTCTTTGGTCTAACTCATCCATGTTGACCAGATAACCTAAATAAATCTTATCCCATTTGCCAGCATTTGACCCAAATCCCTTTAAACCCTTTCTATTCATGAACCCATCCAAATGCCTTTTAAAAGTTGTAACTGTATCAGCCTCCGTTACTCCCTATGGCAGTTCATTCCATACGCGCACCACTATTTGCGTGAAAAAATTGCCCCTTAGGTCTCTTTTATATCTTTCCACTCTCACCTTAAAACTATGTCGATAGTTTTGAACTCCACCACCTTGGGGAGAAGACTTTGTCTATTTACCTTATCCATGCCCCTCATGATTTTATAAACCTCTATAAGGTCACCCCCTCAACCTCTGACACTCCAGAGAAAATAGCCCCGGCCTACCCAGCCTCTCCCTTTACCTCAAACCCTCCAACCCTGGCAACATCCTTATAAGTCTTTTATAAACATTTTCAAGTTTAACAATATCTTTCCTAAAGCAGGTAGACTAGAATTGCATGCATTATTCCAAAAGTGGCCTAAACAATGTCCTGTACAGCCACAACATGATGTCTCAACTCCTATACTCACTTCTCTGTCCAATAAAGGCAAGCATGCAAAACACTTTCTTCATTATCCTGTCTACCTGCAACTCCACTTTCAAGTAACTATGAACCTGCACTCCAAGGTCTCTTTGTTCAATGACACTCCCCAGGACCTTACCATTAAGTGTATAAGTCCTGTCGTGGTTTGCTTTTCCAACATCAGCACCTCACATTTATCTAAATTAAACTCCATCTGCCACTCCCCAGCCCATTGGCTCATCTGATCAAGATCCCATTGTAATCGGAGGTAACTTTCTTTATTGTCTATTATACCAGCAATTTTGGTGTCATCTGCAAACTCAGTAACCATACCTACTATGTTCACATCCAAATCATTTATTTAAATGATGAAAAGCAGTGGACCCAGCACTGATCTTTGTGGCACACCAGTGGTCACAGGGCTCCAGCCTGAAAAGCAACCCTCCACCACCAGGTCTTCTACCTTCCAGCCAGTTTTGTAACCAAATGACTAGTACCCCATGTGATCTAACTTTTTTAATCAGTCTACCATGAGGAACCTTGTTGAATGTCTTGTCGAAGTCCATATAGATCACATCTACCGCTTTCGCCTCATCAATCCTGTTTGTTAATTCTTCAAAAAACTCAATCAAGTTAATGAGATACGATTTGCCATGCACAAAACCATGTTGACTATCCCATATCAGTGCTTGCCTTTCCAAAGACATATAAATTCTATCCCTCAGGATTTCCTCCAACAACTTGCCCACTACTGATGTCAGGCTCACTGGTCCATAGTTCCCTAGCTTTTCCATAACAATTTTCTTAAGTAGTGACACCACATTAGCTAACCTCTCAGCATTAAAATAAATGCCATTCAACTTTTCTACTCCCTTGTACTTTAACTGGCCAATCAATTCTGTTCCTTTCTGATTCACTGACTGTCTATTCTAAATTTGACAGTACATCTCCCCCTGCTGAACCTTCCCTTAGGATCCCAGCCCCTGATCCGACTTTAGTCCATATGCTATAGTCCATATTTGGCCAAGAACATACCATGACTAGGCTTGCACACAGTTTATAAGCCAGTTCCATATATTCCTGGTGGATTAACTCCACTTCATGGAGGATCTTTGTGGATAGCATCACATTTACAAACACCCATTCCCCCCACCACCAATGCTCAGTAGCAGCAACCTGTACCGTGTACAAGATGAACTGCAGAAATTCACCAAAGATCCATAGACAGTGCCTTCCGAGCCCACAACCATTTCCATATAGAAGGACAAGTACTGCAGTTATATGAGCACATCACCACCTGCAAGTTTCTCTGCAAGCCACTCACAATCCTCCTGCAGAAGTATATTGTTTTCTTTCAGTGTCACTGGGTCAAATCCTGAAATTCCCACCCTAACAGCATTGTGCAGCTATCTACAGCAAATAGACTGCAGCAGTTCAAGAAGGCAGCTCATCACTACTTTCTCAAAGGCAACTCGGATAAGCAACAAAAGCTGACCCAACCAGTGACGCCCATGATTCACAAGTGAATTTTTAAAATTACACCCTGACCCTGTGTTGCAGTTACTTTTATGTCTTTTGAGGTATATTCTCAAAGCATAAAACTATTATGTTTTCAAATTCAGCTTTCTGCTGAGAAAGGTGAATAGTCTCAATACTTTGAGGTTCTGATCCATCATCAAAAAAAAACACATTTCAAAATTGACATGAAGCTTGGCATCATCATCTACCCCTATCTACCCTGTGCCTACTTCCACCAAATAATTTCTGGATACATGCAAGTGCCCTTCTGAAAACAAATATTGAATGTAACTCACATCAAGAGAACACATACACCATGGGCATTTTCTTTTGCAAAATAAACTTAGACCTGGGTTCAATTCCCGCCTCAGGAGACTGACTGTGTGGAGATTGCACATTCTCCCCGTGTCTGCGTGGGTTTCCTCTGGGTGCTCCGGTTTCCTCCCACAGTCCAAAGATGTGCGGGTCAGGTGAATTGGCCATGCTAAATTGCCCGTAGTGTTAGGTAAGGGGTAAATGTAGGGGTATGGGTGGGTTGCGCTTTGGCGGGTCGGTGTGGACTTGTTGGGCCGAAGGGCCTGTTTCCACACTGTAAGTAATCTTCTCTTCGAGCATTAAACAAATGAGACTTAAGGAGCCAAATTTTGCAGTCAATGGCTACCATGGATCTGTAGGGCAGATCTATTTGGGAACATATTGTAGGAGCATTGTGATGTTCTGGAAGCCCCAGTGCTCACTGGCATGCAGAGCTAGGATGACAGTAACCTGACCTTCCATTGCAGCATGAATAGATGGCTTTTGTGCTGCAATGAAAGCCAAGACATCAGCCATCAAATGCTGCACTATGGGTGAATCTATAAAAACAATCCTGCAGTTGGTCACAGTTTCCCTGCTGGACTGAATGGGCTTCAGGCTTTCAGCACATTCCATTGGCTCCTTCACATTGATCAGAGATTTTCAGGCAGGCATCTTGATACAGCAAAGTTTGTTTTCAATTCTTAATGACATTTTTCTGTACCTGCTTCATCAAATTTCTTACTTCAGTCATCCACACCAATCCCGTGCAAACTGGCAACTGTGCAATTTCTGGCCCCTGGTTTGTTGTAGAGCGCATGAAACATCCACCTTCTAAGATACGGATAGAGTGAGAATTTGAGATGATATCCGAGAATGTGAAGATAACTTGTCTTCATTATCACATTGGCAGGTTACAGTCCTTGGATAATGTTGTGATAAGGGGAGAGGCGAAAGTAAGAAGTAAATGTTTAGCTTGTCGGTGGTTGTTCAGTTAGAGGAGTGCGTGCAATGAGAGAGAAATGATGTGAGAGTAGAAAGACCAGACATGGAGATGCTTTCACCTTTCAATAACATCAAGCACAACTGGTGACTAGGGCCTCTGGTGTAGTCCATCCCATAATGGCCTCATACATGAGGTTGAGGGCATTTTTCTACCACTCCACCTAATCCTTCATATCACTGGTTGTGAACCATCTTCTGTTCTGAGAGACAGGAGTATATTAGTGAGCAGCATGAAATCTATTCAGGTACCGTGACTGTCATTGTTCAATAGTTGCTATTATTGAGCTATGAGCAGTGGTTTGAAGCTTGCAATGTGACAACTTTGTGTGAAAGTGAGTTGAAGAAAATGAAGGTAAATGCTGTGTTCTAACTGATAGAGATCATTGGTAAATAAGTGATTGAGTTGCAATGAATTGAGCAGTGCCTAAGGTTACTGATGCACTTGATAGGATATTACGTTTGAACATGCATTTGCTGATCTTATACAGTCATATGAGATAATTAAACCTCCTCCTACACTCATCAGTACTCTTGGAAGCTATACTCCTAATGTTGGCTGCCTTTGCTGTCTCTTGCCTCTGTCTTTGGCACATTTATCGTGAGAATCTCTAGCCACCATGCAAAGGAGTACAGGACATCTCTCCTTACTACCCTTTGAACCAAAACTTAAAGTGAAGAATCTGAAATTCTTGCCACCCACCCTTACCTGTTGTCATTCCATTCTATTCTGTTTTATCATCTATTGTTCAATCTTTCCTAAATCAGACTCACTGTACAGTAACTTACAGTACCTAACACAGCCACAGTACTCCTCCTCCCTTTGAGAATTAAGTTAGCATGAACTTGTGCAAATTAGCTTTAAGTCATACTGGCCACCCTCAACACTCAGTCCCTGTGTGATACCTATAATCAGGGAAAGTGTTTGCTTACAGAAACTATGAAGACCAGCAAGAGTCAATCACATGTCACAACCCTCAAGCCCATTTTTGGTAACGAAATAATTTGACCTTCCCCACAAATCTTAGTCAACCAAGACACAGTATGCTGTGCCAGTTTGTTTAATACCCAGTTCCTCACACAGTTAATTATTTATCAACTGACAGTCTGAGATTCTCACACTCTCTGAAGCCCGACAACATTCCCAATATTAATGAATTCAAATCTTTCGACATTTCTGCCTTTAATAAGCATACACGCAGCATTTCTTTCCGGTGCTGAAGTGTTGACATCCCTACGTAATTGGCTACTAACATTTTAAAAAGACATCTGGCGACAGTTAGAATCACCCCGTAGCTCTTTTCAGCCAGTTTTGCCAGTAAGAGTATCCATGAGGATTACAGGTCGAATTTCTTACCGTTTCATGTTTTGATTCAGCAACCTTGGTTACACATGAAGCTGAAACCTGAAATCCTCACGATCTTTCCAAGGACATACCTCCCACTGATTCTGCAGAAGTCAGGTGCTGGCTCTCTACCACATAGGCCATCAGAGAGAAAGGCATGTGTCAGTCTTTGTTTCTGGACCACAAGGACACAGATGAAAAGAAAATCCAGAGAAACTAGACCCTCAGCTCTCCACCATAGAAATGCTAGGTACAGCCGCCTTCAATTAAAAGAGTTAGTTAGACAAAATAATACAAGTGGGCTCACTTGTAACTCACAAGTGAGTTTTACTTTACATCAAGTTCCTGTCAGGCAAAATCATCAAGGGAAGGCATCTTTGTGAACCTTCTAACCCAAAAGTAGGGTGTTTTATATATAAACATACTTAATTCATGCTTAGGTCCTGTTGGACTAATTAATTGACCCAATGAGACTGAAAGAAAAATGCAATGAATTAAGGTTTTAATGTGGAGTCAAATGAACTAGTTCCAGGATTTAATCAAAACAAATCATTGTTGTTGCTGTGAACTTTGCTGCTTAAAGCTGCTTCAATGCCATGATGACACAAAGCACACAAACTGGTTCACAATATTGAAGAACAGCTACACCCAAAGGATACTTTGCAATACATGGCAGTTTAGTAAGATGTCCAATTCCTAGTGATCCAATGCAGGTGAAGTGACCCAACTGAGGTACTTTGAAGGATTTGGACAGTTGCTATACATTGATCCTTTACTTGAGGAGTTAGGTCCCCATTCTTGAGGAGGGATGCATTGCATTGGAGGTGGTTCAGGGAAGATCACTGGATTGATTCCAGCAATGAGAGATTGTTGTGTAAAGACAGATTGAGAAATTTAGGCCTATACTCTGTGAAATTTAGCAGAATGAGAGAAGATTTAATTGAGGTATATCCGGTGCTAAAAGCAATTGACAAAGTAGAAGTAGAAGGGATGTTTCCCCATGTGGTACAATCGAGAAGGAGAGAAGGATAATGGGTAACACAAGAACATAAGAAGTAGGAGCAGGTGGAGGCCATCTGGCCCCTCAAACCTGCTCTGCTATTCAAGAAGATCATGGCTAATCTGTTCATGGACTCAACTCCACTTACCTGCCCACTCACCAGAACCCTTAATTCCTTTGTTGTTCAAAGATCTATCTAAAGTTGCTTTAAAAACATTCAACGAGATAGCCTCAACAGCTTCACTGGGCAGGGAATTCCAAAGATTCACATCCCTTTGGGATAGAAGTTCCTCCTCAACTCAGTCCTAAAACTGCTTCCCCTCATTTTGAGGCTATGCCCGCTAGTTCTAGTTTCAGCCACCAGTGAAAACAAACTCCCTGCTTCCATCTTATCTATTCCCTTCATAATTTTATATGATTCTATGATATCGCCACACACACACCCCCCTCCAATTCTCCTAAATCCCAATGAGGTTGGTCCCAGGCTACTCAATCTCTCCTCATAAGCCAACTATCTGAGAGGTAGCAGATTTAAAACAGCAATGAGAAGTTATTTCTCTCAATGGGTCGTGAATCTGTGGAATTCACTAACCCAGAGTTTGGTGGATGCAGGAATTGAGTATATTTGAAGAGGTGATTTACAGATTTTTGATGAGTTAAAGGTTTACAGGGAGTGGATAGGGAAGTGGAGTTGAAGCCATGCATGGCAGAGCTAAAATTACTATTATTAGGAAGTTACAAGACATACCCTGTGTTTACTACATGACTAATCTCCCTTTCACCCAGAACATTACAACTCTTTTAAGAGCTCTTGATGCGTTGCCATCACTAAACTTAAAGCACAAGTTATTTTGGCTCATAATATGTCATCTTTATTTGAGAATATGGGTTCCAGGGTGGCAGAAAATTGATTTTACTTTATCAGTTTTGTGAAGATTAGACTTTTCTTTACATAAAAAGCAGAATGTCACTTTGAACATTGTGTTCAAAACAACATTTATAAGAATTCATGTGATTTCAGCTAAATGACCAGCAAGCCACCTGAGAAATAACTGCCAAAGTATATACTGACTCGAAGTTTACAAACACCAGGGAAAGACAGAAGGATCCATCACAAAATCATGCAGGGAGGAAAGCCGAAAACAGTAGAGGTTCTGTCATCAGGTTTCAGGCTGTCAAAGTTGGAGAGCAGTCCTGAGATGCTCAGGAGGCAGTGTTAAGAAAGCACCAGAAGTTGAAGGTTATGGGGATGTCAGAGAGACAAGACATCCTCTAAGGCATTTCAAGATTGGAGTTTAGGGAACACATGTTAACTCATACTGAGCTGAGTTGGCAGTTTGGTTTAAAGGTCTCAGAGACAGACATTAACTAAAGAAAATAACATCTAGTGAATGTGTTATAAGTTGCTAAAAGGATACGGGTTAAATTGTGTCAGCTGAAGAGGAAGCTTCAGCTCAGAGATAAGGGTGAATCTTCACTAAAGTTTGTTTGTCTGTAACAATAATATGACGTAAAAAGGGTTAGTTTTTCTTTCTGATGTTACCCATTGTCTAGCACAACATAGTTCATGCTTTTCTTTTATTTACTAAACATTTACATTCTTTTGTTAAATGTGCATTTGCAGCACATTTCTGAACATGTTCAGTGATTGCTTTGCTTAGTAAATTAAATAAAACTAAGAGAACATAGCACAGTGGAGCACAGAAACAGACCCTTCAGCCCACCGTATCAATACTAATGGTCTATGAAGTCAGGTTTCACTCTGGAATCTGACTTGCCCAATATCATTGGCAACTAGGATCAAAAAATACATATATTGCCTAACATTGCTTCAGAAACCAAAATAACGTTTTAACTAATTTGTGCCATATACTACTGGCTCAAAGGTAGAAGACAGGGGGTGGTGGTGGAGGGTTGTTTTCCTGACTGGAGGCCCGTGACCAGTGGAGTGCCACAAGGATCGGTGCTGGGTCGTCCACCTTTTGTCATTTACACAAATGATTTGGATGCGAGCATAAGATGTACAGTTAGTAAGTTTGCAAATGACACCAAAATTGGAGGTGTAGTGGAAAGCGAAGAGGGTTATCTCAGATTACAGCAGGATCTTGACCAGATAGGCCAATGGGCTGAGAAGTGGCAGATGGAGTTTAATTCAGATAAATGTGAGGTGCTGCATTTTGGGAAAGCAAATCTTAGCAGGACTTACACACTTAATGGTAAGGTCCCAGGGAGTGTTGCTGAACAAAGAGACCTTGGAATGCAGGTTCATAGCTCCTTGAAAGTGGAGTCGCAGGTAGACAGGATAGTGAAGAAGGTGTTTGGTATGCTTTCTTTTATTGGTCAGAGTATTGAATACAGGAGTTGGGAGGTCATGTTGCAGCTGTACAGGACATTGGTTAGACCACTGTTGGAATATTGCGTGCAATTCTGGTCTCCTTCCTATTGGAAAGATGTTGTGAAACTTGAAATGGTTCAGAAAAGATTTACAAGGATGTTGCCAGGGTTGGAGGATTTGAGCTATTGGGAGAGGCTGAACAGGCTGGGGCTGTTTTTCCTGGAGCGTCGGAGTCTGAGGGGTGACCTTATAGAGGTTTATAAAATGATGAGGGGCATAGATAGGGTAAATAAGCAAAGTCTTTTCCCTGGGGTTGGGGAGTCCAGAACTAGAGGGCATAGGTTTAGGGTGAGAGGGGAAAGATATAAAAGAGACCTACGGGGCAACTTCTTCACACAGAGGGTGGTACGTGTATGGAATGAGCTGCCAGAGGAAATGGTGGAAGCTGGTACAATTGCAATATTTAAGAGGCATTTGGATGGGTATATGAATAGGAAGGGTTTGGAGGGATATAGGCCGGGTGCTGGCAGGTGGGACTAGATTGGGTTGGGATATCTGGTCGGCATGGACAGGTTGGACTGAAGGGTCTGTTTCCATGCTGTACATCTCTATGACTCTATGACTCTACTATGTAGCACTGCATATAGTTTACAATAACTGCTATTTATAGAGTTGTAACTTATCTCTCTGCTTCGGCAGTGGAGGTTTTCTTCATCCAGTCCACTACATGATCATAGAATCCATACAGTGTAGAAACAGGCCATTCAGCCCACCGAGTTGGCAACAAACTTCTGAAGACAATCACACCCAGACCGATCCCCACCTTATTCCTGTAACCTCATATTTCCCATGGCTAATCCACTTAGCCTGCATATCCATGAATACTAAGGATAATTTAGCATGGCCAACTTACCCAATTTGCACATCTTTGGACTGTGGGAAAAAAAACCACCACACTCGGAGGAAACCCACACAGATACGGGGAGAACATGCAAACTCAACACAGACAGTCACCCGAGAGTGGAATCAAACCTGCATCCCTGGTGCTGTGAGGCAGCAGTGCTAAACCACTGAACCACCTTGCCATCCCATGATGATTCTTCAACCAAGCAAAGTATTCACTCTGCAACATACTACACAGAATCTCAGTACTTTAAATGAGGCTTTCTGAAGGGCTGAGCAGCCTTCAATAATAAGCAGGGCCAGGTTTCTTGGATTTCATTCTTCTACCAAACTATTCATCCATCTTTTCTAAAAATAATCCACCTCTTCATAAATCTGATGCAATTATTTAGCTGTGAAACTAATGTGTTTCCATAAAAATGTCGACAGTGTTAAAAGTATAATTTTATGAACGGGACTCTGAATCTTTGGAAGATCTAACACAGAAGGTGCTGTGTGATATTAACTTTAGAATTTTCCTAGAAGTCTTTTTGTTGCCAATTCCATCCTTGAAACCAGTTAGAGAACTCCAAATGGAATTTTATCAATGAATTTGTCAGGTGTCCCAAAATACTGAAGCTGTCAAGTCACTTCGGAAACAAGCCAGGACCGATGTGAACAGTTTCAACTTTATTTGGAGCTGAAAATGTGTTGCTGGAAAAGCGCATCAGGTCAGGCAGCATCCGAGGAACAGGAGAATCGACGTTTCGGGCATAAGCCCTTCTTCCAGATGAAGGGCTTATGCCCAAAACGTCGATTCTCCTGTTCCTCGGATACTGCCTGACCTGCTGCGCTTTTCCAGCAACACATTTTCAGCTCTGATCTCCAGCGTCTGCAATCCTCACTTTCTCCTCCAACTTTATTTGGAAGCAAGTTATAATAACCTTTAATGCTAAACAATATTACCTCTAATCCTATTCAGCCTCTTAAGGTTACAATACTTCATGAGTCTCTTGCAGATTTATGCAGTCACTCTCTCTCTCACTCTCTCTTACTCTGTTTCTGGGTCTGCAAAGCTACTTTCTCTCATCCCCTTTCTGTCTGTCTGTCTGTCTGCCTCTCTCTCTCTCTCTCTCTCCTTCTCTTTCTGGACAGTGAGCTGGCGCCAGGCTGGTCTCCTCAGAACGCTCCCAAAGATCCAAATGATCAGTCTGTTGGTGAACCTTATTTATGTCCTTTTTTGGACGGTTTTATAGAGCTTTCTATAGTTCTGGCTAATCAGGAATATTTGTGTAATGGTTTAAACCCTACCAAGCATTTGGATGGCTTACCATTGCTGTTCCATTGTGTAGCAGGACCCGGTGCCCTTCTGTCTGGTCCCTCCTTCATGGATACGTCAACAGGGATATGTCTGTCCAGGATAACTGTTGCTTTTTACGCTATGTTAATGTCATTAACACCTGGCTGCTGTGTTTGCACGGTGTCTGGTGCGTGGGTTTTGTAACTTCAGAGTTTTACTTGGCAAATGTACCCAGCACGTCTTGCTGTTTGGCAAGTTCCATATGTTAGCAACCTATCTGTATGTTAGCAGCCAGGAGGCTACACTTTCATCCTCCATAATAATCAATATTTCCACAAGCAGGCAGGGGCAATGGTATAGAAATAAAGTCCTTTTTTAGCTGGCATGACAATAAAAATGATACATCAATCCCCACTGTCCCTCCCCCACATAGTCAACACATGAAATGCAATCAAACATCAGTCCAGACATATATTAGCATCATATGGACTAGTAGAACAGCAAGAAATGCATATGTGTATCTATCTAAGGACTACATAGGAATAAACTTGCTGTCAAATATTACACTGCATCAAATTTAACAGAGAAAAAAAGCCCAAGTTTGGAAAGTCTGAAAGAAATACATTCTGGAGATCGTTTGACCCCCGACCCCTGTTTCTGCAATGTCAGTTGAGTCTGGATGTTACAACCCGCTTTCCTCAGTCTGCCCAAGGTCACAGTCAAACTAACAGTCAGCTTTAATGTTGCCTCAGAGCCCAATCTGCATCTTTAAAGTGACTCTCCCCTAGTTTCTTACAGCTGTCCCTTACAGCTGCTCTATTCAGTTGGTTAAAATTGGAGTGAGCCCATAGAATGGAAGCCGGTGGGAGCTTTTAACTGTGTTTTTAACATCTAGTTTCCACTGAGTGGGAAGGGCTGAAATTGCTTTTACAATATCTAGTTCAGATCACAAGGGGCTCTTATTGCTATGCCCTAGGTTGTGTAGTATGCAGTTAAGTACTGGTACAGATGTTGAGATCACATATGGAAGTGACTGTACACAGGAGAATATCTGAGACAGACCCTAAACTTGTAAAGCGTCTCACACTCTGACCAATTGATGTGATATTCCAAATTAATTCCAAATTTTTTTAGCTATACTTAGAATACTCCCTATCAATTTTAGTGCATTTAATAAAATCAGCAGCAGGATATCATTGTCATATGAGGTTACCTTGTGCAATTACCACTTGGCTTTGGAAGCATGCCTAATTTTAACTGCCTGGAGCTCTGGACCGAGGATGAATAAGAGTGGGGAAACTAAATGACTGTATGCAACAATAGTGCTGGACCAATTGCAACATTTGGAACTAAGTAGACTCGTTGAGTCCAGATGAGTAATATAAATACAGTGACCTGCTGAGCAATGCGGCCATGGAACAGCATAAGGTTAGAATGTGGTTTGAATAATAGGCTGCTGCAATAAGGGAGTCAAATTTAATAGTGGAAACATATGGAGCTAACCCACAGACAAAATTCTGACAGAATCTAAGCTCGACAGTCACCAACATGACAGTGGCTATAACTGAACACAGAGGTGCAGGACACAAGTTTATTTAGAAACAATGAACTTAACACTGCATAAATGCAGTAACGAAATACATCACTGAGACAAGGGTGGTCGCAGTATACAAGCAATAGCCAATTCTGTTCTCCCACTCTACAAGGGAAGGATTTACATGCCTTGGAGACAGGTTTATGAGACAAGCAAATTTAGCAAGGCGTCGGGTTGGTTTGCCAGTGAGTTCCTTCTTTTGCCCACTTTTCCCAAGGTCAGACCAGATCCAGATGATACCCATCCAGGGTAGACCAATTCAGATAGTTAAGGGGCTAATTTTCAGCAATTTTCCCAGCACCAGGTCAATGTTGTCATTGCTGTAAAGGGCTCTGGTTTGGTCAGCAACTCAACTCATCTCAAGGGAGAGCAGATTTGTGTGAGATTTCATGGTGTTGTAATGATTACAGGCAAGAAACAGCGCAAGTCAGGCTTTCCTATGTTTGCAATTGCAGGAGACTGTCCTGCAGACTAATACTTGCAGCAGCCAACTGCTGCACTGAAAACTATGATTCTTGATGGTCCCATTGCTTGTGCTTCAGCGGTGTACCTACGAGTAACATTGTGAAGTCTGCTACCCTTGCACTGTATCCACTTTCCATCTCCAGAATCAACCCCCTATCTTTAATTCAACAGTGCTCCCTGCAAGTGGATTTGTAATTGCCCAGCTGACAGAGGCCCAGGTATGAAATCGCTCTGCTGCTTTGCTCCATCGCTGAAAATGGTCCCTGTCCCAAATATTTTCAGTGCCCAAGAGATTCAGCCCAATTTTCTCTCATGTTTCCTATAATTTGCTTCTCATAAATATCTCAATGTACACTCCTTCACAAAACTTTCATAAAGGGCTGATTACCTTAGAGATGTGAAAAGGTGAGTTATTGATAATGCTGGAACAGAACAGAATGTACACCCAAGTCAAATGTTCACAGCAAGTAATGCCACATTTTCGAGGGTGGAGGCTATTTAAATAATGATGCCAAATTCTCACGTTGCAATCACTATTAGTGTATTGAGACAAAAATATTTGAAATCTGAAATAAAAGGAAGTGCTAGAACCACATAGAAAGCTGGGAGACAGTTGTGGAGATGGACAGGGAGAGTTAATGATTCAAACTGATGACTTTTCATCAGAATTCATTAAAAAGGGTTCATTGTTTGAGGTAGCATATCTGCACGGTCCAAGGCTTCGAAGACACATAATCACAATTTAAATTTCTGCTGGATGCAATTTCTCTGCAAGTGGAGCAGATGCACGAGAACAATTAAACTCAGTGGGATTTGTTGGACCTATTGGAAGCTGAAGTGAGGCATGATGGGAGTTCCTGTTTGACAACAAAATGCTGTTTTCATGCATGGAAAATCACTGCTATGGGCTAAGTCTGCAGTAAGTCCATGAAACTACCATTAAGCAAGCTGCAAATGTCATTTCCAAACCTTGCAAAACAACAAAGAAAAAGTGGCTCATGTTTAGGATGGAAATGCCCTTGAGATGCTCTAGTCATTTGACCTCCACCATGAGACACTGACTGGGGCTGCCAACTTGCAGCCAGATTCGATGAAGTCCCAGTCAAGCCAACCTACTGCTCTGAGAGCTTGAAATTTGGTGTCCAAAATAGACCCGAGATTGAATTGTAAGTCTGTAAAACATATCGCAGCTACTTTATCAACAGTTTAAAAGGGACAGGTGTCTTGAAATGAGGTTTTTGGTAGTTTCATTACATCTTCACATTTGTGGCCAGACCAGGAATGATGGAGCTTGAGTTAAGGGCACTACCCCAAAGGGTTGTGACATTATTTGGGCAGATTTAAGATGGAATGGGCACATAAGTTCTACTGTCAAATGAGCTAACAACCATTTGTTAATGCTTTAGAAGCTGAAGTCAACTATGTCATTCTTCTGCTCCAATTGCCAAACAGTTACAACACTTAAAAGACGTTTGGACAGATCCATGAATAGGAAAGGTTTAAAGGGATATGGGCACAGGAGACCAGTTTAGTTTGGGATACCTGGTCTTCATGAACGGGTTGAACCAAAGGATTTGTTTATGTGTTATATGACGTTATGAGTCGACTGACAGGGCGAGAGTACAAACAACTGAACGAAATTAGACAAAGAGCAACAAGAGAGAAGACAGTTGAATGAGGAACCCTGAGGAAGAGACAATGGTTCCCTCAGCCCCTCTCCCAGCTCCAGCTGAAATGAAAGGTGATATAAAGAGCCAGCAGTATTTTCATGTGTAGTGATAAAATTATGAAATTGAAATGGATCTGCTGAGCAAGCCAGAGTAGCCATGGACTATGCACTCTTACCTCACTGTGTAGATCTCTCTCTGTGCTAATCTCTCTCTCTGTGGATGTGTATGTCTGCTCAGAGATGGCACATCACTGAACACAATTTTGTTGTATACCCTTTCTACACTGCAAGGCCCTTCCAGAGTATCCAGGCATCAAATCCTCAACTAAGGAGGCCTGTGATTAGATTAGATTAGACTTACAGTGTGGAAACAGGCCCTTCGGCCCAACAAGTCCACACCGACCCGCCGAAGCGCAACCCACCCATACCCCTACATTTACCCCTTACCTAACACTACGGGCAATTTAGCTTGGCCAATTCACCTGACCCGCACATCTTTGGGACTGTGGGAGGAAACCGGAGCACCCGGAGGAAACCCACGCAGACACGGGGAGAACGTGCAAACTCCACACAGTCAGTCGCCTGAGTCGGGAATTGAACCCGGGTCTACAGGCGCTGTGAGGCAGCAGTGCTAACCACTGTGCCACCGTGCCGCCCCACTGTCCACTGTCCACTATGACCTGGTGGAAGCATAAGGAGCAATGTATCTCCATTCCGCATTTGTCAGAGGGTTTCCCAAAAAATGTCATGAGCTACATTTGGGAAGAGCAGCCGTTGCCTCCCAGCAGCCATTCCTGTATGGTCTGAGGAACTTGAAAGGACATAGGAACCTGTTAGCTCTCCAGGGAGGTCTTGCAAGTATCCCAACACATCTCCAAAATCTAGCATTAAGGTTGACTTATAATTTAAACCGCGATGGAGTGGAAGACTTTTCTGGCAGGAGACCTTCATCTGGAAGAATTCCTGCCCGAGACATAAAGTTTCCTGCTCTTCGGATGCTACCTGACCTGCTGTGCTTTTCCAGCACCACACTACTCTTGCCTCTGATCTCCAGCACCTGCAGTCCACACTTTCGCCTGAAAGACTTTTCTGTTAATAAATTACAGAGGAACCTCGATTATCCGAATACCAATTATCTGAAAATTGGATTATCCGAAGGAGTTCTCGAGGTCCCGATAGAAACATTACATCAAAGACGTGTTTCCAACAGTCAGCGCGTCTTTTATTTACACTGATTAAACAGGCACCGTCTCCCGCCCTCTCTCTCTCTCCCCGCACTTTCCCTGGAGTTCTACAGAGGGGTGTACCCTAGACCCCCTCATTCCACAGATAATCTCTCCAACATTGTCCTGTACAGGGAAAACGTGGAACCTGTCAAAAAGTTGCAATAAGTAGTTGTGTGTGTGGCTGTGTGTGTACTATTTGGAGACCTACTCCACAAAGGCAGCTGCAGCAACAGATGTCTTGTTGTTGATGTATCATCCGGCTGCCCCAGGGTGGGGCTAGTTGGGGGTCGGAGTTGTTGGACGGGGTTGGAGGTGGGGGGGTGGGTGTGGGTGGCTTTGAGGGGTGGGGGTCGGTGTTGGACTGGGTTGGGGGGCAGGGGCAGGTGGGGGCGATGTTGGATGGGGTGGGGACAGGCAGGGGGTGCTGTTGGGGGCTGGGGGTGTTAGACAGGGTTGGGGCAGGGGCGGGGCTGGATGGCTTGCTGGGGGGGGCGGTGTTGGACGGGGTTGGGGGGCCGGGGGCAGTGTTGGACAGGTTTGGGGGGCGGGGGAGTGCTGAATGGGGTTGGGAGTGGTGACGGGGGTGGGGTCTCTCGCGCTGTGTTCTGCTGCTAGTCTCCTGAACAGGGAGCAGACTTTAAAAACTCCAAGCCCCAGAGGAAAGGCATTTAGTCGATTAACCAAATAATCGATTATCCAAACGACATATTGCCCACCCATCACGTTCGGATAATTGAGGTTCCCCTGTATATGGGTTGATAGTACAGCAATTTCAAAGCAATATGGGTGCATCTGGGGGAAGCAAGCGATAATAGAGAATACACTGCCTGGAATATTTGAATCACTTTATCATGGAGAAAGACATAACCTGCTATGATCTGCAGAAAAGGGCAACTGTTACATCCCAGGTGCATTTCTAGGTCGAGGACTGGGAGACTCCACACTGATGCACAGTTGCTTCTGCGAATGAACCCCAGGATGAAAATTCAGGGCTGCTGGAATTGTGAGCCACTGCGATGAGATGCCCACCCAGTCTTTCTGTATGCAAGTTTTGTTCCACCATATAACACAGGCCAGGATATCTTTCATCTGTGTTTGCATTGTCTTATTAGTGCAGCCGAAAATGAGAGAAGATGCAGGTCCTCACCACTCTTCTCCATGTCCTTGGTGAATCTGCTTAAACCCCTTTGGAGATTGTTGTTCTTGCTGAGTTTGCTAACAATGTTTGAATTGCACTCTCCTTCAATGTGGTCTTTGCTTTGGAACAATGCTGCAAACTTTCTAGCCACACTGACATCATATCAAATGTAAGAGCAACAATCAGAAAGAAAACATTGTTTCACAAATAGCCCTCTTGTGCCCTCACATCAATTACAATGAAGTGTCAAGGCATGCACTGGCACAGCGGAGTTCAGTCTCATATTATGAAGGAGGGTCACTGTCCCGAGCTGTTAACTCTGTTTTCTCTCCACAGATACTGCCAGATCAGCTGTGTTTTTCCAGCAATTTCTCTTTTAGGTTCAGTATCCTGCTTCTGTAAGAACCTCTGAGGTATGTAACTTCATCAAATTGCAACAAAAGCATTCATGCACATTGGATTTCTGCCAGCATGCATCCAGCCAACAAACAGGCACTTCTGCATATCACAGATGAAGTCCTCACATACTTACAGTTCAGTATGTGAATGTGACTGCTCCAAAGCATTGCCTTCCACTGATAGGTATGAAAAGTTTTTCAGAAATACCAGGTCCAAAAAACACTTCTAAATTTGCTTGTCTGATTAATGACAAGAAGATATGTCATGTGAACAATGTCATTGTCATAATTCCTTGAGGCTAAAATTTGCAATGCACATTCTTAGACAATGAATGGCCTGTGTTGAAGGTGCAGGTGGGTGGGGGTTACTGAATCAGTGTGTGAATTATTAATGCAATGCCCCGGCAGATTTCACTCTGTCCCTAAGAGTCAAACACGAACTTAGTCCGGCAACTCAGCTTGCGAAAGCTGCCATTTTGTATCAGTACTGCAATAGATTTTTGATTGGAGATGTCAAGATTCCAAGTCCCTGTCCCTGTGAGTGACCTGCAGGCTTTTCCTGAGCTGCAGGATAGTTCCCAGACTTCATGCTGCCCCTTTGCCCCGATAACATTTCAGCCTCACCTCACTCCTGTCCAGCTCCTTTGAATTGTTCCCTTTCACCGTCATTATTCCCTCAATGATGCAGTTTGATTAACTCCGTCCCAAACAGAAAGCTTTCCACTTTCCTTGGGGTTCCACGGCCTGTGCTTGATAAGCCCCCTGACTTTTATTACCCAGGACCGACTGTGGCCAATCCCCAGACAGCAAGAAGATGGATTTCCAAATTATAGTACTTGGCTGATCCTGCAATGTAATCCTGACTGACTGACATGATGTACTGACTGACTGAATTACTGATGTAGTGACTGATTGATAAACCGACTGATGTACTGACTGACTAACTGAAAGACATTCTGACTGGCACTGGCTGACTTACCAACTGACCAACCGACTGACCACCTGATTGGCTGATGTACTGACTGACCAACTAACAGACTGACTGACTGATGGTATCCTCTGACTTTTCCTTGACTCTCTTTATCCACCGAGAACAATCCCCCTTTGACTTTCAGATCTGGCTGAAGCACTTGCCATATGTACGCTGTGTTAGTTGCTGATTCACATTGTAATGGTGAGATTGCCATAGCACGCTGTCATCCAGTGATACAATCAGCTCTTTGACTGCACTGGGGTCTCACCTACGATATGCTGCCTGCCACTACCTCCGCAATTAGAAGCAATACAAAGCACAGAGACTGGCAGCCTCCAAGTAATAATGTGAGTGAGTGAGTGCTAACAAATTAAATTAAGAGCAGTAAGATGCATCAGTGAATAAGTGAGATGCTTATATTCCAGAAGCATACAATTTGTAAGTGCCATGAGCTCCAACATGAGGTGCTGAAGTGGCACAAGTATTGAACCGAGGGCACGTCTGATGATGTGGTAGGGCTGATGTTTGTTAGTGTCAACTTGTCTGAACAAGGAATGATGAGGGACAGTGTCAATGGAACATACAGGGATGTCACGGTGAAGACAGAGCGAGACGTGGACAAGGAAGCAGCAAGCTGCAGCCATCAAGTGCCCGCTCTGACTTTCCGGTCAGAAATATACACCATCACATGTCATTTCAGGAAGGAGAGGAAAGTTGGGAAGGTCATACAAATGTTGTGACTTGGGCCAATAGTGAGATGTAAATGCATGGAAATAAAACAATGATCACCGAATGGTGAGATTCTGAGATTTGCATTTAAAGCTGAAGGGTGACATGGAGAAAGTTTTTTCAGAAACTTTAATTCTTGCTGTACCTGCCCATCTTTTACCAATGCTCACACTGTACCAGGGAGAGGGTAATTATTGAATTTAACAGATGCGCAAACAAGCAAATGACTCAACAAAACACAACTCTCCAAGTTTTGCAGGAAGTGGTGCCGAAAGGACAGCCCAAAGAAAGAACTGTGGCTTCAAAAGAAGAGTGGGCACATAGAAATGAATAGATTGTCTGATATGCATGTTATAGTCCAGAACTAGAGGTTTAGGGTGAGAGGGGAAAGATTTAAAAGAGATCTGAGGGGCAACTTTTTTAACACAAAGGGTTGTGTATGTATGGAATAGCTGCCAAAGGGAATGATGGAGGTCACTATAATTACAGCATTTAAAAGGCATCTGGATGTGTCAATGAATAGGAAGGGTTTAGAGGGATGTGGGCCAAGTGCTGACAAATGGGTCTAAATTAATTTATACTATCTGTTTCGCATGGACAAGTTGGACCAAAGGGCCTGTTTCAGTGCTGGACATTTCTACAACTCTATGACTCTAAACGCAGTCTTCATTCTGAAGGAGTTGAGATGGGAGATGCAGAAGTGCATCCATGCAACCACCGAGGAATTGTCTTAAGTCGAAGGAAGGCAAAAGATGTGCCCTACCAGCCAAACCTGAGCAATAGAATCAAGAACCACGTCAGCTAGTGCTGAGCTTACATTGAGTACCATGCTAAGCAAGCTAGAGCTACAGGTGACACATGACATTCTGGACAGACCATGGATGAAGCTGTGAGTAGATGTCTTCATTATTTTGCCACTGTAGACTACCATTCCACCTAATGGGGGCTAGACCAGCTGACTTCAATGACCATCAGTGAGCTTGCAGAATGCCTAAAAGCATATTTCAGCCAGTACATCATTCCAACATTGTCATGAGCAACAACAACCCTCATTTTAAGAGTGAAGCATGCAGCTCCTTCAAAAAAGATTGGGAAATTCAACACTATGTATTGGCCCACAAAATTCCAATGAGCCACATAGTGATTTCTGCAGCCTGGATTGGGAGCCTGCAGCATTCCCAATGTAGCAGGTTCTGAGGGAATTGCTCAGAAATTTGAAGATTCTGATGGACAATTCCTTTGCACTTGGAATCCTCCAGCAATATCCACCTAAACTGGAATGTACAGATGGTTCTATTGCAGGTAAGCAAATAGTTACTCCAGAAAAGTTAGACTATTAAGAACCTCATCTAACTCCTGGGTAACTATTAAATTAACTCCCAACTTACCACACAACTTACACATGGCACAGGACTAACACTCCCCAGTCACTAAGTGCACCCATACCATTAAGAGACGGGCACAATTTAAAGTCTATGTGTGCAATGCACATACAGATGACACAAATAACAGGCTATCAATGTTTGAGGACAGGCAAGCACCTATCGGGTAACTTCAATAAAATGTAGCGTTCGAAAAAGCACAGCAAGTCAGGCAGTACCTGAGGAGCAAGAGAGGACTGTTGAAGGGTTAAGCCTGAAACATCAATTCTTTTGCTCCTCAGATGCCCACTGGCCTGCTGAGCTTTTTCCACAGCCACATTTTATCAACTCTGACTTCTCCAGCATCTGCAGTCCTCACTATCTCTATTGGGTAACTTGGATAATTCAAAATGTACATCATAATGCATTCAATTTTATAATATGAAAATAAGGAATGTTGAGGGTAGAAAATGTAATCTTTACCAATATATTCCTGGTTTGTCATGGGTCATATGCCCTCAACTGTAAGGCACCGACTGGGGGCTGCTGTCTTTCAGGTAGTTTTAGTAAGGTCACAGCACAAAGCAGATTGTGGTGCTGTGAGCCAAATTCAGAAAATTTCAATTAAGAATTGGAATTTTAAGTATCCACTCGGATAGAGTACTGTTTGGAATAACTTCTCAATGTTTTAAATTCAGTTGCAGTAGAGTTGTATTTAGAGTGTAGGTTTGCTCGCTGAGCTGTAGGTTTGATATCCAGACGTTTCATTACCTGGCTAGGTAACATCATCAGTGGCAACCTCCAAGTGAAGCGAAGCTGTTGTCTCCTGCTTTCTATTTATATCTTTCTCCTGGATGGGGTTCCTGGGGTTTGTGGTGATGTCATTTCCTGTTTGTTTTCTGAGGGGTTGATAGATGGTATCTAGATCTATGTGTTTGTTTATGGAGTTGTGGTTGGAGTGCGAGGCCTCTAGGAATTCTCTAGCATGTCTTTGCTTAGCCTGTCCCAGGATAGATGTGTTGTCCCAGTCAAAATGGTGGGTTTTTTTTCATCCGTGTGTAGGGCTATGAGGGAGAGAGGGTCGTGTCTTTTTGTGGCTAGCTGGTGTTCGTGTATCCTGGTGGCTAACTTTCTTCCTGTTTGTCCTACGTAGTCTTTGTGGCAGTCCTTGCATGGAATTTTGTAGATGATGTTGGTTTTGTCCATGGGTTGTACTGGGTCTTTTAAGTTTGTTAGTTTTTGTTTGAGAGTGTTGGTGGGTTTGTGTGTTAATAGTTGCATTTAGAATTGTTACAAAGATGTCTTATGTTTAATATTGCTTGGAGGACTAAAGCTCTGAAGGATCATGACAAATGAATTTATGTCATGTTCTGCAAACATACCTGGAGTACTTTCATGTCAAAAGAGCATTGTAATGTAGTCATAGGAGTTTTTTTTTTAAACAACGCTTCCTAAGAAGGGCTGGTGGTAACAGTTTACATTCTTTTAGATAGTGTTCAGTTGTAGTAAACAATATCTAGATTGGGGACGTTTTGCGGTATTTTTCACTGATTCAGATCATAAAAAACCTGCTAGGAAGAAGTTGATTTGGAGGAAAGACTGCAAGCTCAGTTTGAGAGAAGCCTAGCTCAGGGCAGTGGGGTGAGTGTAATGAGGTCAGCCTGGTGGGCCTCATCGAATATACGTTCCCTGACTGGGACTGTAAATCTGGTCCAATCAGGGAGTCCTAGCTGTCAGGAGTGTCAAATACTCTGTTCACTCAGAGAGCCAGCTCTGAGAAAGTTGCATTAATGTCAAGTACTATGTACATGTTGGCATGGTGACAGGATACCAGAATCTGTAAAGTTATTTGAGTGGTGACAAAAGTGAGATGTTAGTGATACTACTCTGAAGAAAAGGGTGATCCCCCCCCACCTCCCCAACCACCCTGCCTTCCACTCCATATCCTGGCCACCAGATATAACTTCACGCCGTGAAATAAATCATCTCTCTCGCTTGGCGGAGTCTTGTGTCTGGCATTGGTGTTCCTGACGCCGCTTCACCCTCCTGCCCAGGTGCAGGAGGATCAGATTTAACCTGGTGTCGAGTCTTCTCTCCATTAGCAACTCTGTTGGAGATATCCCCGTAGTTGCATGAGGGGTGGGCCTATAATCAAATAGAAACCTGGACAGTTTGGTATCTACTGAAGCTGTAGACTGTTTCTTTAAGCCTACCTTTAAAGTTTGGAACATTCTTTCTGCCGGACGATTGGATGATAGATGGTGTGGAGCTGTCCTTATATGCCAAATACCATTTTAGGAAATAGTCAAATTCCCTACTGGTAAATGATAGCCTGCATTTCTGACCAGTACTTCTGGGAGTCCGTGTATTGCAAAAGTCCCATGCAGTTTTCTATCGTTGTCCCTGTGTCTGGTGAATGAACTCTATGCATATCAATTATACAGGTCCTTCCATGGGCACAATGTGCTTATGCACTGTGGATACCCACACATAAAATAGCTAAATGTGCATAGAATTGGGCCAACGTGCTGAGGAGTGGCAGATGGAGTTTAAAAACTAGCTAAATATTTAGTTGCCCTGGAACAAAATCAAATTCAAACATTGAATCAACCTTCTACCTTACTCTTAACTCTATAATATATGGATAGATAGACATTATTTATGGATATAACTTTCAATAAAAAACATACTGTGGAGTTGAAGGTTAAATGTAAACTTGACTAATATAGATTTATTGCTACTGTACATTATAAATCATTTTCATTTGTGTAAACTGCATGCAATAGAAATAGACCACATCAGTGTAAATATATAAAAAGACTCTTTAAAATTCTGGCCTCAAAATTCAATCCACCTTTACCCAATTTATGACTCCACCAAGGTTAGAAATTCCAGCCGTAGAGTCCCCAGCCCCTGAAAATCAGGTGAGTAATAAGATTGTCAATGTTGAAAGCAAGAAATCTAATTCTCCAACCAAATGTTGAAATTGCAAGACTAAAATCATTTTCATGAGTGGTGAGACTATAATTGCCTGCATTACTATCTCATTACTAGCTAATCTCACTTTGTTTCTATGCAGTTTGCTATTCTCCTCCTACCAACCAGATGGAAACTCGATGGAGACAATTACCAAAGTGAAAGTCAGAGCTGACCTACTGACTCCAGCTCTCTGTTTGCTCTTCCAGCCCTCCACCTCAGACAGCAGTCACCGACATCTCACCTTAGGCCAGGCTCATGGACAGTGGCCATTCACAATTCCACCAGTGGACAATGGCATTGACATTGTATCTGCCTCACCTCATCATAATGGCATTTCTCCAATCCATTTACAATACAGTTTGCACTCCAATGCAGCTACCAGGACTGTGAGAGTAGGTATCCCAACTCATAGACTGGACTGGGCTGCAACTCTGCTCTATTCTTGTTTGCTGTCTTAGTGCTCACTGACTTTGCTTCAACTTCAACCCTCACAGCATTTCTACCTTGACTTGTCTTCTTGTACCCTGTCCCCTCAGCTAGACCTTAAAGTCTCACCACACCTTTCCCTTGACTTGCCATTGAACACAAACGAAGAGCTTGTCATGATTGTCATCTATCATTGTTGAAGTAGATAGACATGTTTCCTTTATTTTAGCCTTACTTATTACATTCTCTGTCACCTCACTCCTCCTCCCACCTCAGTGAGACTGTGTTCTTTCTAGGCTGGCAGTTACACACACCAGTGTTCTGTCATTCTCACGTTCGGATCACTTAATGTGAACTATCAACATCCTTTCTCCACCAGTAGTCCAGCCTCCCCAGTCCAATCCCCCCAAACTCTACCCCCACACTCACCCCCCACCCTTGCATTAATGCTGCCCGCTCCACATTTCACAGCACCTCTGATGATGTGTCATCTCGACTTGAAAAGTTGGCTTGCTTTCTCTCCACGGATGCTACCCGACCCGTTGTGATCTCCAGCATTTTGGTTTTCCATTCAGATTCCAGCATCTGTAGTAACTTGCTCCTAGACATGTTGCTGTATGGCACTGTGCTATGTCATTCTCACATCTGCACCACATATCAGTAGCTTACACAGCAAACACACTGCATGCACACCAATAAAATAGCTATGTCTCAGAGTCTAAGAGATATAGTCCTCAGTCAAGTCTGGATTAATCAGGGTGTGCTGGCACAATAAGTCAAGGTCAGCACCAGGGGATTGGACACATTCAGCAAGCCAGTTAGGGCAGTCACGGTTTTGGATATGTTCTTCTAGAGTTCAAGAAATGAGCCATGGTTAGTCCTATAGGTCTAATGTAACCAGTCCAGGAGGCCACAGCGAATCAGTTGGGGAGATGCACATGGATCAGTCAGGCATCTGGTCATTCATGACTTGGGACTGTCCATTCAAGTCAATCAAGGGGGTGGATCATGGCTGAGGATCTGTCCACAAAGAGTGAAGGAGGGGTAGGTGTTAACAAGGGCAATTGCGACAGTATGGAAGCTAGGGAACTCACTTATGGGAAAGGGAGGCAGTATTTTGGGATGCACGGGGATAATATTTGTAAAATGGGGAGGCAACCCAAATTATAATGGGAGACAATAATACATGGCAAGAAAATGTAATGTTGGAGGGTGGGTCAGTGGCAGTCGCACCACCCTGACTTCAATGGAGACACAGTGCATTGCTTTGTCTGGCTCTTGGGGGTAACGTATGATGATAAATAGTTAAATAAATGGGTTGGATGGGAATGTGGGGAAGATGGGAATGTGGGGAAAGCTGATGGAGTTGACAGGGAAAACAAACAAGAAAACTAAATGAAGATTTGGGTGGGAGGGTGGTGGTGGTGTTTGTGGTAGTATTCATGTCCAAACTAAGAAGCTGACTATGTTGTTTATTCTGTGAAGATTGACAGCAGTTTCCTTCAATTGTCATTCAACGTGCACACAGACAATGGAGCTAAAAATGGCTGCCAGCAGACCCGGAGTGGTTGTGGCAAGTTTTATTCTCTGATGGAATGGTCCTCGCTTTCATGCAGTGTGAGGCCCCCAGAGAGCAAGAGCATTGAATAGACAACAACATGGTGGAGTTGAAAAACACCTCAGAAGATCTTTTTCTCGCTTTGCCTGCCACTATCTCTTACGCAACCACGAGCTCTGTAACTGAGTGGAGTTTGTTGGCATTAGTGATTCATTTGGTCACCTCAGGGCTGCTTATGATCATCAAGTCCAGACATGTTGAGTGTGTCCTCCTCAGAGACAGGTGCACTCTCCTCAACTTGAATTCCTATGGAGCTGAAGGTGGAATGCAGGGTGGAATTAGAAGACCTGGCTAACTCTAGAGTGTCCTGAGAGGAGACTACTGGGAAGTCTGTGTCAATCCTTCTCTAGATGGGTACCTGCAGGCACCACCCAGTCTCCTTGTGGCGAAGGGGCACCTGAAGTGAAGCCAAGCACCAATAGTGATTGCGATGGAATGCAGATCTGTGCATATTTCCAATAGACGCTGAGTGTTCTGGACCTGGCTCACCATGATCAACACTAGTTTGTCCACAGTGGCAGCATTGTACAAAAAACTTAGTGGATTCCTTCAACCTTTGAGTCAGTTTGCCCAGTGCCTCAGACTAACCTCCTCTATATGTTTGTGCGGTTCTTAATTTCTGTGGGAGTTCTTTCCTGCCTGAGATTGAATAGATGCCTGATGTCCAACAGCTATCTGAGTGCCAGGGCCACTTCCTCCTGAGCCAGCTGTGGCAGTGTTGTATTCACCAGAATGTGCAGCCAACTGTAATGAGGTTCGGTATCGGAGCTGGGCCAGGGTAGAGGGGACAGTGATCTTGTTGCAGCATTTCAGTGTGTTCCTCCAGACTGTGGAAACGGCACTGACCTGGGTGGAAACTTCTGGTGGTGTGACCTCCTCTGCTAGGGCTTCTGGGTCCTGTCGGAAAAGCAGGATGCCCACCTGCCTCCATCTACTATGTACACAGCAATTCTTGTCAACCATGCAGGGCTGTACTGGATTAACTGGGTATGTGACTGCATGTTAAAGATGGAGCTGACACTAGGAATCCCAGAGGACCCAGCAGTAACCTGTAGCAAGAGGGAATAAAGGATAAGTGAGCACCATGGAGATGTGGTGCACAGCAAATGAACTGAATTTGAAAAATATTGTGAGAAATCTCGCTAAGCCTCATGGAAAGAACCCTTTCTTGAAACTCAATGAAAATAGACACTGCAGGTTTTCAGTAAAAGTCAACCCTCAGATTCAATTCCATTAGATCTCACAGCCCCAAAGGGTTTAAGTTCACCTTTCCTCTCCACTTTCCTATTAAAATATAACATAACCCAAAGACTGGAGGTAAGAATATTTGTTGCCATAATAATTCTAATAAATCACGTCCAGCATATCCATTCTGATTTGACTGAGGGCTCTCAGCCAATACAGTTATTTTAACTAGCTGTTTTATTTGACGTGCAGCATGTGAATGACATACACGCAGTTTGAATTGTGGGAGATGTCTATTTCCTCGAGTTTGTCATTTAAGTAAAGCAGTAAAACACAACTTTGCAACACTGAAACACACTTAAATGAATGAATCTCCAGCTAACTAGTTCTAAATTACAAATCAGCCTATAGGTCAACCCAGAGTCCCTGGTCAAAACCAGCCCTTTTTTAATTCGCCTTCAATATATGGACAGGGCTTATGGGCATATTGACTGCTGAGACCATACCTATGCTGTTGGATGAAAGTATCTTCACTATAACACCCATTAATGATTGAACACAAGTGATTCCTCCTGTTCAGAAATAACAATAACTTTCAAAACAAAACCATGTATCTATTTCACCCATTGCACAGTGATGACAGAATTTTTAGTGCTAAAAGATGTTAAATTTCAGTTATTGGATGTATTATAATTTGATAAAATTAAGCTCAAATAATACAAGTCAAACTGACAATGTTGGCATTCGTAAATTGCCTTAAATTTATTGGAGGGGTCCAGCACTGCTGTTGTTAAGGACCTTCACAGATACATATGCTGTAATATACATCAGTCTAATTGTTGGGAACTGTTTACTAACAGCAAGGTATCTCGAATAGACTTAGGTAACAGCAGGGCTTAAGGAAGGTGCACATCCAGTGAAGTTTTCTGAAAGTTGCATAAAATGCTTACCCCAGAACTTGAGTTAATCCTCACAAGAGACAGTACAAGTGCTTTGTCCAGAAGCATTAGTATTCCCTCTGCACTGGCTGTCTTGATCACCATACTTTGCAACATGCTGTATAGTTTATCTATTCAACGCCGTTCCTGATTATAAGGAAGGAAAGGGACACGAGGTCACTAAGTTATTGTGCAGCTGGGATCCCTTGGAGGAAGATGGTGCACAGCAGCTGATTACAAAACATTAGTGGTCAAAACATATCCGGGATCATTGCATAAAACAAAGTTCTAACAATACAATCTCCTTAGAAATAGGTGGAAACCGTTTGCATTTATATATTTGATTTTTATGGTTCCTATTCTGAAATCAATGTGCCATAATTCCCCAAGTTTGCCAAGAAACAGTCTTCCCAGCTAATGTATGTTCAAATGATCTTTTTTTATTAATGAATAGTCTCATTCACTTTCTTAAGTAAATAAAGAACATGCAACTCTCCCACATTTTATGTGCCAAAGCAGCCAATGAAGTGCTATTGAAAAACAGAAACGTAGCAGCCAATCTGAACACAGTTTCCACAAACAGATAAATGACCAATTGTTTTAGTGAGGTTAGCGGAGGGATAAATGTTACCAAACAACTGAAGAGAACTCCTCGTGGAGTCTTTCAAATCAAGCTGAGAGGGAGATATGGCCTGTGCTTCATATCTCATCCAAAATATAACACCAGTGCAACACCACTTCAATATTGACTCAAATGTCACACTAGATTATGGGCTTAAATCCACAACTTTTATGAGGTATAACTCCTATTTCTGAGCCACTGTTGACATTTTCTCACTGCTTTTAATTGTTATGCTCTCTATTAATATTTTCAATTGTGCACTTTTCAGCTCTAATTTACTTCCCACAGTATTCTCTAAGACGTAAATTAGGAAGTAATATTTCCCTTGAAGTATATACAGAGACAACAACGAACTTCACATTGGTATAATAATGTTCTATTTGATCTGTTGTTGCATGGGCAGGAAGTCTCTGGCTGCTTTTTGCTATGTACCCAGGCATTGTAAGATTTTGAAATGCATGCACATATTTCTGTTTGGTGATATAGCATCAGGGATTATCTGCTGGATATCTGCAGGAACATTCGTGTTGAATCAGATGATCCCAATTGGCCGTAAACTGTGTGAAAATTGCCTATATCAAATTGTTCAGACCCTGCCAGATATTTGTTTGTAACTCTGTCACAGTTACTTTGATTTGAATAGCAGAGTGCTCCATTCCAATGGTCAAGATTCAATGCACAAATTCCTTTTCAACAGAGTGACTGCTACTAGGTTCACTGTGGTGGACACAGTGCTGTGCTGAGTACATTTCTATTGTGACACTACAGACATGGTCAGCGAGTTCCTTCAAGCTAGTCACTGTTACTAATAATTCCTGATGAAGAGCTTATGCCCAAAATGTCGATATTCCTGACGAAGGGCTTATGCCCAAAACATCAATTGTCCTGTTCCTCAGATGTCACCTGACCTACTATGCTTTTCCAGCAACACACTCTTGACATTGTTATTAATGCATACTGATTTAGTGCCCTGACAAGCGTCTTTACTGTGATTGCAGAGCCCTCCAGGATCTCTGGATAGCTCTGGTTAGCTGAGGGCAAATATTTCCCAATCCTTGCCAATTATTCCTCCTGGAATTACTCCTCTCAAGGTTAAAAAAAATCACACATCAGGTTATAGTTTAACAGGTATATTTGTAAGCACTAGCTTTTGGGGCACTGTTCCTTCATCAGGTGGTTGTGAAGCATAAGACCATAAGACACAGAATTCATAGCAAAAGATTACAGTGTCATGCAACTGAAATGATATATTGAACAAACTTGGATTGTTGTAAGTCTTTCATATTTTAGAATGGGTAGCAGGTTTCGGTTCATTAATATGTTAATCCCAGAACTTCTTCCAAATCACATCCTCGAGATAACTTCGGTCTTATAACAAAAGGTGACATCTCAGCTCAGGCAATGCATTAAAGGCGTGAGGTTAGAGTCTGTCTGTATCCCCAATTTTGAGTCAGACTGATTCTATTTCCAAAGTGGAACACTTCAGCGGTCAGGGACTTTGAGTGACCATCCTCCGTGCTGGATTTTGGGATATGCAACTACGCAGAGCAGCCAAGCAGAGGCTGATAGCCAAGTTCAGTACCCATGGGGATGGCCTCAACCAGGATGTTACACTACAAGTGACCCCACTACCCTATATACTCTCACATACACACAGCCACAAGCACACATACACACACACTCTTACGTACACACACACACTCACGCAGATCCTCTTTTATACACACACGTACATACACTCCCCACACTTACACCCACCCTCTCACAGGCTTATACTCCTCAAACCCGCACACACACTTTACCAAGATTTCACACATGCAAACAATCTCTCATGTGCACTCACACTCACACACACACACACACTCGCACTCTCTCTCTCTCATGCACATGCACACCCATATAAGTCGATGGGGTGAATTTGTATTTGCAGAATTAAATTTGCAGATACATTGTATTTTGCTCAAAAATGCACAATCTGCAGGTAGTCAATGCAGGCAGCCAATACATGTAACATTTTATAAATTCCGCTTTGGAAACTGATAAAATTTCTGCCTCAAGATTGGGGACAGACTCTAACCTCACACCTTTAATGCATTGTCTGAGCTGAGATGTCACCTTTTGTTATAAAACCATAAATTATCTCGAGAAGGTGACTTAAAAGAAGTATTAATGAACTGAAACTTGCTACCCATTCTAAAAGATGAAAGACTTAACAACAATCCAGGTT
The DNA here is from genome assembly GCF_020745735.1 of Hemiscyllium ocellatum. Taxonomy (NCBI): domain Eukaryota; kingdom Metazoa; phylum Chordata; class Chondrichthyes; order Orectolobiformes; family Hemiscylliidae; genus Hemiscyllium; species Hemiscyllium ocellatum. The sequence continues at coordinate 14,772,735 of NC_083436.1, forward strand.
TGTTGAATATATCATTTCAGTTGTAATCTTTTACTGTAATCTTTTGCTATAAATTCTGCATCTTTCGGTCATATGCTTCACAATCACCTGATGAAGGAGCAGCACTCCATTAGCTCGTGCTTCCAAATAAACCAGTTGGACTATAACCTGGTATTGTGTGATTTTTAACTTTGCATACCCCCGTCCAACACCAGTACCTCCATATCCTCTCAGAGTATGGGATCTTCTATTTAAGACAGAGATGAAGAGGCATTTCTTCCCCTAGAGGGTAGTGAAACTGTAAAATTCTTTACCACAGAGAGCTGTCAAAAAGCTGTGTCATTAAATATTCAAGGCTGAGATAGATAGATTTCTAATCATTCAGGAATCAAGGGTAAGGTAATGGGGATAAGGCAGAAATGTGGAGCTGAAGATGATCAAATCAGCCATGATTTCATTGAATGGTGGAGCAGAGTTGATGGGATTCATCTACATCTTACAATCTTTGTTTTGGCAAACCACGTCAGAAAGAGTGAGTGGTAATTTCGGGCTACAATCAGGCAAGAGGAGTGCCTAGTGGCAGGGTAGGTAGTCATTAATGTGAGATTGGTACACTGCTGCGAGAGGGCTTGCTAAATCTCACAGCAACAATCCCTCCATGAAACACAAATAGACTGACAGTTAGCCAAAAAATATATAAGATTCAGTCCGTCACCTCCCCACCCCCCTTTTTTTATAAGATCACCTTGCATTCTTCAAAGGTCCAATCACTCAATCTGCTCAACTTTTCCTCATGATATAACTATTTCATCCCAGGAATCAGTCAAATGAATCTTCTCCAAACTGCTTCCAGTGCAGTTATAACTTTCTTTAGATGAAAAGCCTGAAACTATTCACAATATTCCAGATGTGGTCTCACTAAGATCCCACACAGCTGTAGCAACACTTCCCTATTTTGAAACTTAATTTCCCTGGCCACAAATGACAATCTTCCATTTACTTTCCTAATTACTTACTGTACCCGCATATGTCTTCTTTATGCATATACCAAGACACACTCTCTTTTATGTCTCCCTCCATTTAAATAATATAGTGCTTCATTATTCTTCCTGCCAGAGTGGACAAGTTCATATTTCACCACACTATACTCCGTCTGCCAAATTTTGACCACTCACTGTAAATATCCATTTGCAGATTCTTTACGTCCTCTTGACAATTTACTTCCCTGTATCATCAGGAAACTTAACAACCATACGTTCAGCCCCTTCATTCGATCATGCACTTGGATTGGAAATTGTTGAGGGCTCGGAGGTTGCATTTCTGCAGAGTAAAACCCGGGAACTGTTTAGGACCAGAGAGATTTAAGGATTCAAGGACTGAAAGCACTAAAACTAACGGACATGCACTGAAAAAATACCTAAACAAGCTAATGAAGGTGTAATAAGGAGTGAGCAGTACAAACGATGTGCTTTATAGCCCTAGTTGGAGGACAATAAGAATATAGCATTAAGAACAGAATCTCACTCTTCAGGAAGGATATGTTGTCCTTGAAGAGGGTGTGAGTCAGATTGTGAAGAATGAAGGGTCAGGGATTTAATAATGGAAACAAGTTAAAATAAAACAATGACTCAGGATTTTGCATTGGCGGGAGGAGTTCTGCTCCCCAAATCAGAAAATCAGTAGCAGGAAAATAGGGACACAATTTGTTAACACAGAAGGCAATTATACAACTGACAGCAGAGCTACTCTCCCTATTAAGGACTGGGCCCATCCCCATGAAGTATTGGCCCAATCAGAGTACTGATCACTGCTGCGACTGTGTCTACAGGATGAGTGCTCCGCACCTCCCAAGTGAGGCAAGGGACCACTTAGGCAGATTCTGTGAGGGACTGGGGCAGCCCTTGCTGTTGCCTGTGGGTGGGGGAAGGGCCTCTCAATGTATTCCCAAGAAGAGGAGGGGCAGGTCACCGGGTTTTCCCTCTCTGCCCTTGCTGCTGCCCAGCAAAATGGCAGCGAGAAGACAACACATACACTATGCCCACCTTCACACACCAGTTTGCCATCTATCCCCACCTCTCTGCTACCTGCAAAGGGGCAGGTAAAATGTAGTCCTAAACTTGCATGACTTTGATAATAAAAAGATAAGAGGGAATCTAATTAAGATGTCAAGATTGATTGTGGGAGGAAAGATGTTCTATTAATGAATTCAAACTATGTGTGCAGTGAGTTTGGGAATTTGCTAAGTCAGGATTCCAAGTTCTTGGTCCTCAGTTAGGCCTCCTGATGAAGGGCTTTTGCCTAAAACATTGATTTTCCTGATCCTTGGATGCTGCCTGACCTGCTGTGCTTTTCCAGCACCACACAAATCTTGATTCTGATCTCCAGTATCTGCTGTCCTCACTTTCGCCTTGGTAAAGATACTTAAAAGTCTAGCTGGAGTCGACCATGTAGGTTCCAATAATTTATGGAGGACAAGGGTGGAGGCACCACTCCAGGATAATCAAAAATTAAAAACTGAAATCATAATAAAGTGCAAGGACAAGGAAGAACTTCATCAAACCCATCAAATTCTTCCAAAAGCGTAGCATTACAAACATAGAACAATAGGAGACAGAAGGCTGTATACAGTCACTAGCACCTTTAAGGATCAAATGAAAGGAGAAACTTGTCCTTTTGAAATGGAAGAAACAACAGGAACAGGAGTTTCATAAAAAGTGGGGGTGAGAGAGAGAGAGAGAGGCAGCAGCTTTGTAAGAGTGGGAGAGAGAGAGAGAGAGAGCAGCTTCATAAAGAGTGGGACAGAGAGTGGAGACAGAAAACAATGGACCTGCGTGAGAAACTAGAAAATGGGAGCAGATGTAGGCCATTCAGCCCTTTGAGGTGCTCCACAATTCAATATAATCATGGCTGATCATTCAAATTCATACCGAGTTCCTGCTTTGATATCTGAGAAGAGCAACAGCAGGTGGAAATGAAAACCAGTGGCAGAGAGCCACTTCAACTTATACTAACTGTCAAAGCCAATGTGGAACACCAGAGGAAAACAGGTTGGTTATTGGTGGGTATTTAGAGTCATAGAGTCATTGCGATGTACTTCACAGAAACAGATCCTTCAGTCCAACTTGTCCATGCAGACCAGATATCCTAAATTAATCTTGTCCCACCCACCAGCACTTGCCTCATATCCCCCTCACCCCTTCCTATTTATATATCCATCCAGATGCCTTTTAAATGCTGTAATTGTACCAGCCTCCACCACTTCCTCTGGCAGTTCATTCTATACACACACCACACTCTGCGTGAAAAAGTTGTCCCTTAGGGTTCCTTTTAAATCTTTTCCCTCTCACCCTAAACCTATGCCCTCTTTTAATCATTCATAGGATGAGGGCATCACCAGCTAGGACAGCATTTATTGCCCATCGATAATTGCGCACAGGCATGAAGAGTCATCCACAGTGCTGTGGGTTTGTCACATGTAGGTCAGACAGGTAAAGATGACAGATTTCCTTCCCTAAAAAACATTAGTGAACAAAATGGGTTTTTTCCAACAATCAGTAATGGTGTTCATGGTCATCATTAGACTCTTAATTTGACTCATTAGACTTCGAACTCATATATGGCAAATGACAAAAAAAATCTCCAAGAACACCAAAGAGGAAAGGTAAAGAACAAGTAGAGAAATTTGTCAGGAGAGATGTGGGTCAAAAGGTGAATGATAGTCAATATATTTTCTTGGGAATTCACCCATCTGCTTCTAGTAAACATGCCAGAAGATTCTGGAAATCTACGATACACATGCGTATGGGGTTTCTGCTGACTTTCTTCACAGGCTAGTTTAACTAACTGCTGGGAATGTCCCAGTTGATCATTTTTTGGCCCTTTTGAATAAGGGGCAAGAGTAAGACAACTTCATTTTGTAACAGAATCAAATGACGTGGGCATAATAGCTAAAAGAGTTTTCAATGATAGTGTTGCAGAGCAGAATGGAAAAAGGAACAGTGATCCTCCTTCAAAGAAACATTTGGTGCAAGGTCAAATGTTTGTGTGGATCAGCGATGGACAGTTCTGGGAAACAAGAACGAGGAGTTCAAGGTTTGTGCGAAGATTTGTAGCTCGGGTGCTCGTTATTGTGGTTCTGTTCGCCGAGCTGGAAGTTTTTGTTGCAAACGTTTCATCCCCTGGCTAGGCGACATCATCAGTGCTTTGGAGCCTCCTGCGAAGCGCTTCTTTGATGTTTCTTCCGGTATTTATAGTGGTCTGTCCTTGCCGCGGCAACAAAAACTTCCACCTCGGCGAACAGAACCACAACAACAAGAACGAGGAATTTGAATTGCTGTGTTCCATCAGTCAGTGAAACCAGGCATTGAGCAAGTGATGATGTGTGCATTTACATATAAGTGGATTCAATATGTAGCTTTCTGGGTATGCTGCTGGCACTTGTGAAGAGTGTTGTTATGAAGCACAGTGAGAACAACACTGTAGAAATCATGTCAAAGTGGCAAATATGTTGGTGAACCAGTGAGAGTTAAGGAAAGAAGCCAATGTTTTGGAAGTGAAAGAACTGGCTTTGACCATAGGCAGATTATGTAATAAGAAATTCATTTATACTGAGAATATTCATGAGCAGACTCAGCCTGTGTGAACTGGCGAGGCTGCACAAGCATGGCTCCAATTTCAGGAAGCCTCAACTGAACCCTCAGCCAAGATATTTTATCTGATGGGCAGTTAGGTTGTTGGAGTCAATACCGGTAGCATAAAACTGAGTGTTCAACATGTTTAAGATATATCTGAAAGCTTAATTCCAACCTCTTTGTTGTGTAACAAAGAGATAATCAGCTTAACTCTTTTCCACTAGGAGAAAGTGAGGACTGCAGATGCTGGAGAGTCATAGAGTCATAGAGATGTACAGCATGGAAGCAGACCCTTCGGTCCAACCCGTCCATGCCAACCAGATGTCTCAACCCAATCTAGTCCCACCTGCCAGCACCTGGCCCACATCCCTCTAAACCCTTTCTATTCATATACCCATCCAGATGCCTTTTAAATGTTGCAAATGTACCAGCCTCCACCACTTCCTCTGGCAGCTCATTCCATACATGCAACACCCACCGCATGAAAAAGTTGCCCCTTAGGTCTCTTTTATATCTTTCCCCTCTCACCCTAAACCTATGCTCTCTAGTTCTGGAATCCCTCCCACCAGTGAAAAGACTTTGTCTATTTACCCTACCCATGCCCCTCATGATTGTATAAACCTCTATAAGGTTACCCCTCAGCCTCTGACAGTCCAGGAAAAACAGCCCCAGTCTGTTAAACCTCTCCCTATAAGCTCAAATCATCCAACCCTGGCAAAATCCTTGTAGATCTTTTCTGAACCCTTTCAAGTTTCACAACATCTTTCCAATAGGAAGGAGACCAGGATTGCACGCAATATTCCAAAAGTCACTGAACCAATGTGCTGTACTGCTGCAGTATGACCTCCCAACTCCTGTACTCAATACTCTGACTAAGAAAGGAAAGCATACCAAACACTTTCTTCACTATCCTATCTACCTGCAACTCCACTTTCAAAGAGCTATGAATGTGAACTCCAAGGTCTCTTTGTTCAGCAACACTCCCTAGGACCTTACCATTAAATGTATAAGTCCTGCATAGGTTTGCTTTCCCAAAATGCAGTACCTCGCATTTATCTAAATTAATTTCCATCTGCCACTTCTCAGCCCATTGGCCCATCTGATCAAGATCCCGTTGAAATCTGAGGTAACCTTGCTCGCTGTCCACAACACCTCCAATTTTGGTGTCATCTGCAAAATAAATATACCACTTATGCTCACATCCAAATCATTTACATACATGATGAAAAGTAGTGGACACAGCATCGATGGTTGTGGCACTCCACTGTTCACAGATCTCCAGTCTGAAAAACAACCTTCCAACACCACCCTCTGTCTTCTACCTTTGAGCCAGTTCTGTGTCAAAATGGCTAGTTCTCTCTGTGTTCTGTGAGACCTAACCTTGCTAACCAGTCTCCCATGGCAACCTTGTTGAATGCCTTACTGAAGTCCATATTGATCATGTCCACCACTCTGCCCTCATCAATTTTCTTTGTTACTTCTTAAAAAAGCTCAATCAAATTTGTTAGACATGATTTCCCACGCACAAAGCAATGTTGACTATCCCGAATCAGTCCTTGCCTTTCCAAATACATGTACATCCTGTCCCTCAGGATTCCCTCCAACAACTTGTCCACCACCGCCGTCAGGCTCACGGGTCTATAGTTCCCTGGCTTGTCTTTACCGCCCTTCTTAAACAGTGGCACCACGTTAGCCAACCACCAATCTTCCGGCACCTCACCTGTGACTATCGATGATACAAATATCTCAGCAAGGGGCCCAGCAATCACTTCCCTAGCTCCTCACAGAGTTCAAGTGTACACCTGATCAGGTCCTGGGGATTTATCCGAGGAGAAAGTGAGGTCTGCAGATGCTGGAGATCAGAGATGAAAATGTGTTGCTGGAAAAGCCCAGCAGGTCAGGCAGCATCCAAGGAACAGGAAATTCAATGTTTCGGGCATAAGCCCTTCATCAGGAAGGGCTTATGCCCGAAACGTCGAATTTCCTGTTCCTTGGATGCTGCCTGACCTGCTGCGCTTTTCCAGCAACACATTTTCAGCCCTGGGGATTTATCCACGTTTGTGTGTTTCAAGACATCCAACACATTCTCCTCTGCAATTTGGACATGTTTCAAGATGTCACCATCTATTTCCCTACATTCTATATCTTCCATGTCCTTTTCCACAGTAAATACTGATGCAAAATAATCGTTTAGTATCTGCCCCATCTCCTGCATTTCCACACAAAGGCTGCCTTGCTGATCTTTGAGGGGCCCTATTCTCTCCCTAGTTACCCTTCTGCCCTTAATGTAAAACTCTTTGTATTCTCCTTAATTGTATTTGCTTAAGCTATCACATGTCCCATTTTTGCCCTCCTGATTTCCCTCTTAAGTATACTCCTACAGCCTTTATACTCTTCTCAGGATTCATTTGATCAATCCTGTCTATATCTAACATATGCTTCCTTCTTTTTCTTAACTAAACCCTCAATTTCTTTAGTCATCCAGCATTCCCTATACCTACCAGCCTTCCCTTTCACTCTAACAGGAATATACTGTCTCTGCACTCTCTCATTATCTCATTTCTGAAGGCTTCCCATTTTCCAGTTATCCCTTTACCTGCGAATATCTGCCCCAATCAGCTTTTGAATGTTCTTGCCCAATACCATCAAAATTAGCCTTCCTCCAATTTAGAACTTCAACTTTTAGATCTGGTCTATCCTTGTCCATCACTATTCTAAAATTAATAGAATTATTGTCACAGCCCCCAAAGTGCTCCCCCACTGACACCTCAGTCACCTGCCCTGCCTTATTTCCCAAGAGTAAGTCAAGTTTTGCACCTTCTCTCGTAGGTACATCCACATACTGAATCAGAAAATTTTCTCGTACACACTTAACAAACTCCTCTCCCTCTAAGCCTTTAACACTATGGCAATCCCAGTCTATGTTTGGAAAGTTAAAATCCCCCACCATAACCACCCTATTATTCTTACAGATAGCTGAGATCTCCTTACTGTTTCTCAATTTCCTTCTGACTATTAGGGGGTCTATAATACAATCCCAATAAGGTGATCATCCCTTTTGTATTTTCCAGTTCAACCCAAATAACTTACCTGGATGTATTTCCAGAATATCCTCCCTCAGCACAGCTGTAATGTTATCCTTTATCAAAAATGCCACTCCCCCTCCTCTCTTACCTCTCTTTCTATCCTTCCTGTAGCATTTGTATCCTGGAACATTAAGCTGCCAGTCCTGCCCATCCCTAGCCATGTTTCTGTAATTTCTATGATATCCCAGTCCTATGTTCCTAACCATGCCCTGAATTCATCTGCCTTCCCCGTTAGGCCTCTTGCATTCAAATAAATGTGATTTAATTTATAGTCCTACCTTGTCCCTGCCTGCCCTGACTGGTTGACTCACTTTATTTCTCAACTGTACCAGTCTCAGATTGATCTCTTTCCTCACTATCTCCCTGGGCCCCACCCTCCCACCTTACTAGTTTAAATCCTCCCAAGCAGCTCTAGCAAATTTCCCTGCCAGTATATTAGTCCCTTTCCAATTTAGGTGCAATCCGTCCTTCTTGTACAGGTCACTTCTACCCTAAAAGAGATTCCAATGATCCAAAAATGTGAATCCTTCTCCCATACACCAGCTCCTCAGCCATGAATTCATCAGCTCTATCCTCCTATTCTTGCCCTCACCAGCACACAGCACTGGGACTAATCCAGATATTACTACTCTCAAGGATCTCCTTTTTAAATTCCTGCCTAAATCTCTGTATTTTCCCTTCAGAATCTCATCCCTTTCTCTTCCTATGTCATTAGTTCCAATATGTACAATGACCTCCTGCTTGTCCCTCTCCCCCTTGAGAACATTCTGCACCCTCACTTGATCCTGGCACCAGGGAGGCAACACACCATTCTGATTTTTCGCTGCTGACCACAGAAATGTCTGTCTGTGCCTTGGACCAGAGAGTCCCCAAACACAATTGAATTTTTAGAGCCCAGTTATCACTCATTGCAGTCTCAATACCAGAAACTTAGCTGCTTGTGTTACATTCCCCTGAGAATCCATCACTCTCTACATTTTCCAAAACAGCATACTTGTTTGAAATGGGGATAGGAGAAAGTGAGGACTGCAGATGCTGGAGATCAGAGCTAAAAATGTGTTGCTGGAAAAGCACAGCAGGTCAGGCAGCATCCAAGGAGCAGGAGAATCAACGTTTCGGGCACAAGCCCTTCTTCAGGCATAGCTGAAATGGGGATAGCCACAGAAGACTCCTCCACTACTTGCCTACCTCTCTTATCTTTCCAAAAGTTAACCCATCTATGTGACTGTATCTGAGACTTCCCCTCCCCCCCCTTCCTATAACTGCTATCCATCACATCCCCTTGCTCTTGTAAATTCCTCATTGCCTCTGGCTCTCCAACCGATCCATTCAATCTCTTAGGATTCGCAACCAACAGCACTTATTACAGATATAATCCTCAGTAACTCCTAAACTCTCCCTAAACTGCCACATGCAACAAGAAGAGCATATCGCTCTACTAAAAGTCATTTTTGCTTCTTCCAAGCTACAGATCCAGAAAATAGCACTGTCTGATTCTTTTACAAAACACTGCTACAGGCTAACCTAACACAATCGCCCTGGAATCTCAAATCTTTGCAATGCGCAGATACTGCAATCAACAAGCACAAAGCAACAATAGACACAATGTCCCCTAGTAAGAGCTATGTCTGAAAAGGTGCAAATAGCTGACAATCTATGTCATACAATTATCAATAATGTCTTATAACCAGAGACATTAGAACTTATCTCATTAACCTCCTCATATTTGTGAAGGTGTTATTTCTTCCATGTGTCCTAAGGTGAATAATGGACACTTAGTCAAGGAGGTAAAAACTGAACCTGTGTTTGAGATTTTTACTTGGGCCCAGGACAGCTCACAAAAGGGGAAAAAAATACCATCACCTAAGACCTCAAAGAATCAGCAAACAGCCACAACTACCAAAATAGTTGGAATTAGCTCTTTCTGTGCAATAATCCTAAATATGGTTTCTACCTTACAAACAAAAACAGAAATCGCTGGATAACTTCAGCACATCTGGCAGCATCTGTAGAGAGAAACCAGAGTTAATCTTTCGAGTCCAGTGACCCTTCCTCAGAACATTCTGTTACTTCTCCTTCTGTGTTAACCTGGTGCCTTAGTTATCCCTATGCACAGTTTGTTCCTGAGGGGTTTATGTGCATACTGAGGCATTGCTAAGGCATGTTGTTAGTAATTGTTGACCACGAATCTCTCCTGTTTTTGTCACCTGTCACAGGTGGATGGGATGGAATAGTAGATAAATAATTGACTTGTTTGGCTGCATCATGAATTTCATGTGGTTTAGAGGCATTCAAACAGAATTTGGAAAGAGCCATTAACTCATAGTTTGATGAAAATGGTGCATTTAAACACTTCATTAGAAATAAGGAATCAATTTGCAAAAATAGAGTGTTTGTACTTAATGGAAGTTGAATGAAACATTTTTTTAAAATGGAATGCGTAGAAGAGGAGAGACTGACCATGTTAACAAGCACATGGTTTAAAAAGGGATGTTGATCTTCAGGAACTAGGTTCAAAACAGATTCTCAGTGTTGAGGGTGAGTTACATGTGGATAAAATAAATCTCTTTAGTATTGGAATGGAGATGGGAGTAACTTAGAGACTGGAAGAAAGATCACAGCAGAGTGGGGTACCAGAAATAGAAGATAAGGGAGCTCAGAGGGCTAATTGGCAAAGCCAGAAAATTGTCATAATAGATACAGTGATGACAAGCTAAGCTGTCCAGGATTGATGAGAGTCTAGGTGTATGGTAGGAGTATGGATGGAGTAGGAGAAAACAAAGGGCATGTTTAGCCAGGAGTAAGGGAATGTAGTCATGAATAGTCTATACAAGGAAAAGAAAAACAGAGGCAAAAGAACAAATCCAGACAAAGAGGTGGAAGACAAAGATCCTTAGGTCTAGAAGCGATATTTATATGTACTAATTAGTCTTCATTTTATCAATAATTTTGATTCAAAAGTAGGAATAAAATGCTATTTTCAGAAATATCAAAAATTCTATGAACATATTAAACTGGTACTGTTCAATACTTCATCCAATCTGTACAGTGTTGAAAGATTGATTCCATGGAACACCCGCAGTTGGAAAAATTGAACCCCACAGCATTAGAGTTTTAAAAAGAAAACCAAAGGGTGTTGGCATCTAAAACTAATAACTGCCATCTCAATTCCTTTTGGTCAAAAATCATAAATCCTCTGGTAAAGGTGAGAGATTGGTTTCCTGCATTGTTGCTCCCAATGGTACATCAGTAACTATAACTGTCAAAAAATTCCTTCATCAATTAGCGACTAATATCAATGGCTATGAGAAACACCATGCCAAATAAAATAAACCTACCATAACTTCTGAACACAGAGAACATTAACATTAAGAATAATGTATTAGGAGTTAGAGAGTGTGGCATTATGTAATGAAAGGGAACACTACAATTAACAACAACTGTCATTGACGTCAGCAATGTCTTTAAAATTCTTAGCAGAAATAATTCACTGGATTATTTGTACTCCATAACAACGTGCAAAAGTTACAGAAAATGTTTAATAAGGGTCATGTTATTCTCCCAGTTTTTTACAGCTCTTGTTTGGCCTTGAAATGGTCGTATCAGCACCCAGACTAAGCCTGAATGATTCACCAGAACAGTTATAAGGGAGCACAAATTGTAATTACACTTGCTATACCAAAATGTGAAAGTGAAATGGAAAAATATAACTCTTAACATCGCCAGTAGTTCTTGCACAGCACACACTTGTGGCATACTAGAGAGTATGAGATTTTATTAAGGAAATAACATTTTTTATATGTAATCTATCACCTAAGGTTTCACCATTTTAAGAGTGCTGACATGGAGAAATAATGAGTTGCGAACATGAGTTGTGTAATCGGGTTTGATTTTTAAGATCGTACACACGCAAACAGACGAGCTGAGAGCAAAAATAGAAATGAATTAGTATGATCTGGTAGACATTACAGCAATAAAAGTAAATGACTGCTGATGCTAGAAACCTGAAGTAAAAACAGAAACTGCTGTAGAGCCTCAGAGTGTTCTGAAGAAGTCACTGAATTCAAAAAGTTAATTCTGTTCCTCTCTCCACGGGTGCTGCCAGACCTGCTGAGTTTCTCCAGCACTTTCTGTTTTCATTTTACACATTACAGAGAAATGGATGCAGGATGGCATGGATTGAAACATGAATCCTGAAGGGTTTAGAACATGGACCAGGCCAGACCCCCCCTCAAAACATTTCAGAAAGGTAACCCTAACTTTTTTAGTTGTTTTGAGCACGTGAAAAGTGGATATTCCAGGAAATATGCAGCTGGTCAAAACCCCTCAGTTTTAAATAGAACAGAATTCATTTACAGAGTACTGAATGAAACACAAACAAAAGAGAACAGAGTACAGAATAACTTTACCTATCCAAAAACCCAACAGGCTATCCCATCTTAATGATGCTGTCCCAAATTCCTGCAACAATCCCCATAAACACCTCTTGGCAAAAAAGGGGTGTTTATCAAAGGGGTAAAATTAAACACAGGGTCTTACAGGAGAGAGAGAGATGGCAGAAAGGTTCAGCATGGAACACCTTCTTCCATGTGGCTGTTTCATTGACCAGCAGACTCCAAATGGACTGACTGCTTGCACTGAACAGCCAGACTGCTAAATCCCAAACCAGAGAAAAGCTGAATGGGGAGAACTGGCCACTCCCCTTTCATTGAATAAGAGTTTTTTTTTAAAAGCTTGTAAGCCTTTTCAAATAGGTAACCACAGACATTTCTGAATCTGGGTCTTTACAACCCTTCTGAAAAAAAACCCAAGGACAATATAACCTTGTTAAAGGAGCAGCATTGTCACACCAGAAACTAAGGAAAAAAATGGAGTGGTGGCTTAATTAGTTAATGAAGATATTAGCACAGTAGGAAGAGATGACATACGTTCAGGAAACCAATAAGTGTAAAGAGTTTATATAGAAATGAAAGTAGTGTTGGTAAATTGTCTGGGACTTTTACTGGAACCAAAAGCAGAATTACGTGGACATAACAACTTGATTCCCAAAAGGCCATGCCCTTAAGACCAATCTCTGCTAAGACAATGATAGAGAAGTAATCTGATTCTTCATTTGTGAGAGATTACAGGTGAAGTTGCAATAGGATCAAGATTTCAATTTCAATGTCTGAGACTGTTCAGCTATGAATGGGCTGGATGTAATACAGTTAAAATGCTTAGCACAACATAATGTCATGTATATTCTCATGATTAGGATAAAGGACTAAGGTTACTTATGTTTGAGTGTGGGATTCACCTATTGAGTGTACTAGTTTGAGTTATTTTGAATTAATGTATAGCTCTGAGGTAAGGACACCTATGAAACTAAGCACAGGATTGTGGACGAGACAACCATGTTAAACGACAGTTGGTGCTGCAATAATGTGCATTTCTTCAACAGAAATGGCTATGACGTGACTGAAGAATTTAGACCATTATTTGTAGAATGCAAACTTTCCTTACCTGTATTGGCTATAACATGTTTCCAGTCCCATTGGCTTAAATGGTGCTGCCAATATGCAATTTTCTTATAATGCAGGATCACATGGGGATCAGAACTATCATGTTTTATTAGAACAGACTGTAAATATATTAAATAATGGGCTGTTTCCTAAACTCTTCAACTAGGCGATAAATGTTAATATTACCACTTTTATAAACTAAATCATTGAAGAGGCAGTTCAGTGGTCTGCGCAAGGATAATCAAAAGAATTGGTAAATTAAATCATTTAATTACCATCTCCAACTGCCAGGAAAAGAATATTCAGCTTTATCACATCAATGTGTTGAAGCATTATCACCATCAGGAAGAGGATAAGCAAGTATTAGATTAGATTACCTACAGTGTGGAAACAGGCCCTTCGGCCCAACAAGTCCACACCGACCCTCCGAAGAGAAACCCACCCCCCAATATTTACCCCTGACTAATGCACCAAACACTATGGGCAATTTAACATGGCCAATTCACCTGACCTGCGGTAGGAAACTGGACCACCCAGAGAAAACCTACACAGACATGGGGAGAATATGCAAACTCCACACAGATAGTTGCCTGAGGTGGGTAACTGAACTTGGGACCCTGGTGCTGTGAGGCAGCAGTGCTAACCACTGTGTCACCGTAAGTATGTATATGTCTTTCAGGGAGTAAGGACAGTGGAGTATGAGGCAGAAGGGGGAACTAGACAATTGCCACATGAAACCACCTAATTCACTAACACTGAACTAAAGCAGATTGCATTCACATTACTTTTGCACTTAAAGGCAGAAAAACAATAAAACCAAACTAGATAGCTCACCAAATTTGCAGGGATAAACTAGGGTACACAATTTTAGCTATACATAATGTGTACATAGGAAAATCCTCTTGCTTAAAACAAATATTCTTTGTCGCTTAGGTCCAGAGAAATAGGCCCAAGTCAAACCAGGAATCCAATACATGTTGGAAAACCACCATTGTGAACCCAGTAAAAGTAGCTGAAGTTTATCTGCAGTGTATCTAAACCTAATGATACAATCAGTTTCTGACTGAATTGTTGAAAGATCAATGCAGTCACAAAGGTAGAATCTTTCCCAATCCCTCATTTTAAAGACTGTATTGATAGAGTCAGCCGCACGTTTCTTCCTTGTTAAAAGGATAATGGTGAGTTCATTTATTACTCAGAGATAAAGAGATGTCAGCTTTTGTCTCATTAGTTGTTCTTTTCCAATCCCAAATGATGATATTCATACTAAAAAAAGTACTCTAGCAACTTTCCAAAGGCTGAGTTAAAAATCACACAACACCAGATTATAGTCCAACAGGTTTATTTGGAGGCACTAGCTTTCGAAGCACTGTTTCTTCATCAGGTGGTGAAGTAGCCCTTTGAAAGCTAGTGACTCCAAATAAACCTGTTGGACGATAACCTGTGTGATTGTTAAACTTTGTCCACTCCAGTCCAATACTGGCACCTCCAAATCATGACTTCCAAAGACTGATGCACCAAGTGGTATCCATGTTCCTGACTGTGTAATTTACCTTGATGATGTATGGCTATAACAATGACACTTGGGATGACCACTTGGAATTACTTCAAGCTTTGTTTAGAAAATTACAATTGGCTGATTTGATAATAAACCTTGCCAAAAGTGAATTTGCAGAAATGTGAGAAACCTATCTGTGGCATATATAGGCAAGGACAAGTGCTGCCCAAAACAGCAAAAGTATAAGCAGTAATGGAGGTGTATGACCCTAAAACTAAATGAGAAATAATGAGACTTTTGGGATGTGCATGTTTTTATTACGGATTGTACCAGTTTAGCTGCTCCATTGACAGATGGTCTCTAAAAGATAGCCAAGCTGGTGTGATCATGGAAGTGTCAGGTATACTTTGAGAATTTGAAGGCTATTTCATAAATAAACCTGTGTTAGCTGCATCAGATTTCATTAATATCATCATGGCGACAATTGATGCTCATGATTTGTGAGTGAGTGCAGTTCTGTTACCAGATTATTAGGTCAGGCATGGCATATCCATAGGATAATTTTCTAGGAAACTAAATCAACACCAAAAGAGTTATTCTACAGTGGAAACAAAGGTCCTGGTATTCCTGCTGGCTCTTAAAACATTTTGAAATATATGTCCATCACTACTATAGAGTGGCATTGGTATATATTCATCTTATGTTGTGGTTCTGCTCGCCGAGCTGGAAGTTTTTGCTGCAAACGTTTCGTTCCCTGGCTAGGGAACATCATCAGTGCGGTGGGAGCCTCGTGTGAAGCGCTGCTTTGATGTTTCTTCCGGTATTTATATTGGTTTGTTCTTGCCGCTTCCGGGTGTCAGTTTCAGCTGCAGTGATTTGTATCTGGGGTCCAGGTCGATGTGTCTGTTGATGGATGTTCTTGCCGTTTCCGGGTGTCAGTTTCAGCTGTAGTGGTTTGTATATGGTGTCCAGGTCAATGTGTCTATCGATGGAGTTTGGGGATGAATGCCATGCTTCTAGGAATTGTCTGGCTGTTCTCTGTCTGGCTTGTCCTATGATAGTGGTGTTTTCCCAGTCAAATTCATGTTGCTGGTTGTCTGAGTGTATGGCTACTAGAGATAGCTGGTCGTGTCGTTCTGTGGCTAGCTGATGTTCGTGGATGCGGATTGTTAGCTGTCTTCCTGTTTGTCCTATATAGTGTTTTGTGCAGTCCTTGCATGGAACGAAACGTTTGCAGCAAAAACTTCCAGCTCGGCGAGCAGAACCACAACAACGGATACCCGAGCTACAAATCTTCAATCAGATTTTAAATATTCATCTTAATCACCTAGCTTTCGTGGAAAATATTTAAATACCAAATTGCAAGGCTATTTTGCTAGAGTTTGTTCTCAGAGTCTTTTCTGTTAAAGTTTGTTCAGTTTGCAGTGAAAATCAATGTAATCATGTCAAGAATCTTAGCTTGTTGGAATTGCCTGAGGAAAAAGAAGGAGATTTTTTGAAGAAGGTGTTCTCTAAATCACATGACTGATTGATACTGCTTATTTTTTGTGCTGAGCCCACTGAGATTGTGCTGAATAGTGACAGGGTGGACAAGCTGAGTTGGACAAGCTGCCAACTGACCTCCCATCTCTGAAATGAAAACCTGCGACATCAGTTTAGATCGAAACCTATTTGTTCTTATTGAAAGAGTGATTGAAAGAACATCTCAGAATTGGATTTCCTGAGTGAGCTGGGTCTGCAAGACTTCAGAGACAACTCTGAGTGATTAGTGACTTGACCACAGATACTAGAACACCACAACAACAGACTCCAGAACATCTATCCTTTTCCCTATAAGAATAACCATTGGTCAAAGCATTTTTTTAAGGAATTCAATCTCTGCTTTTACCCTATTTTCCTGGGTGTCAAGGGTGGGAATGGGGCTGATGATTTCACTTATACATTTACTTTGTTGACTGTGTATGTTATTGGATTACTGTATATTTATTGAATATGTTTTGATTTGATTTCAATATATGATGAAGCTTATTAAGAAAATTAGTTGATAAATTCTTTTCAGGTAAAAGACCAGTATGGATAAGGATTGAACTGGTCATCTTGGTAAGGAGAAGAAAGTATTTGTATTTTATGTTGTGAGCCATAAAGTAGTGAGCCATAAAATAGTGCAATCTTCCATCATCTATCGTAACGGTTAAAGGGGTAATTTTTTACAATCATTCTCAGGGTGAGGGTGTCACTGGCTGGGCCAGCATTTATTGCCCAACGGGCAGTTAAGAGTCAACCACATTGCTGTGGGTCTGGAGTCACATTTAGCCCAGATCAGGTAAGGAAGGCAGATTTCCTCCATAAAGGACATGATTAAACCAGATAGAACATAGGACATAGAACATAGAACAGTACAGCACAGAACAGGCCCTTCAGCCCACGATGTTGTGCTGACCACTGATCCTCATGGAAGGTAAATCTAATGTACGAAGCCTCAAATTTCTGTGACCATATGCATGTCCAGCAGTCTCTTAACTATCCCCAATGACCTCGCTTCCACAACTGCTGCTGGCAATGCATTCCATGCTCTCACAACTCTCTGTGCAAAGAACACGCCTCTGACATCCCCTCTATACTTTCCGCCAAACATCTTAAAACTATGACCCCTCGTGTTAACAATTTCTGCCCTGGGAAAAAGTCTCTGGCTATCAACTCTATCTATGCCTCTCATTATCTTGTACATCTCAATTAGGTCCCCTCTCTTCCTTCTTTTTTCCAATGATAAAAGTCCGAGCTCAGTCAACCTCTCTTCATAAGATAAGCCCTCCAGTCCAGGCAGCATCCTGGTAAACCTCCTCTGATCCTCTCCAAAGCATCCACATCTTTCCTATAATAGGGCAATCAGAACTGGATGCAGTATTCCAACTGCGGTCTAACCAAAGTTTTATAGAGCTGCAACAAGATCTCACGGCTCTTAATCTCAATCCCCCTGTCAATGAAAGCCAAAACACCATATGCTTTCTTAACAACCCTGTCCACTTGGGTGGCCATTTTAAGGGATCTATGTACTTGCACACCAAGATCCCGCTGTTCCTCCACACTGCCAAGAATCCTGTCTTTAATCCTGTACTCAAATTTCAAGTTCGACCTTCCAAAATGCATCACTTCGCATTTATCCAGGTTGAACTCCATTTGCCACCTCTCAGCCCATCTCTGCATCCTGTCAATGTCAGGCTGCAGCCTACAACAGTCCTCTAAACTGTCAACGATACCTCCAACCTTTGTATCATCTGCAAACTTGCTAACCCATCCTTCAATCTCCTCATCCAAGTCATTAATAAAAAGTAAAAAGAGTAGAGGCCCAAGGACAGAGCCCTGTGGAACACCACTCATCATTGATTTCCAGGCAAAATACTTTCCTTCCACTACCACTCGCAGTCTTCTGTTGGCCAGCCAATTCCGTATCCAGACAGCTAAGTTCCCCTGTATCCCATTCCTCCTGACCTTCTGAACGTGCCTACCATGGGGAACCTTATCAAATGCCTTGCTGAAGTCCATGTATACCACATCCACCACTCGACCCTCATCAACTTGTCTAGTAACATCCTCAAAGTACTCTATAAGATTTGTGAGGCATGACCTGCCCCTCACAAAGCCGTGCTGACTGCATTTAATCAAGCCATGCTCTTCCAGATGGTCATAAATCCTATTCCTCAGAATCCTTTCTAACACCTTGCAGATGACAGATGTGAGGCTGACTGGTCTGTAATTGTCGGGAATTTCCCTATTTCCTTTCTTTGAAGAGAGGAATTACATTTGCCTCCCTCCAGTCCTCAGGTACGACTCCGATGGAGAGCGAGGATGCAAAGATCTTCGCAAGCGGTAAAGCAATCACATTTCTCGCTTCCCAAAGCAGCCGAGGATAAATCTGGTCTTTTTTTTCCCTGACAATCAACAACAGTTTCACGGTCATCATTAGACTCTTAATTCCAGATTTGTTTTCCTTGAATTCAAATTCCGCTATCTGCCTTGGCAGAATTTGAACCCTTGTCTGCAGATTGTTACCTGTGTCTCTGGACTTATCAGCAGGCAATAACACCAATAGGCCATCAACTCCCCACTCACATGTTGAATGACATATCTATCTGTGGCAGGTTTAACAGACAAATGCAAAACATTTCAAAAAACACATGACAACTAAGGCCAAGATCCTATCCTTACAATGTAAACAGTAGTGCAACTCAAATAAGATGGCATCTTTTTGAATGTTGCCATCTAACCATGCATCTCCTCTGTGCCTGAAGATGAGACATAATATACCCATACGTAATGTTAAATTACATTGGCAGCAAATATTGACCCAATCAGTTGAGCCTTCAATTAAAGTTACATCATAAATTGCATGAGCAAAAATTTTGCAAATGAAGTTATTGTAAACAAATATTATTAATATTGCTCAAAGAAAATATTAACTAGAGGTTATTGTATAGCTAATTATACCTGTGCCTTCAAAACCAAGGAATCTGTCAATTTTGGGCTGAGCATAAGAACTCAAAACATTAACTCTGCTTTCTCGTCACAGATTCTGCCAGACCTGCTGAGTTTCTCCGACAATTTCAGTTTTTGTTTCAGATTACCACCATCCATAGGTCTTCGTTTCATTTTAGTAAGAAAGTCTTGTCTGAACTTTGAAGGACAGCCAAGGGAGGTTGTAGCAACAATAATTTTAAATGTTAATCAAGATATCTAAACTATATTTAACTTATATTTCAGATGTGTTCTATTAGGAATATTGGATGCAAATCTCCTGAAAACCAGCATTTACCGATTTAGGAAAATTTCTGCCACAACATATTGGGGGTGGTCTCTTTGCCTCAAGTGTACACTAAAAGCAATCCAATCCCAGACAGCAAGTCAGTTCAAAGTCTGCAATGGACATCAAAACAGAGACTAGATATGATTATTAATGACACTCCCTGAGAAATAAATCTAGGTAAATAGATATTAGCAAAGGAATCACAAGTCAAGTTGATGACAGTTTATGTTCGTACAGAGTTGACCTCTTCACACCTTTTTAAAGGAGGATTGATGGAAATTGATTCTTGCACGAGGACTGAGTAGTCATGAACATTCAAATGCATTAAGTAGGATGAATGCAAAGCATGTCAAAGAATTTATGATTCCTTGATGGATGTCTTTGAAGCTTAATAATGTTAACATTATGTGTGTCAAGGGATGGAGCTTCTTCCTGCTCCTATTAATAAAAGCAAAGATTGCTACTGGCATTAGGTAATGGACGATGCTTTAAGATTAAAAGGCTTTCCTTCTCTCCAGAGATTAAAACAATGAGTAGCATTGCTCTAAAACATTCTGAGGTCTGAGTAAGTAGGACGCAGGCCCAGGTTTAATACAAAGTCAAGTTCATCTAATCACTTTATAATCATATTATCATCCTGAGATGATTGTGTTCGGCTATTTGGTCACCACTCTGAACTCCCACTACCCCAAGAAAGAAAGAACTTGCACATATATAATGTCCCTCACATCCTCAGGATATCTGCACTGCCCACTGGGTGTGACAGAGCATTAAGATAACCTGAACATAAGGAGTACCTGAATCCAAGGGCAGAATGTGTTGTGCATCGCAGTGGAGGATTTCTGCTGATTAAGGAGCTAGTGACAATCCTACCATCACCTTTCTGAGCCATCCCCACCTGTTGAATATCCACCAGGCACATACCTGGTTGGCATCAGAGATCTTCATCATGTTCAGGGCAAACATTCACCCTCCAAGAGCTGCTACCAATCAGAAGTTGAAAGATCTCCAATACTGGCAGTTCCACTGGGAATGGGGGCCATTGTTAGTGCTGCAGGATTGCTAGTGCCTGAGAGGTGAAGCAGCATCACCAGAGACAATCAGGGACGGTGGCTAGATTTAAGGACAAGGAAGGCCTTCATCTGCAGGCAGGCCTTGCAACCAGTGGGTCTCTACGTTAGGTAGTGGTTGCCCAAGTAGCAGGAACTGCACCTGAAACAAGCCAATGTTGTACCTGCCAGGCTGTATCTGATGGTTTGACAACAGACCCTGGCTTCCGCTCGCAGCTGATGTTCCAACAGCAGTGATGGTTCAGATGGTTGAGTGATCTTTAGGTGATCACTTGAGAACCTCAGGTGGTTTCCAGGAAAAAAATGGGATGTCTACCTCACATCTTCCTACCCAAACCTTTTTGTGAAAATTAATGTACAATGTAAAATTTAATGATTTAAATATATGCACGCACATGAAATAAAATTGATGAAAACATATGTAATAAAAACAGGCACTAACTTCATAACGATGAACCGCAGCACACTTGTGACAATATGAGCTGGGTTATACCAACTGATGCTCTGCAGAGCAGTTTGCAATAAATGTTTATCAACCAAATCATTTACACACTAACTCTAAATGCTAAGTAATATTTTAAAAAGTCAATACTGCCTGAAATTTACAACAGCAGGAGTTGGGGGGCAACTACGAGGCTCAGCACGTTCACCATCAGCCAGTTTGGCTGAATACACAATGAGTGCTTTGATATGTCATAGAGTCATAGAGTCATAGAGTCATAGAGTCACAGAGATGTACAGCATGGAAACAGACCCTTCGGTCCAACTTCTCCATGCCGACCAGATATCCCAATCCAAACTCTTTCAAGAATAGCTGTCCCAAGAAGAGCTGACAGAAACAACAAAAACGAGGATGTAGATATGGTGCAGAGGAGATGTCACAAATTACTGGTGGCATATTCGGAAGTCATTATTGATGAAACTGAACTCAGGACTTATAAAATGTAACTTATCAATGTCAGGAAACATCGTGAAAATATCATTTTGTCAGATGGACAGAGGTGATGCTTGACACCAGTGTAAACACTTTAACTCCCTCTGGACTGCAAGCCAGTGCTGTTCAGAGACATGACCAGTAAAGACAAGGAAATGTTGTCTACAGGTTTGAGAGAGTTAATGCTGAAGAATACCATGTCCTGACTGTCTGTGATGATGGAACATAGAATGGTACAGCACAGGAGCAGGCCCTTTGGCCAACCAGATATGTGCCAAACATTGATGCCATTCTAAATTAATTCCCTCTGCCTGTGTCCCTCTGTTCCCTCCATGTTCACATGCCTGTCTAAATGCCTCTTAAACTTTACTATCGTAACTGCTTCTACCACCTCCCCAGGCACCTATCATTTTCTGTGTAAAGAGCAATCCTTTAAACTTATCCCCTCTCACCTTAAATCTATGCCCCATAATATTTGTGTACTTGTGGGGAGGCAAAGTTAAAAATCACACAACACCAGGTTATAGTCCAACATTATTTGGAAGCACTAGCTCCTTCATCAGGTGGTTGTAGAGTGTAAGATCTGGGGAGACAGTTTAGGACCTCAGGTCTGTATGTGCAACCTTTCTGGTTCTCTTGATAATCTCTGTAATAATGTTTATCATATCAATGTAACCTGTAACTAGTTGCTAATGTGAAATTAATTGTTCAATACAAGAGCCTTTTCCAGTTTGAGCAGTAAGTGGTTTTAGTCTGCATCGCTAGGCCAAGCATACCCTGTAGATCCCTTACACATTAAACAGATAAAGACATTTGTTTTTCTCTTTCAGCATAATGGCAATCTTCACCTTATATAAGTAACAGCTCTACAAATGAGCCATCATAATGCATTTACTTAAGGGGATTCAAATGATGGGCGTATTGTCAACATATATGATGGTAAAAAGCCAGTATCTTTTGTATGCTGAAATCTGAACATTTAGCCAATCCCGTTGAGGAGGTTGTCCTTATGAGTCTGCAAGGCACCGTCAATTTCATTCTGGAACTTGTGAAGGCAAGAAAACATTGCTTTTTATGGGTTTCCATATCCTGTCTGCATCCGACAGTGATTTTAAAATGAATGCACCCTCCCCTTTAAATTGCCTCAATTGTCTTATAAATTGATGAGCACTGACTAATATTAGGGACAGCAGCAGACTCCCTGAAATGATCTTGAGCTATAACAGTGAGTGGGATCATCATTACAGCTGGAACTGGAGAAGTGTATGCTCTGACACATAGGAAGATCGTCATGTTTGCTTGAGGCCAATCACCTCAGCCACAGAACCTAGCCATAAGAGCCGGTAGCCAATCAAGAGCAGAATTTAGACTTGAGCCGATAAGCTGCAAGTACTAATCATGTCACAAAAGCGGCAGGCAGCCATCTTATTGAACGGCTGAGCAGGATTGAGAAACTGAATGGACTATTCCAGCTCCTAAGCTGTATGTTTTTACAAACATTCCCTCTCATATTCCATCACTGAATACTGTAAATATGAATATGTAGGGGAGGTTACAATTGACCAGAAACTTAATTGGAAAAGCCACGAGCAACACTCAAGAAGAGGGGAGGGAGTGGTTTAGTGATAATGTGACTGGACTAGTAATTTTGAACCCCCAGGCTAATGTTCTGGGAACATGGGTTCAAATCTCTAACTGGCTGGGGTTAAAATTTGAATTCAATAAAACTTAAAAGTCTGGAATAATAAAACTAGTCTAATGGCAACCATGTGACTAATTTTCCCTCTAAGACTCAATGTTCCTAAAATTAGAGTGAACACTGTATATAACCTATGTCAAATTTTGTAAAGGCTTATCTGATTCATTGATGTCCTTTAGAGAAGGAAATCTGCCATCATTACTAGACCTGGCTGACATGTGACTCCAGACCCATAGTAACAGCAACATGATTGACTCTTAACAACCCTATGGGCAATAAATGCTGGTCTATCAGCAGTGACCTTATCCCATGAATAATTATAAAAAAACTCATCGTCATCCAGGGAAATTGACATCCTATCCACCAAATTAAATATTTATCCACTCCACTACCAACACACCATAGCTAGAGCATGTACCGTATACAAAATGCGTTGTGGCAATTTGTCAAGATTCCATTAACAGCACCTTCCACACCCATGGCCATTAGCATTAGGAAGGACTCAGGTATAAAGAAGCCTCCTCAGCTGCAGAATCCTCACCAAGCCAGTTACCCACTGGCGTGTCTGTTCTTACAAGGTTTGATGGGGTAGATGCAAGAAGGTTAGTTCCTTTGGCTGGGCTATTGGAGGGGGATCTAGAGACAATTGACATTGTCTCAGAATAAGAAGTAGGCTGCTAAGAATTGAGATGAAGATTGAGGTGGTGAATTTTTACGATCGCCTACTACAGAGGGCTGTGGAGTTTCAATCACTGAGTACATTCAAGGCAGAAATTGATAGATATCTAGATGTTAAAGGCATCAACGGAGCTGAGGATTTTTTAGGAAAGTGAACTGAGACGGAAGAACAGATATGACATGAGTAAATGGCTAGGCAGGTTCAAGGAGTTGAAATGGTCTACCCCTGCAAATTTTTTTCAGCGTTTCTTTTCACAGTTGTCAGGTCAAAATCTTGGAACTCCCTCCCTAATAGCACAATACCTTCAGCACATGGACAACAAGTTTTCAAGAAGGTGTCTCACCACCATTTTCTCAAGGACTGTTGGGGATAGATGACGTACGTCGAAAAGTATGGCGCTGGAAAGGCACAGCAAGTCAGGCAGCATCCGAGGAGCAGGAGAATCGACATTTCGGGCTTAAGTCTTTCATCAGGAATGGATGATGTATGCTGAGTGTTGTCAAATGATTTTTTTTTGAAATGACAATTTCTGCAAGTTCTCCTGCAGTGCATGGCAAGGACCTGATTTTGCCTTTCTACTGAAGTGCATTTAACTAACACACAGTCCTTCACTATCTGTGCTTATCAGCATTTCCCAGAAATAACTCTACCTTATAGTTTTCATTCTAATTGACCCAAAATACACAGCAGGTATAAAATTAAAACATTCAAGGCTGCAGTGCCATTGATCCACATTAAATAAACAGTGTACAGGTCAATTTTGCTTGCAAAAAGCAAAGACATAGACTCTGACTTATTTTCTTGGAGGAAAGAGAAATGTTTATACACACAATCTTTGCTGGAAAAGAACTACCAATTGGGGCCTATATGTTTTCTAAATTCATAGATTGCTTTCATTTTACCTTTAGAGCCTTGGCTAGACTCCAGTGCAGCCTGATACAATCAAACTCTCTTCTTTGCCAGCTGTAAAGAGAGTAAACTTAATGTATTTGGTCAATTTTAATCCAGACCCCAGTAGGCATGCATCCACAACATAAAAACACCCATTACATGATATAATTTGGCACTAAAGTAGTGATCTCACTCAGAGAAGCTACAATAATGGCTGGTGTATGAAATGGAAAATTTCAAAATGGACTGATTTACTTTTTTCTGTGTCTATATAAAATACGTTACATAACTCTTCAAAATCATTCAATACTGGTGCAATTTTTTCATTTGTTGCTTGTACATATTTTTTGAACCTGACAAATATTTCCCAGCTGGAAGTGAATTGAAAAACTTTTGAATACTGCACCAAATGTTTTTTTCCCCTTTCTATGTGTATCAAACCTCTAAGTGAGCAGAAAATTTTTCAATTGCATAATTTTGTTCAGAAGTTGTGAAAGGGCTGTTTTATTTGTGACAATGAAATTCTGAAATTAGCCTGTTTGTAATGTACCCCGCATTTTTGAAAGAAATGCATTACTTTTGTGAGTTTAATGGGAAAGGACAGTAACATCTCTCTCACTGTAGCATACATTTCTGAAGTTGATAAAAATGACCTGTTAAGACAATCTTTTTTACTGCACTTTTACTTCAAGCTCTGGAATTCCTAGCCTACATCTCTCCATTTCTCTGCTATATTTTTCCTCTTTAAGACAGTTCATAAAATCTTTAAGCCTTTTTAACCATTATCTCTGTATGTGGCTCAGTTTCATAGTTTGTTTGATAATGCTTCTCTGAAGTACCTTGGGACATTCTATTATGTTAGAAGTGCTCCATAAGTTGCAGTTGTTAAAAAGAAAAGCTAAGACCTGCTGAAAATGTTTGTACAGTATATCATATGCTAGATTTTCCAAGGTGAGGCAATTACACTCAGATTGCCACAACCCTCCTGTTTTAGGGTAAGAAACAGTTCTTACAGGAGGGTTATGGAGGACAGGAGATTCCAATCAGAATTCTTACAGAAATGTGGAGTCATGCTCCCTTTCTGACAAGTCTCTCATAGTGCAAGATAATGAGGGGAAGGCAAATTTAGAACCCTTTTTCACAACCGCCAATTGCCTTTATTTAAATGCCCAGCAGCATAGACAGATACTTTGACAGATAATCTGAAAGGGTTGGTATATAAGGTAAAGTTTAGGTTAGGATGCAATGAGGGAAGGTGTGTAGGAGTTAGGGTGCCAGGCGGGTATGGTGCCAGGTGGGTATGGTGCCAGATGGTCAAGGGTTAGAGTGTCAGAGTGCCAACAAGGGAGGGTGCCAGATAAGTAGGCTGCCAGAGCCCAAAGTGGAAAAGGGACCAGGTAAATGATGGAATATTTTGGAAGTCGAAGTGGGCAGGAGATATTGGTTCTGGCAGAGAGGGTGGGTGTTGGATTTGTTCATGGCTGAAGGTAACAAAATGGCTGCCTTTGGTTTTTAGCTGACATAAAATGGCTGAAAAGAATTGTCTGTTGAGGCAGCAGTTTCCACAGTCAGAATCGTGGCCTTGATACACATGGCAACCAGATAGGATAATGAAGTGCTTCATAGAAATCTTAGTAGGAAAGAGAAAACTTGTTATTTAGTAAAATGTAGAAAGTCTGGTCCTATCATAATCAAAAGCTTTTTAATTATTTACCATTACGTACTATACATGTAGATACACACAAATGATAAGTACAACTAGCAAACTAATGTTAAGGAATTTAGTTGACTTCTTTTAGACAAATGGCTGCAGATAGTAGAGAGAAGCCCCCATCCCATCAACAGAGGGGGATTGAAGGACAAACAGCGCAACACCAAGGACCAAAGGATATATGACAAATAGTATAACATCAAAGACCAAAGGGTATAAACAAATAACCTTGTGAAAGGATGCCAGAAAACAGATAGCATTGTAAGGGGGCAATTGCAAAATATTACATAGTCATTATGATGTGGGAAATTAAATAATCACTGCTTCACAAGATAACAAACAGCACCTACTCAGTCTGATGCAGCTGGCAAATGTCTGGTATGGGGCACAATGATATGAGGGGAGGTGGCAAGTGCAGATGTCAGCATTGTATGTTTCATTGTAACATGGAATGTAAAAATATCCAGTACTTTATTGGGAAAAGTAGGGTGTCCCAGAGACCTCTCTGTGGTTAGGAGCCCTGAATAAAGATTGATTTGTGCTACAGAACACAGGACCCAGACTTCTCTTTAAACCCCAACAGAGGGGATATCAGGTCCCAGCAGAGTTGATTATGGAACAGTTGAGTCTAGGGAAATGTCAGGTCCAGTGGTGAGAGAGCGTTTGAGAATTGGTAAGAGGTGGAGTCTCAGGGCCAGAGAAGAAAGGGTGTTGTCAGATCCCAGGAGGTTGTCGAGTCCAGTCAAGTGGGGAGAGTGGAGGGGGTCAGGTCCCAAGTGGTAGAGGTCTGTTGAGTCCTGTGGATAGAATTGACAGGGAGTTTGAGGTAGGGGAGGGTGGGGGGAGCAGAGGTTTGGGTGGGTGATGAATTTGGTCTCAGAGTGAGGAGGCAGTGACAGATCCTGAAGGGAGGAGGGATGTTGAGTCAGAGTCCAAGGTGTGTAAATGGGCCATGCGAGGTATACTTGGAGGAAGGTTGTGGTATGTTATGCGCTTGTTTAATAGTTACCCAGCAGTTAGACTGGGTGTTTAATAATTTAACTTTTCCTGAGTAACTATTTGCTTAACAGCAGTGGGACCCTCCAGTTTCTCTGATTCATTGGTCAGATTTGGATGATTCTGAACGAAAGGGACTCGTCCATCAGAATCTTCACTTTCCCATGGAATTCCTTCAGAGCCTGCTACATTAGGAATTCCACAGGGTCTCCTTGAGCAACTCCAGCCCCCAACTGCAGAGAGAAATATCAGACCAACTGAAAACCCAGGCTCTTGTACTTGCCTCTAAGATAAATCACTGTGTGGCATCCGTGTATTAAAATGTAATTCCAAACCATGGGGTAAAAGAAGGACTATTATCTTACTTAGAATCAGTGCTGCCAAATAGTTTGAACTATTATGAAATTTCGTGCGTCTGGCCAATGGTAATTTTGAAACACATAAGCCACTTTGCGGGTGATGATGTCATCAGAAAAATAATTTCAATAAAATGTTACTTCAAAAAGTAAGACGAAATTGATGAAACGATAGCTGGACTGCAAAGGCTGTAGAAATAAATACACATTGGCAGAGGTAAACATTAATACCAGCACTGGAAAGGAAGAAAAACTAAAGACATGTTTTAGAATTATCTTCATTATTAAGCCATGTCCTTCAAATGTCTGAAAATGTAATTTTGTTCAGTGCATTCTTGCAAAATAAATCTTTACCAAGAAAGCTGTGTGATTATTGTAAAATTGGTTATTGGTATTCAAACAGAATAATATCAGAAAATGTGCTTCCTTTTTGCTTTCAGAACCTGGAAAACAATAGAGAGATTAGTGTGCATTTATCTGAAGAGTGGCTGGTGGAACATCACACTTATTAAGTTGAACGATATCAGTAATATTGATATCAGTAGTGAAGCAAGTGATTTCAAGGTTCTTAGATCTGTAGTTAGCTGACAGCCTTTCTTCCCATTATCTACTTGACGGTGATTTCATGAGCTTGCCTGACTTCCACCACTCAGAGACAGACAGAGAGAGAGAGGGAGAGAGGAAGAAGCTTCTATTTTACCTGCAACACTGGCTGTCCTTAAGTTGTGAACTTCAGAGCACACTACTCAATACTAGCACAGCAGCCCACACATATTTGAGGGACTGCACTTTTTTTTAGATTAGATTAGATTACTTACAGTGTGGTAACAGGCCCTTCGGCCCAACAAGTCCACACCGACCCGCCGAAGCGCAACCCACCCATACCCCTACTTTACCCCTTACCTAACACTACGGGCAATTTAGCATGGCCAATTCACCTGACCTGCACATCTTTGTGACTGTGGGAGGAAACCGGAGCACCCGGAGGAAACCCACGCAGACACGGGGAGAATGTGCAAACTCCACACAGTCAGTCGCCTGAGGCAGGAATTGAACCCAGGTCTCTGGCGCTGTGAGGCAGCAGTGCTAACCACTGTGCCACCGTGCTGCCCAATTCATAAACCCATTTTTATATATTTATGGATGGGTGAAGCACAGGCATGTGAGTGATTTGGAACAGAATCCACAGGAGATGGCTTTCTTCTGGGATTAGGGATTGTTTATCAGCCTCTCAGAGTCTCTTTTACTTTAAGTCTCTTTGTTTACAGTTTCCCTCACATTCTACAGGTGTGAAATTCAATGGGTTTGTCAAACCTTCTCAGAATTTACATCTGCTGTGATCTTTTAACTACATGTCCTCTTTTACAAAATAACATTTAATTTAAAGTTCAATCTATCCATATGTAATTCAGGGTTATAACCCATTCTTATGACATAGAAACCACAGCAATGTCATTACTATTTTAATTATTTTGTTGTAATCTTTACTCGGCCGCTAAACACAAAAGAATATACCATTGTGTTTAAGTGCTTATATTACAGCTCAAAGTTGATGTGTGGCAAAGTGCATTTAATAATTGTATTCAATTTACTCAAGTATCATTCACAAAACAGCAAAAAAATCACAACATAGGACTTGGCAACTACCAAGTGATGGGCAGGTGCAAACATTCCGAAACAAGAAACCATAGTCAGCAAATTGTTGCCAATAATGCAAAACGAGAAAGGTAACCAATGAATTCGCTTAGTACATTTAAAACAAATTATTTGTGCCTCCATCTGCGTGCCAGAAAAATAAGATAGTGAAAAGAAAGCTTTTTTTTTAAATTACATATTCAAAATCAAAATCATTGAACTTAATTAAAGACTCACAATTTCTATGTTATAATTCTCTTCAACTATTTTCTCTGAAGAGCTGCCTTTCATCCAGGTGGTAGGGGCTTGGATTTGAGGATGTCCCCACAGCTATTACTGCACCAGACATCTGGTAATAAAGAGGCCCCAGCAGGTAGTAAAACAGAACTCCAAACATCCTAAGCATTCATTAGACTAAAGTTCCCAAAATGCAATCCAAGCTGCCTTCACTTTCAATGCAATCACCAGCAACCTATTTCAAACAGGGTAAGGAACGTTGTATGGTTTTCTAGCATAGCAAAATATTCGTGGAACACATCATCCAGGGTTGCTGTATGTAACCCTGAACTGCTATATGCATTGGACAACATCCAATAGCACCAAATTGTAAAAAGCCCATTAACACCAGTGAATACTAGAAGGCAGCATCAATTATTTTTAGTATAAAAATTAAAGAGTAAGGATGAATTTCTGAATTTCACCTGCAGTAACTTTGTAAAACTTCTTGCCTGTTATCTCCTTATGTGGCTCAGTGTCAGATTTTGCTGAATACTACTTGCAAGGTACCTTAGCAGGTTTAGTTTTTTAATCGACCTCAATCCATCCCTTCACCAACTCCATTTGCTTATCTTATTTTGCAACCCTACCCCATTGGCACAGCATCACTCTCTTCACAATTATAATATATAATGATCCATGCTTAGTTTAAGCAAAGGCAGAATATGCAATATAAGTATGTAACTTCAACTTTAAAACTTTCAACAAGCACTGACTTTCATCATTGTGACACCAGCCATCAGCCCCTCAATCTCACGACAGATGGGAAAATGATAGCAAGGAAAGAGCAATACCCATGCTCAGAGAAACATTGTACATTTTGTCATTTGCGAATTAGAAATTTCTTATGTGAAAAACAAGCAAAAGAAGAATGTAATTGAACAATATTTGTACCTTAGCTCCAAAATTATCTGGATTACTTATTAATCTATCTAATATCTCAACTAAACTTCTCAATGGGCCAAAATAGGTATGTGATTTATATGTGCATTGCTGGGGTAGAGAACAACTTGGATGGAGTGCAAGAGTCAGAAATATACTTAAAGATCAATGCTCTCTCATGAAGCAGCATTGCTGGATAAGTATGTGTGATTTTCATTACTTCATGGGATGTGAGTATTGCTCGTAAGGCCAGCACTTGTTACTCATCACTAATTCCTCGTGAGAAGATATTGGTAAAAACTCTTCTCTAAACACTGCAGTGTGCTTTGTGTACCTTGCCTAAGGGAGGGAATCCTTGAATTTTGGTGCAGTTCCAAATCAAGATGGTGCACGGAATGGAGAGATACCTACAGGAGATGGTGTTCCCATGCTTGTCCTTCCAGGAGGTGGAGGTTGTGGCTTTGTAAGGTATCCTAGCAGGAAGCTAATGCATCTATACAGGGGTACAATCTCCTTCACGTACAATTTTTAAAGGTTGAGCTGAGAAACAATGCCCCAAATCATTCAAATTTTCAAAAATCAGAACTATTTACAAGTTCCAACCCTGCTGCTTTCTATGGTATGTAATCTATTAAAATACTACCTCTAGGTTAGTCATCCAGTTAGATTGACAAGTAGATTGTGAATGCAAGAGAGTAAGTCAGCGCATGATGCTGCAAGGCCATCTGATAATCTTCTTTATGCCTGTAGGAAAGTGTTGTCAGGGAACATAGGCCGCAAGAGAACTGGACAAAATGGAGGAAAGAGATGGTTGGGATCAACGGCCATCACTTCCTCATCACCACCAATTGGTACACTTGCTCCCCACTATTGTTTTTTCATTGGTAATTTTAAATCCAGCCTCTTTTCTGCAGTTACCAGGAGATTAGAAAGACATTATAAGACTGAGGATCACTCAGGAATGATATATTGCATTGTATGGATGCAGCTAGTCATGGAATTCTAACATCACACTCTCAACATGCTTCCAGTTAGCTGTATGATGATCAGCAGCAGACTGCCAGTGCAATGCAGTAAGATCTCACTTATTCTCATAAGCTGCTGCAAATGTGTTGTTGATGAACCCTAATTAGTTCTCCACCAATGATAATACTGTCTCTGGGAAAAGCACAAGTAACCATCATAAAGTCTACTTCTGCATTTTCCCAGTATCCCCAAACGTGCCTCCTAGTCCTGGGGAAAACCTCCCCAGTTGTTATTTCCAGCACCTGTATAAAATTGGCCCGCTCGGAATCAAAACTATTCACTCAAAATTGTGTGCCACCAGTTTTTGCAAGAAGAGTCACCATGTATTTCTTCCTGCTTTTTGAAATATCCATTTAAATTTTGCTTTTTACTTATTTCCCAAATCTACGATTGAAAATCTTTGCACACTGATTTGAAGTATCATGCCGTTAGAAAGGGAGTTTCTCTGGGAAATACTGATACTCACACGGAATTAGAGGGTATGGGGAAGTCACATTGGAATGATCACAAAATAGTCATCCTGCATTTGTGGAAATAAAAATTGGAAGAAATATGGAATAGTGGCTGAACCAATGTCATCCATTTTACACAATTATTTAAAATATCCAATAAGGCACTATGTACCACCAACCACATTGTGAAGTGTCAAGTTTTCCCATGACCTTCAACTAAATATTCAATTTTGACATTTTATACCATGCTCTTGTGCCATCTACCTCTTAAAACTCACTGCCTTAAAGGGTCTTCTTCCCATATACTTGTTGCTAGATTCTGTAGATGATATAAACATCAATGAGTCTGGTCAATATAATCCCAAAAATATATAGTGCAATGCTCCTTAGTTCTACCTAATTGGCTGATGTTCTCACCGTGGGCAGAGAACAAAATTAAGGGCTGTCCATCCCCTTGGGTGGGAGGTTTGAGGGTGGGGAGGTGGTGAGGTGGTCATTGGTGGTGAAAATAGTCACTTTGGGGATTTTTACAGAGGTGGTCTGCATTGGCATGGAGGCAGATTCCTTGTCCAATTTACAGTGGTAGTCAAGCATTTGAAATTGAACAGCTAATCTGAAGTCTCCCGTTTTGAGAATCACCAGAATGGATGATAAGTAACTGAGAGGGCACTTCAATACAGGTGTGCCTTCACCACAGCTTTAAAAAAAATTAAATACAACACAAATGAGTCATCGCTGTGGTGGGGTTGGAGAAGAGGGATAATTCCCTCATAGGATATCCTGTAGTTACACCCAGTTAATCTCTGTGCTTTCTGGGTCAGAATATTGGAAAATTCTAAAAGGCCTCTTTCTCATGGCCAACAGGGTTCGTAAATAGACAAAAGTGACAGGCATCTCTCCCCACTGGAGGCTCCCTGCCTTCATTCCTAATGAAGGGCTTTTGTCCGAAACGTCGCTTTTCCTGCTCCTCAGATGCTGCCTGACCTGCTGTGCTTTTCCAGCACCACTCTACTCAATGTTCTTATATATCCTAGCTAGCCCCCTTGTGGTGGTGGGTAGCATTGCTGGTCCAAAATCCACCTCATAAACTGACCAATGCCAGGCATGGGTCAGGAAGCTGACATGCTCAACAGCACCAGACTATTCGGGCCAGTCTGCCTCACGTCCTACCCTCAGCAGAACACAGAAATTTATTCACATGTCAGAGAAACATCGACAGAGAAACATAGAAAATTAGTGCAGCAGTCGGCCTTTGAACCTGCTCCACTATTCAATGTGATCATGGCTGATCATGCGATCTCAGTATCCCACTCCCACTTTCCCTCCATATCCTTTGATCCCTTTAACCACAAGGAGCACATCCAACTCCCTCCTGAATATACCTAATGAACTGGTGCCAACAGCTTTCTGTGGTAGAGAATTTCACAGCTTGACAACTCTTGAAGTGAAGAAATATTCCTCATCTCACTCCTGAATGGTTTATCCCTTAACAGTGATCCCTAGTTTTGGACTTACCCAAGATCGGGAACATTCTTCCCATATCTAGCCCGTCCAGTCCCATAATGATTTTATATATTTTTATGAGATCCCCCCCCCCCTTATTATTCTAAATTTCAGTGACTACAAGCCCAGCCAATCCAGTTTTTCTTCATATGTCAGCCCTGTCATCCCTGGAACAGGCTGGTGAACCTTCGCTGGACTCCCTCAATAGCAGAAATGTCCTTCCTCGGATGAGGAAACTGCACAGAATATTCAGGGTGTGGCCTCACCAAGCCCTGTATAACTGCAGCAAGACATCCTTACTCTGATATTCAAATCCTCTCACTATGAAGGGCAGCATGCCTTCAGCGACTGTTCCACCATGACACCCAAGTCTCATTGCACCTCACTCTTCCTAAACGGCCACCATTCAGATATAATCTGCCTTCCTGTGTTTGCAACCAAAGTGGATAACCACACATACATCCACATTATATTGCATTTGCCAAGTACTTGCCCATTCACTTCCAGTTAACATGTTGTAAGTGTTAGCCTTAAATGAGTGGTAGCACTCTCACCTCTAAGTCAGGAGGTTTGGGAATTCAAATCTTACATCACGACATAACCTAGATAACCATCAGTACATTAACGAAATATGCAATTTCCAATGCAATATTATACTCAGGCTCCCTTAGGTAGATGTAAGAATTCCATGGAAATATTTGAGGAGGGGTAGAGGACTCTTTGACAACACTCCCCAAGCACCAGCACAAAAACACATTAACAATTGCCTACATTATAGTGACTGCTATAACTTGCTGCAAAGTTCTGGACCTCTGTATCATTTGCCCAATGATTTAAATTCATGGCTTTATTTTTACCAGAACACATTCCTTCCTCACTCCCTCCATCACCCTTGACAAAGACTCATTGAAAACAAAAACATTATTTTAAATCTTCTGGAGGCTAAAGCAGTTATTGACTCCTTATTCAACTGCTTACATTTAAATACATGCATCCATTTAAATTTAATCTATGAGTCAGAGTACAACATCTCCCCTTAGATTGATTTCTGTGCAAGGCCAAAGCTGTTTTAGCAGCTAAGAATAATTATTGTTAGGAACTGCTGGCTGAATGTTTGATGCAGTCAACTAACAATGAAACTCATTGGTTTAATCCCCAAACTGGAACTGAAAAGCCACTTTTTTTTCAGTTTGTAGTAGTGAATTGCACAAATTTCAGACATTTGGTCTGAATGAGATCATGTCACTAACTTAATCTTAAATCTCTGTCACAGCTACCTAGTCTAATCTGCTCTCAGTGACCTTTATGAAATTTCCCCAGAGAACCTTTTAAAACCAGCGCATTTTGAAAATAAAAGGTCAACCTTAAATAAATGTAAAGCTGACAGAAGAGTGTGGCCTTCTCCCTTGACCTCACATAAACCCTTCAATCACTACTGTTGAACCATGCTCTGGAAATTCAGAATCTGTTTTATTTCCTTGCAAACATCATGGCACTAATGGCCTTGAAATTATGACCTCTGTGCACATTTTGAACCTACATCAGTCCAACGTTAATGATAGTACCAGTCACATTAACATAAAACTAAATGAAAGAAACATATGACAACAAAGTGAGGTTTAATCCAACTGGATCATCATTACTAGCTTTTGTTTTATGCTTGCATTCACTATACAGCACTCATTACATTTTAAAAGTTATAATATTCCTTCAACGTTATCAAAATATCTGAAAATCTGCAAGTGTTTCTGGTCACCTTTGGTACCTCTGGAGTTAATGTGGGGAAGTAGAGAACTCCTGTGGAACTTCAGGTCTCAGGTCACAAACATCAAGGTGAGAAATTCATTTGCAAAGCTACGCTACCTCAATTCACTTGGTCACCCAACATTTTTCAATTATATCAATGAAGAACTGAGGAAAAGTTCCTCTGAGCATCATAGTCTGGTTATTATGAACTGCTTCAAATGTAATTGTGGAGCAGATGGCTCATGTTGGAACATCCATTAGAAGCTTGTGAATAGGTAATGTGAGCTATTTCCCAATGCACACTGTCATGCAGTGAGAGTCATGTGTGAAGCTCCTTGCCAAAGGCATAAAGGTCAATTCACAGTTCTTCTGTCTGACAGCAGATTTTCCAGGATAGAATATATTAACCTGGACTTGACAGGAAAAACGCAAATCAATTGTAAATCTAACTGGGCTCATCAGAAATCTGGATAAGATTCTCAATTATCCAACTGCCACCTGGATTTTCAGCCAATATCCTGACAGATTAACTAATTAGCATGTAAATTTTCTGAATGGAAATTAAGTGGAACCACCTAGTCTGGCTTGGAGATACTTCCATTACACATCTCTGGAGCAACTAGGTAAGGATAATAAAATTCCACCACAGGACGCCTCCAGTTGGACTCTTTTAAACAGGATTTCAGGTAGATTTGTTTTAATGAATCTGCTCAGGTATGTTATTACACATCTCTGGGGCTCAAACCAAAGCTTGCTGAGCTGGAGTTGTGGCAGTATCTTTGCACCACATGAGCTCTGCAGTTGGAGATATTGGTAATCAACCTGTTCAGCAATGTGATAACACATACCTGAAGTAGGTTTGACTTCAACCTAAGCTCCGGGGGTATCTACTCGTGCACCCCAAATCCATTCCAACTCAGTTGAAAGCCAGTTTCCACTCTTTTGTAGACATTTCTAACCAACCTGTTCAGAGATGATAACGTCACAGTTTAAAGTAAGTGGAACTTGAATTCTGACTTCCTGTACTTCTGTGCCACAACTGCCTTATTCCTCCCCTTTCACCTTTTGCCAGACATTTTTAAAATAAAAGTGTTGATATTTACTACATAAAAAAGTGGTGTCAGCACCTAATGCAAAAAGATAAGGAATTGAAAAGAAAACTCACATTAACTCTTGTTTAAATTTCTTAAAAGTATAAAGAGCGGCTTTGTATTTGGAAGAAGACTGTTCCCTTAAATTTGACCTTTTCAATTGAAATTGTGAGACAATTTCTCATGATAAAATATTTAAATATATTTTTCACATAGTCTAGTCAAGCAGTTAAAAAAGATACGGTCAGGTCAGATATAAAATTGGATGGAGGATTTTCCATCATTAGTGGATTGTGGTCTGAAAAGTGAACAATATTGAGCTCTGTATGTCATTTGTACAGGTTCATAAAGCAGCCACTGATTATTTAAGTAGAGTTTGTATGAACTAGATGGTAGAACAGATAAGATTCAGTAATAGGATCTTTAAAACAATCACATATTATTCAGTAACTTCTGTCAGCGCTCATAATAGAAGCAGCCATTTTATATCAAAGGGGCATTATTAGTGTTTATTTCCGTCAAACATCATTTGACCTCTTCATCAGCCAGGGCTTGCATATTTGAAATCCTCTGGGGAATATATACTTCATAGTCCTCTCAACCAGAATCTTAATCAATGAACCTAATCTCTTTGATCAGACTGAAGCTCAAAAAAGCTCCACAATCATCTCCTCTGCCGAGGGTTATTATAGGTGCGTTCTGTTCAGAAGATTTGTCATAAACATTCGATATTATTGCCCCATTTTAAATCTAGCCCTGGTTACTTTTACTTTATTGAGTATTTTACGAATGCAATTACTCAAGAAAGGAAATTCAAATGAAGCTAATGTTCCAGCAGACACTTTTGGGGGAAGATTATTACTAGCGCTACAGAATTCTCATAAATTTTATCAGATTAAATTTAACAGAAGGACATATGGTTACTGTTACTATTGGCATTTAAAAGAGTCAGGCTGCTGAAATTTCGTTAGATATTATGCTTTTCCCTTAGAAAAACAGGATTGAAAAATGCACTTGGCTTCTGCTATTTCTTTATCACCCACAGACAGATAACCTCTGACTACATTCTGCTATATTTGCATTAATGAATGCATTAAATAAGATATTTCATAAATAACAAAACATCAGTTCCTGACATCTCACCTCTCCCAGCAACATCAGCATTCATTGTGATTTATTGAAACCTGACATAGGATAAGACAAGCTTTCAATGTATCTAGAATTTACATGTAAAACTGTTCTAAGTTATTAAGCAGAAAGGCTATTGGAATGGAAATTAGTATAATTTACATGCAGATGATTTTTTATCCTCTTAACTTTTTCAGGGAAAGATATAAAGTGCAAAACATACAGATTTGTTTCAGTGAACAGGATCCTTTGAGCCCATCAAAAATCCAAACCATAAAAATAAAATCATTATTTTCATTATATCTTCCTTTCGAAAGTCTGGTCCTTAAAAGGCTAAAAATAATGAGTAATCAGCATCAAAGTCTACCTTTGTGGCACATTACCAGTAACCTGCTTAGTTTCATCAAAATAAGCATAGATTAGTAGCTTTCTACTCTGTGAGGCTCAGTTACTCAGGATAAACTCTCAAATCATCACAAGCTTTAATCTCTATTTTCTCAAAAATGTCTTACAACACCACCCTAACATCTACTTAATTAAAAGCAAAATATTATAGATGCCGGAAATCAAAAATAAACCTGGAGAATACTGGAGAAACTCAACAGGACTGACAGATCTGTGAAGAGAAAAACAGATTTAACATCTTAAGTCTAATATGACTTTTCTTCAGAATAATTCTGAAGGGTTAATCTGTCTCCTTCTTCACAGATGCTGCCAAACCTGCAGAGTCTCACCAAAGTTCTCAGTGTTTTCCTGATTTTTTTTCTTTATTCAATCATGGGATGAGGGCATCATTGGCCAGGCAGCAATAATTGCCCAGAGGGCAGTTAAAAGTCAACTACATGGTCATGGGTCTGGAGTCACATGTCTGCCAACCCAGGTAAGGATGGCAGTTTGCTTCCCTAAAGGACATTCATGAACCAGATGCGTTTTTCCAACAATCAATAATGGATTTATGGTCATCATCAGATTCTTAATTCTCAATACTAATGAATTAAAATTCCACCATGGCAGAATTTGAACCCAGGTCCCCAGAATATTACCTGGGTCTCTGGGTGAACAGCCCAGCAATGATATCGCCAGACCATCGCCTCCCCTCGAAGTACCTATTGTTTCTGTGATGTTCCTTCCATATCAAATTATGCCTCACGGCACCTTAAAGCTTAAGACAAGTAAGGAAACACTCAACAGGACAGAAATAAGATTACAGAAAGTGTGTGAGTGATGAGTGAACGTGAATAAGAATTATGTTCAGAAAACCTTTGAAAGCCAGGGTCAGGGTCAGAGTCAGGGTAAGACAGCTTTTGTAGTTCCAAGACTAATGACTGAAAAGAGGTGAAACCATTCACTTAAGCCTGTCAATAATGCAGCAGTGAATGAGAAATAAAACACAGTCAGATGAGCATGTGGGATTGACAATTGGAGACAATAACTGATTTAGTATAGGGAATCACTTTGAAGAATTCAAGTGTGAGAGAGGAAGCCCACTACTACTTTCTCGCGGATGATTAGTGATGGACAATAAATCCTTGCCTTGCTAACAATAGTACCATCCCATGAATAAGTTCAGAAAACAGAAAATCCTTAGGCCAGCAAAAAGTAATGGAATTTTATTAGAACTGGAGCATTAGAAGTGCTGGTAAATGGCCATTTAAGGGTGCAGGGCTGAAGATTTCTGAATTATTGGCTTAGATTACGGAAGTGAAACAATTCTGTGTTAAACTGTGGGGAGTCAGGCTTGAATAATATGTAATGTCCTGCATCTCAGGACTAGTCAGAGATGAAAATCCAAAAGTTGACAACGTTAAGCCTGCAAGATGAATGTGCTGGCAGGAACCAAAAAGTATGCCTTCAATCTAAAAAAGGTGACAATTTTAGTGCATTCAGTTCTTAATCTGGAGCAAAAGAGCGTAGACATGTTTGCCAATGATCAAAATGGTAGGAAGTTAACACTCTGTATTCTTGGTGTCTATGTAGAGGTTGACCAATACGTTCTGTATGATGTTAACATGAGGCAGCAAATAAATAATGAGGATGAAGCTTTGGGTTCATCAGAAACAGCCATGCAGACATGTGAGGAAGAATGTGCTACATTTACATCCATTCATGGTGGACAGAAAGTGGTGGGTGTGAACAGTCTTGGGATAGACTCAGCTCTCTATGAATCATGGGTGGCTGAATAATGTCACACAAAGCAAGGTCACTGAAGTTATGTGCTCAAGTGTATGGAGCTACCTACTCAGGTGAGTGGAAACACTTCTCAGACCTA
The DNA here is from genome assembly GCF_020745735.1 of Hemiscyllium ocellatum. Taxonomy (NCBI): domain Eukaryota; kingdom Metazoa; phylum Chordata; class Chondrichthyes; order Orectolobiformes; family Hemiscylliidae; genus Hemiscyllium; species Hemiscyllium ocellatum. Next base: position 14,812,575 of record NC_083436.1, read on the forward strand.
TGTGAGGCTCAATAATATGCCACACAACTTAAACCTTTCCAGTACCTAGCCTAATTCCACATTCCTCCTCACTTCCTACTGCCTTTATCCCATTATCTGAGTTGTTCCTTATATCCTGTTAAATCAAATGAGTAGCTCCTCAAACTATGCACACAGATATTGCCTTGAGGTGAATTGCAGAAGAGAGATTGTGGAATATATCAGTGGTGTCAAAAGTAGTGGAATGTTGAGGAAGTGTAAGGTTTGATGGTGGATGATTATCTTAACCAAATATGATGTTATTGCCTTGGTCAGATCAATCTTAGTACTCTGGGATCAATTGAAATCCTAATGAAAGCACAATCAGTTTCCTAATGAAATGTAGCCAATAATATTGCTGACAATAGCCACCAACCCAGCATTAGACAAGGTTACAGGACTTTCAGATGCTGGGTTACATGCATGAATTGTTGTGATTTATAGCAATGACAATTTTCAGACTCACTCTGGGCCTCAAACAGGAGGTGGAGAACAGTACAAAACCATCTCTTACAAACAAAATGGAAAATCTGCAGTTGAGGTGTCATCGGCTTTTTTGGTATAACTTCAAAGCAATGAGCTCAGCGTTGTCTGATGAATAATGTTCAGCATAGAGGACAAATGTACATGGCAGAAAATAGCCTGAAAAACATATTTATCAAAATCCATAACTCCTCCTGGAGAAGTCACTGTTTGAAAACTAAAATTTCATGACTAGCAAAACAGAATATTCAGAAAATATTGGGATAAAATAGAAAACCTCCAATGACAGTTATAGAGATCAATCCTCCCCAGTACTTAATGCAATCTTCACAGTTTATATGAATTAGCATTTCTGCATGACATCAGCACCAAACAGGCTAACATGTCCATTGGTTGTACTCATCAATAAAGGACATAAAATTGTAAATTCCTTAGTAAAGTGGGCTGGCCAAGATTCATCAAACTGTAACACTTAAGGGGTGGCTGTATTGTGGCTGGAACAGGACCTGAAAATTGAGCAGAAAGTAAACCTGAGCTTGGAAACAGTCAGTAGAGTATTTTCTGCTTTCATTGTGCAGAAGAACACACTTTGACTATACTGTGAGATGTTCCCTGGGAAGGTGAAAAGAAGGAGATCGATATCCACAGGGAATTGCAAGAAGCCATCAAGCATATGGCCAAAAGGGAACAATCTGAACAATTAGTTCAAACAACACTACTCCCTACCACACCATTACCAATTACCCCATACCTGGGTAAGGAGACAGGGGCTGGAGAAACATTCTTGATTAGGTCAAGAATGAAGAAGGTCAAGGCCAGCCTTCCACACCAAGGACAAGTGAAGCTTTTACATCACCACACCACACTTTACAGCCTTATCTAACCATTTTCTACCAGAGTTGAAGGAGACCCAACCATGTGGGCAGATCAACAGCTCAGCCTTCTAGCTTCCATCAGGATGGGTGTGAATCCTTTTATTTGGGTGTCCAGTTTCCAATGGAGGACCCATGAGGTCCAATGGTGGCAAGGGCAGTGTATAGAAAGCCTCTTGGTGTTTGCCTGCTTGGCCATGATATATACACTCCAGTGGGTTCCAGACCATTCACTATTGCTCATTACTAATTAGACTACTAGACTACTAACAGGCCCTTCAGCCCAACAAGTCCACACCGACCCACCGAAGCATTCCCCTACATTTATCCCTTCACGTAACACTATGGGCAATTTAGCATGGCCAATTCACCTGGCCCACACATCTTTGGACTGTGGGAGGAAATCGGTGCACCCGGAGGAAACCCACGTAGACACGGGGAGAACATACAAACTCCACACAGTCACCTGAGGCAGGAATTGAACCTGGGTCCCTGGCGCTGTGAGGCAGCAGTGCTAACCACTGTGCTACCGTGCTGCCCATGGTGGTCATTATGGTAAAATTTCAGAAATCTCTTTATTGTCTCTAATATTATTAAAGATGGTGCTTAGATAGTAGTTTAGATCTCAAGTACTTTGCAAGTTGAATAGCCTTTCAAGTTGCCTTTAGCAATTGTGGCTTCCATAGATGTTATATCTGTGTTACTGAGCTGACACTTGAGTGACAGTTCGACTGAATTGAGTCTACATGGGCTATATGTGGAAGAGTAATAGAATTAGGGCTGAGAAACAAAGCTGAACTGATGTCCTAAGGCTGTCATACTAGTGAGCTGAGACATCATTTTCCCAAGCTTTCTAATGCACTCACCCATTTCTACATTTTGTAGGATTGTTAAAGACTGATCAGTCACTGTTCCTGGTGGAAATTCACCAGCCCCTTGTTTTTCTTTGTCATCACTTCTTTTGAGTATGAGCCAGAAACAACCTTTTCAATCAGACCTTTACTTTTTGCCTCATTTGACTACATTTTGGATGTGAATTTCTGTTTCTATAGATTTTACTTCACTTTAAGCCCAGATGGTGGAGGTGCCAAAACACTTAAGGGTTGTGATCCCTTGTGATGGCGGTGCTGAATGCACATGCCTACATTTTCCTCCTAGCTGTTGAGTTATGTCAGTATTTTTAAAATATCTGTTGAACTATTGATGCCCAGTTGCTGATAGAGCGGAAGGCATCCTGGCAGGAATCTACACTTGTGTAGGAGGGTGTAATCCTATTATGGGTGAGCTTGTATGGTACAATAAATCTCAAGATAAGCTCAAACTGCAATAGACCAAGCATCCTGTGAAATGTAAGTATAGCCAAGTGGTGGACCATTTCCACACAAATGCTGTTCCTGGCTGTTCCAATCATCTAGCTTGGCTGTAGGAGAAAGTAGAATTACCTCAAAAAATTATTTCTAACAATATCTTTTAAAAGTAAAACTTCAGTTACAACTTAGATGGTAACATCTTTAATATAACTGCTATAAATCAATATCAGTCATTACTCTTATCTATTTATAATATTCATAAAGTTGGTTAGTTTACTCTTGCTCAATATGCTAATCTGTGCCTCTGTGCATAAACCGTGGTCTGTTAGAATAATCAGACTGGTAAGAAGTTTGAAATAAATTGCATTTGTCAGATGAATAAAATTCACGATTGTGGATATGAATTTAACAAGATACATCTGTAGAGTTATGTTTCCAGTGAAGTAATGAATTAAGCATTCGTTGCTTAATATCAATATAATTTGAATGTATTTCTACTTCACAGATCACTATTCTATTCTAAAAATAACAATTGCTATAAAATATGGGCCATATTTCACATACTGCTGAAATATAATTTAAAATTAAATATAGTAACAGCTGCAGAAAGCAGGCAGAATTGCTTTTCTTGGCCAACAAAACTTGAATGTTGAACTTCCAGTGTTTCCTTTCCCTTAGTTTTATTCACACGAAGTATTGGAAAATTCAAGCTTCAAATGATTCCTCATGGTCTACCAAAGGCCACATAGGCCTCCACTTTCTGAATCTTTATGGTCCATATTTCACATTCTCAATTTTTCTAATCTATATCGCAACAAATATGCAGTAGCATCCAAAAAATTTACAGTGATTCCCAAATGGCACCTACACAGAGCAATCATGTTGCGTGTCCAAGAAGGGGATATGATGGCAAATTAATTGAATGTCTTCATATGATTTCTTCCTCTGAGAGAATATTCCAGTCCCTAGGTTAGGAGGGTGGAGTATTGCTCTGAAGTAAAAACAATTTCTCAACCCTGAGTCCCAACCATCTCCAATGATTTCAGGAGGTGTATTTAGGTATATGTGTGTTAACTTGCCTGCTGAGTAGAAGTCGATGGTTAGTGCCGGCTAATGAGACACATTTGAGCTGTAAATGGAAGTTCAATTGAAACAGAACAGCAATTGCTGGAGAATTCAGCAAGTCTGGCAGCATCTGTGGAGACAAAGCAAGCACTCTGAGACCAATGACCCTTTTCAAAACTGAAAGTAGCTTGGAAAAGATGGTATATATGCTGATAGAGGTAGGGGGTGTGTCAGGAGATTGGGCAGATAGGTGGAGATGGAGCCCATAAAGAGGGAAAGCTAGGTAGACTAAGGGGTTGTTATCAGTAGGCCATGGAAGGAGGAAAGCTAATAATGGGTAGTTGAAGATAGGCTGGCTGTGCTGGCAATGTCATGACAGGGTCTGGTGTATGGGAATGGTTAAAGGACATGGAAGCAGATGTTCAGACTCTAAAATTATTGAACTCAATATTGAGCTCTGAATGCTGCAGGTCTCCAAGTGGAAAATGTTCTTCCAGCTTGTGCTAAGCCTCACAGGAGCAAATCTGAGACTGAAATATTGGCCAGGCAACCTGGTGGTGTGTTGAAGTGGAAGGCAACTAGAAGTTCAAAGTCATTTTTACAGTCAGTACATAGGTATTCTGCAAAGCAGACACCCAGTCTGTGTTTCATCTCCTCTGTGTCGAAGAGCTCTTTATTCATAATGCAGTAGGTTGTTTGTCAGGATTTCAACATGTGCCAATGTCCCCTTCAACAACAGGAGCCAGGATGAATTGGAGTCAAAGGCTGAATTCTATCAATCTGCAGAGTGGCTTTTGAGGTGGATAGGGAAGGAAAACACTACAGACTCGTGTTGGGCTGATTCTGCCATATAGTCTCTTTTCCCTGTGCTTGTTTGCTTTCACTTGTCAATTAGTCGCAACGGTGTAATTTTTCTTTGTGCATGAACGTTCCCTTTTGTCTGGAGCTCAGAAATTAAGAGAGTGGTCTGAACCAAAACCATGTGTGGCCTTTAATTTAGCTGTCAGCACTAAATCACAGTGCTCAGGTCCCAAAACCTAAAAGCACGGTATTGAAGCCAGGTCATTGAAATTCCTCCACCCATATTGGAATGCAATTACCATCCCTAATTGCCGAGGGATCCTGGAGGAGGCTTTGTATTTGGCTACCTGTGATATGATCGCAACCAATTTCTTGCCACAACCACATCTGCTTTTCCAGCACAGAATTGAGACTGCTGTCAGGATCTCAACCTTCCAGGTGAATTCAGTCCCATGTCACTGGCTGACTTCCCATAAAGTCATCCATCACACACATGTGACAATCCAAGGATGACTAGATCGACCAGAAGTTTTCATCATGTCAAAATGATTGCAAATCATCAATGTACAACTGATGTGCAAACATGTGAGAACATTCATGCAGATGTGCACCAGATTCCCTGGGAGTTATTCCGTTTTTGTTATGCCAGGACATTCTAACATTCCTGCATCAGGACTGGACTCTGTATGTCTTCAATACGGGAGAGGTGTAAATCATGCCATTATAAACTAACAAATATTCATTGGTTACCTGCACTGTTTACTGTTGATAGTCCAATATAGGATTTCACCAAAACCATTTCCTCTCAGAATCCAATGACATTTGATTTTACACCATTTGATATCAATGATGGTGCAGTCATTGGCTGTTTACACTACTTACAAGATAGACTTTTACGGGACTTAACAAGAACCTTTCCTTCTGAGTTTCCAGCCACATGTGACCTGACAACACCAGTGATGTACTTTAAGAATGAGCTTAATGATGTTCACTTTATACTACAATTCCAAACTTCTGTCTAGATATTCTCTAATCAATCTCTTCAGAAATGCCATTATACACTTTTGGAGCCAGTGGGACTTGAACCCAGGCTTCCTGATTCAGAAGAATGGACACTTATCTACTGGAATCCCATCTCAGAATGTTAGCCTGAATCACTAATTCACTGGAATTCCACCACACCACCACCTCCCGATTCTGCTTTCTAACAGGAAACAGAATTAAGCCTGACTCATTGGTATTATCCATTCAAATTTGGCTCATGTCCCTATAATGAATCCCACCAATCACTACAATGACAACACATATGATCACCTAATGTGTCATAGAGAGAGCCATCAAAATGTTGAAGTTGGGGATCCAAGATGGTGGTGATCTGAGTAGATCTGCCTTGCTGAGCTCTGCACCCCACCCCAGCAGTAGTGATATTTTTACCCGCCAACTTTATCTTTGTTTGGAGAAAATTGATGGTAAACGGTTGTGAAACCATTTAAATCCATTTGCAGTGGAGCCTCAATTGTCTGAACAAGACAGGCAAGGAATATTCTGTTTGGATGATTGATCGTGCGGGTGGCCGGAAACAAGCGGTAATCTATGAGCACCAGTTATTGAACATTTCTCATTTACCCGGCAATGCACGCCATAATGCCATTTAACTGATAACTAAATTCTGGGTTACCTGATGCCATTAATGCAGGAGAAAGTGAGGACTGCAGATGCTGGAGATCAGAGCTGAAAATGTGTTGCTGGAAAAGCGCAGCAGGCTAGTCAGCATCCAAGGAGCAGGAGAATCGACGTTTCGGGCATGACCCCTTCATTCAGGAATTCCTGAAGAAGGGCTCATGCCCAAAACATCGATTCTCCTGCTCCTTGGATGTTGCCTGACCTGCTGCCCTTTTCCAGCAACACATTTTCAGCCATTATTGCAGGGCCTTGGGATCTTGTTTAGATGGTCCAGGATTCACATGGTTGATGTTTGGATAGTCAAGGTTCTACTGTAAATCCTTTTTGAGTGAGCGAGGATGACGAAAGGAAAGCATACAGCCAAGCCCCAACACACGGGACACTTGCTAATGGCATCCGGCAAGCCCGTGACTACGATTGCAGATGCAACTGCAGCTCCTTCGACAGCCGAGAGAGAGCTATCTGCACAACAGAACATTGCTGAAGAACTCATGGCAATCAGAGGGATGATCAAGGAGTTGGTAGAAAACAATTGTACTCAGTTGGCGTCATGCTACTAAAGCATGAGAAGGAGTTGAAAGAGCTTGGGAAGCGTGTTGAAGAGGTCAAGCGGTGGACTACAGCCATAGAGACAGAGGTCAAGTCCTCAGCGGGGCAGATCCAGGCCCTCAATAAACAGGTCCAGGCCTGACAACAGATCGATGATCTGGAAAATGAGATAGGAGGAAAATTATTCGGATTGTTGGGCTGCCAGAGGGAGTGGAAGGTGGGCAGCTAGCAAGCTTTTTTTGAAGACTGGCTGCTGCAGTGTCTTGGATCAGATGCTGAGGAGAACTGGGTGAAGGTTGACAGAGCTCACTGGGGTTACGGTGCCCCAGCCCAGTCTTGCTATGATTTCAAAGCTACAGGGACAAGCAGAGAGTCCTGGAATCTTCTAGAAGGATGGGAAAAGATCCACAGGAACTACAGAGAATGTTGAAGAAGAGAGGGAAAACAAAGAGTGAACTGCTTCTCACTTAGTTTTGAACAGGAGCCAGTTTTTGCTTTAGGAGCTGTAAGACTGTAAAGCCACTTTTGGTTTTGCTCTCCTCTGTTATTTCCCAGTTATCAACTTGTTGCATGTTCTGAGAAAATAATCTCAGTCTGTAAGAAATAAGGAAAAAATTCCAGAGGTCTCTGGATACTGTTTGCATTGACCAGTGACTTCAGAATTCAAGCAAGATATGCAATCCTACATATTTTTAATACAACATGGCATCAAAGGATTTCACGAAGGCACGGTATTTATTGTTGAAATGGTTAGTGAAGTGGCAAATCACAATTCTTTTATTTTTAACTTTTAATTTATCCCTTAGTTACATCTAATTGTCAGCATATGTGAGGGGTTATATTCAAAGAAGGTTAGTCTTAGGCCATAAATATATTTAAATTGCCTTGTAGTGTATTAGTATTCCACTAAAGTTACATTCTTACTGATAAATTGTTAATTTTTATTTAAGTTATAAAGTTGGTGCCCAAGATTTGTTATTTATAAAATCTGATGAGGAACAACTGAGCAATTTCAAGGGTCTTTGAATATTTTAAGATCACTGTGTTGTAAATCCAGTGGTCATAACTGATTTGGTTTGGCTGCTAGCACGATGCTATAACCCTTCTCTTGGCCAGCAACAAATCATTCCTTCCAACCTAGGGTAGAGTTTAGCAAAGATCCGTGGCACATTGTAAGATCACAGGTAAGGTAAATGTAATCCTATCTGCCTTATTATTCACCTACTGTAAACGCATTGTCAGAAACTATGTGGCTTTATTTGAAGAGTGCCTCTAACTTCACATTGGCAGAAAATTCCTCCATAAAACACCTTTTAATCTTAACTGCAACATGCAGCCACTACTGTTGGGGCTCAACTTCTCCAGTTGTGGACATAGTGCATACAAAACTGTCAGTAACTAGCTAAGTTGATGCTCATCTCTACCACAATCCTTTTCAATGATAACTCTTTATTTCTGTCCCGCCAAGCTGAACTTGGAGTGGACTGTGCTCCCAGAGTGTCTACTCTGTGACTATTCTTGCCACCAACATCTGTTTAAGCTTCCTTGTTAACAAAAAAACCAACAGATGTCCAATTGAAGAGCTCGGACCTGTGCTGACACATGGAGGCATAACCTGAGACAGTGCATCCTCAGCAAGGATAAAGAATCATAACCATACATATTCTCAGATTCTTGTTCCAGGTATGAAACAGTGGAAAAGAAATGAAAGGGACAGTCATGTCAAAGTCCCAGCATTGACAATCACCTGATTGTCATATGGTTGCCCTCATCAAGAGCCTCTTATATTTTTATCTTCTGTCTGTGTGCTCTCCTCAATGTAGTACTGCACAGAGAGGAAGGCCTTCTGTCCGGAAGATTTAGATGAGTCTCATCCTTCATCTGATAAGAACAAAATAGAAGAGGGGGAAAACACAGCAGGCAATGATAAGCCCCCTATACCAAAGGCATGAGCCTTTGAGAAATACATAAGAGAGATTCGAGGCAATCTTGGTCACATGCTTCCAGCACTAATGCTGCTTGTTCAATGCCTCTATTATTAAAAAACTCACTGCCAATTTGACATGGTATCACCGCCTTCATATTGTATGCTTTCACCTAGTTCTTGGTTGTGCATATTCACTAACATGTCAGAGAAGCTGACCAGACTCATTATCCCTACACTGACAATCCACTGAGGGTACAAGGTTAGAAGTGAGGACTTACACCACAAACATCCCATATCAGTAACTACGACTAATGCTCATTGGATGTACATTATCAGTGTTTAACAAGTGACAGATTTAATCATCACTCTGATGAGAAAAGAAGCTAATCTTAACATGCTTGCAAGGCCTCTTACAAAATGGATTCCCTGCATGTGCAGCTGCAGTGAGGCAGTCTGCTCATTGGCTGCCACTCCATGGTCTGGCATGAAGTTGGAAGGTCCCAAACTAAGGTGCTCTCACTCGTGCAGGATCCTACAATCACCATGGCTACTTGAGGCCACTGGGGCTCAGAGGCTGCTGTCAACACTCAGAGTATCCTAATAGGAGCCTTAAAATACAGAAGACAACCGCTTGTCCTCCCTCATGGGGTACAATTTCCTGCTTACTTGTGATGGAGAAGAGTCCAGATGCCAGGAACACTTTCACCTTTCTCACTGATGGGATGAACCTATGGCCAATGTGATGGTGTGCAGGTCAGTATGCAACTCTGCCACTCCAGTCTTATGGATCTGGCACTTTATGAAGGTCACCAGTGTTTTGATGGTGGGAGCCATGTGCACACACAGAACTGTGGTGTGACAGCCAGTACCATATGTGAATGCCATCTTGAATCCAAAATAGCACTTGTACCATTAAAAATACATGAAGTACACAATGAAATTTTGGAGCATTGTGTTGCAAAGCAACAACAAGCTAAATAAACAGAGTATTAAATTGCTTTGGGAGATCAGTTAGGTCCAAGTGAAAAATAAACAATAGCCTAGTGCTCTTATTGGTCTGATTGAGAATTGTTTCCAATTTTGGATCACCAAAAGAAAAGCAAAGTTAAGCTGTAAAAGTATTGGACAAAACAGTAATGGGGCAGATTTTTGGACTCAAAGGACTAAGTAATTAGGAATGACTAGACAGCAAGTGAAATTGTGTAGCCTTTTAAGGAAACAAGCTAAAAGAATCTTGTAGAAAGAATATTAGCTATTTGTTCATTCATCATCACCATTGCCTTAATGGGCAAGTGGCATTATCTTTGTTCTTCTCAGGCATTCTTTCCTCAATCCAAAACTAAATTCAGTCTGGAACACTTCAGTGAAGACCCTAAAATAGGGAGGCAAAGATTAAATTAAATTGAAGGACAATTTAGAATGAGAGTCTGGAAGAAGGTTCCTATCCAAAGAATGATCCATCTTTCCAATGTCCTCTGTAGGATAGGCTGTGACCATGGATTAGAGAGTCAGTTCGATGATATGACTTTAAATCAATCCAGACCAGAGGTACCTGACATTTCAGCAGGCAGAATACCGATATGCTGGGATCACAATATCTTTTACAATTGCTTCTAATTTCATGGGCACTTGATTTACGATGTTAAAAATATAAAGTTCTTCCCCTGTACCAAACAAAGTAAACTGAACGTTAATACCTGAAGTTTCATGAGAATTTAGCTGCTTGTTTGCACCCGCGAGTTTTTTTTAATTTGTTGATAAAATTCATTTAGTAAAATATTTAAATATGTTTTAATCGGAACTCTGGACTGAAGGTTTTGGTTTCATTTTATTGACAAAACCGAATGTAGCCTTAATTCTCAGGCTGATGCTTGTTCCCAAACTTTTGTTATGTTTTAGTTTTGGAAAAAAGATATTTTAGTCAAAAATGTAGTTGTTACCTTCCATATTTTCATTCTAGCATTTTTAGGAATGTTTTCTCACCACCCACAAAGTCACAGAAATAATAAACTGACGCTTGAGTGACAACCAAGATATTGCTCGTCAATTTCAATTTTTAACATCTGTTTCCAACATTGTGGACTTCTGACCAGTGTTGTTTTAGCCTGAGAGATCATTTTGAATTGTAGTTTAATACATACCTATTTTTCACAGCATTCCTACAGGCCATTCAGCCCATTGGTTCCACACTGAACTCCAAAAGAGCATTCCACCCAAACTCATCCATCTTATTCGCTATAATCATACATTTCGCATGAATAACCGACCTAATTTAAACACCTCTGGGTACTGTCGGTAATTTAGCACAGCTGATTAACCTAACGTGTACATCTTTGTGGGAGGAACCTAGAACAACTGGAGAAACCCTACACAGACACAGGGAGAACATGCAAATTCTAAGGGTGGGATCAAACCCAGGTCCCTGGTGCTATAAGACAGTACTACTAACTGAGCCACCAAGGCACCGAGCAACCTTAGTGCTCATCACAAGCAATATAGTCCTAACTTTAATGATAAAATAGAGTAATAGTAGGTTACAGCAAGTTTTCTTTTCACTGATATCAATTAACACATGACTGTTTGCCAACAGGGGCATTCAACTTATTTTTCATTCCTGAAATCTGGTTTCCCAACAGAACACAACTGAGGGTGGCCATCAAGATTTAGGCCAAGGCAGTAAATTTGGGTCAGTCATGTTTTTATTATATGGGAAAGTACACAAGCTGAATTCCTGTCCTCTGAGGCCTCCCCAACAATTTCCATGGGCGTTTTACTTAGCAATGCTCAAATCAGCATTAATGACCGCTTTGAGTGCAATATGCCATCATTCCAGAACTACTTGCAGGAAAAAAATCCATGCTCCCCCCAGGAATAAAAACTTGCTGAACATTGAAGGGAATTATTGTGCCAGTTAGGGGAACTACTGGGTACTATCAAAATGGGAGCACACGAACATTTAAAATAATCCATCTTAATCCTTTTAGAGATCATAACACAATTATATTTGGGACCTTATCCCTGAGATTATAGTACAGAGCCATGATGGAGAATTTGCCAAGGTGAATTAACTTCCACATCTTTGCTAGTGTAGTGTAGTGCATGCAATCCACTTGTTGCCTTCATTGAAAAGTTTGGATTACTTTAGTTAAGCTCCTTCACAACTTTAGAGTGCGGATAGGAATTACTAAGATCGCTGTTTTGAATTGAATATCCATTGTCCAAAAGATAGTGAGCACATCACAATAGCTAGCTAATTAATAAAGGTAAATAAATCCAAGATACTAGGTCTGAAGTTCAAAATTTGCAACAGGGATCTAGCTTACATCTGCAGCTGTGTAGCTGTGTGAGGATGAGACTCCAAGTCATAAGTTACTGAATTTATTGTGAGTAAAGAAAACTATCTTTGCCTCCTGTTTCCACAGAATTCATAATTTTGAAATTCATAGACAAGAGTCCTTTGTACGGTGCTATGCAATAAAAGGCATGCTTACTAAAAGCTGCAATAACATGCTCAGCATTGAGAGTATATAGTGAGACGGTCATTAACATTTTTACGCTGCCAGACTATGGCCACCATCTCTTAAAAAGTTTGATGTTTTCATCATTCCCACCTCATTGCCACCCACACTGGCCCCACACCCAGCTCTGTCCCACCCTAGAGACTCACAGCTTTTATTGCAATGTTTTAAATCAATCCATGGAATTTCCAAACAGATCAACATGCCTATATATAGAAAGCAAACCGGAAATCTAATAGTTAGCTCTTAACATTGCATTTCACACATCTCCTGGTGTATTTTACAGCTTACTATTTGACTGTGGTAGGTTTCATCTCAAAGCGAATTCTGTTTTGTTGTCACCTTAGGACAGTGTGCACAAGCCTCTGTTGTCCACAGTGAGCTATATATTAAACAGTGAATAATGCTCCAGTGGATTTTACAAGCACACTGCAAACATAGGACTTAGATTTTGGACCATATGGGAATGTTTGACAAACCACAGCGAAGCATTCAGTCAATGGATGAGATGACTTGAATTTGGGATTTTATTTGACGCTAAACACGTCATATGTCCCTTTGGTATGTTGCAACAGCAAAAATGTTCCATTTCATTTGGTTAAGGTGGTATATTATAACTGAGTGAATTAATAAAGGCTAATTGGCTTGGAAAAGTTAAGCTATTCATAACTTTGACTCCAACTTCATTTTATTTATGGCAAGTGTTCCCAAAGAATTGACTCCAAAATTGCCAATATAAAGCCAACTTTCAATGGACATTGTCCCAAAGTTTAAGAAAAAGAATATATTTAAAAGCCATAATCAAAACAGTAAAAAAAACTTTAAAGATAGTATTGAAGTTATTTAAATCTGCTTACAAGATGTCTTTGGGATGACTGGTGGATAAATAGGCAGACAAGGGTACTGCAGATGCCGGAGTAGAGTCAAGATTAGAGTGTGTTGCTGGAAAAGCATAGCAGGTCAGGCAGCATCCGAGGATCAGGAAAATCGACATTTCTGATGAAGGGCTTTTGCCCGAAAAATTGATTTTCCTAGTGGATAAGTTGTGCAACCAATAAGAATTACCTTCATCAAGAAACAACTGTAATTCATTTCTGCCAAGTGCATAATCCATTCGCACTGACAATTTAATGTAGCAGTGGCCTCCAATTTATATAAATTTACTCTCAAGGAGGTGAATGGCTTTAACATTGACTATTCTTCATAGGGATACCATTGCACCTTCAAGTGAGACTCATGGCAAAGGTCTGTCATAACTCATGATAACATTTTTCACACAACCTTCTGTTCTTCATCTCATTAATTATGCAAGTAGCATCCAGTACCATTTCATAGAAAAATGTGGCAGGGGAGATGGAAGTGTTACATCCATGAATTTGTGATATTCCTGACAGCTTATTTAAACCCCAGCTACTCATCCCTTGAGAGACAGTAAAGCCAAGAACTGCCATTCACACCGAGGCCCTGGACCATTATCCTGAAAGTAACGGCCCCAGAGGCAAGTTAGCTCCTTGGTTCATCAACAGAGCCTTGGAGGTGTTAGTGGAGTGGGCAGAGGAGAGGACAGAGGCTCTGCTGACCACCAAAGGAAGCCACATCTCGCAACTCAGCCAACCTTGATCAAGATGGTAGTTAGTGCAGTTGGTTCTCAGCAACTAGGGGACAGTGAGGACTGCAGATGCTGGAGAGTCAAAGTTGCAAACCATGGCACTAGAAAATGCACAGCAGGTCTGGCAGCATTCAAGGAGCAGGAGGGTCGATGTTTCAGGCTGGGCCATTCATCAGGACTAGAGAGGGGGAAGGGGGCTGGGAGACAAATGGGGTGTGCGGGTAGGGCTGGAGGAAAGGTGGGTGGGATGGTGATAGGTGGACGCAGGTAGGAGCTGACAGTGATAGGGCAGTGGGGAGGGTCGAGTGGATATGTGGAAAGGAAGATGCCAGGTGAAATGTGACACAGAGCAGTGCAGAGAAAAGGTTAACGATTAATGATCTTCTACACTCCATAAGACGAAGAGCCATTATCTTCTCTACCTAAAAGTCACAGGACCTCCATTCACTCTAACTCTGCTACTGCAATCAACTCACTAAGGGTGATAGATTACAACTCAATATTACATCCACTCAATAGCTTTCACCAACCTCATCCTCCAAGCTCCTAACCCTTTTTGCTATCTGTGCTTCTTATTCATTCATTGGACACAAATCACCTTCTTTCCTTCTCTTATCATGACACCATGAACTGCTCTTGGTGCCAGAGAGTCATAATCCTAGAGATCTACAGCACAAAGAAAGGCCCTTTGGCCCATTGCACTGGTCAAAAATAGCTCCCTGATTACTCTGATCCCATTTTTCACCACTTGGCCTGTCACCTTTCATGCCTGGGCATCACAAGTGCACATCTAAATAGTTCAAAAATGTTACAAGGGTTTCTCCCTTTATCACCCTTACAGGCAGTGAATTTGAAATACCCACTACCCTCTAGATAAAAAAAGAGTTTCCTTGCATCTCATCTAAATCTTCTGCTCCTCACCGTAAATCCATGCCACCTGGGCATTGATCCCTCCATCGAGAGGAGAAGTTTATTCTGGTCAACCCTATCCATGATCATCATAATTTTTTATATATTTCAGTCACATCACCTCTCAATTTCCGCTGTTAGAAGGAAAACAACTCCAATCTGTCCAATCTTACTTCACAACTCTTCAAATCACTTCCAACATACTCACTCTCTCACTTTGATCCATTACAGGAAAAGATAGGTGATGTTCCCAACACACCCTAATCGATCTTCCTATTATGCTGAGCCTGGTTGCACTTGACCTACAGAACTAACTGTGGCATGACCTTTGGACTGCAAAGGCACACATCCCTAGACTCTGGTAACCACAGCCAAACCCCTGGATTGGAATCGGATGAGTCCTTTGACTTAGTGTGGCAGGACTCCTGACTGAACATCGTTCTACTTGATGTGACTAATGACTGTGTCCCTTTGAAGTTCAGACATGACCATTTGGCTGAAGCACATGCAGTGTATTTACTGCTAGCAAATGCCATAGCTTGACATTGACATTAGACAGTGCTAGACAAGCTGGAGGCTGGAAGAAAACAACAAGCCAGGCAGCACCAGGAGGTGGAGAAATCAACATCTCGGGCATAACCCTTCTTCAAGAGAGTTCTTTCCATCAAACTTTATAGCAAAGCTATGTGATTTAATACGAAGCTCAGATATAAACATCCACCCTTTCCACAAGCGTTCTGTTATTTTATGAGGTTTAACAGTGCGCTTTAAATTCACAACTCTAATTTATCTGTCACCTAATCCCTCTCATTCATCTATACTCATCTGAACATCTGAGTGCAACAAGGGAACAAGATGCATTCCCAAATCTTTACATTGATAGATAATCACTTCAAATGTGTCACATCTTTGAACAAATGTTTCTGCAGACATATTAAAATATTTTCCACATCATAACTAGAGCAAATCTTCTGGTTATAAATGAGAGGGTGAAAGATTATAAATTTAAAGCAATGATGAAATTAGTAAATCTAAAAGCTAACAAATCTTTAAGCTATGTTGTCAATATTTGCAGTACATCTTTTAAAGTGAATATTAAGGAATACTGAAAGATAATAATATTTTGACTAAATATTACCAGCTGAAACAGTCAGTTAATAAGGCCATTAATATAGGCTTTACATCTCCACCACATGCCAGAATTTGGCAGAGTAACCCAGTAAAAATTAGTAGTGAAACTCTTTCAAACTTAAATTTAAAAGGGGATTAAATTGCCTGATATATTTTACTTCTCTGTAAAAGCTTTGAGGTCAAGTTGAAAATAATTCCATATAAAAGCTGCCACAAATTTAATACAGTGACCCAGAAAAGGAATTTCTTTGATTTCTAAGGAAACAATGGAAATTTAATTGCCCAGATTTTTATAGGAATTAGTATCCTGAATTCTAGTGCAAAGGATCAATTTCTAAATAATAGGGAGGGAAAAGTACCTCATTAAACTGTGAACTCTACATGGTTACAGCAGCTTATAGTATTACCCTAGTATTATCTGTGATCTTTGCATCGTCAGTTAGATTATTAACGTAATATGTATATGCAGCAGCTCAACTATACAATAGGCAGATCCAGTGATCAGTATGCAGATTATTTGAGTCCATAAGTGACAGTTCCGATACAGTATATGGATAGGTCTGACAGCTTCCTGTAAGGTATAACACAGTGTCTCATGTAATAGTAGTTTTCTGTAATAAGAACAGAAAGTGCTGGAGAAACTCAGCAGGTCTGGCAGCATCTGTGAAGACAGAAACAGAGTTAATGCTCTGAATCCAATATGACTCTTCTTCAATTCGGTTATTATTTCGGATTTCCAGCATCTGTGGTATTTTGCTTTTATTTGCTGTATGCTGCATGACTTTGCTCTGCATCAGTGGCAATACACGAAGCCACGACTGAATGAGGAACTTCAGCATTCCCAAAAGCAGTTGTCATCACTTTAAGCCATTGCAGACCATTAGGATTAATGGGAAAGTTGAAGCGAGTACTGAATAAGAGACGTTTGTCACATACAAAGTACACCCACAATATGTGACTTAACTAGATTTCAAATCACACGTATGAATTTAATCAGTTTTAGACTGCTGGAGTGAAAATCAGCCCCAATGAATTCTCAAACTTAAGCAAAGCCTAGCACTAAATTCAGATAAATCATGTACAGAAGCTCTGATCTTCTCTTTCCCTGAAAAGTGGAAGCTGCATGGGAATTAATTCTCGGAACAGCATATGGTGAGGGAGAACAAAAACTGGAAAAGGTGAAAATAAATGCATTTTTTTAAAAAGTAAAATGAAATCTATTTGAAATAATGAAAGAAACATACATTTTCATTCATATATTATAGTGAAGTAACTGATTCAAATTTTAATTTTTGAAATGATTATACGGATCAATGTATACATACCTGGAACTTTTGAAAAAGCATATCAGCTTATGATAGATATTCAAGTGCCGAAATGCCTGTACCTTTAAGACAATGACATGACATCATGACATTCTGATATAAAGATATCCACCTTGATAGCAGTCACACTTGTTATGATCCCAGCCAATGTTATTCCTGGACAAGTCAATTCCCAAACTGAAATATGGCTTGGTAAATCAGATTTTGTTTGTTTGAATATTAGCAAAGTGATTTCTCATTGTAATATTCAACTAGAGTTCTGGGAATTTTATTTTAGCAATACAGTAAAAGTTTATTAAAGAAATAAAAATAAAATAGAATAAACCAATCTATTTACTAATAACACAATCTCAAAGACTTTTAAATACAGTCAAAGTATAACATTTTTATTCCAAAACATTCCTTTACCAATTCCAAAATAAAGGAGGAAAATAAATTCCCTTGTATAGTAACACACCACAACCTTTACACAATATTCACACCAGAATCCCTTTTTTTTAACAGCTCAATACATTTCAGGTAACTACGATTTTAAGTCCTCCACTGAAACCTCCAAAAACTTATTCTTGAAGCTTGCACACACCTCAGTTTAAGCAAACTCAGCTTCAAGTCCTCTTCAGGGATTTATCCCAACATTTCTGTTCTTGAACTTTCATTAACAACTTACTCCAAAGTTTTCTAGTTTATTTTGTTCTCCTTTCTCAGGAACATGCATCTCCATATAGGTTCTGCACAGAACTGTGTAAAACAAAGTAAAACTGAAACAAAACCATTTCATTCTGTGTAATGTGTGTATCATTAAGCTTTAAAAAAAAACATAGCCTAGAAAACGTTCACAGAACAGCATGCTAAGTCATAAAATCATAAGGTAAACACAATCCCATTATGATTCCAAGGTAATTCTTATAAATTATTATAAAATAAATCACTATGGTGACAAAAGTGCTTATAATTTAAATCTTAACTTCAGACACATGGAAAACCCATATGTTCTGAACAAATAATTCAAAATCCAACATTGAATATTAATTTAAGAGGGATTGACACCCTTGTCACTTCATATCCTCATTACACAGGCCAATTTTATAGTCTGCCTGAAAGTTACAGAAGGATTGATAGAACTGTACAACACAGAGGAAGGCCATTCAGCCCACTGGACATATGCTAGTTCTTTGTAAAACAAACAGTCATGCCTAGTTCCACATGCTCGATTTTTGTTGGTAACCTTGTAAGGTGTTATTACTCAACTATCTTTCAAAATACCGTTTCCATCAACATATCAAGTAGATCAGGTTCTAGATGTAGACAGTGCTCTGCATTTTCCCTCTGTATCTTTAGAAAATAATTTCAAATCTAGTTATTTACAACACTTGCTGAAAGGAATATTTTTTCTTGAACTACACGAGAACACCACTGATCACTTTGAAGACCGTATCAGGCCACCTCCTAACCTTCTCCATTCCAAGAACAACAGTCTTAACTTTTCCAATGACTATCTTAATCATTCATCCTCATAAATTCCAGGCAAACCTCCACAAAAGCTTGAAGTCACAGCTGACCATGACTATCTGAGTTGAATATTGCATAGAAACTGTGATAAGCCTAATAGTAACTAACACCAATCACTCTGGGATGTAGACAATTGTTTGTCCTTGACTCTCTGTAGGTATGACAAAACCCAGATTGATGATTATGCTGGAACAACTAATCAAAATCACCTCAGTGTATGTTATTTTGTGCAATGCCACTCAAAATATCCCATATTCCGAATGTGCCATTTCACGTAGGTGTCCAATGTTACAATTAATCAAATATCTGCAGAATGCAATGGCACCTTCAATACTGCTGTTCCAGTTTCTAATGGTAATAATCATATTGAAACCTCTTCCTAAGTGTGCTATGTGCATCCCAACTAAAGACGCAATTATGAGGATGCAGTCCAAACTGCCTGAAGTTTCAGGAAAGTCAAGCGTCTCCTGAATCTAGGCAGGATCTGATTACCACTGTTCCACTCTGCTCCTTAACCGGTAATCAGCTGGAAAAGTTTCAGTCAGGATCCACTTGAGACAATTCCCGACAATCAAGAAAAGTGATAGTAACTTGAAGAAGCAGTACAAACTACCAAACACGTTTACTCACTCAGAAATAGTCAGCAGGAAACATTCAGCAACTAGGTTAAAGATAGTTGATGATCCCTTTAAATAGCGATGTTGAAGAATTATGTTGCTAAATGCATGTCCAAGGTTATGATACAGTGTTAAATGGAGCATTGTGTTTGAAAGTGGCAGCAATCAAGTCAAATTGGTGACAATTGGCTTATACTCCTAATGTACACTGTTCATGCCCGTACTAAGGCCATCAGCGGAATTGCATCTACTATGGGCTACTTCTGAAGCATGTAAACGAGCATTGATTTTGTACACAAAATATACCCATAATACCTAAAATAAATGGATACTAAGGAGGCAAATCAAAATTAAAGTTAAGACTTTTCAGGAACAAAATCAGAAATTACTTTTCACATGCAAAATAATGGAAATTTGGAGCTCTTTCTTGCAAAAGGTTGTGAATGCTCTAAATTGGAGCTTTCAATATGAAGTTAGGACAGTTTTCTTTTGAGTGAGGTTATCAAGGGATATGCAGCAAAAAGTAAGTGAATTAAATTGAGGTGCAAATCAATATTAATCAAACTATACTTGTGAGATTTTTGTTCCTAGATCCTTCTGCAATAGGATCAGGATATAATTTAACTCCATGGGCTGAATCTTACGGATTGTTTAGCAGTTAAATGGGAGTCGCACCAAGCTTGTTGGAGTGTTTCTTCATGCCTGGAGGAACCTACCATGCACCAGAGACCCTGAAATCGTCCGGCACCGTATTTAAAAAACAATTAGACACACAGACAAAAACTGCCAGTCTGGAGCTGCCCTGCACAGTTCCTGACATTTGCTCCCTGTTATGGCAGACAGGGGTATGCCAGTGCCCTATTTTATGGCGAGGTTCCTGGAATGGAGACTGGACTTTCTATTACCCCAGTACCACCAGTGGGAATTGTGAAGCCTGATCATGGGCGGGGCGGCACGGTGGCACAGTGGTTAGCACTGCTGCCTCACAGCGCCAGGGACCTGGGTTCAATTCCCACCTCAAGCGACTGACTGTGTGGAGTTTGCACGTTCTCCCCGTGTCTGCGTGGGTTTCCTCCGGGTGCTCCGGTTTCCTCCCACAGTCCAAAGATGTGCGGGTCAGGTGAATTGGCTATGCTAAATTGCCCGTAGTGTTAGGTAAGGGGTATGGGTGGGTTGCGCTTCGGCGGGTCGGTGTGGACTTGTTGGGCCGAAGGGCCTGTTTCCACACTGTAAGTAATCTAAGTAATCTAATCTAATCATGCCTAGACTCAGGTTAAGGCCACTCAGGTTAAGGCAGTCTCGGCCGTCTGGAGGAATGCCCAGTAATGTAGGATGAAATACCTTCCAGTGTCCTTCTTCACTCAGCCACCGCCTCACCATCCTCTCTCTGCTACCTCACACTCACTCTATCTCTGTCACCTTCCTTCAAAGCTCACACTCTACTACACTCACTATAGCATGCAATATCTTCTCCACTCACCCTCACCCATAGAACACAGAAAGAGATCCTTTGGTCCAACACATTCATGTTAACCAGGCCCAAGCATAATTATTCCCATCTGCTGCCATTTGGTCAATATCCTTTCTACCAGAACGGTATGCACTATTCCAAAGGTGGCTTCACCAATATCTTGTTCAGCTGCAACATGATGCCCCAACTCCTTTACTCAATGATCTGACCGATGAAGGTAAGCGTACAAAACGCCATCTTCACTATCTGACTAGTTGCAACTCCAATTTCAAGGAATGATGAACCTGCCCTGCCAGGTCCCTCTATTCAACAACACTCCCAGGGCCCCTGCCATTAACTGTGTAAGTCCTGCCTGGCTTGCCTTACCAAAATGCAATACCTCACATTTTTCTAAATTAAATTCCTCTGCCACATCTTAGCCTGTAGCAGTTTCAGGGCAATTTTAAAAGGAAAGACTGAAAGAAAATGGTCTTTTGTGAAAAACTGGTCAACCTGGCGTCTGTACAGGCAGGGTTTCCCAGCAGGCCTGTCAGAATAAGGACACACCTTCTTCTGGGGATAGAGATCCTCAGAGGTCTCAGACAACTCAACCAACAAAACGGCACATGCCAGATGCCGTATCAAGGGACAGGCATAGAAACGGTAATGAACCCCAAAACTGTGAACAATGGAATCTACCTGTTAATGGGATAACAATTTACTCTAATCTGAAAACAGTTTGGGAGGCTGTATAAAGTCATCAAAATTTCAGTGAAGTAAATTTGTGACAGTATTGACCCTTTTGTTTCCTCAAATGATGAGATTAAACCGGCCCCAGCAATCTCCGGCGATGCTTTGTGAAATGGAATGAGCTGAGGGGCGGAGCCGGCCGGCCCCTTTGGAATCACATGGGTAAAGGGGGCAGCAGAACCAGCTATTGGGGCTCCACTCTCCTCGCTCTGAGCTCACTGCGTCTCTGGGCACCAACCCTTTTGGGGCTGAAGGCATCGACCCCGTCTGTGACCTTGGACATTGGAAGTCCATAACAGCACCCGAGGCAGAGAGGGAGACCCACCGGACAAGCAACAAGTCTCTCTGAGACCGTTAGAACCCTTTTCAGGGACACTCGCACTCTGGAGTCGTTGGTTAGGCATGGGGTGGGGGGGGGGGGAGTGGGTGCCGAGGGTGGTTGTTTAATTCTTAAAGTATAAATACCCAGTAAGTTGTGTAGGGTTAAAGATTTATGTACTGTCTGCTTCAGTTTTCTTATATTTAATGTCATAGTATAGAGTAAAAGTTCCATCGAGAAATTGTATGGATTGGGCAAGTTGAATTTTTTTTTGCAATAAAGTTCACTGGTAATTTTGAACATATATTAGAGTCCGTCTGTGCTCCTTCTGGGTAAACCAATTCATGCTGAGTTCACTGCAGATCCCAGACCATAATTCCATTGTCAAGGACCAAAGGGTGATCCGGGAGATTCGAACCGTCCACTCATGGGGGTTTGCTGGCCAGGATAATCAGTTTGATCTCTCTTTTTCTCTCTCTTGGCAGTACTGCCCGAGTGGCCATTGTCCCAACAATGAGAGAGATAATCACCCAGGCATTAGTAGCAGTCACAATTGCTGAGTGGAGACAAACTTACTAACCATACCCCCTATATCCCTACACTGCCTCTGCACAGTGTACTCACTCACTCATTCAGGAAACATCCCCATCTGCAACAACGATAATAGCTGTACCACTCACTTCCATCTTCCATAATCCCTATCTGTCTCCTATTCCAGCACCGAACCAGCACACAATAGGGCAGGAAGAGTAGCGTCCTGCCCAGGATCTCAACTCCGACTGATCTGAGCAAGGCCTGGGTTGGTATCGGATGCTACCTTTGACTTATTGGGCCGAAATCCCCCTGAGCAAAGATATCCTTCTTGAATGGACTGAGATGTGCCGACAATTGTGGCAAGCTTCCTGGCTTTGTGTCTATGCTAAGTGGCACAGCAAGCCAGTAGGGATGTGAGGCCAGTATCTCTGAGAGGTAATATGCACAAACTCAAGTCAACGCAAAGCAGGGATGTTGCAAGCATTTAGGCAAGCTCAGAGTAAGTGAGTGGTCTGACAGCAAGCAAAGAGCCCAGCAATGTAGCCTGGCCCAGTCTATAGTTGATGTGTGTTCCTGAGTGCCCAGTGTCCTTTCTGCAGCATCACAATGATAGTTGCCAATTCGACATTGAAGTGCAGAAGCATTTTGTAAGTCGATCGGGGATCTGTCACGTGGCTTCTTAAAGGCATGTTCATGTTGGAAGCCATTTCCCATGGGCATGTGTGTGGTTGGTGATCATGGAGCATGCCCAATGTGTTGGTGCTTGGTGTCCAACATGAAGGTCTTTTGGAATAAGCATTGAGAAGAACCCACCAAGAACTCAGTCAAACTTCCATGTTGGGTTTTCCCAATAGTTAATTCATATTCTTTTTCTTTAACCTATTGTTTCTTATCAGCCTGTTCAGAGATGTTACTTCACACCACAGGAGCAGGTGAGACTTGAACCTCTGCATCCCAATCTAGGGGTAGGATCACTACCTCTGTACCACAAGAGGGCCTGTATAGACAATTTTTTTTTAACATGTATTTTTTCTAATCAACCACTTTAGAGACGTTATTGCACACATCTAGAGCAGGTGAGACCTGAACCCAGGCTTCTCTGTCCAGGGGTTGGAGCACTACTGCTGCACTACATGAGAAAGCTCATAGCTAATTTGCATGGGGGGTTGGTATTCCCATAACCTGTATTGAGTTTAGCTGTCAACAACGTAATCAATAAGCTATGATGAGCATCACTTGGGAAATGACCATTAGGTGAAAGTGAGGACTGCAGTTGCTGGAGATTAGAGTCGAGAGTGTGGTGTTGAAAAAGCACAGCAGGTCAGGTATCATCCAAGGAGCAGGAACATCAACATTTCACACAAAAACCCTTTAAAATGGGTGGCACGGTGGCACAGTGGTTAGCACTGCTGCCTCACAGTGTCAGAGACCTGGGTTCAATTCCCGCCTCAGGCGACTGACTGTGTGGAGTTTTCACGTTCTCCCCATGTTTGTGTGGGTTTCCTCCGGGTGCTCTGGTTTCCTCCCACAGTCCAAAAATATGCAGGTTAGGTGAGTTGGCCATGCTAAATTGTCCGCAGTGTTAGGTGAAGGGGTATATGTAGGGGAATGAGTCTGGGTGGGTTGCGCTTCGGCGGGTCGGTGTGGACTTATTGGGCTGAAGGGCCTGTTTCCATGCTGTAAGTAATCTAATCTAATCTAAAAAAACAGGGAACTGACCATTGCCTAGAGATATCTAGTCATATCATTTGATAAATGCTTTGAAAAGTGATGAGATGGTCTGCACAAAGAGATAGGCTTGCTGAAAATCTAAACATGCCCCTACTCCCATAGCCATGTCACTCAGATCTAAACATGCCCCTACACCTATAGGCCTCCTGAAGAAGGGTTTATGCCCGAAATGTCGAATTTCCTGTTCCTTGGATGCTGCCTGACCTGCTGCGCTTTTCCAGCAACACATTTTCAGCTCTGATCTCCAGCATCTACAGACCTCACTTTCTCCTGCTCCCATAGCCATGTCACTCAGGACCTGATCACATTTCTGCCCATACAGTCCAAATTTTCACCAGAGGTCTTCTATCCATTTTTGTTTGAATCCACTCCTGTAAATTTATGGGTGACACAGTGGCACAGTGGTTAGCACTGCTGCCTCACAGCGCCAGAGATCCGGGTTCAATTCCCGACTCAGGCGACTGAATGTGCGGAGTTTGCACATTCTCCCTGTGTCTGCGTGGATTTCCTCCGGGTGCTCCGGTTTCCTCCCACAGTCCAAAGATGTGCAGGTCAGGTGAATTGGTCATGTTAAATTGCCCGTAGTGTTAGGTAAAGGGGTATGGGTGGGTTGTGCTTCGGCGGGTAAGTGTGGACTTGTTGGACCGAAGGCCTGTTTCCACACTGTAAGTAATCTAATCTAAACTGCCTTTTAGAATTTTAATATGATTAAGGCCCAATATACCTCACCATTATTGTCGCTAAAATATCAAAGTGACATGCTACAATTTGTCTGCCACATCTTTTAGTTACTATGGAATGGTGATTTCTTGGTCTATCCTTTCTTGCAAGGCAAGCCCATTAGAAATCTCTATAATAGAATTTAACTTGTGACTTAAAAGTTTTTAATGATGAATCATTTAGCATCAACGTTTTCTCAGAATGCAACGGTCATGGTCATTAACATCAGTGGTTGTACTACTTTTAAGGGAATGACCCAGTTTCTGGCAGAGTAGCAAGAGATTACAAGTAAACTCCCACAAGATGCACAGCTTCAGGGACGAGAACAGATAAAACAAGAAAATTAAACCCTTGCTAGCAGAAGAGCAAAGCATCGGCAGACCCAGGAGGAATGGAAATGTAAACTACAAAGGCCTTGCTTATCCTTCCTGTTTGTTCATTATTCCAGCTTCATCAGTGCCTTCAGTGTTGCTTTTCTCCCTTCCTCCCTCTCGCTCCTACTTTATTATGTTAATCCACACACCTTGCAAATTATTACTTACCCAATCCTAGACTTACGTTTTAATCATTCAAAACTATTTTATTAAAATTCTGACTGCTCCGATTTCCTCTTCGTCAAAACAATACACTAGGGTTTTCTTCTTTTTCAGTTTGAAGCCAACAACAATAATTGATGTGAAAAGACAAAAATCCTCGAACAAATAAAACAGAGCCAAAACAAACCAATCCTTTAAAGAACTAAAACTAAATTTAAACCGTACCTTAACCTCCCTCAAACATAACACTTTACTATTGAAGCTGAAGTCTGTCTGTATGCAATAATGACAGCAGTATGTTTTATCCTAATTTACTCATATTTTGATTGCATTTATCTCGACAAAACATTTTTCTCTCAAAAATCTATGCTTGACAATAACAAGTTTCTATTACACTTCCTATTATTTATTTAGACATTTCTACTCTTTCTTTTCCAATCAAAGGTTGGCTACATTGTACTTTCTAGTTCTCTAAAAAGGATCATAAACATCTACAGCACAGAAAAAGGCTCTTTGGCCCATTGCTTCTGTGCCAGTCAAAAGCAAACACCTAACTATTTTAATCCCATGTTCCAGTACTTGGCCTATAGCCTTGTATGCCCTGGCATCACAAATGTTCCTACTGCATATGTCATCACTGTTTCGCTTTGCTATTTTCATCCCTTATTTCTCCATTGTGATTCTACTTTCCACCATGTATAGATTTCCCTTTTGCACATCATCTAATTTTGCACATTAAGTCATAGGGTCATACATCACAGAAACAGACATTTCAGTCCAACTTGTCCAGGTCAACCAGACATCCCAATCTGACCCATTTGCCATCATTTGGCTATATCCTTCTAAATCCTTCCTATTCATATGCCTAATCCTGATATCTTTAAATGTCATAATGGTGCCCAACTCCAACACCTCATTTGAGCAGTTCATTCCAAACATGCAACACCCTCTGCATGAAGAAGTTATCTCTTCAGTCCTTTTTAAATCTTTTCCTTCTCACCTTAAACCTATCCCCTCTAGTTTTGGACTCCCCCCAGGAAAAGGATCTTGGCTATTCATCTTATCCATGTCCCTCATGAATTATAAACCGCTATAAGGTCTCCCCTCAGCCTCCGACATTGTAGGGAAAAAAGCCCCAGCCTATTCAGACTCTCCTTATAACTCAAATCCTCCAGTCCTGGCAACATTTTTGCAAGTATTTTCTGCAACCTCTCAAGTTTGACAACATCTTTCCATAGAGAAGTGGCCAGCATTATATGCAACATTCTAAAGGTGGTCTCACCAATGTCCTGTACAGCCACAGCATGATGCCCCAACTCCTGTACTCAATGTTCTGAATACAATTGCTCATATCTCAAGAGCTGCTACCACTCAGGCAATGCAAGTCAAGCTCAAGAGTCCCATTCCAAACTGTACAAAGTAAACAACAGTTGGATCGAAGGATTTCGGTGCTGGATGACTCTGACTCGATATGCAAAATTGGATGATGAGCAGAAGTGGGAGAAATCTGGGCACGGTGAAGAATGGAATCACAATGAAGAAATAAGGGATGGAAATGGCAAGGTCAAACAATAATGACTTACTTAAAGGAACACTTGTAATGCCAGAGCACACAAGGCAATGGACCAACTACTGGAACATGTGAGTAGAATAGTTAGGTGGTTGTTTTTGGCTGGATTTAAAATAACACAGCAGCAAACAGTAAATGTAAGGAAAGACAACTCAAAAGGCACGTAAAAGTTGATCATTACAATGACGTGCAACCACACTTCTCCAGAGAGTTCTTGTCCCCTTCACTCTCCTATTTACTGACCCTCACTTCTCCACATTTTACATGCACTTAGCACCGACACATACTCTAAACACCTCACAAAGATGTCACCAATGCACACACTGCCTTTCCTACAAAAATGGATTATGCACAGGATATCATCATGCTGACTGGAGAGGTCTAGCCCTCTGCTTAACCAGTACCCTACGGAAGAAAATGTAGCAGCCATCACAGACAAGGGATCTGGAAGGTGATCACAACAGAGGTGAAATTGCACAGGATTTTGTCACAACTAATTCTCTTCCTCCTTTCCTATTTCTATTCCTGTCTGAGTGGCAAGCAGCCGCTGCTTTCACTAGCCATTTTTCTCCTTTCTCTCCTCTCGATGCACTGAAATTAAAAGTAGACACTGAGGAGCTGAATTTTCCTGAAGAGATTTTGCAACGTAGATGCTAAAATGATGCTTTAACTTGTGATAGAGAGAAGAACTAGGGGACACAGATGTGGGACTTCTTTCTCTTGTGGGGTCATTCAGTGAAATTCTCTTCCCCAGAGAGCAGAGGAGACAGGGTCACTGAATGTTTTAAAGGTTGAGTAGATAGATTTTTGACTGACAATGGAGCCAAAGGGTAGAAAACAAACAGGAAAGTAGCATGGGGGTCACAGTCAGATTAGCCATGATTTTATCAAGTGATGGAGAGCACTCAAGTGTCTGAATGATCCACTTCTGGTTCTAATTCACTGGTGTAGATGTTTGTTTGTAAATGCTAAGTATCTCGGATGTCTCTGCCACTGCATGGAAAGGTGACTGACCTTCCTAAACCCAAATTTGTCAGTAGCTATTCTCACTCACTGATGCACTGCAAATTTCCCTTCTGGAAAGGAAAAGAACAAAATCACCTTCTGAGGCAGTGAAATTGGTACATTCTCAACCAGTGAATGAAAGACAGTGTAGACGTGTCAACAACTTGTCTCAGCAGCAAAGTACTGCAAGAAAGTGGAAGTATTTAAAAAAAACCTTATTAGCATTTGATAGCATGCACAGAAATGGAATTTCTCACTGAGATGTGAAGCCAGAAAATGTTTTAATTAAATGTTTTTAAGGTAAGATTTTTGTTAAATGTGGCTCAACTCTCAGTAGTACAGAGTAATAGAAATTATTTGTAAGTTCGTTAATGGAATGCGGGCAGTTTTTGTCCAGACCAGCATTTATCCATTCCATTTGCTCTGAAGAAGCTGATGATGAGCCACCTTCTCGAATCGCTGCATCTTGTAAATTCTCCACGGTGTTGTATGTGATCAAGGGAGTGAATATTGAATTTAAAAATCACACAACACCAGGTTATAGTCCAACAGGTTTAATTGGAAGCACACTAGCTGTCGGAGCGACACTCCTTCATCTATCACCTGATGAAGGAGCGTCACTCCGAAAGTTAGTGTGCTTCCAATTAAACCTGTTGGACTATAACCTGGTGTTGTGTGATTTTTAACTTTGTACACCCCAGTCCAACACCGGCATCTCCAAATCGTGAATATTGAAAGTGGTGATGGGGTGAAAATTAAGTGGGATGCTTTGCCCTTGAGCTTCTTGACTGTTGTGGGAGCTCCACTCATCCAAGCAAGTGGAGAGTATTCTGTCAGACTCCTAACTTATGTCTTGTAGATAACAAACAGACACTTGGGGGACAGGAGATAAGATACCTGGCACAAGATTCGTGACCTCTGATCAATTC
This sequence comes from Hemiscyllium ocellatum, assembly GCF_020745735.1. Classification (NCBI taxonomy): domain Eukaryota; kingdom Metazoa; phylum Chordata; class Chondrichthyes; order Orectolobiformes; family Hemiscylliidae; genus Hemiscyllium; species Hemiscyllium ocellatum. The sequence continues at coordinate 14,841,445 of NC_083436.1, forward strand.
TTCCACAGTATTTACTTGGCTGGTCTAGCTCAGTGTCTGGTCAGTGATAACTTCAGGATGTTAATGGTGGTGGGGATCCAGTGATGGCAATGTCACTGAATTCCCTCGTATTGGAGATTGTCCCTGCCTAGCACATGTGTGGTGGAACCATTACTTTGCACTTTGAAGTCCAGGTGTGGTTGCAAATCGACCCAGACTGCTTAAGTATCTGATGAATTGTAAATGGTGTTGAAAATTATGCAAACAGCAGTGAACATCTCCACTTCTGATTAAGTTCAAGTCTATGCCATGATGTTGTGGGAAGTTAAGTAAGAAATTGCAGGGCCGTTAGCAGGGACAATTGTATCATCTACAGCCACAGGTGAGTGCTGGATGACTGGAGGATGGTTAATGTTGTGCTTTATTTAAGAAAGGCTGTAAGGAGAAGCCTGGGAACTGTAGACTGTGAGTCTGATGCCAGTGTTGGTTAAGTGGTTGGAGGGGATTCCGAGAGATAGCATTTATAAGCTTTTGGAGAGGCAAGGACTGATTAGGGATAGCCAGCATGGCTTTGTGTGTGGGAAATTGTGTCTCACAAACTTGATTGAGTTTTTTGAGGATATCACCAAAAAGATTGATGAGGGCAGATGATAGATGGTGTCTGAATGGACTTTAGTAAAACCTTTGACAAGGTTCAGCATGGTAGACTAATCAGTAACGTTATACCACATGGGATTCAGAGAGAACTTGCCAATTGAATACAAAATTGGCTTGACGGTAGGAGACAGAGGGTAGTGGTGAAGGATTGTTTTTCAGACTGGAAACCTGTAACCATTGGTGTTCCACAAGAATTGGCACTAGGTCCATTTTTGTTTGTCATTTGTGTAAATGACTTGGATGAGAATTTAGGAAGCATGATTAGTAAGTTTGTGGATGACACCAAAATTAGCTATGTAATCAACAGTGAAGAAGTTTCTCTAAGATTAAAAAAGGATTTTGATCAATTGGCCCAATGGGCTAAGGAGTGGAAGATGGAGTTAAATTTGAATAAATGAGAGGTATTGCATTTTGATAAAACAAGCCAGGGCTGGACTTAGACATTTAATGGTAGGGCCCTGTGTAGTGTTATTAAACATAGAGACCTAGAGTTTCAGGTACACAGTTCTTTGAAAGTTGCAACTTTAAGAAGTTGCCTGGCAAGCTTCCCTTCATTGAGTACAAGAGTTGGGATGTCATGTTGAGATTCTACAGGACATGGGTGAGGCCACATTTGGAGTACTGTGTACAGTTCTGATTGTACTGCTATAGAAAGGATATTATTAAATAGGAGAGGGTTCAGAAAAAAACTTATCAGGATGTTGCTGGGACTAGAAGATTTGAGTTATAAGAAAGGTTGGATAGATGGGGACTTTTTCCACTGGAGCTTAAGGAGTGACCTTATTGAGGTTTATAAAACTATAGGGGTATAGATAAGGTGAATAGTGAAGACCTTTTCCCTCGGGTAAAGTTGTTCAAAACTAAGGGACAGTTTTTAAGGCGAGAGGAGAAAGATTTAAAAGAGACCCGAGGATCAACTTTTTTCACACAGATGATGGTTTGTCGGTGGAATGACCTGCCAGAGGAAGTGGTAGAGGTAGGCACAGTTGAAACATATAAAAGACATTTGGATAGATACATGAATAGGAATGTTTTAGAGGGATATGGGCCAAATGCATGCAAGTGGGACTAGTTTAGCTTGGGAACATCAGTTGGCATGAACTAGTTAGACCAAAAGATCTGTTCCTGTGCTGTTTGACACTATGACTCTAAGATTCTATTTGTGATCCATCTAATGTCAGAACTGCACTTGTCTGACTTCTTATTTCCAATCTCCACTTAGGTCTCATCTTGTCTCATTGTGTGTCTGTTTTGTGCCTGGTTTTATAGAGTGATAGAGTTTAAGTTGCCGGGTTATAATCTATCAATTTATGTTTCTTTCTTGCTGTTAGTTGAAAACAGTTTGAAAACATGAGCTAGTGATTGCTTGTTAATAAAAAAAAGGTTATTTTTTTAAGCTGACATTGACAATTAGGTAACATTGGGCAATATGGTGATTTAATTATCTGTCTATATTTGTCCATATCAAATGCGATGACTCCAGGAATGATGAGACATTTATTTTCCAGTGCTCTACCTCAATAGGTCATGATATACTCCAACCCTCATTGCTATCTTGGAAATTCCAAAGGAACGCAGCCAATGGGCATCCAATTTGACACATTCTTGCACCCTGTTCTCATATAGAAACAAAAGAATGCTGTGATGTAGTCTAGAATAGTGGCTTTGGTTTCATTAGGAGAAACAACTGTTGTGCTCCCTCAAGATGACTATTGTAAAACCACCAGAACAGTAAATTATCACACCAACCAGACACTAAAGTCTCATAGAAGAACGAGCCTTACTGATTCCTGATAAACATTTAGTATTAATTGTGTACTGTTGCTCATTTTGTTATGGTTTGATGTTGTAAAAATTTGTAGAGAACTGAGGACAAAATCCTTAAAGCTAATCAATTGGCAGATGATCATGAAGATATTGTACCATTATGGTCTGAAAATATTGCAGGATCCTTTCCAGTTATTTGTGGGATGCGAGCTTTGGTAGCTTGGTTGGCAATTATTTCCCATTCTCAATTGCTCTGAAAAAGATGTTGATGAGCAGCCTTCTTTAACCAGTGCATTTCTTTCGAGCTTTCATACAATTGAATGGCTTTCACAGCATTCTGGAGTCACACATAGGCTAGACGAAGTCAGGACAGGAGATTTATTGCCCTGAAGGACATTATTGAACGCGATGCATTTCGATGATAATTCAGTAGTTTCATGGTCGTTATCACTGAAATAGGCTTTCTACTCCAAATAGGAGTAGAAATCCCTTTCCTGAAGAAGGGCTAATGCCCGAAACGTCGAATTTCCTGCTCCTTGGATGCTGCCTGACCTGCTGCGCTTTTCCAGTAACACATTTTCAGCTCATTTCTACTCCAAATGTATTAATTATACGGAACTAACTTTCTCCAGCTGCCAAGTCAAATTGGGTTTAAGTTAAATGTTAGTGTATTAAAATGTCTGTGTGTGTACATATGTTTAGGGCAAGTTTCTAAGGGATTAGAATTTTAATTAGTAGAGATATTTGCTGACAGTCATAATTGTTTACCTGTAGTTCAAATCTACTTACTTTTAATAAATAGTCATTTTTGTTGAGTATGGAAATTTGGTCCATGCTTTCTGATGACTTGGGTCTGCAAAACAAGTAAATTAGGGAATCTTTATGTGCTTTTTAGATACTTTAACCAATGTGCTACCCCACTGATGCATGACATAACCCACTCTGAGATGAACTGTTCTTAAAAGATCTGGCAGGTGTATCTATTAGTGATTGATTAGGCAGAAGTGGGTGACCACTGTGGGGCACCATTATCACTGATGAAGGGCTTTTGCCCGAAACATCAATTTTCCTGCTCCTCGGATGCTGCCTGACCTGCTGTGCTTTTCCAGCACCATTCTAATCTTGACTATTAGTGATTAGTTCTGCTCCGCTACATGCTCTGCATCCTCCTGCACTTTATCTCCCCAGATGGTGGTGAGACCCCTAACCACTGGCCATGACACTTTCTCTTTGCTTTTGTCTCGCAGACTCAGCTGGCATGTCTAGCACTGCTGCAGTGAAATGCTGCCCCGAAGCCACCTCCTCGACCTCTGAGGGTGGCAGTACCAACATCTCCGATGAAGCATCAGAAAGGCTGCCACCTGCACTTCCCATCAGCCCAGATACTGGCACCATGCTGGGATCGCCAGGCTTAGAAAGTTTGGCAGCACAATCTGGTGAGCACCTCACTGCTGCAGCTCTGCAGCTGGCAGGGGAAGCAATTCCCAGGTTGTTGACACTTGGAGGATTCCCAGAGAACAGATAGCCACCTCATGCAGAAGAAGACCCTGTGGTGTCAGGAATCAGAGACTTCCTTCACATGAATAGAGTAAAATCAGGTAGGGGATGGCCAAGGGGCTACACCAGTGTAGTGAGTAATGTCTGCTTCCGTGGTCAGGTGGGAACTACCCTGAGGGTCTTCTGGAGGCACATTCACCTGAACTCTATTTCCCTAACCATTGGACCTCAGGCATGGCAACAAGCAGATGGTGAACCTTGTGGGCACTGCAAGCAACTCCAACACATGGAAGTTCAGGCCAAGGAGAGTCAACTGTCTCTGACAGGAAGACCCTCAACATGGCCGACCCTATCAAGATACAAGTTGGTCTGAGCTTCCCGGTCTAAACCCACAGGCCAATAGGCCCCACAACCCCAGCTGAGGAATGAAGGAATACATTAAGACGTAGTGGTGGGGCGAGGAAGAGGATGGTGGTATGAGTCACGTGGATTGCAATTGATTTTGCATTTCCTTAGAAATGTGACTTCACATCCAGCTGTTTGTCTCTCTCTGTAGCTCTGAATGGCATTGTTCCAGCATCAGGCATCTCTTCATGGTCACAGTGAAGTTCCATGGATGGAGAACCATGCTCACAGCTTGATGCATCTGGAAGCAAGACAGACAATGCGTATACATAGCATTGGGTAACATTGACACCTTTGGCCTTCTTTGTACAATATTCTGATTCTATTACAGCTTCTGTCTAATGCTGTGGCTGTTAATGAGTCGCTCTGTAATGTCAGGGGCAGGGTTTTCGAACTCACAGAGGGGGCACAGCACATCAGGATGGCCATGGATTAGAGACCCCACATGTCTGTGTCATGGACAGTAATGGGTCATGTGCCATGTAACATTAGCCCCCTCCCTCACAGGTCAAGTCACTTACACCGCTTACTCTGAAAGTGGTGGCAGCAATTATCCATTACACACTTTCAACTCCTAGCACGATGGAAGGCAAGAGTGAGTACACCTTGGTTTACAGCCTTCGCCTTAATGTGTCAATGATCCCCCCCAGATATCTATATCCTTGTCCAACTAGCTCCTTCCGAAATCTCATAGGCTTCACACCTTCTCAGGGATACTGTGAGGAATAAGATAGAGACCACATGAGTGAATGCTAAGACAACATGTGGAGCACCTCTGAAATGCAGCCTTATCGAATCAATGACCCTGTGTATAAACTCTCCAAGCTGCAACCTTTCAATGTTAGTTGCCAGTGTGCCCTCATATACAAGTCTGCGCTTCCTAAGCATCCTGCAAGTGTATCAGAGAGGTGCCATGAGGCATTGGTAAATGCTAGATGTCAATTTCCTTGTGTTTGGTGCATGTGGATCATCGCTGGACCCTAAGTTGCACCTTGTTTAAACTCAGTGAGCTCAATCCACCAGATACTCACTCTGATTTCCAATTTACACTTACTTGCGTTCAGACTGTGAGGCACATTTGGTAAGATGGAAAGCTAGATAATAATAAGGCAATTTAGGTCACTAACAAGGCTTTTTTTGATTAGATTAGATTCCTTACAGTGTGGAAACAGGCCCTTCCGCCCAACCAGTCCACACCGACCCTCCGAAGAGTAACTCACCCAGACCCAGATAAGCAATAATCCCCTTTAGTTATCAACTCACCACTGCCTAGCAAGGAACTCACCATGCCACTTGTGAAAACTCTAAAATCTGGAATAATATGCTCCCAACATCATAGAGTCATAGAGATATACAGCACAGAAACAGACCCTTCAGTCCAACTCCTCCATGCCGATCAGATATCCTAAACTAATCTAGTCCAATTTGCCAGCACTTGGTCCATATCCCTCTATATCCTCCCTATTCATATACCCATCCAGATGCCTTTTAAATGTTGTAATTGTACTAGCCTCAACCACTTCCTCTGGCAGCTCATTCCATACACATACCACCCTCTGCTTGAAAAGGTTGCCCCTTCAATCCCTTTTAAATTTTTCCCCTCTCACTCTAAATCTATTCTCTCTAGTTCTGGACTCCCCTACCCCAGTGAAAAGACCTTGTCTATTTACTCTAGCCATGCCCCTCATGATTTTATAAACCTCGAGAAGGTCAACCCCTCAGCCTCCGATGCTCCAGGGAAAACAGCCCCAGCCTATTCAGCCTCTCTCTATAGTTCAAACCCTCCAACCCTGGCAACATCCTTGTAAATCTTTTCTGAACCCTTTCAAGGGCCACAACATGCTTCCGATAGGAGGGAGACTAGAATTGCACGCAATATTCCAAAAGTGGCTCAACCAATATCCTAAACAGCTGCAACATTACCTCCCAACTCCTATACTTGATGCTCTAATCAATAAAGGAAAGCACGCAAACACCTTGTGGGCGGCACGGTGGCACAGTGGTTAGCACTGCTGCCTCACAGCGCCTGAGACCCGGGTTCAATTCCCGACTCAGGCGACTGACTGTGTGGAGTTTGCACGTTCTCCCCGTGTCTGCGTGGGTTTCCTCCGGGTGCTCCGGTTTCCTCCCACAGTCCAAAGATGTGCGGGTCAGGTGAATTGGCCATGCTAAATTGCCCGTAGTGTTAGGTAAGGGGTAAATGTAGGGGTATGGGTGGGTTGCGCTTCGGCGGGTCGGTGTGGACTTGTTGGGCCGAAGGGCCTGTTTCCATACTGTAAGTAATCTAAAAAAAACCTTCTTCACAATTCTCTGTCCCTGCGACTGCACTTTCAAGGAGCTATGAACCTGCACTCCAAGGTCTCTTTGTTCATGGTCATGACAGACCTCAAAAGACCTCTTGTCCGTCACAAATCCAACATAGGCCACATTGTTCAAACTCCAAAGGATTCCACAATTATTTAAAACCTAAATAAGATGTTAGCTCCTCTTATTGAATAGAGTTCTTGATTTGAGCAGGTAGATAGGATAGTGAAGAAGGCATTTGGTATGCTTTCTTTTATTGGTCAGATGAAGAGTCGACATTTGAAATCCTGTAGTTTATTGTATTATCATTGTTTCTTCATGACCATAGATTAATGACATGAATATGTAAGATTGCTTAATTTGTGGTTTTGGAATGGTATAGGTAGCAGTTATCCCCAGGAAATTTTGGTTTGTTACAGGGAGTGACACAGAGGGATAGAGAATGGAAGATGGCTAGGAATTGTAAAACACGCTGAATCCCAACCATACCTAGGGATTCTATGATTTCTATGATGATTTCTAGAAATTCCAGTCATGGTGGTTATAGGAAAATTATTCAGCCACCTCCCAGTTTGATTGAAAACTGATAGATTGAGCTTCCTGCTTTCCTTGGGAAATTCCTCCCTTCTCAACCTGCAAATATCTCACACGTTGAGCCCAAGTGTATGTCTCATTTAGACTCAACTTCAAAAGGCCTGAACCTTTGCTAGAGTAAAATTACCTTTTTATTAGGATAGATCGAGCAAGAGCCAAAGTATTAAAACAAAATTTTCCTTGGCACAGTTCAGCTTCTAAAGGACTTTCCTCCATTTTGGAAAGGAAGAACAACTCTGGCTATGCAAATACTCCATTCCCTGGAATTTAGGAAGTGGCTTTCAAGAATTCCACAGCTCCACTAATACCAGAGAGTGGGGCCAAAGGAATTTCCAGGCTGATATCTAAATAAAACCATCCTGAATATATGCTAATTTCACCAGGAATAGAAAAACATTCAAGGCAGACCGTAATACCAACACAAACCCAGAATCCTAACTTGAATAGGCAAATGTACATTTCAGTAATGTATATGCAGCTGAAACCTGGCAGTGAAACAAGGGCTTTGCATATATGTTTATGACTGGAATGCTGCCATTATACCTATCCAGGAGGTCTGTTTCACAAGGATTTGTTTGATTTGTTGCACTTTCTGCTGTTTAAGTTGCATAGCTTGAATGTTGCCTTTTCAACATTTTAATATATGGGCTGCTTCTAAATCAGACCCATCAAACAGGGTTAGCTTCGAAACCACCAATCTATCATAACGACTGAAAATATAAAGCCCTCTGTTTTTAAACACCGATTTACAATGCAAATCAAGAATCTGACATATTTTAATATGGTAAATAAGTCAAATAAATTCTTAATGTTTATATTCCTTAAGTAAACTTGCCACATATATGAACAAATAATAAGATAAAAACCATACAGACATGAGATGTCAATGACCTTCTGCGGTTTTAATAAGACATCTTCAACTTTATGTTATTTCTTCTGTAATCTGTTGGTGTTTCTATTAGCTTTAATAAGACAAAGATTGTATCAGTCTGTATGTTCCATGAAAGGCCTTAATATTCCAAAAGTTCTCCATGGATCAGACCGAATCAGCAGCAGACGCTAAATGTATTTTTATTTATGCCTAACAGTCTCCGACTTTGACCTCAAAGCTCAACCTTGTCGAAGAAATGACAAGGGTCATGGACGATCGACAACAAACTCCAAATGTGATTGGTAGCATTCAGTATACATTTCACAGCAATCATTTGAAACAGATTGGCATGCTGAACTAAGCATTGCGGTCTATAAGATGGACTCATGTAAAGCTTGAACCCATATTTTAAAATGTAGGCTTTTAAAAAAATTATTGACATCCAGCTTCAAACAATATCCTTTGAAACATACCACTTCTATGCAACGTTTGCAGTAGATTCCCCAGAAAAAAAAATAAAATTAAACCGTGCAATGTGCCTCAGGCTTGCAAACACAAACTGAATACCTTTGGACAATGTTCCATTCAAACTGCCTCACAAATTGTTGGCCTAGATTCAAGTCATTTATTTTGTAAAAATTACTGTTTAGTCATAAAGTTTTAATAGCTTTTAAAAATGCATGCAACTTAGTCACTGAGACATTTAGAAATTAGTTGAAAGATTAAAGCAAATTATTCAATGCCTGCCTCCACCACCCCATCTCCCTGTAGTTTGGCCCCATGACCGAGCTCCCATCAATTAATCTTCAAATCTAGTCAGTTCGTTATCTCTTTCCCCCATTCTTCTATTTCAACGTCAGTTGCAGAGCATTCAACCATCAAGACCTTGCACTCCAGAACTGTCCTCCTAACCCTCTTCGCCTCCCTAATTTCAAAAGATATTTCCAAACTTACACCATTAACCATGCTTCCAATCAGCCATCCTGCTTTTACTCTGCAATGCACCTCATCCATTGCTAATTCTCCACTTGCCCAGCTTACTGGAACAGTTTAGATCGGGGGGACCTGTTTCATGAAGTATGAATTGAGACAGCATTGGTCGAAAGTGATAGGCAAATGATGCAAAGGTGACGTAAGAAAGAACCCTTTCCACACAGCGAGTTGGTAAGGAATGGAATATCCTGCCTAGAAATGTGGTGCAGACAGGTTCATTTCAGACATTGAAGATGGCATTGGATAGTTACTTGGATAGTAATGGTATGCAAGGATATAGAGAAAAGGCAAGAAATTGGCACTATATAATCAAAGTAGAGTCAGAATGGGCCGAATGTCACCATAATAATTTTCACCATAATAATTGTTTGATTAGTTCTGTGATTTTGTTATATTACAGCTGCTTAGAAATTAAAACATCAGAATAATTGCAAAGCATTATCTCACAGGATTGGTTATGAGGTTGCCTTGGTAGATAAGGTTAAGGATAAACCAAACAGATTCTACAAGTACATGAAGAACAAAAGAGCAACTAGGGAGAGAATAGGGCCCACTAAAGATCAATTAGGTTGTCTGTGTGTGGAATCACAGAGGATGGGAAAGATACAAAAAGCTATTTTACTTCAGTTTTTACTATGGAGAAAGACATGAAAGCTAGGGAACTTAGGAAAATAAATGTTGATGCTTGATTTGATTTGAGTTATTACTGTTGCATGTACCAAGGTACAGTGATAAGTGTACTCTTTTGTGCTTTACAGGCAGATCATACTACACAAGAGCATCAGGGTAGCAGAACCAAGTGCAGGATACAGTATTACAGCTGCTGAGAAAGTGCAGAGAGAGAGTTCAACATTGACATTTATGAGGTCCATTCAAAAGTCTGATAATAGCAGGGAAGAAGCTTAGAGTCATAGAGATGTGTATTTCAAACTTTTATATCTTCTGTCCAATGGAAGAGAGTGGAAGAGAGTATAACTGGAAGGCGTATTTGATTATGTTGGTTGCTTTTCAATGCAGTGTGAAGTATAGATGAAGTCAATGGATGGGAGGCTGATTTGCATGATGGATTGGGCTGTGTTCACAGCTCTCTGTAGTTTACTTCAGTCTTGGGAAGAGCAGCTGTGATGCAACCAGATAAGATGCGCTCTGTGGTTGCATTTATGGAAATTTGTAAAAGTTCTCATAGACATGCCAAATTTGCTTAGCTTCCTGAGGAAGTAGAGGTTTGTCTTGCTTTATTGAGCATAGTATCAATGCGTGTGGACCAAGACAGATTATTGGTGATCATCACTCCCAGGAACCTGATGCTCTCGAATATCTCCACATCAGCTCCATTGATGCAGAAAGGGGGGTGCCCTTCACTCCACTTTCTGAAGTCAATGACCAGTTCCTGCTAGTTGATGTTGATTAAGAGATTGTTGTCGTTGCACTATGCCATTAAGCACTCTGTCTCCTTCCTGTATTCTGTCTCACCATTGTTTGAGATCCAAAAGACAAGGATCCTTGTGGTGTCATCACCAAAATGTAAATGGTGTTGGTTCACAACTTAGCCACACAGTCAGTTTCTACTTGGGCTTCCAGAAGACCTTTGACAGGGTGCCAGACAGGAGGCTGCTGAGTTAGGGGAGGCAGTGGCCTAATGGTATTATCACTGGATTCATAACCCAGAGACCCAGATAACATTCTGGACACCTGGGTGGAATTTTAATTTAATAAATACCTGAAATTAAGAGTCTATGACAACCAGGAATCCATCCTTGGTTGTTGGGAAAACCACCTGGTTCACTAATGTCCTTTAGGGAAGGAAACTGCCATCATTACCTGGTCTGGCCTACATGTGACTCCAGACCCACAGCAATGCGGTTGACTCTTAACTGCCCTCTGGACAATTAGAGATGGGCAATAAATGCTGGTCTAGCTAGTGATGCTCTCATCCTATGGATGAATAAAAAAAAAGGTAAGAGCCCATGGTGTTAGAGGCAAGGTGCTAACATGGATATAAGCCTGGCTCTCTGGCAGAAAGCAGACAGTGGTGTTAAAAAGGTACTTCTCAGGATGGTAGCTGGTGACCAGTGGTGTTCCACAAAGCTCAGTGTTGGGACCACAACTTTTCACTTTATACATTAATGATCTAGGTAAAAGAACTGAGGGCATTCTGACTAAGTTTGCAGATGATACAAAGATAGGTGGAGGGGCAGGGAGGCTGCAGAAAGGTTTGTACAGGTTAGAGTGGGCAAAGAAGTGGCAGATAGAATACAATGTGGGAAAGTGAAAGGTTAAGCACTTTGGTAGGAAGATTAGAGACATGGACTATTTTCTAAATGGGGAGAAAATTCAGAAGTCTGAAATGCAAAGCAATTTGGGAGCCCTAGTCTTAGATTCTTTTAAGATAAACATTACAGATTGAGTTAGTAGTTGGGGAGTCAAATACAATGATTTGATTTATTTCAAGAGGGCCAGAATATAAAAGCAGGGATGTACATCTGAGGCTTTGTAAGGCTCTAGTCAGACCACATTTAGAATATTGTGAGCAAGTTTGGGCCCCATACCTCAGGAAGGATGCATTGGCCCTGGAGTGGTCCAGAGGAGATTGACAAGAATGATCCCAGGAATGAAAGGCTTACTAATGAGGAACATTTGGGGACTCTGGGTCTATACTTGATGAGTCTACAAGGATGTGGGGGGATTTAATTGAAACTTACAGAATACTGAAAGACCTGGACAGAGTGGATGTTGGGAAGATGTTTCCATTAGTAGAAGAGGCTAGGACCCGAAGGCACAGCCTTAGAGTACAGGGAAGACCCTTTAGAATGGAGATGAGAGGAAACCTCTTCAACCAGAGAGTGGCGAATCTATGGAATTCACTGCCACAGAAGGCTGTGAAGGCTAGATCATTGAGTATATTTAAGACAGACATAGACAGGTTCATGATTGTTAAGGGCATCAAGGTTACAGGGAGAAGGTGGGAGAATGAGGTTGAGAAACCTATCAGCCATGATTGAATGGCAGAGCAGACTTGATGGGCTGAATGGCCTAATTTCTGCTCCTACATCTTATAGTCTTATGGTTTAAGGAGAATGGTAGAGGGCTGAGTATGCAGCCTTATGGGTGCTGACATTGAGGATTATCATGGAGGAGGTGTTGTCGCCTATTCTTACTGATTACAGTCTGTGGGTCAGGAAGTCGAGAATCCAGTTACAGAGGGGGGAGCTGAGACCTAGGCTCAGGAGTTTGGAGATGAATTGTTTGGAATTATGGTGTTGGGGGTGGAGCTGTAGTCAAAAAGTAAGTGCCTAATGTAGGTATCCTTGCTATACAGATGTTTCAGAGATCAGTATAGAACCAGGGAGATGGCATGAGCCATGGATCTGCTGCACTGGCATGTGAATTACAAGTGACCAAGGTGATCTAGGAGGTTAGAGTTGACATGAGCCATGACCAACCTCTCAAAGCACTTCATAATTATAGATTTTAGAGCTACCGGGTAGTGTTCATTGAGGCAAGCTACATAATGTTGCTTTGACACTGGGACAATGGTGGTTTTGATGTCTTCAAGATGTTGTCTTGAAAACAGTCCACATTACAGGATGTGCTGGAGGTCTTAAAAACTGAAAAGTAGGTATAAATACAGAACCTGGTATCCCAGGAGATTGTGGGTATTTAGGGAAGAAATTGTGGGTTCCCTAGCAGAAATTCTTAAATCCTCTACAGACATGGTGTGAGGTGCCGGAGGAGTAGATGGTGGATAATGTTGTGCCTTTATGTATAAAGGCTGTAAGGGAAAGCCGGGGAAGTATCAGTTTAACATCAGTGGTGCGTAAGTTGTTGGTTGAGATTCTGAAAGATTGGATTTACATGCATTTTGAGTGGCAAGGACTGATTAGGAATAATCAGTAAGGCTTTGTGTGTGGGAAATCGTGTCTCATAAATACGATTGAGTGTTTTGAGGATGTAACCAAAAAGAGTGTTTAGGTCAGATCAATAGACATTGTCTACATGGACTTTAGTAAAACCATATAAAGCCTTTGATAAGATTCCATATGGATTAGTAAAGTTTAGGAAAGTTTAGATCACATGGGATTCAGGCAGAGCTTGCCAAGTGCAGACAAAATTGGCTTGACAGTAGGGGACAGAGTGGGGTTGGAGGGTTGTTTCTCAGACTGGAGGCTTATGACCAGTGGTATTTCACAGGAATCAGTGCAGGGTCCACTGTTGTTTATCATTTATATAAACAATCTGAATGAGAATTTAGGAGACAATGGTTACTAAGTTTGGGGATGACACCATCATTGATAGTACAGTCAACAGTGAAGATGTTTACCTAAGATTGCAAAGGGATTTTGATCAATTGGGCCAATGGGCAGCGGACTTGCAGATGGAATTGAATTTCAATAAATGTGAGGTATTGCATTTAGGAAAAAGAAACAAGAGGGGGACTACTACATTAATGGTAGGACTCTGGGTGGTGCTGTCGAACAGAGAAACCTAGGTTTCAGGTATATAGTTCTTTGAAAACTGTGTTGCAGGTAAACAGGATGGTTAAGAAGGCATTTAGCATGCATGTCTTCATTACTCAGAACATTGAGTAGGGGAGTTGGGATATCATGTTGAGTTGTACAGGACTGTTGGTGAAGCCACTTTTGGAGTACTGTGTACAGTTCCGGTCGCCCTACAGTGGAAAGGATATTGTTAAATTGGAGAGAGTTTAGAAAAGCTTTATCGGGTTGTGGCCAGGAATGGAGAATTCGAGGTATGTGGAGAGGCTGGATAGGCTGGATCTTTTTTCACTGAAATGTCGGAGGTTGAGGGGTGACCCCATCATTTTTTATGAAACCATGTGTGGTATAGATAAGGTGAATTGCAAGGGTCTTTCCCTAGGTCAGAGGAGTTCAAAACAATGGGGCATATTTTTAAGGTGAGGGGAGCAAGATTTAAAATAGTCCTGCGTGGCAATGTTTTTCCACAGAGGGTGGTTTGTATGTAGAATGAATTGCCAGAGGAAGTGGTAGATGCAGATACACTTACAACATTTAAAAGACATTTGGACAGGTACATGGATAGGAAAGGTTTAGAGGGATATGGGCCAATTGCAGGCAACTGGGACTGGTTTAGTTTGGAAAAATGGTGGTCGGCATAGATGGGTTGGACCAAAGGGTCTGTTCCTGTGTTGTATGACTCTATGACTGTACAGGAGTATGGAAATTTGCATTCTTATTCTTTCAAGATCTGAATCCCCATATGGAAGATGGCACACAGAGCACAGTAGAACAAAAAACATTCCTTTAGCAACTGAATTCAGAGAGGAAATGGGCAAGGCCTTGGATCACAACTCCTGTCTGTTTCAATGAGAAAGTTTGGGCGTGGTAACAAGATAAGGGAGCAAATATTGCTTTGAGAGATAACAAGAATGTTTATCAGAATTGGTGAAAGGTTTTTCATTTGTTAAAGAAGTATTATTGATATGTATCCAGAAATCTGACCACGTAGCCCCCTATTTCTCAAACCACAACTGGCCTTCTAAATAATATGGTGGACAGGAAATAGTCACTCTTACTAACTGGATATGGATTGCCAACCATGTTTGCATAGGAGATTGTGCTGACACCAGAAGATTATGTTCCAATAATTTTAACAGCAGAAAATGTTAATTAGTTAGGACCATGTGTTTCTTGTGAGATACCCTTTCTAACTCAAACCATTATTCACGATGAATAGAACATGCACAACATCAATCGTTATTCGGGAAAGGACCCCACTCTCATTAATGAGGAGATAAGAGGAGCAAAAGAACATTTAGCGAAGCCCCAGCAAACAAATCCCATCCTGGCCATTACTATAACCCCCTGACCATTGATTTTACAAATTCCCACCATGGTTACAGAACTCTCAGCCTCAGCCACAGCCATGCCATCTGTAGTCACTACCTGTCAGCTCTTCTGCAGATTTCTTGCCCTATTGAAACATCATGGATGTCTCAGCCTTCACCATTTATGTACAGGAACTGCATCCTTTGACCTACAAATGTGTTTGAATTCCTGGGTCAAAATATTCATACACACAGACACTCATGTGCTTCTGCATAACTGTAAAACTAAAGAGAAAGTTTGGACTATTGCCTGGTACAGTTTATTGAATGTCTGGCTCTGAGCAGAAGTGGTGGTGGTGGTCCTAACAAATGGCCAGAAGGCCAAGAATGACTGGGTATTTGCAAGGACTGGCCTCTTTACCAGGTGTCAGCTTTGAGACAGCTGAGCCTTTCATGGAATCATAGAATCCCTATTGTGTGAAAGCAGGCCGCTTGTCCCTTTGGGGCCACACTGACCCTCCAAAGAGCATGCCACCCAGACCCATCGCCATCACCCTATCCTGTAACTCTGCATTTCCCATGTCTAATCTACATAGCCTGTAATCCCTAGTTACTATAGGCAATTTAGCATGGCCAATCCACCTAACATGCACATCTTTAAACAGTAGCTACTTACCTCCATCAGAAGGTTGGCAGCAGCAGATCTATGGGTCTACTTACACCAGAAACAGTGAGAAGTGTGCCTGGAAGAAGAAGACACCATGAAAGCATATCTATCCCCAACCAATGAGGGTGGTAGTGGTGAATGAGTATGGATAGAATGCTATAATGACATGAAGGAGGACCCTCTTGGGCCAAAGTATGTCTGAATATGTGGACCACCCCCAGTGTGGATCAACAATGAGTTTGCTTGAGTTCAACTGGTGGGCATCTCATGTAGAGGAGGTTTTCCCACCTATCTGGTAAAATGCCAGCAGTAACATCAAAAGTCTTCAACATGAGTTGATGGTTAAGAGCCCAATTAGCCTCTGGATAGCAGGGCTATGTTACACCTTCCCTCCAGCCAATTAAATGGCAGAGATGGGAAGGCAATGAACACTCCAACCTCACCAACACCCAGCCTCCTACCCTTTGCCTTCTTTTAGTGTTTTACAACCTCTCCACAACCCACTCTGCCACTTCCCAACCAATCCTTAAAAGGCTGGTAAAATCCAGCCCTCACTGTTTGTGCTATGTCCAAGTTTGGTTATCAGTGATTTCATTGCACTCCTGCCCTATTACAACTGCACATACACCAATTGAACTTGCATGCTGACATCGAGCAGTAAATTATGTTCATTTTTAATATCAATAGCCTCTTAGTTTATTCAGCTGTGGTGTCTGGAATTACTCCTACCGTACTTACTCCCCACAACCGCACTAGTTAAAGCTCTGAAAGACTACTTTAATCATTTTTATGGAGTTTGTTTTAATTTACAGCTCAATACCACACAGTGTGGTACTGAGCCATTCAATCAAGACAGATCAATTCTTGGTCTGTGCGCAACTGTTCAATTTCAGCTCGAGTGATGATTGGAGGAGGGGTCGTTAAGAAGGTACAACAATTAACCCTCGCAGTGGTGTGGATACATTTATGAACCTTGAGACTATCAAGGCCACAATGGAATGTACACTGGCAAGACAAAGCCTGTTCCTAGTCCAACATGTCTAGCTGGGAATTTCTCGTAAGTATTCCTGTTGTTAGTTTAGGTAATTGCATTGGCATCAGAAATTGTGGCTGGATTAAGCTAAGGACTGAATATGTTCTTGAAGTTTCAGTGCGTCCAAGGACAGAATCAATTTGGCTAGAGCTAAAGAATAATAAAGGTGCAATTACTTTGCTTGGTGTAATCTGTAGACCACCAACTAATGAGAAGAATGTAAAGGGATAGATCTGCAAGAAAGTTACTAGAGAGGAGCAACAATCATACAGTAATTATAATAAGGGCTTTAATTACTCACATATAGACTGACAGAAGTGGTATACAGGGAAGTGTGTATTAGGTATTCCTCAATTGTGTTCAGGAGAACTTCTGGCTCTGGCTCTTCAGAATGTGTTGCTTGGTTCTTGGGAGCAAGAGGCCAAGTAAATCAAGTGAAGTTGAGGGACTATTTCAGAGAGAGTTGTCCTGGTATCACCAATTTTAGAATGACAGTGAAAAATTGCATTGGTAAATCCAAACTGAGAATAATTAAATGGCTGTGAGCCAACTTCAATAGGGGCCAGAATGAGCCTGGCCAGGAAAGGCTGGAATCAAAAGTTGGAGAGAAACACAGTAATGGAACAATGCATTACCCTCAAAGAGGTGATGGTTCAGATGCAGTAACACAATCAAATCCAAAGCACGCTGTAAGACAAAGGAGATAAGAGATGAGTGAAAGAAAAAAAAGTGTGCTTATGGCAAGTGTTAGGTAATAAATAGAATTGAGAACCAAATTGATTACACAAGGTCCAGCAGGAAAGTGAAAAAATAAATGAGAACCAGAGGTGGATAATGAGAATGACCAATAGGCAACAGAGTTGTAAATCCCAAAGTCTTCAAAAGCACATCAAGGATGGTAAAAAAGGAGGAGTAGGGCTGATTAGGGATCAAAATGGAGATTTACACATAGGCATGGTTAAGGTGTTAAATAAACACTTGGCATTTCTTTGTCTGTGAGTCAGATGCTGCCAAGACAGTCGTGATAGAGGAGGAAACTCAGTCACTAGAAGGGTTTACGCCCTTGGTCAAAAAGGTCATAAAGATAGATCCAGAAATTACAAACCAGTCAGACTAACTTTGGTAGTGGGGTAACTGTGAGAAAAAATTAAATGGAATAAAATTAATGCGGAGAAATGTGGGTGGATTTGAAAGAGCCAGATTGGATTTGTTAGGAGAAAATGTCTAACAAACATGCTAGAAGTTTTTAAAGAGTTAACAAAGAAGGTTGATGAGTCCAAGTTGATTGCTTTAATGTGTATTGACTTCCAAAAATCATGTGATACGGTGCCACACAACAGAAATGTAATGAAAGTTATAGGTAATAGAATAAAAGGATCAGTAACAAAATGAATACAATGTTGGCTGACAGATAGAAAACAGACAGTAGTGATTTGTAGAGCTTTTTGGGGATGGAGGCAAGTTTAATTGAAGCATCAAAGAGTGCATTGGATGATTATTTAAATAAGTAAAATGTTCAAGACTATGGGGAAAAAGCAGGAATTTGGCATTAAAGTCAATATGCTCAGGCAACAGTGGGACTTATGGACTGAATGGCCTTCATCTGCACTATCTGTGATCCTGCACGTGTTACAAGATAAATTTTATGTATTTGTCAGCCCCATTACATGGCTTCATAAAGATTATAAATCATAGGAACAGAAGTAGGCACTCAACAGATTGAGTTTGCTCAGTCATTCAATGAGATCATGGCTCATTTGATAATCTTCAACTCCACTGTGCTGCCTTTTCCACATAACTCTTGATTCCTTTACAGATTAAAGCTCCATCTATCTCAGCCTTGAATATACTTAGCGACACAACCTTGACAGCCCTG
Source organism: Hemiscyllium ocellatum (assembly GCF_020745735.1). NCBI lineage: Eukaryota > Metazoa > Chordata > Chondrichthyes > Orectolobiformes > Hemiscylliidae > Hemiscyllium > Hemiscyllium ocellatum. The sequence goes on from NC_083436.1 coordinate 14,859,894, forward strand.
TGCTGAAAGGAGAAGTTCCTCTTCGCTTCTATCTTAAATGTTCAGTCCATTATTCTGAGATTATGCCCTCTGATCCTAGATTCTCTGACAAACGGTCAAACCTTTCCACATCTAACCTGTTGAGGCCACCATCACAAATGCCCAGAAATGAGCTTGGTGGCACCAAAAGGAGGTTCAATTATTTGCAGTTCATCACAACAAAGGAAGTAGGGCTCTGGTGTGGCAAAGTTAGGGAGACAGCACTATGGAGTGCCAGAACACTAAACCCACATGGAAGAGGTGATATGGCCAAGTGAGAATCAATGCACATTATCCAGCACCAGACCTCAAAAGTGCCATGATTTTTCTCACTATTTTAAAAGCTTTAATGTCTCCTTCCACATTGAATCTGACAGCTGTGCACCAGACTGTTTAGGTTCAATGATCACCATATTGAAAATACCATTCTCACCCTTCCAGGCCCATTAACAAGTTCTTCAAAGAGTTTAGCAGGTCTTCAAATAATTAAAGGGGAGCAGCTTCCCCAATCCCTCCTCCCTACCTTCACTGGGTAAATTGGAGTACACCCCAGAGACTTCAGGATCCAGTGCCACTTTGTGGGAATGCAATTTTCAAATCATACCTGTGTGAAATTGAAAATCCAGCCCAGACTTTATACCACTCCTCTCGCAAAGCTGACATTATAAAGCAAGTGGAGACACCAGAGAAATAGCTGGCACTTTCTCTTGTCTCTATGACCTCTTTGTCAGCTTTTATTATTTTTACTGAATGCAAAAAAATGAAAAAGAAAAGCAAACTTAAAGTTAAACATTAAAGAAAAAAAGCAAGTAAGAGGCAGAGAAAAAAGTTTACAATGTGAACAAAATTAAGTGTTTGATTTATTTTTCACACCTAACCCCATTTCAACTTAAGCACCAGGACATTGAAACAAGTGCAATTGTGTGAAGTAGAGTCTTTGATTTTCTGATTGAATTTACTTGCAATGTTTAGTCACTGACAGATCTAGGTGCAAAAGTTCTCTGAAACTAGCAGTAGGCTCAAGGTTAAAAGATTAAACCAGAGTTAGCGTGAGTGAAATAAATTATATTGGGAAATGTGTGAATCAGTGCAATAATGATCTGAACCAAACTAGCACTAAATTGAAAGTGACAGATAAAACAAATAACCTATCAACTTTCAAAAGCATTAATTAGTCATAAATCAATGTATGTACAGTGAATGTTGAACATAGCTTAAAGACAAAGCAGAACAGCAGATGAAAAAGTGAAAAATGGAGAAAGACTGCTGAAACCTGTAACTCTTGAGGAATTTGGGAGCCTTTGTGCATGAATCACAAATAGCTAGCAATACTGGGGCAGAATGAAAGCAAAATGGAATGTTGGCCATTCTGTCACAGGGAATGGAGTATAACATCTATAGCTGACGCTATAGAAGGCACTAATCAGACTACACAGAACACCGTGTAAGAAATGAGGTCTGCAGATGCTGGAGATCACAGCTGAAAATGTGTTGCTGGGCAAAGCACAGCAGGCCAGGCAGCATCTCAGGAATAGGGAATTCGACGTTTCGAGCACAAGCCCTTCATCAGGGCACGAGCCCTGTGCTCAAAACGTCGAATTCCCTATTCCTGAGATGCTGCCTGGCCTGCTGTGCTTTGCCCAGCAACACATTTTCAGCTATGATCTCCAGCATCTGCAGACCTCATTTTTTACTCGAAGATTTTAACCTACTGCGAATCCTCTTGCAAGGATGCCTTCCTTGAAGAAGCTCTCTTCCTCCCTCTACAAGGATTTCAGTGAGTCTCTCTCTCACTGCACCCCCCCAGGTCATCTCCTCTGCACAGAAACTCTTCAGCCACGTTCTCAAACAGACCCGTTACCACAGCCACATCTCCTTCCTCAGCACCTGCCTAAGGAACCGACTGATCCCACACGGACTCCGAACTACATTCCAACCAACAAAATTTGGCCTAACCTGCAATCTCCTTCCTGACCTCTCCGCCCCCACCCCACTCCGGCCTATCACCCTCACCTTGACCTCCTTCCACCTATCCCACCTCCATCGCTCCTCCCCCAAGTCCCTCCTCCCTACCTTTTATCTTAGCCTGCTTGGCTACTCTCTCTCATTCCTGATGAAGGGCTTGTGCTCGAAACGTCGAATTCCCTATTCCTGAGATGTTGCCTGGCCTGCTGTGCTTTGACCAGCAACACATTTTCAGCTGTGATCTCCAGCATCTGCAGACCTCATTTTTTACACAGAACACCGAGAACAATTTTGGTCCCAAATCTGATGTAGTTAAGTAATTGGGAAAAGACCTAGCAGATGGAGTATTGTGTGGGAATTTGTGAGGTTATGTATTTTGGCAGGGAGAATAGAGGAGCTGAATATTATTTAAATGGAGGAAGACTGCAGAAAGCGACAGAACAGAGGGAAACCTTATGCATTAGCCCACAAAAAAAGCTAGCATCAAAGTTCAGCAGGGGATAGGGAAGGCAAATAAGATCAAAAAAAGAAATTGCTAGAAAAGCTCAGCAGGTCTAGCAGATTGTGGAGAGAAATCTGTGTTATATTTCGGGTCAAGTGACCCTTCCTTTCAAGATACTGCAAGACCTGCTGAGCTTTTCCAGCAATTTCTGTTTTTGTTTCTGATTTACAGCATCCACAGTACTTTTGGTTTTTACAAAGCAAATAGAATATTGGACTTTGTTTCAAAGGCAATGGAGCATAAAACGAAGCAGGTCATGTTAAAACTATAAAAGGCACTAGTCAGACCTCACCTGGAATGCTATGAACAGTTTTGGTCCCATTATCTAAGGAAAGATATACCGGTATTTATATAGTCCAGAGAAGGGTTGCAAAATTGATCTGAGGTATGGAAAGATTCTCTTATGAGGTGAGGTTGATTAGATTGGTCTTGTATTTGTGAGATTAGATTATCTACAGTGCGGAAACAGACCCTTCGGCCCAACCAGTCCACACCGACCCTCCAAAGAGTAACCCACCCAGACCCATTTCCCTCTGACTAATGCACTAACACTATGGGCAATTTAGCACGGTCAATTCACCTGACCTGCACATCTTTGTGACTGAGGGAGGAAATGCATGCAGACATGGGGAGAATGTGCAAACTCCACACAGACAGTCGCCTGAGGTGGGAATTGAACCCAGGACCCTGGTGCTGTGAGGCAGTAGTTCTAACCACTGAGCCACTGTGCCACCCTAGTTTAGAAGAATGAGAGGAGATATATTGAGCCATATCAGTTTCTTAAGGGTTTGTTGTCAGGGTGGCTGTGGAAAGGTTGTTTCCCCCTTGTGGAAGAGTCTAGGCACACAGGGCATAATCTCAGTTTGAGGGGTCATCCAATTAGGACAGAGATGAGGAGAATTAATTCTTTCAGGGTGTAACTCTGGAATTTTTTACACCACAGGACTATCCAAGATGGGACATTAAGTATATTCAGGGCTGAGATGGACAGACTTTTAATCAGTAAGGGAATCAAAGCTATGAAGAAAAGTCGAATTGAAGAATATCAGATCAGCAGACTTGATGAGTTGAAAAGCCCACTTCTGCTCCTACGTCTTATGCAGCATTCACTCTCATTTATATTCTGGCTCTGTGAATCATTAAGGTCCATTTATAGGACCAACTTCCAGAACCAGAAGTCAATACTGCAATTGGTATGCCGACCTGTCACTGTGTGCAAACCCTTGGAGAGGATCAAAGCATTACCGAAACCAAATAAGGTCTTGGTGTGAATTTCCATGATAAAAGGTAATGGCAGAAAATACACTGGCTGCATCTTGTGGTTTGCCATTGACACTTTGTGGTGAGTGAACTTCATGGTTCAGGGCAACTCACTCACATAATCTTCCATTTATCCCTTAATTAAGATGCTGATGAGTTGCTGACAAAATCTCCTGATGAGTGAGGGAGGAGTTCTTGCCAGTGCTGGGACTTTTCAGCTTCCACACCTCTGAACGCCACAAGTAAAACCCAACTGCGCATCACGTCCGATGGCACAGGCTAGGAATAGCTCCACAAGTAGTGGGGGTTGGAGACGAGTCACTGAGGATGTGTCCCAGAAGAAAGGGAAACTTGCTCCCTGTTCCAAGGACAAATTTCTGGAGGTGTTGGATTACAGAGTGCTAAGAAAGGAGGTCAACCCACTTCTTAGCTGACTGTCATAGGGGCCATGACCCCAGATACAACAACAATGGACAAATATTAGGGGAGACATTGGTAAGATGATACTGTTACTGGACTGGCAATCCAGAACACCGCGCTGAATGTTCTGGGGCTATGGGTTCGAAACCCATCATTGCTATTGGTGAAACTTGAATTCAGTAAAAAAAACTGCTGCGAATGTTGACTATCATAAAATCTCATCTGATTATTTAATGTCCTTCAAGGAAGGAAATATGTTGTCATCACCTCTTGTGGTGTGACCCTAACCCTAGCCCTGGCCTTTAGGGCCTTCTGTGGCAATGAATTCCACAGATTCATCAGTCTCTGGCTGAAGATGTTTCTCCTTATCTCTGTGTTCTCAGAGTATTTTATATATTTTAATAAAATTACTTCTCATTCTTCTAGACAGTAGCAAGTGTCGGCTCAAGATGCCTACACTTTCCCCATTGGGCAACTCCTTCATCTCAGGAATCGACTGAGTGAAACATTTTGAACCACGTCCTATACAAATAGACCACAAATAAAAGGTCATAGAGTCATTCAGCACGAAAGCAGACCCTTCGCTCCAACCAGTCCATGCCAACCATAATCCGAAACTAAACTATTCCCACTTGCCTGCACTTGGCCCATGGTCTTCCAAACATTTCTTATTCATGTACCTATTGAAATGGCTTTTAAACATTGGAGCTGTATCCACATCCATTGTTTTCTCAGGAAGTTCATTCCACACACGAGCCATAATGTGTAATAGAATTGTCCCATGTATCTTTTTAAAATCTTCCTCTTCTCACTTTAAAAACATGTCCCCTAGTCTTGACATTTCCTACACTAGAGAAAAAACACCTGCCATTCACATTAACTAATCCTCTTATGATTTTATAAACCTCTAAAAGGTCACCTTTCAACTTCCTATATTACAGTGAATAAAGCCCCAACCTTTCCAGTCTCTCCTTATAAGTCAAACCCTCCATTCCCAGCAACATCCTGGTAAATTTCTTTTGAACCCTCTCCAGTTTAATAAATCCTTCCTATAAAAGGATGATGAGAATTGGACACGGTATTCCAGAAGAGTCAACAGAAAAGGATGTAATAGAGCTACCACCTTGGTAGATGGATAAGACAAAGTCAGATACTTCAAGAGAACTATGTTAAAGAATGAATATTTTTGGGAGTAATATATTAACATGGATTTGAATCAGCTAACAAGCAGGAAAAGGAGGACCAGATTTTCATGCATCAGATCACACGGGAGACGTCTGGATATAGTGGATAGGATCCAATTCAGGATTCTTACTCCCATTCCTAGCACTGGCAGTTTTCACAATGTGAAATAAGGGTATGGATAACGTGGCCAAATCCCTCCCTCCAAACCGAGTTAGTTCCATTCTATTGTTGGCCCCAAATTCTTAGGCAAATTTTATGAATTTAGATCAGCTTCTCCAGGACAGGTGGTTTTATTCCCCTCCAAGATAAAAATTGCAATCATTGCTGAAAAAAAAACCATTCACTATATTTAAATTCTTGCAATGACTTAACCCCTTTTGAAAGCAAACATTGTCATAGTTGTAACCCCACGTCAAAGATTTTGCAATCCCTTGGAACTATCAATCAAACTGTGAGCTGGCAGGGGCCCCACAATGATAACAATTGGCTGTGAAATCAGTCATCCAGCACATAAGCTATAATGCTAGCCCTCAGGTTTATTTCAATTAACAGAGCGAAATTACAAAAACTGTCCTTTTTTTAATCTTTATACTCCCTTTCAATTTAAAGTGCAGGAGACATAAATGCCTCGACAGATTGATAATTCTAAGATGCCTTAAATGGTTTATTAGTTTCAATAGGATTTCAATTCCCTGACAATTCAATGAGCTTAAGCAATTGGAATGCACATTCATGTCCACTTTCAAAGGGCATTTGCTCTCTCCTGAGGGATATATCCATTCCCAAAGAGTATCTTACTTTTCCCAAAGCTGTCCCTAAACCTATTCAAATGGGTACCTTATTTCTCTGAGAAAGCTCCCTCTATCTCTAAACAACTCCAGTAATTTTACACCTTCTCTTGTACAATGCAAAGCCTATGGGCTGTATTTTTTATATTCCACAAATGAAAATTGGATCTGTTTGAAGGCAGATACACTGTGGCTTGCTCCATGAACCATGGATTGCATGGCACATAAAGTATCACCAAGTATAATTTGGATAAATGTGAGGTTACCCACATTGGTAGTAAATACAGGAAGGCAGATTATTATCTTAAATGATGATAGATTGAGGAAGGAGGAAGTGTAACTAGACCTGGACATCCTTATACACCAGTTATGAAAGTAAGCATGCAGCTGCAGCAAGAGGATCATAAAGTCATTGAGTCATACAGCATAGAATCTGGCCTTCGGCCCATCACATCTATGCTGACTAACAACACCAAATTACATTAATCCTATTTACCTGCACTTGGTCCATAGCAGACTATGCCTTGGCATTTTAATGCTCGTCCAGATGCTTCTTAAATGTTGCGAGAGTACCTTCCTCCACCACCCTCTCAGGTACCCGATTCCATATTTCTACCAGTCTCTGAATGAAAAAAGGTTTTTCTCAGATCTCCTCTAAACTATTTACTCCTTACCTTAAACTTGTGCCATCTGGTCTTCGATACACCTCCCATGGGGAAAAAATTCTCACGATCTACTGTGTGCTTAACTTTGTAAATCTCAATCAGATCCTCCTCAGCTTCCTCTGCTCTGAGGAAACCAAACCCAACTTATCCAGCTTCCCCTCACAACTGAGACTTATCATCCCAGGCGCCATCTTGGTGAACTTCCTTTGCACCCTCTTCAGTGCAATGACTACCTCCTGAAAATGGGGCGACCAGAACTGCATGCAGTATTCCATCTGTGGCTTAACCAATCTTTCATAAAGTTGTAATGAGACTTCCTTGTTCCTATATTCTACACAACAGCTAATGAAGCAAGTATCCCATTTGCCCTCTTCACCACTCTGTCTGTGCTGACACCTTCAGGAATATATGAACTTGTACACTCTTTGTTCCTGAGTATTCTCTAGGAATCCATCATTTATTGTATGTATCCTCCCTTATTGGATCTCCCAAAATGCATCACCTCCGACTTATCAGGATTAAATTCCACTTGCCACTGCTCTGCCAATTTATCATCTGATGTTGTTAATATAAGTAATGAAAAGCAAGGGTCCCAGAACTATTTCTTGCAGTATACTCTGGTCACAGGCTTCCAACAACACTCTACCATCAGCCTTTGCCTTCTAATTGCAAGGCAATTTTGGATCCAGTTTGATAACTTGCCTTGTATCACCTTTTGGACCAGCATTCCATGTTTACCTTGCCAAAGACCTGACTGAAGTCCATGTGAACCATGTCAACTGTACTCCCTCATCTACGTATTTAGTCACCTTTTCAAAAAAACTCAACTAAATTTGTCAGGCAGGATTACTCTCTAACGAATCGATGTTGACTATCCCTAATCAATCTGTACCTTTCCAAGTTTTAGTTAATCCTGTCCCTCAGATTTTCTTCCAATCATTTCCCAATCACTGATATCAAACTAACCGATCTGTTGATTACCCAGCCTATACCTTCTGTCCTTCTTGAACAAAAGAATTGCATTAGCTATCCTCAAGTTATCCTATGGCCAGCAAAATATTAAATATCTCCATCAAGGCCCCAGCAATCTCCTACAATACCTCCCATAGCAGCCAGGGATACATCTCATCAAGCCCTGGGGATTTATATGCCTATATGCCTACTAAAACATTTAATACCTCCTCCTTATTAACTTAAATGTGTTCTAGTTCTCCTCTATTCCAACTTCAATCCTGATCTACAAAGTCTTTCCCCTTTGTGAATATTGTTGAGGAATATTCATTTAAAACCTCACCCACATCCTCTGGTTCTACACACAAACTGACAATTTGATCTCTAAAAGGTCGCGACCTTTCCCTGGTAAGCCTCATACTCTTCATACACGAATAAAATGCTTTGGGGTTTTCTTTAATCTTATTTGCCAAAGATATCTCGTGGCCCTTCTTTGTTCTCCCAACTTATTTGTTTTGAAGCAACCTCTAAACTCTCTATACTTGTGAAGGGTCTCCTCTTTTTAATGCACTGTACCTGACATATGCTTTCTTCCTTTCCTTCATCAAACTCCCAATATCCCTTGACATGCAGGGTTTCCTGGACTTGTAGCTCTTGTCTTTCACTCTTTGGGAACATCGTTGCCCCAAATTCTCACTATACTACTTTTAAAAAAGACTCCCAAATCTACAAACATTTAATCCCTGCACCAATGGCGCTTCATAGCAGCAGTGTGCACTATCTACAGTGTGCACTACAGAAATTCACCAACAATCCTTAGACAACACCTTCCAAACCCATGACCACTTCTATCTAGAAGGGTAAGGGCAGCAGGTACTTGGGAACACCACCTCCTGCAAGTTCCCCTCCAAGCCACTCACCACCCTGACTTGAAAATGCACCGCTGTTTCTTCACAGTCGTTGTGTCAAACTCCTATAATTTCCTCCCTACTGGCATTATGGGTCAACCCACAGCAAGTAGACTGCAGCGATTAAGAAGGCAGTTCATCACCATTTTCTCAAGGGCAAATAGGGATGGTCTATCAATGCTGGCCAACCAGCGACACCCATGTCCCACAAATGAATTTTAAAAATTTCAAATGTGGCCTCAACTGCAGGTAGATGTTCCCAATTTATACTTGAAAATGTGTTACTGGAAAAGCGCAACAGGTCAGGTAGCATCCAAGGAGCAGGAGAATCGACGTTTCGGACCTGAGCTCTTCTTCAGGAATGAGTAAAATGTGTCCAGCAGGTTAAGATAAAAGGTAGGGAGGAGGGACTTGGGGGAGGGGCGTTGGGAATGCGATAGGTGGAAGGAGGTCAAGGTGAGGGTGATAGGCCGGAGAGGGGGTGGGGGCGGAGAGGTCAGGAAGAAAATTGCAGGTCAAGAAGGCGGTGCTGAGATCGAGGGTTGGGACTGAGACAAGGTGGGGGGAGGGGAAATGAGGAAGCTGGAGAAATCTGAGTTCACCTCTTGTGGTTGGAGGGTTCCTAGGCGGAAGATGGGGCGCTCTTCCTCCAGCCGTCGTGTTGCTATGGTCTGGTGATGGAGGAGTCCAAGGACCTGCATGTCCTTGGTGGAGTGGGAGGGGGAGTTGAAGTGTTGAGCCACGGGGTGGTTGGGTTGGTTTGTCCAGGTGTCCCAGAGGTGTTCTCTGAAATGTTCCGCAAGTAGGCAGCCTGTGTCCCCAATATAGATCGGGTGCAGCGGATGAAGTAAATGATGTGTGTGGAGATGCAGGTGAATTTGTGGCGGTTATGGAAGGATCCCTTGGGGCGTTGGAGGGAAGTAAGGGGGGAGGTGTGGGCACAAGTTTTGCATTTCTTGCAGTTGCAGGGGAAGATGCCGGGAGTGGAGGTTGGGTTGGTGGGGGGTGTGGACCTGACGAGGGAGTCACGGAGGGAGTGGTCTTTTTGAAACGCTGATAGGGGAGGGGAGGGAAATATATCCCTGGTGGTGGGGTCCGTTTGGAGGTAGCGGAAATGACGATGGATGATACGATGTATATGGAGGTTTTTGGGATGGTATGTGAGAACCAGTGGGGTTCTGTCCTGGTGGTGAATGGAGGGCGGGGCTCAAGGGCGGAGGAGCGAGAAGTGGAGGAGATGTGGTGGAGAGCATCGTCAATCACGTCTGGGGGGAATTCGCAGTCTTTGAAGAAGGAGGCCATCTGGGTTGTCCACTATTGGAACTGGTCCTCCTGGGAGCAGATGCGGCGGAGATGAAGATATTGGGAATATGGGATAGCGTTTTTACAGGGGGCAGGGTGTAGTCTAGGTTAGCTGTGGGAGTCAGTCGATTTATAGTAAATGTCCATGTTGATTCGGTCGCCCGAGATAGAAATGGAAAAGTCTTGGAAGGGGAGGGAGGAATCTGAGACAGTCCAGCTAAATTTGAGGTCGGGATGGAAGGTGTTGGTAAAGTGGATGAACTGTTCAACCTCCTCGTGGAAGCACGAGGCAGCGCCGATACAGTCATCGATGTAGCGGAGGAAAAGGTGGGGGTGGTGCCAGTGTAGCTGCGGAAGATGGACTGTTCCACATATCCTACGAAGCGGCAGGCATAGTTGAGGCCCATGCGGGTGCCCATGGCTACTCCTTTGGTTTGGAGGAAGTGGGAGGATTGGAAAGAGAAGTTGGTATATCATCAATTTGTTAGACAAATTGATGATATACCACGGCTATGGAGAGAGGCAAGAAAATGGACTTAAGGTCAAATCAAATCAAAAATTACTTTAATGGATGACTGAGATGGCTTGTTGGGCCAAACATCCCATTCCTGTGCCTAGTTAATTAGTTTTGAAGACAACAGTAGATTTTAAAAAGGCCAATTTACAAAAGAGTCAAACCTGCCTATTAGCACGGACAGTGTAGCCTTTACTTTGGTTAAATAAATCTTTAAACTATCCTTCAGATAAATAAATATGAGAAAATAAACTGACAATCATATTCTTTTCCCGAAGCAGAAATGGGTACCCAAGCAATTTTAGATCAGACAGACACAAATAGTGATGATTCATCACTTTAAACTCCTGCAAACTCACATACTTGACCTAGAAAAACAAACCAAAGACACAAAGAAGCTCTTCTTACTGAGGCAAAGGGTCTGCCTCCTAAGGCCAAAGATATTTAAAAAGAAAATTGAGAACTTATTTATTTGTACAAATGTTATGACTTGCGAGAAATTCACTATTTGAATAGTTAATCCAAGGTGAGACTAAAGGAGTAGAAAATATCACACATAGACTGTGAAATTATCTTCGCTGGTTGAGCAAATCAGAATGAAATAACAGTAAAAGTTGTAACACCATACTATTAGGATTAGTTACATTCAACCTGAGTGGCAGAAATTATTCAAAAAAACAATGTGGACCTTATAGTTAAGTCTTGCTCATGTTTAGTGACAATGGAGCTCTGTGAAATAGTTTCTGAATGTCAACTAATTTATTTATTAAAGACAACCAACTAGATCTGCTGTCTCCTCGCATAAGGAATTTGATAATCAAATTCAAAATTCATCGTGTGGTTCAGAAGCCAGCTTTGGTGCTTGTGGAACTTGGTGTTTGCACTTTTTGACTTCAGCTGATGTGGAGTGACGTCATTCATGTGGACTCCACTGGATCTTTCATTTTCAGTGAAGTCTGCAGATCAGGAGTCAATCTGACAATCGTTATTCTGAAAGAATAACCAGAAAATGCTGCAAACGTGCCATCTCTCTGGGGATTGGCTCTGGGGGTTTCCCATTCAAAACTGTCCTTGTTTGCATTAACGTTTGTTAACATTAAACCTTGAAGTTTAGATTACTTACAGTGTGGAAACAGGCCCTTCGGCCCAACAAGTCCACACCGACCCGCCAAAGCGCAACCCACCTATTCCCCTACATTTACCTCTTACCTAACATTACAGGCAATTTAGCATGGCCAATTCACCTGACCTGCACATCTGCACACTGCACATCTTTGTGACTGTGGGAGGAAACCGGAGCACCCGGAGGAAACCCACGCAGACACGGGGAGAATGTGCAAACTCCACACAGTCAGTCGCCTGAGTCGGGAATTGAACCCGGGTCTCTGGTGCTGTGAGGCAGCAGTGCTAACCACTGTGCCACCATGCTGCCCACTAAAGAGTTAAAGGTGGCAATAACTGGATATTGTGACCTTCAGATAAAAAAGGTGAGACTGACACTTTATTGATATATAAAAATAAAAATACAATATACAAGCACAAGTGGAATTGTGTTACTAATCAGCTTAGTCAGATAATATGCACAACTAGTGAGACATTAAGAAAGTAATAAGTCGTGAAGGAGGTGGAAATAATTCCCTTCTGTCTTTACCTAATGAAATTAAGATCCTGTCCACTTCCTACTTTTCTATTCTGAAGAAGCATTTGCCCAGGACTGTAAATGAAAATGTTCTTCTCACTAATCCTGACTGGCATCCTATTTCGATAAGCCCAAGGCAGTTTGGACCATTCACATATCAAGTTTCCACTATCTATAATATCCACCTCAATGATACCCTGTAGTATTGAGTTGCATAGTCCTAATAACGCCTGGATAAAAGAGCTGCTTATTTCTTGGAAATTATTAATTGGTAGCTTCCAGTTTTGCACTTCTTCACATGTAGAAACATTCCTTTTGTACTAGGAAAACCATTTTCACAAAAGAGAGATGCAATACAGATATTTGAACCAGAGAAGAGGAGTATGAGATACTGGATTGGATTAGCATAACCTTGGGAGAGGTATTATCAAAGGGCTAGATGATCTTTGAAAATTAGTAATTCTCCAGATCCAGACAAAATAAATCCCTGGCTGTTACGGCAAACAGGAGAAAAGGTAGCAGAGGATTTATTCGGTCTTTCGGAATGGTCTGTGGCTACGTTTGTATGTGAGGGGATTGGAAGATAACTAACATTCCACCATTGTTTAAAAAGGGAAACAGAAATCAGTGTAGTGGTTACAGCCTTGCCTTGGTGCTGGGAACATTTTCAAAACAATTTTGAGGACTCAGATAATTTTTGAATTAAAATTGATTAACCAAAAGGTAGTCAAATGAAATTTGTTAAGGAAATCTAACAAGGGCAGTCAGTGACGGTGTTGTGTTTGATGAAGTCTAATTGGATATTTACAAGGCTTTTGATACAATCTCATGAGGCAAACTGATCAGCGAAGTTGAAGTTCAAGGGCCAGTTGGATCCAAAATTGGTTTGGAAACAGGAAGCAAACAGTAGTGGTCAGTGGATGTTTGTGATTGGAAGGCTGTTTCCAATAAGTCTCCACAGTCTTGCTTTTTCTGATGTATAACAATGACTTGGACTTAAAAGTAGGCATATGAATAAGAAGTTTGCAAACCATCCAAAAATCTATTGTGTGTTGATAATAAAGAAGAAATCTACCAACTACAAGTGAAATGTCAATGGTCTATCAAGGTTTGCACTTGAGAAGAGAAAACAGGACGATGGATAGCAGAATATTGAGAAGTGTTGAACGTCAGAACGACCTAGGGTGTTTATCCAAATCCTTGAAATTGTCTGAGCAAGTAGATAAAGTGGTCAAGCAGGTACATAAAGTACTTGCCTTTATTTGCTAAGGTCAAACCATTAGGCATAAGGCCACAAGTACATGTACTCCTGATCATTACATCATAGGAAGGAGGTGATTGAACAAAAAATGTACAGAGGGCAGTTGAGAGTTAACCACATTGCTGTGGGTCTGGAATCATATCTAGGCCAGACCAAGTAAGGATGGCAGATTTCTTCCTCTGAAGGATATTTGTGAACCTAACTATTAGCAATGGTTTCATGGTCACTATTAGACTCTTACATCCAGATTATTGGTGAATTCAAATTCCACCATCTGCTCTGGCAGTATTCAAAGCAAAGTCCCCAAATATTGCCTGGGTCTCTCAAATAATAGTCTAGTGATAATACAACGAGGCATCGCCTACCCCCTATTAGGATGGCTTCTTTGAGGCCAGTATGATAACATTTGCCTTCTTTCTGCATTCTAAATTTTGATAATTGAAATTCCCTGCTTTTTTCAGATTTTATAGATCTGCATTAGAGCTGCTGCTAATTTTCTCTTTACAAGAGCAAAGGATGCCAACCTATGTACGGGTTTACGATAGACATAATGCTGCATTTCTGATATCCTTATAAATTAATTTTACATCCTCCTAATGGCTCTCTATTCACTTTAGAAAATGACGATTGGAACTGTGCATGGTACTCGTGATACGGCCTTACCAAGGTTTGATATAAGTTTAACATAACTTACTTTTAATTTTAACTCTCCAAAAGCGACCCTAATGAGTGGCTTTGTTTTTATTCCATGGCCTTATTAACAGCATCACCATTTTTAATGACTTGTCATACCATACTCGGATCACTTTGCTCCTCTTCCCACTTTAGATTCTTGTTTTCTTGTGAAAGGCAAGGTTGGTAGGTGTAGGGAATGCTGGATGATGGTTAAGAAAAAGAAGGAAGCATATGTCAGGTTGAGACAGCACAGATAAAGGCTGTAGGAGTATACTTAAAAGGGAAATCCCAGAGGGGGAAAGGGGGCCATGAGATAGTTATGGCAAATATGGTTAAGGAGAATCCAAAGGGATTCCAGAAATACGTTAAGGACAAAAGGGTAACTAGAGAGAGAATAGGGCCACTCAAAAATCAGCAAGGCAGCCTTTGTGTGGAACTGCAGGGGATGAGCGAGATAGTAAACGAGTATTTTGCATAAATGCTTACTGTGGAGAAGGACATGAAAGTTATAGAATGTGAGGAAAGAAGTGGTGACATCTTGAAAAAATGTCAATATTACAGAGGAGAAGGTGCTGGATTCTTAAAACCCAAAGAAGTGGATAAATCCTCAGGACTTAAAAATGTGTTACTGGAAAAGCGCAGCAGGTCAGGCAGCATCAAAGGAGAAGGAGAATCGACGTTTCAGGCATGAGCCCTTCATCAGGAATCCTGAAGAAGGGCTTATGCCTGAAACGTTGATTCTTCTGCTCCTTTGATGCTGCCTGACCTGCTGCGCTTTTCCAGCAACACACTTTTAAGCTCTGATCTCCAGCATCTGCAGTCCTCACTTTCTCCAAATAAATCTTCAGGACCTAATCAGGTGTACCCTAGAACTCTGTGGGAAGCTAGGGAAGTGATTGCAGGATCCCTTGCTGAGATATTTGAATCATCAATAGTCACAGTTGAGGTGCTGGAAGACTGGAGGTTGGCTAACATGGTGCCACAATTTAAGAAAGGTGGTGAGGACAAGCCAGGGAACTATAAACAGGTGAGACTGACATTGTTAGTGCGCAAGTTGTTGGAGGGAATCCTGAGGGACAGGATTTACATGTATTTGGAAAGGCAAGGACTGATTAGAAATAGTTAACATGGCTTTGTGCGTGGGAAATCATGTATCACAAAATTGATTGAGTGTTTTGAAGAAGTAACAAAAAGGATTGAAAGGGCAGAACGGTGGACGTGATCTATACGGACTTCAGTAAGACATTCGACAGGGTCCTCATGGGAGACTGGTTAGCAAGGTTTGATCTTATGGAATACAAGAAGAACTAACCATTTGGATACAGAACTGACTTGGAGGTAGAAGACAGAGGGTGGTAGTGGAGGGATGCCTTTCAGACTGGAGGCCTGTGACCAGTGGTGTACCACAAGGGTCGGTGCTAGGTCCACTGCTTTTTGTCATTTATATAAATGACTTGGATGTGAACATAGGAGGGGTAGTTAGTAAGTTTGCTGATGACACCAAAATTGGAGTGTAGTGGACAGTGAAGAAGGTTACCTCAGAGTACAATGGGATCTTGATCAGATGGGCCAATGGGCTGAGGAGTGGCAGATGGTGTTTAATTTATATAAATGTGAGGTGTTGCATTTTGGAAAGACAAATCAGGGCAGGATTTATACACTTAATGGAAAGTTCTTGGGGAGTGTTGCTGAACAAAGAGACCATGGAGTGCAGGTTCATAGTTTCTTGAAAATGGAGTCACAGTAAATAGGATAGTGAAGAAGTTGTTTGGTATGCTTTCCTTTATTGGTCAGAACATCGAATGCAAAAGTTGGGAGCTCATGTTTAGATTAGATTAGATTAGATTACTTACAGTGTGGAAACAGACCCTTCGACCCAACAAGTCCACACCGACCCGCCGAAGCGCAACCCACCCATACCCCTACATTTACCTCTTACCTAACACTACGGGCATTTTAGCATGGCCAATTCACCTGACCCGCACATCTTTGGACAGTGGGAGGAAACCGGAGCAGGACATTGGTGAGGCCACTTTTGGAATATTGTGTGCAGTTCTGGTCTCCCTCCTATCAGAAGGATGTTGTGAACTTGAAAGGGTCAGAAAAGCTTTACAAGCAAATTGCCAGAGTTGGAGGATTTGATCTATCGGGAGAGGCTGAACAGACTGGGGCTATTTTCCCTGGAGCATCAGAGGCTGAGGGCTGACCTCATAGACGTTTATAAAATCAGGAGGGGCATGGATAGGATAAATAGAGAAAGTCTTTTCCCTGTGGTGAGGGAGTCCAGAACTAGAGGGCATAGATTTAGGGTGAGAAGGGAAAAATTTAAAACTGAACCAAGGGGCAACATTTTCATGCAAGGGGTGGTGCATGTATGGAATGAGCTGCCAGAGGAAGTGGTGGAGGCTGGTACAATTACAGCATTTAAAAGGCATCTGGATGGCTATATGAATAGGAAGGGTTTGGAGCGATATGGGTCAAGTCTGGCAAATAGGACTAGATTAAGTTAGGATACCTGGTCGGCTTGGATGAGTTGAACCGAAGGGTGTGCTTCTGTGCTGTACATCTCTACAACTGTATAACTGTAAATAAGAGACAAAATCATTATTTTCCTTACCCCACACTTACCTGTTTTTAAGGTGTGCTATTCATTATTATATTTTTAGATTTGTGATGTTTATTTATTTTCTCTTTTCTTTTTGAGTGTTTATTATGATTTCCTACTACTGATCTGTCTGATCTACAGTTCCAGAGATATATTCTATCCCACTCCTTACATGGAGATAGAGTACTGACTTTGCCCCAGTCCTCAGTTCTATACTTTTTTTCCTCATGAGTTATTTAATTCAGTGCCTCTGCTACCACTTTTGTATTTTTTTTAATACATGGATGCAAATCATTCAGACCAGGAATCTTATTCCTCCCCTTTCCATTTTAAATGCAGCAAAATTTTGAAGATCTAACAGTCCTGACCACCAACTATGATAGGGCACAGCAACTTTTGCTGTCGAGGGTGGCATTAGTTTCTGTAGACATCCTTACACAGTGCTCCTCTGTGAAGAACCGTTTGTAACTCCTGGGTGGGCTCACTGCACTGTAGTGGTCTTTTCGCCTGTTGTTGCTGCTTATTTTCCTCTCGCTGAAATTAAATAGCTAAAATATTTCCCATCTTCAAATAAAATGTTTACAGTATCCCCTTAAGCTTGAGATTAGATTCCCTACAGCACAGAAACAGGCCCTTCAGCCCAACCGAGCCTCCAGAGTAACCTACCCACTCCTATTTCCCTCTGACTAATGCACCTAACACTATGGGCAATTTAGCATGGCCAGTTCACCTGGCCTGCACATCTTTGGACTATGGGAGGAAACACACACAGACACAGGACGAGCGTCTAAACTCCACACAGACAGTTGCCCAAGGCTGGAATTGAACCAGAGACCCTGGTACTATGAGGTAGCAGTGCTAACTACTGAGCTACTATTGCACCCAAACTGAAAAGCGAATTGAAAAGATTTCTGCTTCTCCAATGCAACATCCAAAGCTATTAATGAACAAACAAGATGTCTAGCAAACGGTTGTTGTGATGTCCCTGATAGTGAGTTGGGGTTGCTTTCAATAACACTGGAAATAGTTACCGGAATCGGCCATGACTTAAGGAAACGTTTTTGAGCTTATACTGACACCGGGTCCTGTTTCAAACCTGTGCTTGTCAGTGTCATTATAACAATGCTGCGTCTCACATTAGCATCATCTGCAAACCAATTCTTTGTCCATGAAAAATTGTAAAAATGTCTATTTCCTAACCTATAAACTGTCATTTGGAAACATATGGAATTATAAAAATAATAAATAAAATATGACCAAGACCACAGATTTCTTTTTGTTTGAATGGAACAGTGAGTGTGAGAATAATATGTGACTCCAAAGCACTGGTACAAATTCTAGATTCCCACAATAAAAACAGTATTTGACTCATTCATTCACCATAAAGCAGTAGTCCAGAAGGTGGCCAAAAGAAACAGCTCACAAAGAGCTAAACATTAAAACTCAATGAGTAGGAAATTGCTAGTTTTCCCAAGAAGGTTCCTCCTTTGTTATGGAATTTTCCAATTCCCTGAATTGTAAAAGGTATTATAAGCCAGGGAAGGTATTCTTATGTTGACTCAACTAATGAAGCAACAAGATTGACAGAAACTGGTCAGATTGGAATACCAATCCCCAGAGAATCAGATCAGCAATCTGTTCGCATCAATTAGGCCCAGTCTCCAGTATTTCAATGAGCTATAAGCCTTGGGAAATGCATTAGAATAATCTGCAATGTATTAACATTCTTATAAAGCTGGTCCAATTGCATGAAACTGCTATGTAAACATTTGCAATTGAAATTTCAATTCAACAATGTATTCACTTATCTGGTGTGCTTGTACACTCCGATTCTCTGTAATCCCAGTGGACAATGGAGTTCCAATGTTAGTTTTAAAATTTACTCGTCACACCTCCCTGAAACACTAACATGTGGGACTATGTTATTCTTTCCCCACAAATCACTCAAAATGCCCAAGAAGAATTCATCCGCTTTCCTTTCTCTCGGTAAATGAAATATCCAAAGTCAACAAAATAAAAAAATCAAAAAGTTAAATAATTTATAATGACATGCTTGGACTTATTAGTTGAGTTGGTTTTTATGCATCCCAGTTAAGTGATTAATTTTTTTTTTATTTGAACACCTGTGCCTTACCCAAAAGACTTGTTGGATTTGATATTTTTGCAAAGAATTATTATTAGCTAAAAGCAGATGGATGAAGTATATTTGTGTGTGTGCATGCTTGTGTGTATATATATATTGAAGGTTCAAATGGTTTCACCTATGACTTGTTAAAAGTTACAAATTTCTAGTGAATAGCACAAACAGTAAGAAACAGAGACAAGATGGTGTGACAGAGGCTTTAAAAGTGTTTTGTTCTGCTTCCTTTGAGAGGAAGAGTTTGGGGTACAAGTGACAAGCAGTCAATGAGCAGATAAACAAACTTGTGAGGCCTTGGGTTTTGTTACAAGGTTGGAACAAAAGAAGCAGCCTGAGTGGGTGTGATCAAGCTCTCACAGAGCCAGGATTGTTAGCTTGCTTTCAGTGGTTGTTGCTGAGATCTCAGCAAGGTTAAAAGGCAGTGAATCTCTCCCAACTTCTTACACACTCTCTCTCAGAATTGTCTTCTGATGTTCTTTCCTTCTGGATTGGAAAACTGTTTTTACAATCATGGACCCCCACAGCTACCTGGACTACATCACCTCTTACCCTGTCTCCTGTAAAAATGCCATCCCTTATTCCCCCACCTGTGCTGCATCTGTTCCCAGGATGACCACTTCCACCATAGAAAATCCCAGACAGCCTCCTTCTTCAAAGACTACAATTTCCCCTCCCACGTGGTGGATGATGCCCTCCAGCAGATCTCCTCCACTTCCTGCACCTCTGCCCTTGAATTCCACCCCTCCCAACGCAACCAGGACAGAACCCCCTGGTCCTCACCTTCCACCCCACCAACCTCCATATACACTGCATCATAGTCCGCCACTTCTGTCACCACTAGGGATATATTTCCCTCCCCATCCCTATCACCATGCCCTTTGTGACTCCCTTTTCAGATCCATGCTGCCCCACCTCCCCCCAGCCAGCAGCCCTCAACCCACTCCTGGCATCTTCCCCTGTCACTGCAGGAAGTGCAAAACATGCGCCCACACCACTCCCCTCATCTTTGTCCAAGGCCCCAAAGGATCCTTCCACATTGGACAGAAATTCACCTGTACCTCCACTAGTGTCATCTACTTGTCCATTGCACCCAATGTGGTCTCCTCTACATTGGGGAGACAGGACGCCAACTTGCAGATCATTTCAGAGAACACCTCTGGGACACCCACACCAACCCAGCTCCACCGCCTCGTGGCTAAACACTTCAACTCCCCCTCCCACTCCACCAAGGAAATGCAGGTCCTGGGCCTCCTCCATCACTGAAACCTAACTATCCAACACCTCATTTCTCCTCTCCCCACCATATCCTAGTCACAAGCCTCCAACTCAGCACCACCCTCCTAACATGTCCATCTTCCTTCCCAACTATCTGCTCCACCCTCCTTTCTGACCTATCACCTTCTCCCTTATCTTCATCTACCTATTGCATTCTCAGCTCCCTCCCCCCAGCCTCACCCCTTCCCATTTTTGTCTCAGCCCTTTCCTCCCCCCTCCCCCAGCCTACAAGCCTCATTCCTGATGAAGGGCTTATGCCCAAAACATCGATTCTTCTGCTCCTCGGATGCTGCCCGACCTGCTGTGCTTGTCCAACACCGCACTCTCAACTATTGCCAAAGGTATGTTTATGGGATGTTGCTATATGGAAACAGTTAGTATTTAGTAGTAAAATAATCTATTATTGCGTTAAGTTTTCTAATAGAGTTAAGATATTCCAAGTTCCACTTTCTTTTGTTGCATTTTAACTACAGTGTTTGAATAAACTGTCAGAAGTTACACGACGCTAGGTTACAGTCCAACAGGTTTATTTGAAATCACAAGCTTTCACGGCTGCAAAAGAGCAGCGCTCCGAAAGCTTGTGATTTCAAATAAACGTGTTGGACTATAATTTGGTGCCGCGTGACTGCTAACCTTGTCCACCCCAGTCCCACACCAGCACCTCCACATCATGAATAAATTGTGTGTTGCTTTACATTGAGTAGGGTTGCCCAATCAAATCGCATCTGGAACACAGTACCTCATATTTACCTTTAGAATAAGAAAGGGTTAAGGTCTAGGCAATCTTCCTAATATATTTTGAGGAAGTCTGCTCTGGTCCATAACAAGTGAGACACAGTAATAGCTGAGCAGGATTCAGCTGGGCAGATGTACACATAGAAATCTCGTATGCCCATTCTTTCTCCAATTCCCTGCATCACCAATTTTTCCTAGGGCATTTATGAGGGCAGACTGACTGTCCAGTTGAAAGAGAAGGAGGCCTGGCTACTCCATGCACTCTCAGCACCAACCTTACCACCCCCAAGGACCACACTTCACCTCACATTCTGACCATCAGGTTGCATGGTGTGAAGGTCAGCTAGCTTCCAACCCCTCTTCAAACCAATATCCGAGAACAAAATGTTTATTTGGATCATAGGAACATAAGAATAGGAATATACCATTCAACACATCAATTCTGCTCAGCCATTCAATTAGGTCATGACTGATACCTACTTCAATGACACTTTCCCACACTATCTCCTTTTCCCACATTGTGAAGAGTCCTTTCTGTTTTGAACCTGCTCAACAATTGAGTTTGCACAGCCCTCTTAAGTCAAGAATTTCAAAGATTCACTATCCCATGAGTGAAGAAATTCCTACTTACCTAAGGATGAGATGGTCTATCTCTTATTCTGAGACTATTCTGAACTTTCCCAGCTCTGAATAACTTTGACATTGGCAAGTCATTTGGAAAAACAAGGTGAGATTGGTAGAAATGGAATTCTCAATGTTGAGGGCAAAAAGCCCAATTCTCCAACCAATATTTTAATGATGAGATAAAAATCTTGGTGACAAGAGCAATAAAAGTCCTATTTGCATCTTCCTGCATGCATTAGCATGCCATTATTATCTAAACCTGTCCACATGTATATACAGTTTCCAATGCTCCCCACCATCAGACAGGAACTGGATGGCAACAGTTCCCCAATATGAAAATCAGAGCCGGTGCATGCTGACAATTGTAACTTGTCCCTCTGGTTTAGGTAGCCATCACCGATATCCCAGGGTATGCTTCATGACAGCAATCACCTCTACATCTGGTACATTGACATTGGGCATGGACCAGTTTCATCACATCCTCACAACACATCCCCAATTCAATTCCAAGACACACTTCTCCAATTCAATGCTGCACTTTGGGGCACACTGGCACCAAACATTGTATGCTACTGCCAAGAAACTTTGTGCATAGGGACACGCATTGCATCTCAGAGCTTCTTGCTTGTTATTTTAGCACCCACACTCTTTACACCTATTTGGATGCTCACCTTTCCTGCCTATTTTGTGGTCTGTCCCTTAGGCCAGAGCATCAGCCAGTGCTGTATGTGAACGTTACACATTGATCCACTGAGTAGAGTACAAATCCTGGTTTCAATCACTCTTGACTATATTATGCAAGACGCTGAACCAATCTCACTAAAGGCTTTGAGAAACAAGCAATGCATTTTTGTACCAATGTACCAAGGAAAAATTCACCTTGGTAGCAATCACCTTCCATGCATCGATAGACTGCACATGGTGTAGGTGCTGCTCACTTCACGGCTTATGTCATAAGATCTCACGGTAAGGTTCTGTACCTTCATATTTGTAATGGGAGCTAAAATGACCTTTGCTCACACAGCTGATGATGAACAGTGAATATATCTTTACAAACTTGAAAATGGATTGACAATGATGTGCCCTTGGAAGACATTCTCTTTCCTTCCCCTCCTATTATGTTTCAGTACAGTCCCAGGTTCTGTGGTTGGGCTGGAGAGAGTCCACACTGCAGTGGAATATGTTGGCCTTGGAGCTTTGGTTGGCCACTGCAAGGGCATTTGTTTCTAGAGGGTTCAGGCATGTTGAGTGTGCCCAACCGAATGACAGATACAACCTCCCCACCTTCGATATCCACAGGGTTGAGAGTGGCAGGGCACTGCAGAGGTGGAAGGTCCAGCTATCTCTTGAGTGTCATGAAAGGAAACTTCTGGGGGAAGGGGGAGGGAGAATCCTCCTCTTCCTGGTGCCTACTGGCAGCAACCTGCCACCTTGTGAAGAAGGGACACCAAAAGTCTAAGGAGCTCTAACAATGCTGAGCTCCAATGGTTATGGAGATAGAGTACAGGTCTGTGTGCATTTCCAGCAGACACTGAGTATATTCAACCTGACATTCTATGGCAGCCTCCATGGAGGTAGGCAGACACTCACATACTTGTGGCAGCAGGATACAAATAGTATTCAGCAGGATGTTGCTCATGCCCCTACACATCAACAGCACAGAGTAGAAACAGTGGACAATGTCAAGCTCCTGGGAGTGGTCATCCACAACAAACTTTCTTGGCCTCTTCATGTGGACGCACTGGCTACAAAGACAGGCAGATAAGGAAATTTGGCAGGACGGTGAATACCCTTGCAAACTTTTATAGGTGTGCCATCGAGAGCATTCTGTCTGGATGTATGACTACCTGGTATGGCAACTGTACCATTCAAGATTGGAGACGGTTACAGAGAGTGGTGAACTCAGCCCGAACAATTGCAAAGGCCAACCTCCCATCTACAGAATCCATCTACCAGGCCCGCTGTCAAGGAAAGGCCATCAGATTCTCAAAGATCCATCCCACCGTGGCAATGTTTTTGTACAATCTCTACCATCGGGGAGAAGATACAGAAGCCTGAACACACGCACCAGCCGGTATCAAAACGGTTTCTATGCTACTGTTGTTTAGAATATTGAATGGACCCAAACTCTTAACATTCGCCTGTACCTTTGTTTTTGTTTTGCTGTTATTTACCTATTATTTACTTATCTATGCTACTTAACTCTGTGATTTGCCTGTGTTGCTCGTAAGACAAAGTTTTCACTGTGCCTCGGTACACATGACAATAAATTCAAATTAATTCAATTCAATTCAATATTGGTAGAGTACTCTAACCATTGTGTCAGTTTGCCCAATGCCACCAACAAACCTTCCTGGTGCTACTGTGTCTGCTGAGCATTTGTATGAAGCTTGTTGACATCTCTCCTGCCTAGGGCTGAGCTGATGCCTGCTTCCCAACAGTCCTCCAAAGGCCAGAGACTTACGGAGAGGTGACAATAAAGTGCTGACTGGTATGTGCTCCTAACTCTAATCTGGCTGAAGTATCCATGGAGGTGTCCATATCTGAGGTGGTGCATGGTGCTGGGCATAGCCTTACATCCTCTGAGAAACCTTTACCTTCATTTTCAGAGGTGGAGGAGGAAATATCTTACACGGCCACCCTCTTGATAGCAAAAACTATGCAGATTTCCCTGGTGCCTGTAGGAGACAAAAATACAGAATGATTCCTTGAGCATGATGAGAGTGTAGTCAAGGTGACAATAATCAGGGAACAGCAATAGACAATGATTCTTACTTCATTGCTGGGACATGGAGTTTTCAGCATCGCCATATAAACAGTCATGCTCACCCGACTAGGTCAGCAGATTCTCCTCACAGAGAGTGAGAAGTCAAGGGAGGAAACCCCACTATCCATCTTAGCTCTCTCTGTCCTACTGGGGACAAGCCCACGCAGATACAAGGCAAACAGGCAAAGTCCATGCAGACAGTTCTAGTCCAGAATTGAACCTGTGCTCCTGGTGCTGTGAAGTAACAGTGCTAACCACTGAGCCACCAGAAATGAGAGACTGAGTGAGACAAAAGTGGGTGACACATTTATTCATGCCAGTGCTGTTGGAGAAAAAGTGGTGAGGTCACCCGAGGGAGTGAGTAGGCAGCACAGAGGGTTAGTGTTCTGGTGGATTTAGGTGGATGAGTGAGAGTGAGGGAAGTTGTTGCATGCAAAGAACAAGGAACACAAAGTCTGTTAAGGAACCATGTCTTTGAACAACCGTTGAACCAAAGAAATACATTATTAAAACCCTCCAGCATAACCTTTTCCAATCTTTATATGGAAAGTTTACTTCCCCATTTTTGGCATTTTGTCCTTGCCTTCCTTAGTGTTTGCCTTCCTCACTGTTAACTTCCCATCTTCTCTCCACTGCCTCATCTTCAACTTTGATCTTGACCCTTCTGTCCAAGGATTAATCCAGGCTCTGCTTCCTTGTGGAAAGCAAGCTGTCAATCAGATTCTCTCAGATCAGAAAAGGCTGAAATAACAAATCAGCCATTGGGCATTCATAACAAAAAAGACGCAGAAAACCATTAAAGCAGCTTCATAAAACATACACACAGGAAGATGTTATTATTTCCACTAAATTATTACTAACAAAACTTTTTGCAGTGGCACTGGGCTTCAAAATACCATTGATTTTGTCCAAAAGTATTTACATCTTGCATATGGACATTTAAAAATGAGATTGATTCCTGTCGGTAAACTAATAGTCCCTGAAGGTAGTTTCAGCCCACCATAATACTCATATCATTATGTTGACCCCATAGTAGACCTTTGTGCAATAACATTTAAATAACAATTGCTATATATGGTTGACAGCTGGAGGGTTTTTTTAAGCATTAATGGGAAGTGCTTAATGTTAATTACTTTCATCAGCTTTCAAACAGTTTCAATTTTTGAACCGTTTGCTTTATTTATTAATGTGAATGAGAAGGACAACAGTGTAAACATGCTTGCAACATGCAGATACATCTGAATTTTACACAAGGTTGACTCGAGAGAGAATAGCTCCCCTCAAAGATCAGCAAGGCGGCCTTTGTGAGGAGCCACAGGAGACGGGACAGATACTAAACAAATATTTTGCATCAGTCTTTACTGTGGAGAAGGGCCTGGAAGATATAGACTGTAGGGAAGTAGATGGTGAAATCTTGAAAAATATCCATATTACAGAGGAGGAAATGCTGGTTGTCTTGAAACGCATAAAAGTGGATAAATCCCCAGGACCTGATCAGGTGTACCCTAGAACTCTCTGGGAAGCTAGAGAACTGATTGCTGGGCCTCTTACTGAGATATTTGTATCACCGATGGTCACAGGTGAGGTGCCGGAAGCCTGGAGGTTGGCTAATGTGGTGCCGCTGTTTAAGAAGGGAGTAAGGACAAACCAGGGAACTGTAGGCCAGTGAGCCTGACCTCGGTGGTGGGCAAGTTGTTGGAGGGGATCTTGAGGGACAGGATGTACATGCATTTGGAAAGGTAAGGACTGATTAGGGATAGTCAATAGGGAGAAACAATATCCAACCTGCTGGACATACATAACAGACAACAGGACGTTCAACCTATTAACAAAGACGGCATACTTAAACTACTGGACCTGTGCCTCACAACACACTTCACATTCAACAGCCAGATATATGAACAAATCAACGGAACACCCATGGGCTCACCGATCTCCGGACTCATAGCAGAAGTAGTAATGCAAAGGTTAGAAAAAACAGTTTTAACGCAATTACAACCCAAACTCTGGGTCAGATATGTGGACGACACCTTCGTAATCATTAAAAACACAGAAATAGAGAACACACACCAGATCATCAATGCCACACTCAGAGGAATCCGATTCACGAGAGAGGAAGAAAAGGACAACCAGCTCCCGTTCCTAGACGTGATGGTACAGAGAACACCGAACGGAGAATTCACCACAAAGGTATACAGGAAAGCCACACACACAGACCAAGTCCTGAACTGTGAAAGCAACCACCCCAACACACACAAATGAAGTTGCATCAGGACATTATTCAAAAGGGCCACAACACACTGCAGCACACCAGAACGACAAAAAGAGGAAGAAGAACACCTATACGAGGTATTCACCAAAAATGGATACCCGCGCAATTTCATCAACAGATGCCTTAGGGAAAGACAACGAAATGAGGACATGCCACAACCCAAAAGACTGGCCACACTCCCATACATCAGGAGCATTTCTGAACTGACAGCCAGACTGCTGCGACCACCAGGACTCATAACAGCACACAAACCAACAGCCACGCTCAGACAACAACTCACCAGGACAAAGGACCCGATACCCAGCATGAGCAAAACTAACGTAGTGTACAAAATCCCATGCAAGGACTGCACAAAACATTACATAGGACAAACAGGAAGACAGCTAACAACCCGCAACCATGAACACCAACTAGCCACGAAACAACACGACCAGCTATCCCTAGTAGCCATACACTCAGATGACAAACAACATGGATTCGATTGGGACAACACCACTATTATAGGGCAAGCCAAACAGAGAACAGCCAGGGAATTCCTAGAGGCATGGCACTCATCCTCAAATTCTATCAACAGACACATCGACCTAGACCCTATATACCGGCCACTGCAGCGGACAGCAACAGACAACTGGAAGTGGCATATTCAAACCACTATAAATGCCGGAGGAATCAGCACAGAAGCACTTCACAGAAGGCTCCCAAGCACTGAGGATGTCACCTAGAAAGGGGACGAAACGTTTGCAACAAAACCTCCCAGCTCTGCGAACAGAACCACAACAACAAGCACCCTAGCTACAAATCTTCTCACAAACTTTGAGTAGTCAACATGGCCTTATGCATGGGAAATCATGTCTCAGAAACTTCACTGAGTTTTTTAAAAATGTAATAAAGAAGAGTGATGAGGGCAGAACGGTAGATGTGATCTAAAGGAACTTCAGCAAGACGTTCAATAAGGTTCCCCATGGGAGACAGGGAATACAGGGAGAACTTACCATTTATAGTGTCATAGAGATGTACAATATGGAAACAGACCCTTCGGTCCAACTTGACCATGCCAAACAGATATCCCAGCCCAATCTAGTCCCACCTGCCAGCACCTGTCCCATATCCCTCCAAACCCTTCCTATTCATATACGCATCCAAATGCCTCTTAAATGTTGCAATTGTACCAGCCTCCACCACTTCCTTTGGCAGCTCATTCCATACATGTACCACCCTCTGTGTGAAAACATTTCCTCTTACGTCTCTTTTATATCTTTTTCCCTCTCATCCTAAATCTATGCCCTCTAGTTCTGGACTCCCTGACCACAGGGAAAAGAGTTTGTCTATTTATCCTATCCATGCCCCTCATAATTTTGTAAACCTCTCTCAGGTCACCCCTCAACCTCTGACATTCCAGGGAAAACAGCCCCAGCCTGTTTAGCCTCTCCCTATAGCTCAAAACCGCCAACCTGGCAACATCCTTATAAATCTTTTCTGAACCCTTTCAAGTTTCACAACATCCTTCCGATAGAAAGGAGACCAGAATTGCCCACAATATTCCAACAGTGGCCTAACCAATGTCCTATACAGCCGCAACATGACCTCCCAACTCCTATACTCAATACTCTGACCAATAAAAGAAAATATACCAAACGCCTTCTTCACTATCCTATCTACCTGCAACTCTACTTTCAAGGAGCTATATTGACTCAAAGGTAGAAAATAAAAGGTGGTGGTGTTTTTCAGACTGGAGGCCTGTGACCAGTGGAATGTCAAAAGGATTGGTGCTGGGTCCATTATTTTTCATCATTTATACAAATGATTAGGATATGAGCATAAGAGGTATAGTTAATAAGTTTGCTGATGACACCAAAATTGGAGGTGTAGTGGACAGCAAAGAAGGTTACCTCAGATTACAACGGAATCTTGATCAGATGGGCCAATGGGCCGAAAAGTGGCAGATGGAGTTTAATTTAAATAAATGTGTGGTGCTGCATTTTGGGAAAGCAAATCTTAGCAGTACTTACACACTTAGTGGTAAGGTCCTGGGGAGTTTTGCTGAACAAAGAGACCTTGGAGTGCAGGTTCATAGCTTCTTGAAAGTGGTCGCGGATAAATAGGATAGTGAAGAAGGCATTTGGTATCCTTTCCTTTATTGGTCAGAGTGTTGAGTACAGGAGTTGGGAGGCCATGTTATGGCTGTACAGGACATTGGTTACGTCACTGTTGGAATATTGCATGCA
The DNA here is from genome assembly GCF_020745735.1 of Hemiscyllium ocellatum. Classification (NCBI taxonomy): domain Eukaryota; kingdom Metazoa; phylum Chordata; class Chondrichthyes; order Orectolobiformes; family Hemiscylliidae; genus Hemiscyllium; species Hemiscyllium ocellatum. The sequence continues at coordinate 14,888,590 of NC_083436.1, forward strand.
ATTCTGGTCTCCTTCCTATTGGTAAGATGTTGTGAAACTTGAAAGGGTTCCAAAAAGATCTACAAGGACGTTGTCAGAGTTGGAAGTTTTGAGCAATAGGGAGAGGTTGAATAGGCTAAGGCTGTTTTCCCTGGAGCGTCAGAGGCTGATGGGTGACCTTACAAAGGTTTATAAAATCATGAGGGGCATGGAGGGATAAATTGATAAAGTCTTTTCCCTAGGGTGGGGGAGTCCAGAACTAGAAGGCATAGGTTTAGGGTGAGAGGGGAAAGATACAAAAGAGACCTAAGGGGCAACTTTTTCATGCAGAGGGTGCTACGTGTATGGAATGAGCTGCCAGACAAAGTGGTGGAGGCTGGTACAATTGCAACATTTAAGAGGCATTTGGATGGGTATATGAATAGGAAGGGTTTGGAGGGATATGGGCCAGATGCTGGCAGGTGGGACTAGATTGGGTTGGGATATCTGTTTGGCATGGACAGATTGGACCAACGGCTCTGTTTCCATGCCGTACATCTCTATGACTCTATGACTTTATGTCTGAAATGCTGAGTACGTGTATTGCATAAATCCAGTCCGCATATTCAGTGCAATTTAATAGAGAGCTTTGTGTTACTCCTTTGTGGAGGACTGTGATATGAAATGGCCAGTGGCAGATCTTCCCCTGAATCAAGGAACCAGAGGCTGATCAATATCCAATACAATGAGTGTGATGATAGCCATTGGCGATGACCCAGGATCAGGCGATGAGCCACATGATAGATGATTGAGGACAAGATATGAGTTATGGGAGCAGGGTATGGAGAGACACCCCCTTTCTAATGTTGTGTTGGTCAATCAGCACAAAGTGCCTGATGACAGTCTGGATCAGACCCCACACTCAGGTTACACCTTGAGAACCCACAAATGAGCCAATGTTTTTCTTTACAAACCCTTGACAACTGCCCCACCCACCTCTGGAAGACAGAAAGCAGCTGGGTAAGGCCCTAATTGCCCACGCAATGGTCTCAATTGGCAGTAGGATGTGAATGCCATCCCAGATTTAATCATGGTCAAGCTGAGAAGGTGGTAGGTCCCCATCCAGGACACTCCTGTTGTTTGAACTTGTTTTGATTCCAAACGCATTTCTGGGAGGGTGACGTATAATCACTAATCCAATGGTAGTCTGTCATTTAGGCAGGATTCACTTCAGTTCTAAAGCTTGTCTTAACACACCTACGTTCTGAAAATGACAGTTTGTAAACAAATAAAACCGTGAAAGTGTTAACTATGGATATTTAGCTGTTTTTTCTATTTTATTCCATTCAGAAACCACATTACCTAAGCATGGTGGAAATCACGGGCTGAGTTTTCTGTTAAATGTTGGTTGCTTAGCATTGGACTCACCTGCAGTTTCTGTGCATGTCTATGCCCTCAGCTCTCCTCTCCTACCAGTGCCAGGCAATGGCCTCCTAATGATCTGTGTCTGCACTCGCTGCCATATCAGGAATGACAGGCAGGTTCTCAAGACCACAGTCCCAATTAAAGGGCCCAATGGCAACATCAGGTCAACATGCTGACCAGGAAAGGGGGAAAGGTGCTGATGCCAAGATGAAGGCACACACAGCTACCGACATGGTAGTCTTTAAATAGGACTACTATTAGAGCCATAGAGGTTATAGGACACCACTCTGCAAGGGCGGAGATGGACAATGTTGCAGCTCTTCATCCCAGTCGTCCTCACATTGAGCCATAAAGCGTCTATGTCTAATGGCCAATGAGCCTGCCACTGGGAAGCCATGTGAATTGAGGTAGCAGCCTTCACAGCTGGCATAGATTTCAGTCCTATGGCAGTAAAATAGCAACATAATTGGCCATGCTAAATTGACTGTAGTGTTAGGTGCATTAGTCAGGGGTGAATGTAGGAGAATGGGTCGGGGTAGGTTGCTCTTCGGAGAGTCGGTGTGGACTTGTTGGGCCGAAGGGCCTGTTTTCACACTGTAGGAAATCTAATCTAATCTAATCTAATCTAAAAATTGTAAAATGGTTTGATTAGATTTATTACTATAACTAAAGTACAGTGAAAAGTGTTGTCATACATGCCTTATAGGCTCATTGTTCTATACAAGTGCATTAGGAATTCCTGAATCAGCCTGAATTATTCAAATTGGCAGCTCCACGAAGCAGGGAGCAAATGCAATTTCATGGAAAAAGGAAAACGGAGCCTTCCCTACAAAGTTCCCTATATTTTCCTGGCTCCCATCATGTCACAATTCAACTCACTCAAAGGGTCAGGGGAAGTCAATCCCACAATAACTCATCTGCAAAGCAAGACCATTTGATGTCCTGAAGTAAAACGCTACAAAGGATCTCTGTTTCCTCCATGCAATCCCAAAGGAAAACTTCACATTTATGTAAACTTAACTGAATGAAATGGAACATTATCGTCTGGGTTTTAAAGTAGTCTGAGTTAAAGCAGAAATTGTGTTGCCCAAGCAAGTTTCAAAATAAAGAATGGAAGCCAATTATCTGCAACACCATGCGGGCAAGATGGGCTTCGAAACTGGGAAAGCTATGAACAAATTATTAGTATGTACTTGGAATGCAGACCACAGATGAGTATTTGCCTATAATAATTTTGCAATCATATTCACTTATCTGGCTTTAACTGTGGATGAATTGTAACTGTGGATGACCTGAGAACCTCTTGAGATTAATAAACACAGAAGATTCTTCAATCAGCTTTTCATTCACAATAAAAGTAAAATTAACAATACAAAGAAAAACCCGAAAAACTAAATAAAAGGCCTAAATAAAAGCTTCACAAGTAAGGCCCATACTTTCAGATCACAGAACAAAATACAGGAAGACTTGCAATTACATAACATCTCAGAATTTCCCAGAGTGTTTCACATCTAACAAAGTAGGCTTGAAATGTTGTAATATAAGGGCGTGGTATACTTCACATCAACATTGGTGGAAAAAGCTTTGGCTTATATCATATTTCATCTGAACAATACACTTCTGACAATGCAGCATTCCCACAATACTGTGCTGAAGTAGCTACAAAATTTTGTGCTTCCCTGGTTTTTAATTTGAAGTTACAATTTCCTGTCCAAAGGTAAAAGTACTACAACTAGCTGTAACCAACAAAACACAGTAAACATAGAAGCATAGAAAATAGAAACAGGAATAGGCCATTCGGCCCTTCGAGCCTGCACCACCATTCAATATGATCATGGCTGATCATGCAATCTCAGTATCCCACTCCCGCTTTCTCCCCATACCCATTGATACCTTTAGCTGCAAGGGCCATGTCCAGCTCCCTCTTGAATATATTGAGTAAGATTGAACATTTCTATAACACTGGAGTTCAGTATTTCAGCAGTACTTTGGAAACATATTCTGCAATTCAATTTGCTTTTTTGTACAGAAACTAGTCCAGTTGCTCCAGTTCACAAATGCCCAGAACTAATAGATCCAACTGTCACATGTGTGTTCTGGACAAGGACGCTGAGATTATTAAAAATTGAGAAGGCAATTTAAGGTCATTTTCAGAGTGATTCTCTCTGCTTATATGATTTCTGCAAACATTTCTCATCTGCTCCATAAAGCAATTTAAAAACTAGCAATGTGTTCAGTTGGCTGACTCAGACATAGACTGGCAGTAAGTGCCAACTTAGTCTTGGTCAGCACTGTGTGCTAATGCATCGCAGACTGTTCTGACTGAGCCTGCTTGTAAAAGCACAGGCTCTAAAAATATTGGCACTTGGCATCACTGGCATTTTAATGTTTCTTTAAATTATGGATCTGTAAAAGATTGGAGTGAAACTAATTTGCAGGAACTCTAGCTTGATTTTAAAGGGATGGGGAAAGAGTGTTGTGCAAGAATAGTGCATAGACATTGAGGCTTGGCTGATTTGACAATTCCTTATGGAAACACATTATTTGAAATATTAAAATTATGTGAGGGACCCAGATCAGATCATGCCACATTTATGCTGTGATCCCAAAGGAGATCTTCAAATTATATATCAGACTGGTAAGGGGCCAGAGTCATTTATTTTTAAAGTAAACAAAAGGGCATTCCATGAACTTTCTAAGAGGACAAGCTACAAAATTGTACAGTTTTGAACAAATAAAAATACTAATCTGCAAAGTGTAAAGCGTATTTTTAACATAAAATGGTCTTGTGGTACACATAGATAATATATTGGATTTAAAAATGCATTGTGATCAAGAGAGATCCTAGTGATTTCTCAACAACATTAATGACACAGGCGGTCATCAAATCTTATTAAACTAATCAAAATATTACAATGCTTTGCTGATCTGGCATTGCAATTCCCTCACGCACTGTTCTGTCATCTACTGCCCCAATGACTATTTCTGTCCTGGTCAATCAGATTGTATGGTGTGAAGGTCAACTAGCTTCCAAGGTCAGCTGGTCTTTGATCTAATCAGTGACTACTAATCTTTATTTTAGTATTTCAGATATTGATCCAGTATCTGCGAGCATGCTACACTGTGAGATAACAATCTTAAGCTGGTTGTTAGTGTAATTCTTCCCATGGTTGGGATTATTTAGCAATTGTTATCCAATTGTTCAACCATGTCTAATGTTGGTATTGTGTTTTGAGTTTTATAAGCATGCACTTGTTGAGTATGGTCTGTACCTTGCTTGTTGCATTAGGCTAAAAAGATATGTGTTTTTTTTTCATATGGGTCCACCAGTCTCTAAGACATATATTCTAATACCTAGTAACAAACTGGCATTGAAATTCACCCATGTGATTATCATACATTCATTTGTGTGAAAATGCATAATGTCTTTTTGGCTTGACAGTAGCATTTGGTTAGTGGAAATCTCCACTCATTTCATTAACATATAGTAACAACATAGAACAGTGCACACTAGAAATTACTTAAATTAATACATAGAGCCCTCTTCTTTGCAGAGAAGGAACATGTGCACACACAGTGCCTGTTCCTTCTCAACAAAATAATTGATGAAAATTCTCTGGTTCATTTCTCAGGGAAATGCCTTCATCAATCAGAATCAACCTGCCTTGTCAAACGAAGTTTGATAGTTAACTGTCAGTCATCATCTAACTGGTGCATTGTCTACTACTCAGGATCCATTTGGCAACCAATCAACACTCATACCTCATAACGTTCCCCTTACTTTAGTATTACAACTGTAAGGCAGAAAGATCTACACAGAATTTCCAGCAATATTTAAGTGCTTTGTTTGTTACATAGGGTCCTGTCTGACCTGTTTCAGGCACTGAGCTATATACAGTCTGACATATATACAATTGGCAAGGTCAAGCCCCTTTCTAATTTCAAATTTTATTGTGACCAGTGGACAAATAGCTCAAAAAAAGGCATCAGTTTAGCCCCCTAACTTGATCATAACAACAGGTTTGATCCAGCAGGAAAGTCCCTCTACACAGGGCTCAGACTAAATTGCAATCAGGTTTCAATTATGTTTTCAACCAACCCTGCCTGTTCAAAGGCAGGTGCACACTGCCTCTGGTGCCTTGTTCCCTGTTTAAAAGTGTAGGTTAATATCAGGATCCAGCAGGAAACTAATGGGATCATAGCAGCCAAATTGCTACTCGTACTTTCACTCCCCCAATCAATTTCTGGCAGACCAGGGGATTTAAGATCGGAACCTCTGTGTTTGAGTAACCTAGACTGCACCAGATGCTGCAAATCTTGTGATTGCCACAGAGTACAGTGCACAAATGGTTTCTATCCCTTTCCCTGTTCCCACAGTTGGTGGCAAAGGCTCAAGCTATGAGGCTAGAAATAGCAATTTAAGAGGAACATTCTGTACAAATCTTTAAAAGTTAAATTCTTATATTTATATCCATATTAAAAACATATGCCATTCCTTAGTTAAGTGCTCCAAATCCCTTTTGAATGCTTTCCTCTCCTGAGTTAGATGATAGTGAGAGAGGTGCCCTCCTCCAAATCCTTCCTCAATAGTGTCCCAAGAGACATCCTTGAACATTGAAATAGTCACTGTTCCCAACACTAACTATTTCCTCCTAACATAACCTTTCAAAGAACTGCTACTGTCAGCCTTTCTGTTGATTTCAGTTTCACCTTTCACGTTCCAGCATTGTGATGCCATTGGGATGAATATTAAACCTTCTGGGACTACCATTAGCTGCAGGGATCAGAATATTGCTGACTAAAAAGCATTGCTCCATTGTTAAGGATTACACTTTGAAATGGTAGTGCGGCACATATTTCTGTTTCATGTTCTTCACGTACATTTGTACAAAAGTCAATTTGAAAATCTAAGAATTTTTAATCCTTTAAGTTTTAAAATTTGTAGCTAACAATGGGAAGTGTACTCAGAGAATGTTATGATGCCATTTGTTCTTTGTTACCCTGGCCTTCGTAGGATCATTCGTATCACCTAGCTCCTTCATTGGCTTTCTTCAAGCCTCCCTAGGGGTTGTAATCCAGCCAGTGCCTGGGTTGTACTAAAGTCAGTGCAGGGATCATACTTCATGGAAATGGGGATTGTGCTACAGTCAGTGCAGGGAGATGTTCCAGTCAGTGTGGGCACTGTATTACAGTCAGTGCAGGAAGACGTTCCATTCAGTTGGGGACTGGATTACAGGCAGTGCAGGGAGATGTTCCAGTCTGCGCATGGACTGTATTACAGTCAGTGCAGGGAGATGTTCCAGTCAGCATGGGGATTGTATTACAGTGAGTGCAAGGAGATTTTACAGTCAGTGTGGGGACTGTATTACAGTGAGTGCAGGGAGATGTTCCAGTCAGTGTGGGGACTGTATTACAGTCAGTGCAGGGAGATGTTCCAGTCAGTGTGGGGACTGTATTACAGTCAGTGCAGGGACATGTTCCAGTCAGTGGGGATAACTGAGACATGGCTTCAAGTGGACAGGACCTGGGAAATTAATATTCAAGGCCATACATCCTATCGCAAGTACAGATTGAGGGCAGAGGGGGTGCGGTGGCCCTGTTGGTAAAGGATGATATTCAGTCCCTTGTGCGGGGTGACCTAGAATCAGGGGATGTAGAGTCAGTATGGATACAGCTGAGAAATTCTAAAGGTAGAAAGTCCCCAAACAGTAGTATGGATGTAGGGTGTAAGTTGAATAAGGAGCTGAAATTGACCTGTCGCAAAGATGTTACTACAGTTGTTATGGGGGCATTTCAACATGCAGGTAAACTGGGAGAATCAGGATGGTATTGGACCTCAAGAAAGAGACTTTGTGGAGTGCCTCCGAGATGGATTCTTCGAATAGCTGGTGCTGGAGCCTACCAGGGAGAAGGTAATTCTGGATCTGGTATTGTGCAACGAACCAGAATTAATCAGGGACCTCAAAGTGAGGGAGCCATAAGGAGGTAGTGACCATAATACAAAAAGCTTCAATCTGCAATTTGAAAGGGAGAGGGTACAATCAGTAGTGACAATATTTCAATTGAATAAAGGGAACTATGGAGTTATGATGGAGGAACTGGCTAAAGTTCAATGGTGCAATACCTTAGCAGGGATGACAGTGGAGGAACAATGGCAGATATTTCTGGGTATAATGCAGAAGATGCAGGATCAGCTCATTCCAAAAAGGAAGAAAGATCCTATGAGGAGGCAGGGGTGGCCATGGCTGATGAGGGAAGTTAAGAAACATATAAAGTCAAAAGAGAAAAAGTATAACACAGCAAAGATGAGTGGGAAAACGGAGGAGTGGGAAGCTTTTAAAGAACAACAGAGGATTACTAAGAAGGAAATACACAGAGAAAAAATGAGGTACTAAGGTAAACTGGCCAAAAATATAAAGGAGGATAGTAAAAGCTTTTTTAGGTATGTGAAAGGTAAAAAAATGGTTAAGACAAAAATTGGACCCTTGAAGACAGAAACAGGGGAATATATTATGGGGAACAAAGAAATGGCAGAAGAGTTGAATTGGTACTTCAGATCGGTGTTCACTGGGGAAGGCACAAGCAATCTCCCTGAGGTAACAGTGGCTGAAGGACCTGAACTGAAGGGAATTTATATTTGCCAGGAATTGGTGTTGGAGAGACTGTTAGGTCTGAAGGCTGGTAAGTCCCTGGGGCCTGATGATCTACATCCCAGGGTACTGAAGGAGATGGCTCGAGAAATCGTGGATGCGTTGGTGATTATTTTCCAGAGTTCGATAGATTCAGGATCAGTTCCTGAGGATTGGAGGGTGGCTAATGTTGTACCACTTTTTAAGAAAGGTGGAAGAGAGAAAGCAGGAAATTATAGACCAGTTAGTCTGACCTCCGTGGTGGGAAAGATGCTGGAGTCAATTATAAAGGATGAAATTACGATGCATCTGACAGGATAGGTCAGAGTCAGCATGGATTTATGAAGAGGAAATCATGATTGACTAATCTTCAGGAATTTTTTGAGGATGTAATTCTGAAGATGGACAAGGGAGATCCAGTGGATGTAGTGTACCTGGACTTTCAGAAAGTCTTTGATAAAGTCCCACATAGGCGGTTAGTGAGCAAAATTTGGGTGCATGGTATTGGGGGCAAAGTACTAACTTGGATTGAAAATTGGTTGGCTGACAGGAAACAAAGAGTAGTGATAAAATGCTCCCTTTCGGAATGGCAGGCGGTGACCAGTGTTGTGGCGAAGGGTTCAGTGATGGAACCGTAGCTTTTTACAATATATATGAATGACATAGAAGATGGTATTAATAGTAACATTAGCAAATTTGCTGATGATACTAAGCTGGGTGGCAGGGTGAAATGTGAAGAGGATGTTAGGAGATTACAGGGTGACCTGGACAGGTTAGGTGAGTGGACAGATGCATGGCAGATGCAGTTTAATGTGGATAAATGTATGGTTATCCACTTTGGTGGCAAGAACAGGAAGGCAGATTACTACCTAAATGGAGTCAAGTTAGGTAAAGGGCAGTACAAAGAGATCTGGGTGTTCTTGTACACCAGTCAATGAAGGCAAGCATGCAGGTACAGCAGGTAATGAAGAAAGCTAATAGCATGCTGGCCTTCATGACAAGAGGGATTGAGTACAGAAGCAAAGAGGTTCTTCTGCAGCTGTACAGGGCCCTGGAGAGACCCCCCCTGGAATATTGTGTGCAGTTCTGGTCTCCAAATTTGAGGAAAGGCATTCTGGCTATTGAGGGAGTGCAGCATACATTCACGAGGTCAATTCCTGGAATGGCGGGACTATCTTATGTTGAAAGATTGGAGCAACTGGGCTTGTATACCCTTGAGTTTAGAAGACTGAGAGGGGAATCTGATTGAGACGTATAAGATTATTAAAGGATTGGACACTCTGGAGGCAGGAAACATGTTTCCACTGATAGGTGAGTCCCGAACCAGAGGACACAGCTTAAAAATAAGGGGTAGGCTAGTTAGGACAGAGATGAGGAGAAATTTCTTCACCCAGAAAGTGGTGGGTGTGTGGAATGCTCTGCCCCAGAAGGCAGTGGAGGCCCAGTCTCTTGATTCATTTAAGAAAGAGTTGGATAGAGCTCTCAAGTATAGTGGAATCAAGGGTTATGGAGATAAGGCAGGAATAGGAGACTGATTAAGGATGATCGGCCATGATCATAATGAATGGTGGTGCAGGCTCAAAGGGTAGAATGGCCTACTCCTGCACCTGTTGTCTAATGTCTATTGTCAATTGTCAGTGTGGGGACTGTATTACAGTCAGTGCAGGGAGATGTTCCAGTCAGTGTGGGGACTGTATTACAGTCAGTGCAGGGAGATGTTCCAGTCAGTGTGGGGACCGTATTACAGTCAGTACAGAGAGGTGTTGCAGTCAGTGTGGGGACTGTATTACGGTCAATGTCGGGAGATGTTCCAGTCAGTATGGGGTTGTACTACAGTCAGTGCAGGTGCTGTACTGCAGCAGTATGGGATTGAACCTGCATTGTTGGTTTCATTCTACATCAATCTCTAGTCATATTGTATACTGAGCTAGTTGAGCCCCCCCATAAAAGTTTAGATCCCATATTACTTTACAATGTTTGTATGCGCACAGAATCCAGTTCTCACCATCTGTGAATGTCATCTAGTTATGTCAAGGATTGATTACAGATTTCAAGAGACCTGGTAATTGCTATACATTTCCTATTATTGAACATTGGCTTTGAAATATGCACAGACTTGATGTGAGACTTCTAAATAGAACCATCGTTCAGGAGCGCTAGCTGTCATATGATCTTACATTACTGAAGATGACATAAACCCCTAACACTACATCTCCAACCTAGTTGCATAAGGTAGTGGTTAATACCCTTGTTACTTTGGATCCACCTGTTCTATTAATGTCATCTACAGTCAGTGGGTGGAAACAAGATGTCCTACTCTATTGTTCAGAGGGGACAGAGATATCTGTATCAGCTCCCTAAGGTCTGAGAAATTATGCCTGACCAAATGTAGTTGTATTTATTTCTTTTGTGCAATAATACTTAGTCTCCAAATATATAACCTCGTCTAGATGCTCTGCATTGATTATCCACTATGCTAATCACTAGATAAATCAAAACAAAAAACATGAAGGATGATCGGCAGCAGTAAACTGCCTCAAACAAATGCCACATGATGTTAGAGATGGTAAATAAATCATTGCCCTGCGTAATCTCTAGATGCAACCAATCTCTCATCATAAATCAACAAATCACCCACAATGCCGAGATGCCTTCTTTTATCAGTATATTGCCTCAGTATACGATTATATGGCATGAAATGTTCTCAGGTTTGTGCACATTTGTCACCTGACTTTTCTGCTTTTGAATTTCATTTAAACACTGTTGGTGGTAGATACCTGTGGTCAGTGAAAGATATTTCTCCACATCTTTGAAAAAATGTATGACTTCTTGTTTGGGCTTTGTTGCATGAGTGTGTGACAATGCATCCACTGTAAGCTGTCCCCTTCCATTGGATATTTTCAGCTAGAGCATCTCTCAACAATCTCAAACAAAATCAATGCAGTCTTGATGGCACCTTCTAATTTAACAAAATAATCCAGTGTTCGTGCTTTGTCTCAACCGTAAACTGAAGACTTAAGTTATCGTGTGTAAACTTCTCATTACCCCAAGTATTGGCTAATGCCCTCTGTTTCAATTACTGCGAATCTTTGCTCTGCTCGGTCAGAGAATGAGATGCTTTGGGCACCAAAATACTTGTATGTTCCCTGTGCATCCTAATTCAGTTGATGATAAACCTCAGCAACAATCAGTTCTGGATCATAACCAGCCAATATATCGGGTGAAATTAATACCTCCTTTATCGTTTTGAATGAGATTTGTTGGCGTTCTTCCCAGCACCACATTTGATCTTGTCTTAGCAACTGACACAGTGCTAAGAACTTACCCACTTGATTCACCTATCACATAAAGCAGTGGATGTCTATGACATTGAGTGGAGATGGAAAGTCTTTAATCATTCTGGTTTTCTGAGGATCCACTGATTCCTGATGCATGCATTTAAAGAGGTTTTGAAATTCCAACATATTACCTTTAGGCTTGATTAGACTTCTCAATTCCGCTGCTTGTATTGGAATTGTAGATCTTTGCAAACTCTTCTACTTAAAAATGAACAATCCTGGTTCTGAATCAGATAAAAGTTTTCTATGATTTTCCTTCCTTGTATCATAATGTAGTCGTTATTTGTCCCTTGACTGTAGTTTTACGGCTGAAGGAAATGTTGCTTTAATCATGGTTGTGTGTCAGAAAGAATCTAAACCAATTTGAAAGTTGTTTAAAGTCCAAAGACCAGGATTTCTGCAGTCCTGCAGTTTCCATTTGATCCTTTGTTTTATCCTAGCAGCAGCAGCTCACTATGATTAACATCTTAGCTTCTTGAACACAACTAACAACAGTTTTTCTTTTAGTTTCTAAGCTGAGAGTTTTTTGCTGTGACATACAGCTTGACAATCCACTCAGTTCCATTTTCTCAAAATTCAGAAGACCAACTTTCCAGAGAGGACAAAAAAATGTGTCAAAGACACTCTGATGTTCTTCTTGAATCGTGACGGAATTGAATTTAATTTTTGGAGGAGCTTTCTTCTGAGCGTTCAAAATGACAACAATATGTTGATTAGGCAGCAGCTTGCTTTGAGTCACAAAGTTGTCAAGATAAGGCAGATAGTGGTGAAAAGCAAATCCCACACTCAGGATTCCGTAATGTCATGTGCCACAGTGCCCCAATATCCGAAAGCGAATCAATCTGAAAACCCATGACAGAAGCACATGACACTGAGTGGACATCATCCTCAAATCAATGGACAGCCAAAGATCACAGGTCCTTCATCTTAGGCAAGCTCCACTGGTAGTCTGTCAAGAATCCAATTGAAAGTTAATTCTATTAGGAATCCTTAAAAGCGGCCGAGTGGGCTCTCACTGGACCTCCAGTCAACCAAAGAACCCTCATCTCATAGAACATAGCTGAAAATGTGTTGCTGGAAAAGTGCAGCAGGTCAGGCAGCATCCAAGGAGAAGGAGAATCGACATTTCGGGCATGAGACCTTCTTCAGGAATGAGGAAAGTGTGTCCAGCAGGCTAAGATAAAAGGTAGGGAGGAGGGACTTGGGGGAGGGGCGTTGGAAATGCAATAGGTGGAAGGAGGTTAAGGTGAGGGTGATAGGCCGGAGTGGGGGTGGGGACGGAGAGGTCAGGAAGAAGATTGCAGATTAGGAAGGTGGTGCTGAGTTCGAGGGATTTGACTGAGACAAGGTGGAGGGGGGAGGGGAAATGAGGAAACTGGAGAAATCTAGGTTCATCCCTTGTGGTTGGAGGGTTCCCAGGTGGAAGATGAGGCGCTCTTCCTCCAGCCGTCGTGTTGCCATGGTCTGGCGATGGAGCAGTCCAAGGACCTGCTAATCCTTGGTGGAGTGGGAGGGGGAATTGAAGTGTTGAGCCACGGGGTGGATCTCCTTGGATGCTGCCTGACCAGCTGCGCTTTTCCAGCAACACATTTTCAGCTCCGATCTCCAGCATCTGCAGTCCTCACTTTCTCATAGGACATAGAACAGTACAGCACAGAATAGGCCCTATGGCCTTGATGTTGTGCCAGCCTTGTATCCTTCTCTAAGGTCAGGCTAACCTACATACCCTTCATTGTACTATCATCCATGTGCCTATCCAAGAGTGGCTTAAATTTCCCTAATGTATCTGACTCTACTACCACTGCTGGCAGTGCCTTCCATGCACCCACCACTCTCTGTGTAAAGAACCTACATCTGACATCTCCCCATAACCTTTCTCCAATTACCTTAAAATTATGCCCCCCCTGTGATTGACATTTCTGCCATGGGAAAAAGTCCCTGGCTATCCATTCTACCTATGCCACTCAACATCTTGTACACCTCGATAGTGTACCTTATACACCTTTCATCCTTCTTCGCTCCAAAGCAAAAAGCTTTAGCTCCCTCAACCTTTCTTCATAAGGCATGCCCTCCAGTCCAGGCAGCATCCTGGTAAATCTCCTCTGCACCCTCTCTCAAGATTCCACAGCTTTCCTATAATACGGTGACCAGAACTGAACGCAATATTCTAAATGTGGTCAAACCATGATTCTATAGACTGCAGCATAACCTCTCAGCTCTTAAGCTCAATCCCCCTGCTAATGAAAGCCAACACACCATACGCCTTTTTGACAACCCTATCAACTTGGGTGGCAACTTTGAGAGATCAATGCACATGGACCCCAAGATCACTCTGTTCTTCCACACTACTGAGAATCTGCATTTAACCCTGTAAACCGCATTAAAATTTGACTTTCCAAAATGAATCATTTCACATTCTTCCAGGTTGAATTCCATCTACCACTTAATGTATTATCCCACCTTTTCACTTCCTCATCCAAATCATTCATAAAAATCACAAAGAGCACAGGTCCCAGAACTGATCCCCGCAAACACCACTAGACATCGAGCTCCAGGCTGAATACGTTCCATCTACCACCACCCTCTGTCTTCTATCGGCCAGCCAATTCTGTATCCAGATAGCCAGATTTCCCTGTATCCCATGCCTCCTTACTTTCTGAATGAGCCAACCAGGAGAACCTTATCAAATACCTTGCTAAAATCCATGTACACCACATTCACTGTTCTACCTTCAATAACATGTTTTGTCACATACTCAAAGAATTCAGAAAGGTTGGTAAGGCATGACCTGCCCTTCACAAAGTCATGCAGACTATCTCTAATCAAACTATGGTTTTCCAAGTAATCATAAATCCTGTGTCTCAGACTCCTCTCCAATATTTTGCCCACCACTAATGTAAGGTTGACCGGTTTATAATTTGCAAGATTATCCCTACTCCTTTTCTTGAGCAAGGAATAACATTTGATATCCTCCAATCATCTGGTACTACTCCAATGGACAGTGAGGATGCAAAGGTCATTGCCAAAGATGCAGCAATCTATTCCCTCACTTCCTGTAGTAACCTAGAGTTTATCCCAAATGGCCCAGGGGGTTTACCTATCCTTAAGTTTTCAAAATTTTCATCACATCCTCCTTCCTAACATCAACCTGTTCTAGTAGATCAGTCTGTTTCATGCTATCCTCAGAAATGTCAAGGTCCTTCTCAGTAATGAGTACCAAAGCAAAGTATTCATTAAAGACCTTTCCTACTTCCTCCGACTATAAGGGCAAGTTCCCTCCACTATCACTGATTGGCCCTACCCTCACTCTGGTCATCCTGTTGTTCCTCACATAAATGTAAAATGCCTTAGGGTTTTCCTTAATCCAACCCACTAAAGCTTTTTAATTCCCCTTTCTAGCACTCCTAAGTCCATTCATCATTTCCTTCCTGGCTACCTTGTAACCCTCTAGAGCCCTGCTGATCCTTGCCTCTTCAACCTTCAGTAAGATTCCTTCTTCCTCTTGACTAGATGTTCCACAATCCTTGTCCCTCAAGGTTCTTTCAACCTACCATCTCTTCCTTGCATCAGTGGAACAGACCTGTCCAGTACTATCAGCAAGTGCTTCTTAAACAACTTCCGCATTTCTGTCATGCATTTCCCTGAGAACATCTGTTCACAATTTAGGTGCCCCAGTTCCTGCCTAATAGCGTTGTAATTTCTACCGCCCTCCCCAATTAAATACTTTACGATACCATGTGCTCCTATCCCTCTCCGTGACTATGGTAAAAGTCATGGAGTTGTGATAACTACCACCAAAGTGTTCTCCCACTGAGAGATCTGACATCTGGCATGGTTTGTTGCCAAGCACCAAATCCAATATGGCCTTCCCTCTAGTTGGCCTATCTACATATTGCATCAGAAACCCTTCCGAGACACAGCTGACAAAAACTTCTCTATACAAGTTATTTGAACTAAGGAGGTTCCAATCAATATTAGGGAAATTAAAGTCACCCATAACAACAACCCGTTTACTTCTGCACCTTTCCAAATTCTGCCTCCCAATCTGCTCCTCCATGTCGCTGTTGATTTTGGGGGCTCTGTAGAAGACTCCCGATCAAGTGACTGCTCCTTTCCTGTTTCTGACTTCCACCCACTGACGTTGTTGACAAACCTCTCCTCGATGACCTTCTTTTCTGCAGCTCTGATTCGATCCCTGATTAGCAATGCCACTCCCCCACCTCTTTTACCTTTCCTATTTTACTTTTGAAACATCTGAACCCTGGAACATCCAACAACCATTCCTGCCCCTGTAATATCCAGGTCTTTGTAATGGCCACAGCATCATAGTTCCAAGTACTGATCCATGCTCTGAGTTTGTCACCCTTATTCCTGATACTTCTTGCATTAAAATACACACACTTCAATCCACCACACTGACTGCATCTTCACCCTATCAAGTGCCTATCCCTCCTCACAGACTCTCTGCACACTATATCTGGCTGTTCACTACCTAATCCATCATCTGATCAGTAGCTCAGGTTCCCACCCCTCTGCCAATCTAGTTTAAACCCTCCCGAAGAGGTCTAGCAAAGCTCCCTTCCAGGATAATGGTGCCCCTCCAGGTTAGGTGCAACCTCCTTGCACAGGTTCCACCTTCCACAGAAAGTATCCCAATGATTCACATCACTGAAGCCCTCTCTCCTACACCAGCCCTGCAGTCACATGCTCATCTCCTCTGTGAAACATTGTAATGGTGTTAAAATATTGTTAGAAAGCAGTTGGAGTGTAAGATTCCAAAACTACAGGGCCACATTTGAAGTTACTTTGTGCTGTTTTGGGTCTCTTTACCTAAGGCAAGATATTCTTTCCCTAAGGGGAGTTGCAATGAAGGAATACTAGATTTCTTCCAAGAATTGGGAGAGATTGAATAGTCTCAGACTATATTCCTGAAAGTTAGAAAAATAAGAGCTGATCTAATTCAAACATTAAAATTTCTTGAGGGATTTGCCAGGATAGATGTTAAGAACATATTTTCTGGCTGGAGCTTCGAGAAAGAAGATCCCACACTCAGAATACACAGTGCACTATTTAGGACTGAGATAAGGAGAAATGGCTCCTCTAAAAGAGTTATGAATCTTTGCAAATTTCTACCCGAGAGATATGTGGATGCCAATTGCTGAAAATATTCAAAATAAACATTGATAGAGTTTTTGGTACTAATTGAATTAAAGATTATGGTGATACTGCAAGGACTTGGAGTTGAGTGACCGTAATCATGTTGAATGGAAAAGAAAACTTGAAGGAACAAATGGCCTACCTCAGTTTCTATTTCTTATGTTCTCTAAAGCAGGAGAGTTTATTGCTGTTGACCGGCGGGTGTTGAAAGGCCAAGGTTTAGGGTATCATGTGTCTTAGTGGGGGCTTTAAGACACTTATTTAATTATCGTAGTTGATGTTCATGTTTATGGCCATACTATCCATTGACAAAGGCACCAAGACCCAGTACATGATAACACTCATACGGGCTCCTCCAATTTTTCTGAAAGCATTCACTCTGACTGTAATATTTGTCAGCATATTAAATATACTTTGCTGTTCAGAAATATTATCTTCATCAACAGCTTCCAAACTTCAGCATCAGTGTCCAGCTTGGCCCTGTGGTCTTCAATACAAAATTCTTCACTGCTGTACCTCACTCCCTTTGGGAGCTATATATTACCATGGTTAGAGAACTGATTAGCTACCAGGAATCAGAAAGGTAAAATATTATCCAAATGGTGTGAAATTGCAGTCGAGTCAAAATATTATTTAAATAGAGAGGACTAGACTGCATAAATAACAATACGTTACATGCAAATACAGCAACTAATGCGGAGGCAAATGAAATGTTTGCCTTAATACAAGGGGGATGGAGCATAAAAGTGGAGAATTATTTCTGCAATGGACAGGGCATTGGTGAGAAAAACCAACAGTGTTGCATACAGTTTTGGCATTCTTATGAAAGGAAGGATGGTCCATTATATGACGGCACATCCTCTGGAGAATATCACTATTCTCCTCACCCATCTGCTGTATGCTTGAAAAGGCTGTGTGGGAGAAGAAAGACATGAATCAGAATGGTCAATTTAAAAATGTTTTAGGGTGATCACAATGGACATGACCATTCTCCATTTGTCGCTGATATTCAGTCTGCTTAAGTGAGTGGTATGAGCTATGTGGTTTTTGAATACTTAATTCTGTTACTAGGTGAATGGACATCCTTAGATTCTGAGAGGGAATCAAGCTGAGATCTCACTGATAACCAACACCTCCTCCGCTACTGTTAGTTAAGAGATAGCTGGAGACCATTAAACCATAAGAAATAGGAACGGGGTAGACTGTTTGGTCTCTAGAGCCAGTTCCACCATTCAATAGGATCATGACTGATCCTAAATTCCTCACGTCCACTCTCCTGCCCTTTTCCTATAACCCTTAACTCCCCAATTGATCAAAAATCCATCTATCCCAGTCTTAAATAGACCCAAGTATTCTGCATTCACAGTTTTGTGTGAGAAGGACTTCCAAAGAATGACATCTCACTGATCGAAGAAATTTCCCCTCATGACACCCTTTGTTCGGAGGCTATGCCCTCTGGCCCTAGACTCTCCCTTGAGGGAAACACCCTTTCAGCATTTATCCTATCAAGGCTCTTAAGAATCCCTCATGTCTCAATGAGATTACCTCTCAGTCTTTTAAACTGCAGTGAGTAGAGACTTTGGAAGAGCAAATTATTGCAGATGCTGCAATCTGAATTTAAAACAAAATATGCTGGAGGTCACAGTGGGTCAGGCAGCATCCATGGAGAGAAAGCAAACTAACATTTCGAAACTATCTGACTGGCTTCATTTTAAAAATCTTCTCAGCTTACCTGCTGATTTACACTGTTGCCTTAGATACAACTTTCCTTGGGCTACGTTAATTGTGCCTGGCAAGACAATCATTTTGGTTTTTGAGATTAGTACCAAGTTTTTTTTTGTCCTGCAGTCAGACCCTATCTGTCTCAGGTTGTTTGTTTGTTTGTCGATTTGTCAGTCATTCAATGTGGCCATGAACTTCTTCTGGCTTGCTCAGGGTTACTAGCCTTACTATCAACTGAGCTCAGTCAGTTTGAATTCATGTTTGATATCTGAAATTCTATTGGGCTCGCAGGCTAATTTGTCTTCTTGGGGTGAGCATTATTCTGTCACAGAGTCTCAACTTTCCTTTTAAGAACTCTAGAGTAACTTTACACAGGCCCCCGAAGCTCATAATGTTGCAGTGTCTATCTGGCACATCATTTAATTTGATGCTCACCTCCTACTGTTATCACTGCAATTAACAAACTACTTTTATCCTTTTGACTTGACCTTGTCAATCTCCTCTAAAATGGAGATTGAATCATCCACATTCCAGCCAACAGCTCTCAAGCACCCACATTGATTTGATGGAATCATCATCTAATATTTCCGTCCCAATTATCTCTATATGGTTTGTTGGTTTGTTTGACTTCTTAGCCTATCGCATTTGTGAAAAGTGATTTAGCACTGAACAGTTAAAACACTATTTTCCCAAGCTGGACATGCTTTCTTTTATTTTATATGATGGCCTCAACCAATGTTTGCAATTTGTTCTTTGGCCTTGTTCTTTCTGCTGGCCCTTCTGTAGATACCTATTTCTTTTCTCTACATTGTTGCATTTGAGGGGTCTGGGCTGTTTTTCAATATAATGACAAGGCCTAAGCTGCTGATTAAAATAGTATGCAGGTCTGGACTGTTTACTGATATTGTGGGCCAATTCATCTGTTCTGTCATTTCTATATGTTATAGCAGTTGATTTAGCAGCTCAGATCCTCTGTACACATTTATATATTCTTCAAGAATCAGATTCTCTTCCCTTAACAGTCACACAACAATATTAAGATTTTGTATTCCTGAGATAATTCTTTCTCCAATGAGGCTGTGTTTCATGATTCTGTGAACTGTGTTAAAGCATACACATATCCATCAATAAACTATTGAGCTTCGATGTTGAGCACATATAGTTCATATTATATGTCCAATTTAGATTCAAACATGTCCTCAAGGCTTTCAGAATATTTAGTTTGTTTTGCCTGTTCTTCAAAGAGATTTAGGGTGGGAATCCACTTTGGTTTCCACTTATCTCCCCCACAGAGATGGAAATGTAACTGCCCATAGCTGTTCCTGATTATGCATTAAATCTGTCGGAATTCTCTAACTTTGAGTGACAATTTGCCTCATACCATCTTCCATTGTGATCAGCATCAGGAGCAGATAATTTGTATCATGCCTGTGGCCAGTGCTTTCAGCTTTGGCCTACTCCTATGTACCTTTCTGTCGGTTTTTACCAGGTGTCAGTCAACAGGTCTGAACATTCATACAATCCACTTTTAGTAGAACAAAGAAAAACAAAGAAAATTTACAGCCCAGGAACAGCCCCTTCGGCCCTCCAAGCCTGAGCCGATCCAAATGTACCGTCTAAACCTGTCGGTCAATTCCTATGCATCTGTATCCCTCTGCTCCCCACCTACTCTGTCCAGACGCATCTTAAATGAATCTACCGTGCCTGCCTCTACCACCTCTGCTGGCAACACGTCCCAAATGCCCATCACCCTCTGTGTGAAGTACTTGCCGCATGTATTCCCCCCTAAACTTTCCACCTCTCACCTTGAAAGCATGACCTCTTGTTATTAATCCTTCACCCTGGGAAAAAGCTTGTCTCTACCCACCCTGTCTATACCCTTCATGATTTGGTAAACCTCAATCAGGTTCCCCCCCTCAATCTCCTTTTTTCTAGTGAAAACAAACCTAACCTACTCAACCTCTCTTCATAGCAAGTACCTTCCATACCAGGCAACATCCTCTCAAACTTTCTCTGCACCCTCTCCAAAGCGTCTACATCCTTTTGGTAATGTGGCGACCAGACTGTACATAGTATTCTAAATGCGGCTGCACCAATGTCTTGAGCAATTTTAACAGCTATGCTTCAGTACAGCTCTTCAACATGCAATCTCAGCTTCACCCTGACTCCATGCTGCTAGCTCACAAATAATAGCCTTGCTTGTATTCAGGCTTTAAGGAACTGAATGTAAGATATCTGCATCAGAATGTGCTTTATGACAAGCTAGGAAATACATTAGTAGAATTTCCAACCAAATTGCCTTATTCTGTACCTTCCCTTGCTGTAGGGAGGAAAAGAAGGGATTAATGAGTGAAGGTAAAGGAATCTATTGAACAAAATGTTGGAGAGCATTTGTTAGGGTGACTACGCATGTATGGCATGAATGTAACTAAGGAAACCTACAATCCAATCCAACAATGGACAATGGCAATTATGAAGTTTGACAGAATTATTCTGGTCTAATAGTCTGGGAGCTCAAGGAAGGTAACCCACATGATTCCTGTTGATGTAACTTCTACAATTTAGAGTTAATTTTTAGAAGTGGTACATTAAGTTATACATAATAAAAGAAAGGACATAATGGTTGGTTGACTTCTCTTAGTAATATTGAAACCTTTCTGTAGAAACTTTAAACTACTACAGTCCAGTAATGCAGTTAATTTCACCACTGCACATAGTTGAACAACTGCCCAATTGTAATTAAAAACAATTTCGATTTGGCATTGCTTATAAACAGGTGTTCAATTTCTAATAATGTTATGGGCAGATTAGATTCCTAACATCTTATCATAGTATAGAATGATTAACTGTTTATGTACTTCTTGAATTCTAATGTTCTAATTGTTATTTATGATTAACTCCCCTCCACTAGCCTATTCATGAAGTGTAGTCAGCATTGAACCAAGATCATTATTTATCACTTACTCTACTTACAAATACTTAAGAGGAATTAAATCACTAAGTTGTTGAAATTGATGTTATATAAGAAATGTTTCTGACTTTCTCTTCTTAAGTTCTAGATATCTAAGCCTGAGCAATAGCTAAGGTAAATGGTTCTAAACCATTCATCCCAGGAGGTGGACTTCCACAATAAAAGAAAATTAATACCAATGGGAATTATATCACTCTTAATCCTCACAGCATGAAAAACACAGGAGGAATTTCTTAAGAGTCTTAAACTGACAATCACAGTAATTGAATCTCTGAAGGGGGTAGGTCAGTCCCTATGGAATACATGGCCGGTGGGGATAGGAAGTAGTAAAGAGCATAAATATAGTATTGATAAATGGATTCAGTCATCAAAGATATGCATTAAATTGTATTGTAAATTGTTACCACCCTTATCAGTGGAAGGATAGAATGGGGATGTGAAAGAACTTAGATTGTGAAAAGCAATGAGAAGCTGACCTGGAACATAGGAAGAATGGAACTGAAATGGATTCAAGAACAATATGTCCAGAGTTGTTTTATCAGAATTGTTCCCATCAACATAAATTAATCAGTCTGAAGACCCTAAAATAATAGAGGCAAATGCATGTTTCCAACAATGATGAGTAAACAAAGCGCTTAGACACCTAAGTGAACTAACTTAGACACTTAAGACACCAATCAAGATTAGTTCAGGAGTGGTCTGTAGAATATGGATGGGTTTAATTTAAAGAGGGTTAGTACCTTTGTCCACATTCCAAGGGTAGTTAATACTGTAAGAAGGATATAAACTATAGTATGAAAGATTGAAGATGGATGGTTGGAAACAAGACATGAAAACAGAGAGGAAAGCAAAAAGTGGAGTACCTCAAGAGAAGCACAGTCAAGTTATATAGAAAATGGCAAAATAGATTAAAGAAAGTAAGGTTGGCAAACAGATAAGTATTCCAGTCATTTGTTGATAATGTATTCAGAATCGAATTGGTGAGACGAGGTACCTTATTGCTAGAGAAAGAAAAATACAGTAAAAGGGGTCCTATAAGCAATGGTAAGGTGAGAGGCTAAACTCTTGTGATGACAAAGGGAGAAAATAGGGGAACCAAGAAACAAAATAGCAGTTTTGATCGAAGATTCAATAACAGCACATCAGGAGAACATTGCGATGCCCTGTGTGATATAAAAGCTGTGTCTATGTGGCTAGCGTTAAGGGAAAAGAACGATTCCCTTTAGAAAGTAATTTAAGGCCATCATACAGAATAAAAGAGGAGATGTGTAGATAAATACAAGAAGTTCATTATATTGGCTAACTTGAAAAAATGAGAAAGACAGAAAATAGAATTTTAATAAACTTGAGGTTGGTGACAGGAGCTGGAACACAATTTGAATATAGTGTGTGTTCCTGATGTAATCCCAGCTGCTGCTGTTATTTGAAGATAACATTGGCAGATCCATACTATCCAGACCATTGTAAGCAGAGTGAAGAGATTCTGCAGAATGTGTCCTTTACTTGGGAAGACTGTGCTTTAGAATGTTAGTTGATCATTCATTCCTACCAGTGGAGTCAGGGCTAAATCCTAAAAGAAATGGACTTACATTTCTTGTGAAGAAGAAAGAGCATATAAGGTCATTGAGATTGAGATTGATGACCTACAGTCTGTGTGAACTGCCAAGTCAATTCACAAGATGGGTCTTTGTTGATTTTTCAAATTAATGTGAGGTTTCCTTGTCTATAATTGACAGCAATATGTGTCTAATTCATGCTCATTTAATGTTGATTCTGAATTGTAGAATTTAGGTGGTTATTTATTGTTTACTTTGTTTCTCATTTGGTAAAACTTATTATTTTGTTTTAAACCACTGAATCATTATTTCAGTGAAAAACTGGAATTTCTGATTTCTTCCAAAAGGTTACTGATCTCAGCAAATACAAAAATAATATTTTGCCTCGGGTTCCTTTGGGGAATTTGTAAATTGAATAATAGGGCACAGGAGAAGAGAGTGGAGAATTCTAAGAAAAGCTACTGGAAATAAATTATTTCAGAAAATGCTGATGGTAATCTGAATAGAAGTGCTACCAATGCTGATTATTGCAAGAAATTGGAGGAACAGATACTGAACATATTATTTAGGTATCCAAATATGGGAGTGTGGCAAAGACTGCCAATCTAACACCTTTGTTTAAAATGTTAGAAAGAAAGAAACCAGGTAACTGACAACTAGATTAATATTGGTCAAGGGTATGGCATTAGATTTGGGAGAAGAATGACAAGAAGTTTACTGAAATGATTTGAGAGGGGTTGCTGGAGTTCAGATGTATATATCTTTATAAGTGTAAGGCATATTAATAAAGGTAGAAAAGTAAATGAAATTTTAAGTTTTACGATGATGAGCATGAATACAAAAGAAAAATAATGATAGACTTATACAAGTCAATAGATTTCTAAACAATATGTCTCGGTTGGGAAATGTTTAAGATGTTAAAGCTATGTGATGTTACAGAAGTGATTATTAGGATGATACCAGAGATGGCAGGTTTTAATGATGAGAAGTGTCCAGAAAAATTAAAGTTGCCTTCACACGGACAAAATAGGGAAGACTTCACAGACCTGTTCAAGATTCTGAAGGGCTACAATAAGCTAAGTAGGGCAAAATTACTTCAATTTATTAAAGAATCTATCATGGAGGTGTAAACATCTAAGATTACTGCCAAAAGAATAAATGAACACAATAGAAGACTTTTTTTTATACCCTTAACAGGTTGTTAGAACAAATAGAATGACCTAAATAGAAATAGTTGTATGTAGTGATTGTAACAAGGTCAGCCAGATGAAAATCAAAAAAATGAGTTCCCTGATTGGACCAGATTAACAGCCCAATCAGGGAGCCCAAGCTGACAGATAGGAACAGAGGTTCAGTTCACTCTAAGGTTTGGCTCTGAGGGAGCCGGTTCAGAGTTAAAGATTCTCCACATGTGTAAATAAAGGATGACTTAGTGACCGGATACCAGTCTCTGTGGAGTTATTTCACTATGGAGATAGAATCCACGATAGTTTTTTTAAGAAGCAAGTAAATAACTTTTTGGAGGAGAACTAGTTTAGAAAGTGAATCAATACCTCTTCACAAAAGCCAGGACAAATGCCATCAGCCAAGTTCCCTTTTTCTGTTTTATAAAATTCTTTGCCATGGTTTTCCATAATAGGTGAGAGCAGGTGATTTCAGCAGGAACTGTCCAGCTGGCCCCAACATTAAAGTAGCTTTCTGGATTATGAGCCTATCAGCTTGTAGTAGTTCCCAGCCTGTTGCAGGTCTTGTCAGTGGAATACTGACAGTCCAGAAACTGATGGCCAAATGGAGGCAGGTCCTGGTTTTTAAACATAACAGTTAGAACAACATCTTTAGAGAATCCATCAGTGAGTATCATAGAATCCGTACAGTGTGGAAGTAGGCCCTTTGACCCATCAAGTTCAGCTGACCCTCTGAAGAGCATCTTGCCCCCTTTTACCCTACCTCATAACCCTGCATTTCCCACAGGCGACTGACTGCGTGGAGTTTGCACGTTCTCCCCGTGT
Source organism: Hemiscyllium ocellatum (assembly GCF_020745735.1). Classification (NCBI taxonomy): domain Eukaryota; kingdom Metazoa; phylum Chordata; class Chondrichthyes; order Orectolobiformes; family Hemiscylliidae; genus Hemiscyllium; species Hemiscyllium ocellatum. The sequence goes on from NC_083436.1 coordinate 14,913,355, forward strand.
CTGCGTGGGTTTCCTCCGGGTGCTCCGGTTTCCTCCCACAGTCCAAAGATGTGCGGGTCAGGTGAATTGGCCATGCTAAATTGCCCATAATGTTAGGTAAGGGGTAAATGTAGGGGTATGGGTGGGTTGCGCTTCGGCGGGTCGGTGTGGACTTGTTGGGCCGAAGGGCCTTTTTCCCCACTGTAAGTAATCTAATTGAAAAAAAAGAGTCAGGACTAAGGAGCAAGGGCAGGAAATGGTTTTCATTGGTCACTCCCTTGCTCCATCAGATTGGAGAAAATGGAGGTCTTCCTAACCCAGCAAGCAGGTTGCCCTGGGTTTCCAGTCAAGATACCAACCAGTTTCCCTGACAACTGGGAAGGCAAGTATTTGGGCTGGTGATGAGTTTTGACCATTAAATGGTCATTAAGGGGATCCAAGATGGTGGCAACCTAGGAGGATCATGTTGCTGGGCTCTGCACCACAACGTCGGCAGGACAGAGCTAAAACCCATCCCATCTATGTCACTGTGAACAAAAAAAAACAGTAAAAGAGCTACAGAACCGGAAAGTTTCACTTACCTTCATTTTTGCTACAGGAGAATGTCGAGGAAAAGAAGAAGTTCGCCCAGGGCCAGGGTCGCGGCTCAATTCACCGAGGTGGCAGGCTTGCTTACTCACCAGGCCTTGGATGAGGAGCTCACCAAATCTAGAAGATTTGGAGAAGCAGATTGAAGAAAAGATCGAGGAATAGCTGGCCCCGATCTCTGCAGTGCTGCAAAAGCACGAACAGCAGCTGGAACACCTGGGGAAAACAACAGATGAGCTCGAACGCTGGGTCACCGCGGTGGAAGCAGAGGCTGATTCGTCCAAGAGTCGGATTGAAGCCCTGGAAACACAGGTCTGTGGTTTGCTGCATCTGCTGGGTGACCTCAAGAACAGGGGCAGAAGAAAGAATCTTTGTGTTGTTGACATCCAGAAGGTGAGCAGCCGGTGAAATTCTTTAAAATGTGCTTCCCAGAATTCCTTAAATTGGAAGCTGAAAAACGAAGGACAAAAATTGAGTGAGCTCACCGGGTCACGGCACGGAGCCAGGAATGGACCAGCGCCCTCGTCCTGTCCTGGTACGGTTCCATCCTTATAAAGACAAACAGAGAGTCATGGAAGCTTCCAGAGCCCAAGAGAAGGATCTAAGGGCCTTGGTGTGCAAAAGCTCCAGGGTCATGTTTTCCAAGACTTTTCAGCTGCGGTGATTGGAAGAGGGAGTCCTACGACAGCATTGAGAAGGGATTGAGAGAGCTTGGGATTCAGAACTCTCTAAGATATCCAACGGTGCTTTGGATTAATCATTATGGATCTGTACATTTATTTGACTCACCGAAGAAAGCGAAAACTTTGAGGACACACTGATTTAAGCCAGTCAATTGAATAGGTACAGATAACAAAGTTGTTCAGATTTGCCCTTCTTCAGAGAGGACCTGGTGAAGTCTCCTTTTGTTAGTAATAAGTTGCGTTAAATTATGCTGGATAGAGTATTTACCTTTAACTTCTAAGTTATGTTATATCAAGGGATCGGTATTTACTTTTAACTTATTTGTGTATATTACTAATCTTGTTTTTTCTTACTTTTATTTGCTCCTTTATCCTGGGCTGCCTGTGCAGTCCTCGCTGGACGGTGGTTGGGATGGTAAGTAGGGTTTTGGGATGTGTAGGTGCTCCTTGTGAAGGTGGGGAAGGGGGTAACTTCCTCTAATCAGTGCCTTAGGCAATTTCTTGCTTTTCTAGTTTTAGTAATACATGGTTTTTGTAAGTTTTGTAGGTTTGTTAGTTGTAGCTATTTCAGTTTATGTCGTTTTTGTTTTGTGGCTTTTCTTGTACTGAAACTTAGCAACTCACAGTTCAAGTTCTTCCTCTCTGGAGTCTAAGTGCTACAGAAGGTTATGGCTAAGGATGTGTTCAAGTGATGTACCTGGAACATTAAGGGGTGTCACTCACCAGTCAAGAGGAAGAAGGTACTCTCCAATCTTAAAAGGGAGAGGGTGGATGTTGCCTTATTGCAAGAAACACACCGAGATGATGCAGAGCATTTGAAGCTGCAACAGAATGGGTATGACCGGGTTTATTTCTCATCTTTCAATACTAAGAGTAGGAGAGTGGCCATACTTGTTAGAAGAATCTATCATTTAAGTTGTTAGAGTTTATTAAAGGCACCCACAGGAGATTTGTAATCCTTAAAGCTTTGATAAATGGGGAAGCATACGGGATCTTAAATATTTAATGCCCCCCCGGCCAACCCCCTCAAGTTCTTGATAGACATACTTTCTAAACTGGTTAACCTTGCATCTCAGCTTATTATCGTCGGGTGGATTTTAATTGTCTAATAGATCCTACAGTAGACAGATTGCCCAAACGCCTCCTGACACCTCCTTCATGATCTAAGCAATTACGGGATTTGTGTGTTGGACTAGGACTGGTAGATGTTTGAAGGTGCCTTCACCCACCAGCTGGGATTTTACGTTTTACTTGAATCTGCACAAATGCCATACCAGAATTTGTCTCTTTTTGACTCCCACAGCACGTCTGGGCCCAGTGGTGTCGTGTCCAATTGGCAATATTACTACTTCTGATCACGCTCCAGTGTAGCTAATGGTCAAAAGTAAGGATACTATGGTAGATACTAGGCACTGGCAACTGGACCCCTTCATCCTCAAGGATAGCAGGTTTACTGAATTCTTTTCTACTGAATTCTGGTCTACTTTAAACATTAACTCAGGCTCGGCCAGTAATCCATTCATTTTCTGGGAAACTGCTAAAGTCTATGCTAGGGGGTTGGTTATTTCCTGTTCTGCCAGTAAGAAACAGTAGAAAGGTGAGCAGCAACACTTGTGTGAAACATGAAAAGGCATACATTGATAGGTCCTTGTTGGCTAAACTGCAGAGAATCACACTGAACTCCATGCTCACACAAACCGCCAAGAGGATGCTCACACTTACAAACTAAAGGTTGTTTGAGCGTGGGGTTAAGCCCGGCAAGTATGTAACGTATCTTGCCAGGAAAGGGAGTGCTCCCCAAACCATTACCTCGATCGGGGAAGATACTGGAAATTTAACCCATGATTCTAAAAGGATTAAGGCAGCATTTCAGAAATTTTACTCCAAACCACACCAACCTGGTGTGAGAATGGGCGGGCTAGGATGGAGTCTTTTTTGAAGAATATGGACCTCCCGGTAGTGAGCCCTGAGCGACCGTCTCTCCTCAATGCCCCATTGTCAGAGCAAGAGGTGCAGGAGGCTGTGAGGCAGCTTCAGAATGGAAAGGCATTCGGTCCTGATGGACTTCCCAGTGAGATTTATAAGGAATTTTATAAACATACTGTCAGGACCAATGCTTAGTATGTTTAAAAATTCACATAGTCATGGCCTTCTCCAGCCACCTTTAAGGGAGGCAAACATCTCACTGATCCTTAAAAAAGGAAGGGCCCCAGAGGACTGTGCTTCCTAAAGGCCCATCTTACTCCTGAATGTTGGTTTCAAAATCCTATCTAAGATTCTTGCACTAAAACTAGAAACTGTGCTGCCCTCCATCATTAAGGAGGATCAGACAGGATTTACAAAAGGTCGTAGATTGTCGAATAATGTCAGGAGATTATTTAATATGATCCAGGTATGTCAACAACAATCATTACAGGCATTAGTGATCTTTCTAGATGCGGAGAAGACATTTGATCATGTTGAATGGCCATATCTTTTTTATACTTTTAAGCTGGTTTGGCCTGGGCATGGCCTCTATCAGTTGGGTAAAGGTTTTGTATAGTGACTCTCTTGCCGCGGTTCTCATTAATGCTGTGTGGTCAAGCAATTTCAATATCCTTAGGGGCAGTTGACAAGGCTACCCCTTATCACCGTTGCTTTTCACATTGGTGATCAAACTGCTGGTAGAGGCAATACGTAGGGATCTCAATATATCTGCTCCTGAAGTGGGGATAAAGGTACATAAGACTGCATTGTATGCAGATGATGTTCTTGTCTTTTTATCAAACCCAACAGTTTCGGTGCCTCACCTGATGCAATGTATTAATTTACTTTGTGGCTTCTTGGGTTATAAGATCAACTTTGTGAAATCAGAGGTCATGCCCATGGGCGTCTCCCAAAAATGTCTGATCCTGAGGGTGAATCTCGATTTCCCTTTAAATGGTCACAGGAGGGCTTTCTCAACTTAGGTATATTCATTACTCGCATCTTTGATTGGCCATTTAAAACCAATTTTGCCCATTTATTCTACAGAATCAAACAAGACCTTCGAAGATGGGAGGTGCTTTCAAACTCTTGGTTAGGTCGGATAGCCCTCATTAAAATGAACATTCAGCCCACCTGTTGTATCCTATGTGCTTTTTATGAAGCAAACATTTAGAAGACTGAATGGCTGGGTCTGTTCTTTTATCTAGTATTTCAAGCGACCCCTTATTAAACCGACAAAACTGCAGTTGTCCCACAGACTGGGAGGAGTGGTCCTCCCAGATCTCAAAAGCTATCAATCATGCTTGTAGGTATCTTACATGAATGACTGGGCCTCATTCACTTTGGTTGGACATTAAAGAATCTCAGGCAAGATGCCCCCTTACTAGCTTGCCACTCTTAGGACAGTTAAGAAGTATTGCCATAGCCCAATAGTTATTAATATTGTTAAAGCATGGAGGGCATTGTGTCAAAGTGAGGGCAATATTGCCAAAATGTCATTTTTTTATACCCATAATTGGTACAATGGACTTGGGGTTTAAACTATGGGCAGCTCAAAGTGTGCCTTGCCTGGGTGATTTATTTGAGGTGATGTCTTTTGACCAGTTAGCTCGGAAATACAAGTTGTCCAGTAGGGACCTCTGCCATTTTTTTCAAATTAGAAATTTCACACAAAAAGAGACCAGACTTCTAACGGATTCTTCTAGTTCTGACACAGAGAAGAGGATACTGAGTACTGAGAATACACTTTCTGTCAGCAATGTCTATCACCTATTGGGAGAGGGCCCCTCAGACTAGTCTGAACGGCTCTGTAAGGTATGGGAGAGGGAGCTGGACATCAAGGTCTCTTCTGAAGTATGGGAGGATATCTGGGAAAATGCAAGGAGGATCTCGATTTGCAACAGGACCCATGCCTTGCAATTGAAGATTCACCATTGGGTCCACTTGGCTTCAGAGCACCTTTCAAAATTTAAAGTGGGCATATCTCCTAAATGCAAAATGATCATGGGTGCACTCACTCATTGTCTCTGGTCCTGCCACAGACTGCGGGCAAAGTGGAGCGCCGTGGTGGGTGAAATAGAGAGGGTCTTGGGGATGGATCCAGTGTCTCTTCTTCTTTGTCTTGTTAATCTACTTCCATTAGACGCATACAAAAAAAAGCTTTTCAGTATCCTCACTTTTTGTGCAAGGAGGAACATTCTGTTCAGGTGGGTGTCTGAAAATTCCTGGAACTGCCAGGCTGGCGTAAGCTAATCATGGAACACATCCCTTTGGATTTCTTACAAGAATTGTGCATCATAAACTGAGAAATTTTCTAAGTCATGGCAGTCCTTTTTGAATTACTTGGGTACAGATTTGTCTGCCATATTAATAAGGGCCTTTATATAGCCGTGACACTTCTGTTTACTGAATCTGGTATCCAGAGAGGAGGAATTACGTACACATGATATATATAAATTTATGCTCTCAATGGTCGAGGGCTTTTACATTGTTTCGTTGAGCTGTATTATTATTATTATTATTATTATTATTATTGTCATGATTCATTAGTTAGTTGTTAGTTATTAGTTAATATTTATTTATGTAATTAATGAGTTTCTTTGTATTGTTTTGAATCATTTTGTATTTGCTGCATTATCTAAAACAAATTCCTTTTTTTCAATAAGTTTTTTTTTTAAAAAGGCCATTAATTGGCCACTTCAGGGTCAACTGGTAATGATTGATTGATTATTTATTGTCACATGTAGTGAAGTACAGTGAAAACTGTTGTTTACAAGCAGTACAGGCAGATCACTGTAAGCAAGGATGTTGAGAATAAAAAGATTTAGTCGGAGGCATACAGGTAACATTGCACAGGGTGTACAAGAGAAATCAATGTTACCAATGTTCACCATTAGATCAGCATTGTTTGAGGCTAGGTAGTTCCACTCGTGGCTCTTCTCATCCAGTACCTAATTGATTAAAAGAGTCAGATGAGATTAGATTCCCTACAGTGTGGAAACAGGCCCTTCGGCCCAACAAGTCCACACCAACCCTCTGAAGAGCAACCCACCCAGACCCATTTCTCTACATTTACCCCTTCATCTAACACTACGGGCAATTTAACATGACCAATTCACCTAACCTGCACATCTTTGTGATTGTGGGAGGAATCCGGAGCACCCGGAGGAAATCCACGCAGACACGGGGAGAATGTACAACTCCACATGGACAGTTGCCCAAGGTTGGAATTGCACCTGGGTCTCTGGTGCTGTGAGGCAGCAGTGCTAACCACTGTGTCACCGTGCCATCACTCAACTCCTGGGCGCACTACAGCCTTGATTCAAACATGGACACCAGAGCTGAATTCTGCAGGTGAGGTCAATGACAGTTCTTGACATCGAGATTGCATTTGGCCAAGTGTAGCATCAAGGGGCCCTATCAAAACTGGAATCAATGGGAAATAGGGACAAACTGTCCACTAGTTGGAGTCTGAACCTGGTGCATAGAAAAATGGTTGTGGTAGTTGGAGGTCAGTCATCTCACTCCAGGACATCTCTACAGGAGATTCTCAGTGTAGATTCCTAGATCCAACCATCTTCAGCTGCTTCATCAATAACCTGCCCTCCTTAATAAGGTCAGAGGTAGGGATGTTCACCAAGGATTGTACAATGTTCAACACTATTCACAACAAAATTGAACAATAACCAGTCTTGGGCTAACAGGTGTCAGGTAATATCCATGTCATACAATAGCCAGGCAATGACCATCTCCAATAAAGAGACAATATGACCATTGTCCCTTGACATTCAAAGGTGAATTCTCCACTATCAACATTCTGGGGTACCATTAACCAGAAACTTAATTGGACTCGCCATATAATTACAATGGTTACAAGAACAGATCAGAGGCTGGGAATACTGCAGTGAGTAACTCACCTCCTGACTCCATCATCGACAAAGTTTAAGTCAGGTCTGTGATGGAATACTCCACCCTAACATGGATGGGTGCAGCTCCAACAACACTCAAGAAACTTGATACAATCTAGGACAAAGCAGCCACTCGATTGGCACCACATCCACAAGCATCTACTTCTTTCACCACAAACACTCAGTAGCAGCTATGTGTACTATATACAAGATACATTTCAAAAATCTAGACATCTTCAGGCAGCACCTTCCAATCTCATGACCACTGCCATGTACAAGTACAAGGGAAGGAGATACACGGGAACATCACCACCTGCAAGTAGCCCTCCAAACCACTCACCATCCTGATTCAGAAATAAATCACCATTCATTCATTCAGTGTCACTGGGTCAAAATCACAGAATTCCCTCCCTCAGGGCATTGTGGGGCTATCTATAGCACATGGACTGCAGGTATTCAAGACTGCAGTTCATCACTACCTTCACAAGGGCAACTAGGGATGGGCAATAAATGCTGGCCAGCTAGCAACACTCAAGTCCCACATGTTGATTAAGGAAAAGTGGCAAGAAGGGGACAAATCTCTCTCTGGGGCTAACTCAACCACTTATTTCCCCTTCTTGCCATTCCAGGGAAGTGAAAATTCTGTCCGAAGGTTTCAAGTGAGACTGCTGAAGCATAATTTACCTATGGTAATTTCAATGCTAAATGCACTTACCAGTTCCTCTTAGTAAAGGAGGAAACCTCTGACCTCTGTTTAACTTCAATATCTGCAAATGCAAATTTTACAGGAGTCTCTTATATGTTCCACATCTGCTGTTCTCCCCCCTGCAAGTCATTATTTTATAGCTTTCAACTGGAGGCATGCCATTGAAAATAAATAAGCTTGTAATATTCAATAAACTTTGCTGACTGGTAAATTGCCACTTAGCAACAATTGAAATTTCAGGAGCCTCCAGGTGCAGTTAGTTTCTGACTGCAATAGCTCAGTTGGATGAGCATTAGTCTGGTGGTCAAAGGTCCTGGTTTCAAGCTTGGGTTGTGTCCCACCTACTCTGGAGATGTGCAATAACATCTCTGAGCCAGTTAATTGGAAAAATAGGTTACACTTTAATATATAAATTCTATACAATATACTCAATAAGTCTCTATCTTCTATGTTTGAACATACCAAAATTCAAGAAACAATTTTGAGTTAAATTGTAGTCTTTTCATTTCGGCAACTAAGAATGCCAGATGATTGCATATACATCCTCATTGTCTGGAAATTCTAAGCAAGCATTGCAAACATAATTAATGTCATTTTAGCTCATTTCCATGTGAGAACAATAATCTGTACATAATTTGATGCAAATTGATGTGGGCACTTAGATTAATCGATGGGAGATGTTTGAAATTATACAGAAATGGATTTTTATAAAGCAGAGTAGAAGGCGCATTATTCTGTGTTTACTTGTATTTTATAGCAGGGATTGAATAGCCATATACAACCTGTTCAGATTGAGATCAATGATTATAACTGTACATCAATTTCTTTTTCAATAGAGCAGAAAAGGAATCAATTCTGCAAAGGCTTCTGTGATGCTTTCATTCAACAAAACACCAATGGAGATGATTTATTTCAGTCAATACAGCAGATCCTCTCCTACAGCATGCGCTTTATCATTATACATCAGCTTTAATCCTTTTCACAGATGCCTTCGGGATGTAGAAATGTTAACTCCTAAAGATTCGCTGACGGTTAATTAACTGTACCAAAAAAGCTTGACACATGGCATTTTCTTCCACATAGCTACTTCATAAAATAAAACAGTTGCATAAAATAAATATTCCTGCTCTATAAACTGCTGCACTTCATATCACAATCATGATTAAAAGAAAGGTGGTCATTATGGCATTTCCTTACTACATGTGGGTGACACGGTGGCTCAGCAGTTAGCACTATCCCCATGACTTGTCCTACCTGCCTATCTCCTTTTTCACCTATCCACTCCACCCTCCTCCCTGACCAATCACCTTCACCCCCTCCCCTACTCACCTATTGTAGTCTATGCTACTTTCTCCCCAAACCCACCTTCCTCTCACTTATCTCTCCACCCTTCAGGCTCTCTGCCTGTGTTCCTGATGAAGGGCTTTTGCCCGAAATGTCAATTTTATTGCTCCTCGGATGCTGCCTGAACAACTGTGTTTTTTCGGCACTACTCTAATCTAGACTCTGGTTTCCAGCATCTACGGTCATTGTTTTTATCTAGTTAGCACTATCTCACAACACCAGGGACCCCAGGTTCAATTCCACCCTTGGGCAATTGTCTGTGAGGAGTTTGCACATTCTTCCTGTGTCTGGGTAGGTTTCCTCCACAGTCCAAAGATGTGCAAGTTTGCTGGATTGGCAATGCTAACTTGCCCCTAATGTCCAGGGATGTGCAGGCTGGATGGAATAGTCATAGGAACTGCAGGGACTGGATGGGATGCTCTTCAGAGGGTCGGTTATGGACTTGATGGGCTGAAGGGGCTGCTTCCATGCTGTAGGGATTCTATGTAAAACCAGGTGATAGTGGAATCTGCAGCAGATTTTATATCGCTTCTGAAGATTTTTCATTATTGAAGAATCTGTTTTTCTCTTCTTTCTGGTGCAATGGCTCATTTATTACCTTCGCACATGCTAGGACCGATCATGTTGCTCAACTTAAGACCAGGATTCTGAATATATTTTACTACCTTTCAGTGTAACTGATTGTTGAATACAACTAAGCCTGCTTGCTTTGTAAAATTCTTGAGCTTGGATAAATGTAAATTTATTCAAGGTCCTTTGTACAGACTGTTTTCCATGTTTCTCTATCATGTGGCAGTCACTTCATTTTGTCATAAACTTCTTTCAGTTTTTAAGTCGTGAGGCACTGATATTCTTTTCCTTCCTCATCCTCTTTTATCCATTAAAATCTTCACTCCACAACATCTCCTACTCCTCTTAAATATTCCTGCTCAACCTTCCTTCAACTGTCTTCATTACTTTGTTCATTCACATTCCTCAGCACTTCATCATTTGGTAGTTTTTCTTTACTCTGTTAGCACGAAGTGAAGTAGCAAAATAAAGTATCTCTTGTACTTCTAAATAATGTAGATCTGATTTTTTGACAAAATTCTACGTCTGAAAAACATGCATACACAATAAAGGGTGATGACATCGCTTTTATTGCATTGAGTGAGTTACAGTCTGACACACTTATAAAAATGAAAATTACATATTATGCCCTTCAACAGTGAGCTCTGTTTATAACATTCCTGAGATGCAAAAGTCATTCAAATTTAGAGTTATTGGTTTCTTTTAACGTTAATTTTAATGGTCAATATAACACTCCAATGTTTTGGGTGCATGGTTTCTCTCTGTTATCCAAAGTGAAATAGTCACCGTCTCAAGATTTCTCAAACAGAGACTACCTCAGTCTCAAATGTTTTTTGGCTTGAATGTTTTTTTTTATTCTGTAACTCAATGAGGTTTTTTTTAAAATGCTAATTCAAATTTAGCAGCAATTCGGACATCATGGTGGCTCAGTGGTTAGCACTGCAACGTCACAGCGTCAGGGACCTGGGTTTAATTCCCACCTCAGGCAACTGCTGTGTGAAGTTCGCACATTGTCTATGTGGGTTCGCTCCGTTTTTCTCCCACGTTCCAAAAAGTGTGAGGCCAGGTGAATTGGCCATGCTAAATTGCCCATAGTGTTAGGTGCATTACTCAGGGGTAAATGCAAGGAAATGAGTCTGGATGGGTTACTCTTCGGAGAGTCGGTGTGGACTTGTTGGGCCAAAGGGCCTGTTTCCACACTGTAGGGAATCCATTCACTGGATGCAAGTACAGGACGAATGTTATCTACAAGATATCCTGCAAGTACAATGAAAAACACTATATATGACAAGCAGAATGAACACTGACGGTAAGAGTGCACAAATATCAACTCACCACCACCAGACATGACCAGTACTCTCTCATTTCCAACCACACAAGACAACAAAGGACAGAGACATGTGAGAGAATTCCTTGAAGCCTGGCACTCCAGCCGGAGCTCAATCTATAAACACATTGAACTGGACTCAATATACAAACCACTCAGATTCAGAACCAGAAGTACCAAAAAACAGAGACACATAAATACCAGGCGGGCCAGATCACCAACACACACTACTAAAGACGCACTGATGATGTCACTTAATGAAGCTACAAAGTGTCTATAGAAAAACACACCAGCTCAGCGAATGAATCTACAACCTCAAACTCTTACTGCTCCATGTCAACTAAGTTGGCATCTTGTGTGCAATTATTCATATGAAAATGTTTGAAAGTGTTCAGTTATCAAATGCTTCAACCTACACTGACTAATTACATGGTAGCTAGGGAAATGCAACTATTCCTTGATAATAATTAGACTATATCACTGCCATAAACAAGTCTGCTTAAGATCAGACTTCTCTAGATAATGTAAGAGTAATTGTAAATACTGGAAATTTTTTGCTGAACATTTTTCTCATTGGGGTATTGCTCTGTGTGCTAGACCAATTTGTTTCTACACTTGCCCACTCATTAACATATCTCTATCCCTTTATAGATGCTTTGGGCAGAATGTTGTTATGATAGTGATAAATTTCAATATCAAATTTTAACTTCATCATCTGACTATTGTATTTGAAACTTTTCATTGACTTTTTTTTTTGAAAATGTAAGGCATTGAAGTTAAATGATGATAGATTGAGGCAAGTTCAGGAAAGCAACAAGGAATAAATAAAACCATCTAAATTGAAATTACCATTTTATCCAAAGACGCCAAAAACAATCATTAGAGTCAGGTGTTGAGAAAATGGTGTCTACTATTTAATCTGTCTATGCCAAGTGGCACAAATTGAAAAGGAAATGCTGCTTGCAGGGTATCCAGCTGGACAGACATTATGGCCAGACTTGGGAATAAATAAGTGGACCCTATTTCAATACGTGCTTCTGAGCAGCAGAAGAAAGAAAGGTGTATGGATTGGTAACAGCAAGGACTGACAGTGTATCTCTAGCTCTCCCTGTTATTCCCTGAAAGTGCACCTGGTGAAAATTCAGATCAGAAGAACAACAATTTATCCTTAACACAATGTTGTGGGTAAACCACCACAAGTTACTATTAATTCAGCTACTCATTAAGAAATCTCACAGGCAATCAAATAATGAATCCATGATTTAATGTTTGTTGCACGTAGCAACCAAAATAGGACCCCTGAAGTAAGCAAGTTAAGCCTCACAACCCAACTTGGCTATTACCTGAACAATGGTGAAATTTAATTAAGCTTTCACCAATAGTGTCCGTCTCTGGAAGTGATCAAGGTTTGGTCCATATGTACTGCTGTTCTTCAATGTTCTGCCACTGAGTTGTTGTGGTGTTTGCTTCTTATGCAGATTCTTGTCCTTCAGATCATTATTGATGATTCTTAAAAGTCCTTTCATCCAAATTACTGCAAATCTTCAGCTTGTCTTCTTATCAGAAGTAGCTCCCCTGTTCCTTGTTACATTTGGCCTTAACTGTCTGTTTGAAGATGTAGCTTCCATGTGATTAACTCTTTAAACACTTCTTCAGGGCAATCCTTGTCTCTGTGTGGTCATAAAGGATCCACTTTATCAATCAGGTGTCAAAGCAGTTTTGTTTATGTAGTTTCAACTCACAGGCATTGCTATCTTTTCTTGATTCATTCAATCCATGAACAATTATTAAAGTTCTGAAGTCTATAATATGACATCAAGGACGTTTACGAATTTTACTATTCCTGAGGACACCGTACATCAGCCACATATGTAGGCTTGTACTGACAAGGTCAGTTCCCATTCAAGTTATGGAACTACCAAGTAATAAACATTGCCAACAAGAAAGAATCTAATCATCATCTCATGACATTCAACAGCATCACCATCATCAATCAACTTCCTGGGGGTAACCATTGATGAGAAATTGAACTGGACTTGCCAAGAGATGTAAGGGAGGAGCAAAGGACTTCTGGGAAGTCATATATTTACCAATCTGGCAAACAGAATCTTTTTTTTTGGTTAGAGGAGGAGTTTGGGTAGGAGACACTACTCGAATAGTGTTACCCGAAACACTACTCGAGTAGTGTCTCCCACCCATCCTCCTCCTCTAACCAAAAAAAAAGGTTCTGTTCGCCAGATTGGTAAGGTAACAAGTTTATTTTTTATTCCTTATTTTTCAACAGTCTCTTTGGGAATTTAGAATAGTGGGAATGGAGGTGAGGGCAGTTGAATGTTCCTCCTGCAGAATGTGGGAGGTAAGGGTCACTAGTGTCCCTGCTGACTACATCTGCAGGAACTGCACCCAACTCTAGCTCCTTGAAAACTGCGTTAGGGAACTGGAGCTAGAGCTGGATGAACTTCGGATCATTCGGGAGGCAGAGGGGTTACAGTGAGGTAGTCACTCCTCAGGTACAAGAAAAAGGCAGATGGGTTACAGTCAGGAGACAGAAAGGGAATCAGCAGGCAGTGCAGGGATCCCCTGTGGCCATTCCCCTCAACAATAAGTATACCATTTTGGATACTGTTGGGGGGGGGGGGACTTACCAGGGGAAAGCAGTGGGGCACAGGGCTCTGGCACAGAGTCTGTCCCTGCTGCTCAGAAGGGAAGGGGGAAGAGGAGCAGAGCATTAGTCATTGGGGACTCCATAGTTAGGGGGACAGATAGGAGGCTGTGTGGGGACGAAAGAGACTCACAGTTGGTGTGTGGCCTCCCAGGTGCCAGGGTTCATGATGTCTCTGATCGTGTTTTGGGGCTTAAGAGGGAGGGGGAGCAGCCCCAAATCGTGGTACACATAGGCACCAATGACATAGGTAGGAAGAGAGATGGGGATTTAAGGCAGAAAATCAGGGAGCTCGGGTAGAAGGTAAGAGCTAGGACGAACAGAGTTGTTGTGTCCAGTTTGTTGCCTGTGCCACTTGCTAGTGAGGCGAGGAATAGAGAGAGAGAGGAGTTGAACACGTGGCAACAGGGATGATGCAGGAGGGAGGGTTTTGGATTCTTGGATAATTGGGGCTCTTTCTGGGGTAGGTGGGACCTCTACAAGCAGGATGGTCTTCATCTGAACCAGAGGGATACCAATATCCTGGGGGGGGATATTTGCTAAGGCTATTGGGGTGGGTTTAAACTAACCCAGCGGGGGGGGTGATGGGAACCAATATTGCAGTTCGAGCATGGAAAAGGTTGAGAGTAGGGAGGTCCAACATCGAGTTTCAGGGAGGCAAGATGGCACCGGCAAGCAAGAAGTTGGTTTGAAATGTGTCTGGAAGAAGGTGGGTGAACTTGCAGCATGGGTTGGTACCTGGAACTTTGATGTTGTGGTCATTTTGGAGACATGGAGAGAGCAGGGACAGGAATGGTTGTTGCAGGTTCCAGGATTTAGATGTTTCAGTAAGAACTGAGAAGATGGTAAAAGAGGGGGAGGTGTGGCATTGTTGGTCAAGGACAGTATTACAGTTGCAGAAAGGATGTTTGGGGACTCATCAACTGAGGTAGTATGGGCTGATGTTAGAAACAGGAAAGGAGAGATCACCCTGTTGGGCCTCCGAATAGTTCCAGAGGTGTAGAGGAAAGGATAACAAAGATGATTCTCAATAGGAGTAAGAGAGGCAGGGTAGTTGTCATGGGGTACTTCAATTTTCCAAATATTGACTGGGAACACTATAGTATGAGTACTATAGATGGGTCAGTTTTTGTCCAGTACGTGCAGGAGGGCTTCCTGACACAGTATGTAGACAGGCCAACAAGGGGCGAAGCCACATTAGATTTGGTTCTGGGTAATGAGTCCGGCCGGGTGTTAGACTTGGAAGTAGGTGAGCACTTTGGTGATAGCGATCACAATTCAGTTATGTTTACTTTAGTGATAGAAAGGGATAGGTGTATACTTGCGATTAGGCAAGATTTAGGAAGCATAGGATGGAAAAGGAAACAGCAGGGGATGGGCTCATTAGAAATGTGGAGCTTATTCAAGGAAAAGCTCCTGTGTGTCCTAGATAAGTATGTACCTGTCAGGCAGGGAGAAAGCTGTAGAGCGTGGGAGCCGTGGTTTAGGAAGGAAGTGGAATCTCTGGTCAAGAGGAAGAAGAAGGCTTAAGTTAGGTTGAGATGTGAAGGGTCAGTTAGGGCACTTGAGGGTTACAAGGTAGCCAGGAAAGACCTAAAGAGAGAGCTCAGAAGAGCCAGGAGGAGACATGAGAAGTTGCTGGCAGATAGGATCAGGGTAATCCCTAAGGCTTTCTATAAGTATTTAAGGAATAAAAGAATGACAAGAGTAAGATTAGGGCCAGTCAAGGATAGTAGTGGGAAGGTGTGTGTGGAGTCAGAGGAGATAGGGGAAGCACTAAATGAATATTTTTCGACAGTATTCACTCTAGAAAATGACAATGTTGTTGAGGAGAATACTGAGAAACAGGCTACTAGACTAGGTGGGGTTGAGGTTCATAAGGAAGAGGTATTAGAAATCCTGCAGAGTGTGAAAATAGATAAGTCCCCTGGGCCAGCTGGGATTTATCCTAGGATCCTCTGGGAAGCCAGGGAGGAGATTGCCAAGCCTTTGGCATTGAGCTTTAAATCATCATTGTCTACAGAAATAGTGCCAGAAGACTGAAGGATAGCAAATGTGGTTCCCCTGTTCAAGAAGGGGAGTAGAGACAACCCTAGTAATTATAGACCAGTGAGCCTTACTTCAGTTGTTGGTAAAGTGTTGGAAAAGGTTATTAGAGATAGGATTTATAATCATCTAGAAAAGAATAATTTGATAAGGGATAGTCAGCACGGTTTTGTGAAGGATAGGTTGTGTCTCACAAACCTCATTGAGTTCTTTGAGAAGGTGACCAAACAGGTAGATGAGAGTAAACCGGTTGGTGTGGTGTACATGGATTTCAGCAAAGTGTTCGATAAGCTTCTCCACAATAGGCTATTGTACAAAATGCGGAGGCATAGGAACGTGGGAGATATAGCAGTTTGGATCAGTAATTGGCTTGCTGAAAGAAGACAGAGGGTGGTGGTTGATGGGAAATATTCATCCTGAAGTCCAGTTACTAGTGGTGTACCGCAAGGGTCGGTGTTGGGTCCACTGCTGTTCGTCGCTTTTATAAATGACCTGGATGAGGGTGTAGAAGGATGGGTTAGTAAATTTGCAGACGACACTAAGGTCGGTGGAGTTGTGGATAGTGACGAAGGATGTCACTATAGGGAGACATAGATAAACTGCAGACCTTGGCTGAGAGGTGGCAAATGGAGTTTAATGCGGACAAGTGTGAGGTGATTCACTTTGGTCGGAGTAACTGGAATGCTAAGTACTGGGCTAATGGTAAGATTCTTGGTAATGTAGATGAGCAGAGAGATCTCAGTGTCCATGTACACAGATGTTGTGGTTCTCTTCGCTGAGCTGGGAATTTGTGTTGCAGACATTTCGTCCCCTGTCTAGGTGACATCCTCAGTGCTTGGGAGCCTCCTGTAAAGCACTTCTGTGATCTTTCCTCCGGTATTTGTAGTGGTTTGAAACTGCTGCTTCCAGTTGTCAGTTCCAGCTGTCGGTTGCAGTGGTCAGTATATTGGGTCCAGGTCGATGTGCTTATTGATTGCCAGGGTTGGAGGATTTGAGCTATAGAGAGAGGTTGAATAGGCTGGGGCTGTTTTCCCTGGAGCATCAGAGGCTGAGGGGTGACCTTATAGAGGTTTTTAAAATCATGAGGGGCATGGATAGGATAAATAGACAAAGTCTTTTCCCTGAGGTGGGGGAGTCCAGAACTAGAGGACATAGGTTTAGGATGAGAGGGGAATGATATAAAAGAGACCTAAGAGGTAAGTTTTTCACTCAGAGGGTGGTACGGGTAAGGAATGAGCTGCCAGATAAGTGATGAAGGCTGGTACAACTGCAACATTTAAAAGGCATCTAGATGGGTACATGAATAGGAAGGGTTTGGAGGGATATGGGCCGGGTGCTGACAGGTGGGACTAGATTGGGTTGGGATATCTGGTTGGCATGGATGAGTTGGACTGAAGGGTCTGTTTCTGTGCTGTACACCCCTATGACTCCAAATTATTGACAATGAATAATAATGTTTCTGTTATCTTTTCCACGATCTTTTAAGATATATTATTACAATTAGTCCAAACCAGAGGATTTATCTGATTTAAAATAAAGAACTGCAGATGCTGGAGATCTGAAACAAAAAAAGAAAGTCTGGAGAAACTCAACAGGGAGAAAGTGAGGACTGCAGATGCTGGAGATCAAAGCTGAAAATGTGTTGCTGGAAAAGCGCAGCAGGTCAGGCAACATCCAAGGAACAGGAGAATCGATGTTTCGGGCATGAGCCCTCCACCCCTCCATCGAGCCCTCCACCCCTCCATCAACCTCTCCACCCCTCTCACCCACTCCAACCTCTCACCCTTGGAACGTGCAGCCCTCCACTCCCTCCGTTCCAACCCCAACCTCACTATCAAACCGGCAGACAAGGGAGACGAGGTATAAATTTGGCGCACCGACCTTTAAACTACTGAGGCGAAACGCCAGCTCGCAGACACCTCCTCCTACTGTCCCCTTGACCATGACCCCACCTCCGACCACCAAACCATCATCTCCCAGACCATCCATAACCTCATCACTTCAGGGGACCTCCCATCCACCGCCTCCAACCTCATAGTCCCACAACCTGCACCGCCCGTTTCTACCTCCTGCCCAAAATCCACAAACCTGACTGCCCCGGCCGACCCATTGTCTCAGCCTGCTCCTGCCCCACCGAACTCATCTCTGCCTACCTCGACACGGTTCTGTCCCCCTTAGTCCAAGAACTCACCGACGCCCTCCACCTCCTTCATGATTTTCACTTCCCCGGTCCCCAACCCCTTATCTTCACCATGGACATCCAGTCCCTGTACACCTCCATCCCCCATCACGAAAGACTCAAAGCCCTCCGCTTCGTCCTTTCCCGCCGTACCAACCAGTACCCTTCCACTGACACCCTCCTTCGACTGACTGAACTGGTCCTCACTCTGAACAACTTCTCTTTCCAATCCTCCCACTTCCTCCAAACCAAAGGAGTAGCCATGGGCAACCGCATGGGCCCCAGCTATGCCTGCCTCTTTGTAGGATATGTGGAACAGTCCAACTTCCGCAGCTACACTGGCACCACCCCACTCCTTTTCCTCCACTACATCGATGACTGTATCGGCGCTATGTCGTGCTCCCATGAGGAGGTTGAACAATTCATCCACTTTACCAACACCTTCCAACCCGACCTCAAATTTACCTGGACCATCTCAGACTCCTCCCTTCCCTTCCTAGACCTCTCCATTTCTATCTTGGGCGACCAAATCAACACGGAAAAGATTCCTGAAGAAGGGGTCATGCCTGAAACGTTGATTCTCCTCCTCCTTGGATGCTGCCTGACCTGCTGTGCTTTTCCAGAAACTCAACAGGCCTAGCAGCACCTATGGATAGAAAGAAACAGTTACTGTTTTGAATTGAGTGAATCTTCATCAGAGCTGAAAGCAGCACACCAGTGTCCCACAAGGCTACGTGCTCAGCACCTTGCCATACTCCTTATACACTCACAACTATGTGGCCACATTCAGCTTTAACTCCATTTATAAATTTGCTGATGGCATCACTGTGATGGATTGGATTTCAAATAACAAGAGTTAATGGAGTACTGGAAAAGAAGAGGCAGCGAAGTGTCATAGTGCAAAGACAACAATCTTCCCCTCAATGTCAGCAAAACGAAGGAGCTGGTCATCAACGTCAGGAAGCGGAGTGGAAGACTCACACCTGACTGCATGAATGGTGCTGAGGTGGATGTGGTCAAGAGCTTCAGTTCTTAGAAGTATATATCACCATCGATCTAGCCTGGTCCATCCACATCGATACTACAGTCAAGGAAGCACACTAATGCCTCTAGCTCACCAGAAAGTTAAGGAATTTTGACAATTCCACCATGAATCTTACCAATTTTTATAGATGCAACACAGTAAGCATCCTGGTATACCAACTGCTGTGTCCACGACCGCAAGTAATTACAGAGAGTTGTGAACGCAGCCTGGTCCATGACGAAATGCAGCCTTCATTCCATTGACTCCATTTCCACTGCCTGCTGCCTCAGGACTGCAGCCAACATCATTAAAGACCCTCCCACCCCATTTATACTCTCTTCCAGAAGATACAAAACTTTGAAAACACTTTACCAACTGATTTAAGAACAGCTTCTTCCCTGGTGTTAACTGACATATGAGTGAACCTCACATTTATTAGCGTTGATCTTTCTCTGTAGCTGTAACACTATATTCTGCATTCTATTCTATTATCCTGATGTACTTATGTAAAGTATAATTTGCCTGGATGTCATGCAAAATAATGATTTTCAGAGTATCTTGGTACATGCGACAATAATAAATAAATAAAATCAAAATAAACTAAATCAAATCAGCTGGGAAGTAGTGGTATTTAATCATAGAATCACAGAAATCTACAGCACTGAAAAACAACCATCTAACTATTATAATCTAATGTTCCAGCACCTGGTCCATAGCCTTGTATGCCTTGGCATCTCAGATACCCATCTAAATACTTCTTGAAAGCCTTTACAGTCGGTGAGTTCCAGATTTCCATCCCCCTCTGGCTGAAAAAGGTTTTCCTCACATCTCCTGTAATCTTTCTGCCCCTTACCTTAAATCCATGTTCCTGGGTCACCGATCCCTCTAGCAAGGGCAAAAGTTTCTTCCTGGAAATCCTATGTATGCCCCTCCTAATGTTATAGATCTCAGTCATGACTTTTCTCCATCTCCTCTGCTCTCCATTTCTTCTGTTCTAAAGAAAAAAACACTAGTGTGTCCATAAGAGCATGAGACTATAAGAACATAAGAAATAGGAACAGGAGTAAGCCATTCAGCCCCTCAGGCATGGTCTAGTATTCCATAGGATCATGGCTGATCCGACATTCCTTCCATCTACGTCCCAGCTCTTTCCCTATAACTGTTGACTCCCCTACTATTGAGAATCTATGTACCTTAGCCTTAAATATATTCAAGGACTTTGCCCCTATAGCTCTCTGTGTCATAGAGTTCCAAAGACTCACAATTCTCTGAGAGAAGAAATTCATCCTCATCTCACTCTTAACTCGGCATCCCTTCATGCTGACTATACTGTTTGGCCCTAAACTGTTCCATGGAGGGAAATATTCTACCCTGTCAACCCACCTAAGAATCCAAAGCGAAAACAGGAATTGCTGGAGAAACTAAACAAGTCTGGCAGAATCTGTGGGAAGAATGCAGAGAGAAAGTTTCGAGGCCAGTCACTCATCAAAATTTATTCACTTAAGAATCTTATTGGTGTCAATAAGATCACCTCTCATTTTTTTATATCCTGAAACAATAAGTCGAGTCCCAACTGTTCAGCCTTAGCTGAGAAGGCAATCCCTCCTTACTTCGGTTCATTGTAGTGAACTTTCTCTGAATTACCTCCAAAGAAGTTATATCTTTTCTCAAATGAGGGGGCCAAGCTGCTCACAGCTCTTCAGACGTGGTCTCATCAGCACTTTGTACAGTTGCAGTAGACTTCACTACTTTTCTACTCCAAACCCCTTGAAATAAGGGTCAGCATTCCATGAGCCTGCTGATTACCTGGATGCTAGCCTTCAATGCTAGCTGTGTCCAATCTCTCTTCAAAAGTGAAATGTTCCAGCCCAGGCAACATCAAGGTAAAATTCATTTACATCCTCTCAAATGCTATCACATCCCTCTTATAAATGCACACAATACTCAAACTGTGATCTCCAGGTCCTCCCTGCTCTTAAACTCTATGCTTCAGCTAATAAAGGCAAGTGTCCCAAATGTCTTTTTACCCACCTGTCCTGATACCTTGAGGAGCTGGTCATGACTTGGGGTGGGGTTGATAGTGACCTGGGAGGTGGGGGGACAGCGGGATTACGTCGAATGATGGAGATGGTGCTCACAGAGAGTGAAAGAAAGAAAGAAGAAGAGTCATGTAGCTTCTCCATATGACTGTTCTCTGCAATGGACTGGGGTCTGATGCCTTTTCTTCGGGTAAAAAATGAGGTCTGCAGATGCTGGAGATCACAGTTGAAAATGCGTTGCTGGTTAAAGCACAGCAGGTCAGGCAGCATCCAAGGAATAGGAATTTTCAACTCTGATGCCTTTTCTGTCAGTTCTGGCACCAAGCAAGGAAGTGTGTTTGTGCCACCATTTTCTCCATCATCCCAGTGGCCAACCCCAGCATTGTCAAAGAAAGACTCTCATCTGTGGTCTAAATTGAGTATAGGGTCAATGGGAAGATTTTCAACTTCTAAAGGTGGGAAGCGAAGTCTAAAATCACATGCACAATCACAACAGACCTCCCACAGGCCATAGAATGTCTGCTATGCAAAGAACACCCACAGGCCACTCTTGGTATGTTTGAAGAAACAAATCCAGCCCTGGGTCTGCATCTAAAGACTCTAGGCGAGAGTGGGGACTGCAGATGCTGCAGATTGGAGTCAAGATTAGAGTGGTGCTGAAAAAGCACAGCAAGTCAGGCAGCATCTGAGGAGCAGGAAAATTGACATTTCAGGTAGGAGCCTTCCTGATGAAGGGCTCCTGCCTGAAACATCGATATTCCTGCTCCTGGGATGCTGCCTGACCTGCTGTGCTTTTCCAGCACCTCTCTAATCTGAAGATCCTCTCCCTCCCACCAAAATGAAGTCTCACACTGAATGCCCCAGCACCACAACTGCAGTTAGTTTCACAGAGGCAGTGAACTGTTTCTGCTTTCTCAGTAACCATGTGCCCCAGTTAGTGACCATAAACTTGGAGATCCTACACAAGATTTAATTTGCAAGTTTCTCTTTTCAGCAGATAGCCAGTAATGTCTTCACTAACATTAGTGGTGGATACAAAGTAGTCCTCTGTGTGATACCCTTCTCTGGTTGTGGAATATGAATAGTATATCACTATCAGCTAAGATATCTGAACACAGACTATCACATAGTCTACAAACAAACCAACGGCACATCCATGGGATCTCCGCTATCAGGATTCATAGCAGAAGCGGTAATGCAAAGACTAGAACAAACAGCCTACAACCATCAAACCAAAAATCTGGGTCCGCTACGTAGATGACACCTTTGTCATCACAAAACGAAACAAGATAGAAGAGACATTCAACATCATCAACAACACCCTCACAGGCATAAAGTTCACAAAGGAGGAAGAAACCAACAACAAACTCGCATTCCTGGGTGTCACAATTGAAAGAAAGGACAAGGGAGAATTACAAACCTGCGTATACAGAAAACCGACAAACACTGACCAAATACTTAACTACACCAGCAACCATCCCAACACACACAAACGAAGCTGTATCAGAACACTATTCCAACAATCCACCTCACACTGCAGCACAGACGAACTGCGAAAAACAGAGGAGAACCACCTATACGACGTATTCAAGAAGAACGGATACTCAAAAAATACAGTCCGCAGATTCCTCAAGAACAAACCACGACAAGCAGACCAAACACAGCCAGAAACCCTAACCACCTTACCATACATCAAAGAAGTTTTAGAAATGATAGCCAGACTACTGAGACCCCTCGGAATCCTAGTAGCACACAAACCCACCAACACTCTCAAACAAAACTAACAAACTTAAAAGACCCAGTACAACCCATGGACAAAACCAACGTCATCTACAAAATACCATGCAAGGACTGCCACAAACACTATGTAGGACAAACAGGAAGAAAGTTAGCCACCAGGATACATGAACACCAGTTAGCCTCAAAAAGACATGACCCTCTCTCCCTCATAGCCCTAAACATGGATGAAAAAAAACACCATTTCGACTGGGACAACACATCTATCCTGGGACAGGCTAAGCAAAGACATGCCAGAGAATTCCTAGAGGCCTGGCACTCCAACCACAGCACCATAAACAAACACATAGATCTAGATACCATCTATCAACCCCTCAGAAAACAAACAGGAAATGACATCACTACAAACCCCAGGAACCCCATCCAGGAGAAAGATATAAATAGAAAGCAGGAGACAACAGCTTCACTTCACTTGGAGGTCGCCACTGATGATGTTACCTAGCCAGGTAATGAAATGTCTGGATATCAAACCTACAGCTCAGTGATCAAAACTACACCCTAAACCTCAACCTGAGCTACAAACCTTCACAAACCTTGCAGATTTGTCTATATAAGATCCCATGCATAACCTGGATGAATTAACATCTCATCAATAGTATGTTTTTCCAGAGCATAGAGACAACCCCACCATCCCCAAGCAGCAATTACAATGGATAGGCCATGGCACTTGAATACATAACACTTGCCTTCCAAGATCTGCTCTCTACTCCCAGCTCATTTTGAGTCAAACATCTTGCAAAAGCATTTTAAACATGCAGTAAAAGCCTTTAGAGTAAACTTGACTTTGACATCAACAGCTAGGAAGTGGTTGGATTTGCAGGGAGGATAATGAAGGTCAAAGATATGACATCAAGAATAAATCTCCAGAATGCATATAACCCCTCATCCACTATGGCCTGACTGATGACTGGATGCCAGTGTGGAATGTGGATTTTGTACATTTTCATGTGCTGTTTCTCCTTCAGCCTTTTACTTTCTATCTCCTTTTTCTTCCATTTTTTCCTGGTACCTCTTCATTTTGTCTCCCTCTCCTTCTGGTACTGTGGGAAGCATCCATTCATTCCAAAGGGCCATCAGAAGAGATTCATGCTAAACCTTTGCCTTCTTGCTTATCTTAACTCACTGTTTTGTGGCCCAGACATTTCTCATTGGATCCATACATTTCTTCTCATTTGAATCCTCCTCCACACTTTCTGGTTTAATGCCCTATCCGTACCCTATGATTTACAAGGACACTGGTTCCAACTGAATTAAGTGGAAACCATCCCAGCAAAATAACACTTACTTTCCCAGTATATATGCTAATGTCCCACTGTTGGAAGTCCTGCCCCCATACCATTGTCTGAGCCACACTTTCAACTCTCTGATCTGTTAAATCTGACACCAAATTACATGTAGCAATGAACTTTATATTCTGCCTATTAATTCAGACCCAAGCTCCTTAAATTGAGATTGATAAATTCTTGATGTCACAAGGAATTAAGGGCTACGGGGAGAATGCGGGTAAATGGAGTTGAAATGCCCATCAGCCATGATTGAATGGTGGAGTGGACTCGATGGGCTGAATGGCCTTACTTCCACTCCTATGTCTTATGGTCTTATGGTCTAAACATCCTCAATAATAGCTCTTTCCTCTCTCTATATATGTTTCTGCATAGATCAAGATGACTAGATCTCCACTCTCCCAAACCTCTAGTTTGCTACTCTTAACCATATTTAATTTCTTCTTCAACGATAAGCAGATGTCTCTAACCTTGGCCCTGAGCAGTCAAACCAATCCTTGGAACTTGTGTATATAGTTTTATGTAACAGTAATTCTGTCCTACTCTCCATAACCAGTATTCCCACATTCCCTTTCATTCAACCAACTAGAATGGCCTCTGCTACCATCATGTCATCAGATCAGTAAATTAGTCCACATTTAATCAACTTAGTTTATCAATTTTTGTTTTTCAGCTAATTGCTTAATACTATTTTAAGTAATAGGTAGCGACATAAATTAAACATTTATCTGTAATACAACTGCTTTAAGTATTGAAGGGGGAAAGCATCTCATTTCCCCACTGTGTTGAAAACCCATTTGCACCAAATTCCCACCATTCACATTCTGTTTACAATATACAAAACACCCAAAGAACTACAGATGCTGGAAATAAGAAAGAAAAACAGAAATTGCTGGAAAAACTCAGCAAATCTAGTAGCATCTGTTCAGAGAAAGCAGAAGTAACATTTTGGATCCAGTTCTGAAGAAGGGTCACAGGACCCAAAATGTTAAGTCTGCTTTCTCCCCCAGATGTTGCCAGACCTGCTGAGTTTTACTGGCAGCTTCTGGTTTTGTTTCTGCCAACAATATGCATTGTTTGCAAATAGATTAGATTAGATTCCCTACAGTGCGGAAACAAGCCCTTCGGCCCAACAAGTCCACACCGACCCTCCGAAGAGTAACCCACCCAGACCCATTCACCTATTAATGCACCTATCACTATGGGCAATTTAGCATGGCCAATTCACCTGACCCACACATCTTTGGATTGTGGGAGGAAAACGGAGCACCGGGAGGAAACCCATGCAGACATGGGGAGAATGTGCAAACTCCACGCAGACAGTCGCCTGTGGCTGGAATCAAACCCGGGTCCCTGGCACTGCGAGGCATCAGTGTTAACCACTGTGCTGCAACATTCTCATCAGCAGGTACTGTCTATGTTTTGATACCTTTCTCAGTTACAGTTGTTTCTCAGCTTCCTCCTGGTAGAATTAAACCTTATTCAGACAGTCCATAATGGCTGGCCATTTTTTTATTTGTTCACAGGGTGTAAACATCGCTGGTCAGGCCACCAGTTATGTAAACTAATGCAGAAATTACTGGAGAAATTCAGCATCTCTGACTGCATCTGTGGAGAGGGTTCTGAAGGGAGCTTTCCTGAAAGGAAATTTCAGCACAGAAGTCACAAAGTGTTTTTATACAGAAATAATCAATGATTGGAACAAGCTTCCAAATAAAAGTAAAAGCAAAACCTCTGCAATCGTTTAAGATGTTATTTGATGTGATAGAGGAGACTGCAGGTTTTTATCATTATTTTCTGCAAACAGGAATGTCAAGCATCTTGCTATCTTATCAGATTCTCATTTTAACTATGCAATTAGGTTTCAAGGCATCTCTTCAGGTGGCATTTTTATATGTTAAAGTATATTGTATATCAACTGATGCAGAGTTGGATCTTGTAAAACGCAAACCTAGTCTATAAATACTGTTCTGCTAAATTTGGTACTTAGTTGCCATAAACGTTTTGAGACATCTTGTAGTAATGAGAAATGCCTTATAAATATGTCTGTTCTTTAACAATTGAACATATTCCTTTTTGACACAGGTTTCTCTCATTTTTAGTGAATGGCAGAATCTTCCCCTCCTGTAGCAGCATGGGCAGTGGAAAGAATGATGGCTAAATATGGTGTGAATGAGAAAAGTCAGAATCCCAACATCAAGGAAAGCTTTTCTGGTTTTCCCATCCAGATCTAAATGCTTCAGAATTTTGTTGTGGAGCAGTGGCTACCTTAGTTCTATGCATTTGCACAACTTACCATATTTCTACACCACATCGTATTCTGCTCGCTTTCCCTGACAAACCAGATGGCACAAATTTCTCACACTTGTCAGTGGAGGTACCTGGTGACCACAACTGACTAACACGTTTCTCCAAGCAATCATCCAACTGTCTCTTCACAACCACTTCCCTGCATAAGACATAGGAGCAGAAGTAGTCCATTCAGACCATTAAATCTACACACCATTCAATTAGATCATGGCAAATCTGATAATCCTCAACTCCACTTTCATGATTTTTCTCCAACACCCTTGATTCCTTTACAGATTAAAACTCTCTGTGTCTTAGCTTTGAATATACTTAACAACCCAACTTCACTATGCCTCAGTGTTAAAGAATTCCACAGATTCACAACCCTTCAAAAGCAGAATTCCTTCTCATCTCTCTCTTAAATATGGGACCTCTTACTCTGAGGATATGCCCTCTGGTCCAAAGCTTTCCCAAAAGGGGAAATAATCTTTCTACATCTACCCTGTCAAATTCCCAAGAATCTTGTATGTTTCAACCATTTCAGCCAGATGCTAGGGTTTGAAAATCTTCTTAGCCTTTTACACTTCTCTATTTAGCAACGTGTATCTGTCTCTATCTCTTATTTGTCACTTTCTATCTTTCTCTCAGTTTTCTCTGTTTGCTTCTTCCCTGGCTAGGTATCGCTTTTGCTTGAACGAGCAAATTTATTTTAAAAAAACTCATTATATGTGATCTACTTTTATAATTTTCTGAAATACCTGACAAACTCTATGCAGAAATTATTTTTTGGCTTCGTTCCCCTCTCTCATTTTCTCTTTGAGTCGGCATTTATTCATCCATATTAGGTTGAACACCAGGAGCCATTTTAATTAAAGGAGTTGGACTTCAAACAGCTTAAATCTGCTACATTCTTGGCTAAGATCTGACCTCTTATAGCCAACTCTTTCTCTCTGCAGATTTCAACTCATTGTTCAATTAAATCAAAGATTACCTCAACTCCAGGAGGCTTTTGAGGTTATACAAATGCCCAGTCTGTCATGGTACACAGCTTCAGCTTTTCAGAGTTAAACCACAAATGTTTTCATGTGTAAAAATGAAATGGTGTCAAAGCATGGTCTTTGAGTCTTATATCTCTCGAAAGAAGTGTTTTATTTCATATCAATAATAAACTCGTTCCAGTCAGCATTATTCACATGCATAGATAGAAAGGAAGTCTTGGAGGAGCAGAATTTTTAAGATCCTGAGGTAACACTTCATTAGCAAGTTTCCAAAAATATTTTTAATAATTACATATAAAATGTTAAATTTGTAACTATGTTTGCCAAGACACTTGCTCAGCTTTTCAACATGGAGTCTTAAAAGGCAACAACTCAATCCTTCCAGAACTGCACCAAATGTCATCTTGGATTAAGTAAGATTCTGAAGTGGATATCAAATGATAATTGTCCAGTGAGTCAGTTTTGTGTGGCTTCTGGGGATTAGTTAAAGTGTGACTTCACTGGTCAGAGAGCAGTCTATTGAACAAATGAGTTGCATGATCTATAGGGGTTAACATCAAAGGAGAAAATGGAGAGAAGTGTCCCTTAAAATAAAATAAAGCGTTTTTTTTTCCCTTTCTATTCCAACAGTTGAAGGGAACTACAATTTTAAGTTGTCCAAATATTGTGGTCTGCACTTTGAAACTTATCAATGAAATACAATATCCAAGTATTTTCCAAGCAGCTTGAGTGTTGCTAAATTTTGGATAGAACATTGCCATAGCTGGACATGACACAAAACAGTTTAAGTGAGAGTTTAACCTTCACTGGCAGTTGAAACAATTACTCATCACTTACTCATCCCTCATGAAGGAATTATAAACATTGCAAGCAGGACTACATAACCTGTGATTAGATTTATTTAAGAAGGTAAAGCTCTTAGTAGGTAAGTGGTCTTCCTTTTCATTACCTAAAAAAAATGAGCAGTAAGACAAATATGAAGTCAGTTGCAACCAATCCCTTTACCTTTTCTGCCCTTCCCTGATCCACTGTTCTCAAATTGCCACATAGGAATGCATGACGAGGGATGCTTAGAGTTGTTATGTGGCTTTGTGTCTTAGATTAAGAAATACAACATAATCTCTCTTGCTATAAAGGGTGATATACAGTATATTCCCTGTTAGTTGGTTAAGCAGGCATCTGGAATTCTCATTCAAAGAAAGTTTACCATTTTTATAAAGTTGCTTCCAAAGCGTCTATTTGAACTTCCAATGGGGATGGATTCACCCGCCAGGCAGTAATTCTCCCAGCAGCCACGAGCAGCGCTGCCCATCAACATCCCTCATGCAGGTGCCATGACAGAGGTGACGAGCTGAATTTATGATTGTATTAAATCCAAAACCTTTTGCACTTCAATTGATCATGAAGGCATATAAAGCAAAAATATTGCTTCGACGTAGATTCAGAAAATGAAAATTTGTGCAAATGCTAGTTCTGGTGATGAACCTGATGAAATACTATCAGAATTTCCAGAACTCAGTGAATTGCACTGCACTTTTGACATTTAAGATATTTTTTAAATTCAAAGAAAATCAGCATGGACTGTATTGGGTATGGGTAAGATGTGTCTCATGCAACTTGCAACCTTATATATCTGCCACCCCTTATTAACAATAATGGGGATTTTATTGTAATGATAACTTCACATCAGATTTTGCTTTCGTCATTGCAACTCTGAATGGGATTAGAGTAAGAGAGAAAACATGTTTTTGATGATTTCCGAGGCTCTTGTTCTGTTAAAAACCAACATACAGTTTTGCATAGAGTGAGATGAAGTATAATCCAGACAGTTGCCCATTTTAGAACAGATGTTACTAATGCAATGGAAAGACATTTAAAAATTAATCTATCCTTTGTGGCATGTACCGATGGAGTTTATCAGGATGAAACAAAAAAGGAAATTCAACACTGTTCTCCTGGACTCAGAATGGGGGAAATGGATGTGCTAGCTGTATGTACAACATGAGCTAATACTTGGTTTGACATTTATGCTTGCCCAAAACTTTTTGAAGAACTTAAGAACTGATGACTTTTTATTTTAAAAAGAACCTGAAAGAAATGAAAAACAGTAATTTAACTTGAAAAGCACCTAAAGTAATTCATGTTATAGTGAATAACAAATAGGAACAAATCAAGAAGGATTCATAAGGTTCTGAATTTGCAGAGTTTAATATTGAGATCTTGAGGCTGTAAAATGGCTAAATGGAAAAGGAGGTGTTGTTCCTTGAATTTGCATTTTGCTTCAATGGAGCATTGCAGTAGGCCCTGGACAGAAATGTTAGCAAGACAGCAAGATGGTTTATTGAAATGACAAGCGACTGGAAGGTTGGGGTCATTCTTACTGACAGGGAGGAGGTGTTCTGCAAAGTGGCCACCTAATCTGTGTTTGGGCTTGCCAATGTAAGGGGGAAAGAGTGTAAAGTCCTTATTTTTGCCCCTTACAGTTTGTTAGCAATAAAGAGACAGAGAGCGCGAGAAATCTGATTTGGTGAGTTGCAGATAATTTGTTCCTGATTTTTTGTTTGTGGTTGGTAAGGTTCACAAAGGCAGAGGGACACAGCCCGGTGGAATGGTCCTCCTGCTATGTGCAGCTCCTGATTGGCCACTGGAGCTGTGAATGAACTCACTGTGCATCATCCATGATGCTGAAGAGGTTTTGGACAGCACATTTAGTGGGTTGGTCACACCACAAGCAAGGTCTAAACAGACAGAAAAGCTTTGGTGACAAACAGGAAGACTAGTAAGGGTGAGTGGGTAGTGCAGGAATAGAATAGAAATTTATTGTCATGTGTATTTTTACATGAAAAATATCGTGAAAAATGTTATAACTCACCCTATCACAGCACCTATATAAATGATAGAAGGCATACATACTAATTTTTGAAAAGTAAAATTAAGACAAAGTTC
The DNA here is from genome assembly GCF_020745735.1 of Hemiscyllium ocellatum. Taxonomy (NCBI): domain Eukaryota; kingdom Metazoa; phylum Chordata; class Chondrichthyes; order Orectolobiformes; family Hemiscylliidae; genus Hemiscyllium; species Hemiscyllium ocellatum. The sequence goes on from NC_083436.1 coordinate 14,943,688, forward strand.
ACCACAGTTCAGTTAACAGCTCCCGGGCTCGAGGAAAGCCGGTTAAGGAACGATGAAATACTCGGAACATACAGCTGGGAGGAGACCACTATTCCAGGCGAGACCACCACATCGGGCCGAGACTATCACATCGAGCCGAGACCACCACACCGGGCCGTGAACACCACACCGAGCCGAGACCACTACACCGGGCCAAGACCACCACATCGGGCCGAGACTATCACACCGAGCCGAGACCACCACACTGGGCCAAGACCACCATACTGGGCTGAGACCACTACACCGGGCTGAGACCACTACACCGGGCTGAGACCACTACACCGGGCTGAGATCACCACACTGGGCCAAGACCATCACACTGGGCCGAGACCACCACACTGGGCCAAGACCACCACACTGGGCCAAGACCATCACACTGGGCCGAGACCACTACACTGGGCCGAGACCACCACACTGGGCCAAGACCACCACACTGGGCCAAGACCATCACACTGGGCCGAGACCACTACACCGGGCTGAGACCACTACACCGGGCTGAGATCACCACACTGGGCCGAGACCATTACACCGAGCCGAGATCATTACACCAGGCCACCACTATACCGGGCTGAGACCATCACACCGGACCCAGACCACCACACTGGGTCAAGACCACTACACCAAGCCAAGACCACCACACATGGCCGAGACCACTACACCGGGCTGAGACCACTACACCGGGCTGAGACCACTACAGCGGGCCAAGACCACCACACATGGCCGAGATTACCACACCAGGCTGAGACCACTACAGCGGGCCAAGACCACTACACCAAGCCAAGACCACCACACCAGGCTGAGACCACCACACCAGGCTGAGACCACTACACCAAGCCGAGACCACCACACCGGACCGAGACCGCCACACTGAGCCGAGACCACCACACCGAGCCGAGACCACCACACCGAGCCGAGACCATTAACCTGAGTTGAGACCACCATGCCAGGCCGCTGGAATACTAGGTTGGAAGCCTCCACTGAAGTAGACTGTCACGCCTGGCCGAGACCACCACTCCTGCATAAGACACTCCTGAAGGTGTCAGCACTGGTAGATAGTGAAGAAGGCATATAGGATACCTGCCTTTATTAGCCTGGTTGTACAATATGGCAAGGAAGTCTTGTTACAACTTTATAAGCAGTGGTTAGGGCATAGATAGAATACTGTGTGGAGTTCTGGTTGCCACACTATTAGAAGGTTGTAATTGCACTGGAGAAGATGCAGAGGAGATCCACCGGGATGTTATCTGGGATAAAAGAAATCTCAGTAATGGAGAGACTGAATAGACTGTTTGCTTTCCTTGGAGCAGAGGAGGGTGAAAGGGGCCTAACTAAGGTACTCAAATTATGAGAAGCATGGACAGAGGATGGAAATGGCAGAGGATGATCCTTCAAATGTACAAACTAGTGGATAGGATGTGAGGACACAAGGAACCCTTTTATTCATGAACAAGATGTACTTTAACTCATCTAATTTTCCCGATGTCAAATGTGACACTATAACGACTCAAACGGATTCCAGTTATGCCTGTTTTTTTGTGGGGTATGTGGAACATTACTTGTTCAAGTCTTCCTCAGACCCCCACACACAACTCTTTCTCTGTCACTTGCTCCTGTTCAGAATTGGAAACATTCATCACTTTTTCTCCCAATTTCCATTCTCCTTTTATCTTCACCTTCAGAATCATCAATGACTCTTTCTTTTCCTTCATTGGCTTCGCTGTTTTCATTTCTGAGGATAAATAATTCTCCAATTCCCATTTACAAACTCACCTTCCACTGGGCTGCCTCCAAAATGATCTCCGTTCTCCTCAACCAAAATCTGTCCCTACTCTTCCCTCAGCCGTGAGTAACCCATCTCCTGTATTCTGCCCTCATCCTTTCCCTCTTTCCCTGATCAATGATACGGTTGCCCTTATCCTGATTTTCCACTCGACGAGTCTCCAAATTCAAAGGATCAACCTTCTTGCTTTATTAATTTTATCCTTTTTAAACTATTGTCAAGTTGTGCATTAGTGATGATTTTTCTTTTGTCACTGTACTATGACAAGTTTTTCTTACCCCCATTTCTTCTAAGCTTTCTCTGCCTATCTGACTTTGTGTATTGCTCAGACAATACTCCTGAGAGAATTAGCCTTGAGTTCGTTCTCCCCGGCTCATCATATTTGCTGTCTGAGATGCCCGTCAGTATTATGAACATATGGAGCATAGTTCCACATGAATGATGGCCACTGGTTGTGAATCCAATCTTCTGCTTGCCCCTTGATGTTCTTTCCCCTAGCAAATGGAAAGCAACATACTATTGAGGGGTCCAAACCTTAATTATAGAACGCATGCCAAACCATTGAAATTTGGCCACTTTGAAGCTCGATAGATTTCCAGTCTAACTGCTTCCTCATTCAGGCTCTGTTCCTTTTCCTGACTGTTCCTATTCCCAGCTGTTCCCTTGCTATGGACAGAGAGTGTAGAGTTCTACATCATGAAGAATCTTATGTATAATAATTGTATATATGAACAGAACTATTAAGTAGATTAAACTAGTAAAAGCCTAACCTTATCTCTGTATGAAAAGCCAGATTGAATCCCTTGGAAGGTTTACATTTTAAGTCATACAATTATTTTGAATTGGAAATGGAGTAACTGAAAATTATGTGAACAAAGTTAAATTACCACAATGGGCAGCAAGTTGTGACTTTCGGTGCAATTTCTATTTCAGACGTTGTGTGGAGGCAGAGCAAAAAGCAGGAGGAAGGGCTTTTTCCCACAATTGCACTCTTTTGATTTCAATAAATAACAAAGTGCACTTAAAATGAGAGAGAAGGGTTGATCTGTTTCCCAGCCATGGCAGCAGGATATCCTGACTCAGCAAGATGCCCTGCACCGAGATGACTGCCACTGTCAGCCCTGACAGCAAATTGGACATCGTGCTGTGAGAATTGTCATAGGCAAAATGGAAATAAGGCTGGGCAATTTAAATTACGAGCATTTCTCCCCTCTTAAGGCTAAGACAGTGAAGTATTGTTTGCTTTAAACTTTTCCTTTATTAAGGTAGGCATGTTTCCCAAAACCTGGTTTTTGGATTCCAATTTTGAAATAAACCCACAGCAGAAATCTTTACAATGAAATCAAAGATAAGATTTATTAAAAGAACATTGAAAACACATGGAATTGCTTCACTACTTCATTTGCACACAGTCATGTATACAAGGTAGAAAGGAAGGGAAGGAAAGCAGTTACAACTTATTAGCTTCTTTAACAAATCAAAGTTGCTCAAATTAGTTTATGTCATTTTGAGTCCAATAATTTGGCATCCAACTGGGATTCTGTCAACTGCTGATCATTGAGCAATTCTTTTTCTGGGATCTGGGATACAGATGGAGATGGTCGGAAGTGCAGAAGTATGTATCAGACTTGGAGAATTAGTCTAGGTGAAGTCTGAGACTGTTTCTGGAGATGAGAGTTTTGAAAGTGATGAAGATGGAAACACTACCTACTCGCTGTTAGGCTTGGAGCTGCTCTTCTCGTGATGTTCAAACAGTAACTAAAGTCAGAAGGCTAAACTATGCATTCAAGCATTTCAACAAACATGGGTTCCAGTCATGTGACTGGATGGGTTTCCAATAAGCCATTCCAAGCAAAGATGAACTTTGATCACCCTCACCAAAATGACCATTATGAGGTGCAGAGGTCCATCTCTGTGACTAATTGGATGGTCATCAGCCTCTTACAATCAGACAGCAATAATTTGCAATCCCTTTGTGTCATGACCATTATGAGACCATTCGGTGTTTTCAAAAGAAGACCTAAACAGAACAATCCGAAGAGAATACAGTTTTATAAAAAAAAAGTTATTTCACTTCATGCCTTCTGGCCATTACAGGATGAATGGTTTCTTGTGCATCACAAGTACCACGGTCTGCTTAATACTTCATGCCTCTAGGTGTGTGAGTTTGTAAGGTTGCCACACTTCCAGAACTGTCACATACAAGTTTGAGGGCCAGGTAAGCCCATCGGATGCCTCATGTGCAATCATTTCATTGCCCAACCAATGGAGCACAGTGGTGCCACCTCTCACATATTTAAAACAGAAAGGGAGCTTCAACACTCAGCAGCTCAGGCACCACCTTTCATCTTAGGAAAAGGTATACATCACACACCTTCCCACAAAAGCCATGCAATGATCAAGGTAACCGTGACAAAAGGTGGCTTTGGCATGGCACCTCATAGGAATATCAAGCATACATATCAGATAAAGGTTTATTGGTCTCCAACAGCTCTAACTACTTAACAACACTGAACCACCATTCATTCAGAAACTTTTAATCTTAAATTCTCCAATACTACATTCTTCCTATAAGTAGCACACACACAGATTCATATCTCAATCAGTATCTGAAAGTGATGTGGACCCTTGTGCCAGGCAACCTCCTGACTTCTCTATGCAAGCTCGATCTCCTGCGAAAGCAATGAAGAATTAAGAGGCATGAGTGTGGATGCATGGGCCCTATGTCTGTGTGGTAGATACAAATACAGCTGTGAATTCAGAGGTGCCTTGCCTCACATTTCAAACAGCTCCGTCAGCTCAAGCCAAGGAAGTTGTACCCCAGCAGGCAGGAGCCCACTAGGCCCCAGGCCTCCACAAGATGCTTTCCAAAGTCATCTGGCGTAAGAGGGTAAGCCAGTCAGCAGGCATTCACAAGTTTAGTTGTAGTGTAGGATAAAAGAAGATTAAAGAATATTGAAGTTTCTTTGGATGCATGGGTGTGAAACATCTGTAAAGTGGGACACTGAAAACCAATACTACACTCTTATCCACATTCTTTTGGTTGCATTCAATATGTTGAGACTTTTAACTCTTTGTCATTTCATTATTTACTACCTTGAGGAGCCATGGTGACCCTGTATGCTCACATACATATCAGGTGTGGTGTTGTAAGAGCTCTAAGGCTCTCATTCATTGCTGCTAGCTGGACAATCCCAAACTCTGGAAAATGGGAATATATGGTTGCATTTCACTCAACATCATGTAGGCCCTCCACACTTCTTTAATGGCCGTTGTAAACTATTCTTTGTATCATCCATATGGGGCTCCCATGTAAGCCTGCAGAACTTCATATTAATGTTCTAGCTAGCAAACTGAAAAGGAGTTTATTGATTCAAAATTGTATACAATGTATGTATGCAAAGTATCATAATACTTCAGTTATGAATCAGGCATTCCCTTGTAGCAATGACATGTCAGCATCACCACTGGCTGTAGCCTCTGAGCTTCCACATGAGTTCTCAAAAATAGCTGCTATCAGTTTGTTGCAGAGCTGTCTGTCCCATCACATCACTGCTCTGGCTTCCCCAATACCTTCAGCATCAACATTGACTCCATCAGCATCTCCGTCAGACTCTACTTCTTCCTCATTCAAGGAGACACAGCCGGAACGAGCAAAGTTAAACAGGCCCTTAGTGATAGGAGACTTGATAATTAGGGGAACAGACAGGAGATTCTGTGGCCACAATCAGGAATCCAGGATTGTGTGTTGCCTCCCGGGTGTCAGGGTCCAGGATGTCTTGGTGCAACTGCAAAATGTTCTCAAGGGGGAGGATGAGCAGCCAGAAGTCATTGCACACATTGGCACAAATGACATAGGTAGAAATAAGGGATGAGGTCCTGTGGAGTGGTTATAGAGAGTTGGAAAAAAGTTTAAAACCAGAACCTCGTCGGTGGTAATCTCCAGAATACTTCCAGTGCCATGTTCTAGTGAAGGTAAGAACAGGAGGATATGGCAGATGAATGCATGGATGATGAACTAGAGTAGGGAGCAGGGATTGAGATTTTTAGATCATTGGGATCTTTTCTGGGGCAGAGGTGACCTGCTCAAGAGGGATGGGTTACACCTGAACTGGAGAGGGACCAATACGTTGGCGGGCAGGTTTGCTAGTGCTGCAAGGGAGGGTTTAAACCAGTTTGATGGGGGAGTCAAGTGCGAGGCTTGAAGGAGATACAGTAATAAGAAATGGTAAAGTGAAGAGACAGGTCAGGCTGGAACATGACAGGGAGCAAGCAAAGCCTGTTGGATTAAATTGCATCTATTTTACTGCAGGAGGGCTGACAGGCAAGGCCGATGATCCCTGGGCATGATTAGATACGTGGGACTGGGATATCATGGTCATTACAGAAACATGGCTAGGGGAGGGACAGCTTAGTGTGCCAGAGTGCAGGTGCTTTAGGCAGCGGGACAGAGGTGGTGGAAAGAGGGGAGGGGGAGTTGCATTTCTAATTAAGGTGAGTATCGCAGCAGTAATCAGAGATGAAATAACTGAAAGATCATCCAGTGAAGCTTTGTGGGTGGAGCTAAGAAATAAGAAGGAATGGTGACGTTATTGGGGTTGTACTATAGGCCCCCAAACAGTCAATAGAAATTAGAGGAACGAACATGCAGGGAGACTGGGGAGATTTGCAGGAGCAATAGGGTTGTCATAGTAGGGGATTTTAATTTTCCTAACATACACTGGGAGTGCCAGAGCACTAAGGGCTTAGATGGGCTGGAACTTGTTAAGTGTATTAAGGAAAGTTTCCTTAGTAGTATATATGGAGGCTCCTACTCAGGAAGAGTATTAATTTTAAAATAGTTATGGAGATGGATAAAACTGGTCCACGGGTTCAGCTTCTAGACTGGGGCAAGGCGAATGTTGATGGAATAAGACAGGAACTTGCAGGGGTTGATTGGAGTTTTTTGTTTGCAGGCAAAAGAACCTCCAGCAAGCGGGAGGCCTTTAAAAGTCAGATAGCGAGAGTTCAAGGTCAATAAGTTCCTGTGAGAGTGAAAGGCAAGATTGAGAGGAATAGGGAACCCTGGATGACAAAAGATATTGAGGCTTTGACCAGAAAATAAAGGAGTTTTTACTTAGGATCGGGCAGGTAGGATCATGGGAATCGTTGGAGGTGTACAGGGATACAGGTGTTTATTGAAGAAGGAAATCAAGAGGGCAAAAGGGGGGCATGAGATAGCATTGGTTGAGAATATTAGGATGAATCCAAAGAGGTTCTTTAAGTATATTAAAGGATAAAGAATAAGTAAAGAGAGGGAGAATAGGACTCCTCAAAGACCAAGTGAATAAGAATGTGTAGAACTGCAGAAGATGGGCATTGTCCTCAATGAATATATCTCCTCTGTTTACAGTGGAGAAAGACATGAAGACTTGGGAACTTGGGGAAGTTAATGGTCATATCTTGGGGACAGTCCTTATCACAGTAGAAGAGGTGTTGGATGTATTAGAATGTATGAAGGTGGATACTGACCAGATATATCCAAGAGCTCTGCAAGAGGCTAAAGAAGAAATTGAGGGACCCTTGTATCATTGTTAACCACGGGTGAGGTCCCAGAAAACTGTAGCAAATGTTGCGCCCTTAGTCAAGAAGGGCTGCAAAGAAAAACCTTGGAACTATAGACCAGTAAGCTTAACATCAGTGGTAGGTAAGTTAATTGAGAAGATTCTGAGAGATAAGGTATACAGTAGCTCCTCCACTTACAAACTTCATCTGTTCCGGGACCCAGTTCGTGAACCGAAAAGTTCGCGAACTGAATCAATTCTCCCATTGTTCGGATATTTCCGGAGTTTTTTCTCTTTTTTGTCTCTTGGAGGTTGGTGATGCCACAAGAAAATGATCCAGAGAAACTTGCTTTTTTTCTTTGTTGTAGAATTTTCCGAAAATGGGACATCACATTGTCATTTAAAATGTTCACTGCTCTGTTGGTCAGTTTTGTTAGGGTGATGCCTCTCAACAAAAGCCTGCACTTCACTCCATTTGCTCCGAATGTCTTTGATTTGAACACTTGATACATCTTCCCTCTCTTCTTCCTCCTCCCCAAAATGCTCCTGCTGAATAACCTTCACCTGCTCCTGTTGCAATTCAACAAGATCTTCTGTGCTGTGTTCTTGTCTGTGGTCCTCCACCAGCTCCGCCACATCATCCTCATCGACCTCCAAGCCCATATTTTGGCCCAGGGTCACAATCTCGTTCACTACATTTACTGATGTCTCCTCCTCAAAATCCTCAAAGTCTCTCCCAGGCACACAATCTGGCCAAAGTTTTCTCCAGGCTGACTGCAACATACAGAAAGTGACCTCGCTCCATGCCTTATCAGTAAGGCTTATGTAGTGGAGGATATTGAAGTGGTCCTTCCAGTACTGACCAAGGGTCAAATCTGTGTTGTTGGTGACCTGGAAACAACTGGCGAACAGAGCCTTCGTATATAATTTTTTGATATTTGCAAAGACATTCTGGTCCATGGGTTGGATGAGAGGAGTGGTGTTGGGAGGAAGGAACTTTACTTTTATGAAGTCGTATTCAATGTCCAAGTCTTCTTCCAAATTTGGAGGATGGGCAGGAGCATTGTCCATTACTAGAAGACACTTAAGTGGCAAATTATTTGTTTCAAGATATTCCTTGACAGCCGGTGCAAAAACTTCTGTCAACCATTTCATATAAATCATTTGCATGACCCAAGCCTTGCTATTCCCCCTCCATATTACCGGGAGTTTAGCCTTCAACGCTTTATTGTGTGAGGATTTTCAGAGTGGTAGACTTATAGAGGCTTAATCTTGCAATCCCCACTTGCATTCATGCACAATAAAAGCGTGAAGCTGTCCTTCATTGGTTTGTGGCCCGGTAGTGCCTTCTCCTCTTGGGTTATGTAGGTCCTTTTGGACATTTTTTTCCAGAAGAGTCCAGTTTCATCACAGTTAAAAACTTGATGTGAGACATAACCTTCATCTTCAACAAACTTATTGAATTCCTTCACAAAGTCCTCCGCTGGCATTTTGTCCAAACTAGCCGCTTCTCCATGCCTTATTACATTATGGATTCCAGTTCGTCAACGAAATTTATCAAACTAGCCTCTGCTGGCTTTAAATTCTTCAACACTAGCAGTACTTGTACTCAGCAGTGTCGCCAATAAATCACGGTGTATGTGTAGAGCCTTCTCACAGATTATAATCTCATTAACACTATCTCCAGCAAGCTCTTTTTGATTTATCCAAACTAATAATAATTTTTCAACCTCGTCTAACAATTTAGGCCTTTGCTTTGTTAAAATAGTCACTCCTTTAGGCACATCAGGTGCCTTTAGTGCCTCTTTGTCCTTTAGGATAGTACAGCTAGTCGATTTTGCCGTATCGTACTGCATAGCAAGATTGGATACGCAAGCACCATTCTCGTGTTTAGCTATTATTTCCTTCTTCGTTTCCACAGTAATACATTTAAGCTTCTTAACACCACTATCACTACCACTTTTCACTTTCTTGGGAGCCATAATGAGAGCTAATTTAATGCAAAAAAACCAGAAAAAAGCATAAGAATGCTTGGACGTTGGATGTTCGCAGCATGTGCACCAAAAACGAACTGAATGAGATCGCACGGGGCCCAAGAGCTTTTGTGTTTAAAGCGCGCGTAGCAAAGCAGAACAATGACAATGAAACCACAGGCTTTTTGCGTTCGTACCTTTGTTCATACCTTGAATTTTGTACGTACGTTGAAGCTAAATTTTACACACAATCCTGTTCATAAACAGATTTGTTCATGAACGGGGTCGCTTGTATGTCGAGGCACTACTGTACGAGCATTTGGAAAGACAGGGTTTGATTATGAGTAGTCAGCATGGCTTTGTGCGTGGGAGATCGTGCCCAGAAGTTTATTAGAGTTTTTTGATGAAGTGACCAGGAAGGTTGACAAGGGAAGGGTGGTAGATGTAGTCTATATGGATTTCAGTAAGGCCTTTGTTAAGGTTCCACATGATTGGCTGCTCTGGAAGATTACAGCCGGGGGAGCTGGCAAATTGGATACATAATTAGCTTGATGATCGGAAGCAGAGGGTAATAGTGGAAGGATGCCTGTCAGATTGGAGGCCTGTGGAGTGCCTCAGGAGTCGGTCTTGGGCCCATTGCTATCTGTTATCTATATCAATGATCTGGATGAGAATGTACAAGGCATGATTAGTAAGTTTGCAGGTGGTACTAAAACAGGAGGCATCGTGGACAGTGAGGAAAATTATAAGAAATTGCAGCTTGATCAGCTGGGAAAGTGAGCCAAGAAATGGTAAATGGAGTTTAATGTGAATAAGTGCAAGGTCTTGTGTTTTAGAAAGCCAAATCAAGGTAGAAGTTTCATGGCGAATGGTAGGACCTTAAGGAATGTAGTGGAACAGAGGGACATTGGAGTTCAGATACACGGCTCTCTGAAAGTGGAGTCACGTGTAGACAGGGCAGTGAAGGAAGCTTTTGGCACACTGGCCGTCATCAATCAGAGCACTGAGTATAGAAGATGGGAAGTTATGTTGCAGTTGTACAGGTCATTGGTGAGGCCACACTTGGAGTATTGTGTTCAGTTTTGTTCATCTTGCTATCAGAAGGATATTACTAAACTGGAAAGAGTGCAGAAGAAACTTACAAGGATGCTGCCAGGACTCAATGGCCTGAGTTATAGGGAGAGATTGGACAAGCTAGGACCTTTTTTCTTTAGAGTGTAGGAGACTGAGGAGGGATCTTATGGAAGTGTATAAGATCATGTGAGGCATGGAGAGGGTGAATGCACTCATTCTTTTTCCCAGGGTTGGGGAATTGAGGACTAGAGGGCATCAGTTTAAGGTTAGAGGGGAAGGAATAAAATGGAACCTGAAGGGAACTTTTATATACAGAGCATGGTACAGATATGGAATGAGCTGCCACCTGAAGTGGTTCTGGTGGGTATATTACCAACATTTAAAAGGCATTTGGACAAATACATGGATAGGAAAGATTTAGAAGGATATGGGCCAAATACAGGGAAATGGCGTTATTGTTGATGGATATTTTGGTCAGCATGGACCAGTTTGGGCCAAAGGGCCTATCTCCGTGCTGTAGGTCCATCTCCCCTAATTCTAAGTTCTCATTGGGCTGGTTGTACACTAAGTAGTGATAGTTATTATTCTGGACAGACTGCCCAGTGAGTGCTGGTGTGCTCCTCCTGAGTGGCCCAAGCAATGAAGGCACATCCTCTGAAGACTATTATCTGCTCAGTAATGACCCCAACAGATGCACTGTATGCTGTTTGCCATCATAAGTGAATGTGGTAGATCATGAGCCTTGGGAGGGTGCTATAGTAGAGAGAGAATGAGTTTCAAGTAGCAGAGGGAAGATGGTGACCTTTACTGTGGCCAAGCAGAGAAGGTCATTAGTTTTCTTCCTTCACTGCTGGGCAGTGAGATGTCAACATAGGCATAGGGAGACATAAACCGAACAAATCTTTGGACAAATCTTCTCCCCATTTGGGTTCAACAGCCTCCTGCTAGCTTGTGTCCACTCTTCTTCCAACTCTGACATACGTTGCAACCTGTTTTCCCTCTATCCACATTTATAGGTCACCTTGGTCACACATTCAGAGGTTCTCCCATGATAATCCTCTTGTTTCTTTCAACTTTCAAATGCTCAGAGACAATGAGAGCTGAGGTAAAGCTGCAGGAGCAGGAGCTCACTTAAAGGAGGAGCTGGGATGAAGTGGTAAGAGTGGAAACAGATTACCGAAGTAAATGCAGAAGATCAAACAGAGAAGGAGGTGCTGCTGACACTCGCTGTTTCTAGCAGGTACAATATAGTCACTACCTGTGAGGACATAGTGAAAAATTGTAGGGATCCACACTGTAGACTAAAGAACCAGATCCAGAGAGCTATTTAAAGCAGGGGAGGGCAGAATAAAAATGTGTTATGGACCAGGCCAAATCCCCATAAAACATTTCAAGAAGGAAGCCCAGACCTTAACGTTTCTAATTGTTTTAAACAGGTATATAGTGGATATTCCAGGAGTGATGCAGCTGGCCCAACCACTCAGTTTTAAACAAAACAGAATTTATTTACAATCTACTGAATGAAACATGAACAAAAAAGAACTGAATTTGGAATAAAAACCTATTTGTAAACCCAATCGACTTTGCCGCAACTTAATGATGCTGTTCCAAATGCTTGCAACATCCCCATAAACACCCCCTTGGCAAAAAATGTAAAGTCAAATATAGGTTCTTAAGGAGAGATGTCAGAGAAAGGGAGGGTCAGCATGGAGCTTTTTCTTTGACCAGCTCCCTCAAAAACAAAACAGCTTTCTAAAACAAAGCCAAGCCAAACCCTGAACTGGGAGAAATGGCCATTCCCCTTTCATTGTACAAGTGTTTTTAAAGAAACACTTGAAAGCTTTTCCAAATTAGGTTCAGGGCAATTTTGAGGAAGCTCGAGGGGTTTTTGGAAAGGTACAGGTCAATTCTTGTTGGAATGGAATTGGTCGGAGCAGGAAGGAAGGCCAGCTGAGGGTCTATTAGTAGTTAGGAATTAAACTAATAAGTGAAATAACTCCATGGAGTCTGATATCCCCGTCACCAAGTCACCCCTTATTTACATGTGCCCAGTGCATGGATTCCAACCAGCCAGCTCAGAGTCAGTCCCTAGAGAGAGGAGAATCCCTGAGAGCCCTATATATATCTGTCGGCCAGGGGTCCCTGATTGACCCAGGTTAACAGCCCCAATCAGGGAACTCATTTTCAGTGAGATCCACTTAGCCAATCCCATTCCAATCACCACAATATATACCAGAAGACAATATGGATGTGCAAATTAACATAGAAATCAACAGATTTGGAGAATTACTGTACAGCTTACTAAAGAGCTCTTGTGTGAAGGAGATGTTCCTTTCCATTGGTCATTGGTTCCAGAACTGGGTCAAGAAGGAACTGTACCAACGGGTCAAGCTGACAAAGGCATTAAGCTAGCAAGATGGAGTTAAAGGGAGGAAGTGAGGACTGCAGATGGTGGAGATCAGAGCTGAAAAATGTGTTGCTGGAAAAGCGCAGCAGGTCAGGCAGCATCACAGGAGCAGGAGAATCGACGTTTCAGGTATAAGCCCTTCTTCAGGAATCCTGAATTCAGATTCCTGAAGAAGGGTTTATGCCCGAAACATCGATTCTCCTGCTCCTTTGATGCTGCCTGACCTGCTGGGCTTAAAGGGAGGAAACCTAGCAAGAAATTAAACAGAGTTTAAGTTTAACCAAAACAGGATTGAAGATAACAGGACAGACTAAATTTAGGAGGAAATATAAACAGTTTGAAATAATTAGAGCCATGGAACAGGAAAAAGGGAAAACTGTGTAGTCGATCTGATAATGGAGAATGAACCAAATAAGAGAAGTAACATTAGGGAAACATCAAAGGACAGTGACCCTAATGTGTTATTTTTAAGGACAGCAATTGACAAAGATATAACTATGATGGTAATAGATGGAGAAAAGTTGACTTTGAAAGACTATAAATAGAACTTAGGGAAAGTAAGGTGGACAGCCATACCTGCTGAGCAATGAGGTAGAACAGAACACCAACAGAACAGATTTAAAGCTATACTTAACAGTGTTGTAAATGGGGGATTCAAGATGGCGGCGACCCAGCAAGTCTGAGTCTACAGTGCTCCTCCCAAGACTTGGGTAAAGTGGGTTACCCACCCCCACCACACTCACCAAACCATTTAAAATAGCTGCTAAATTTAATTAGTTGCTTAGTATTAAATTTAAACAATTTAATCTCCAGTAAAAATGACTAAAGGGAAGGGAGCCTGCAGCTCTCAGCAAGTAGGAGCCCCTCCCCCACCCTCTCCAGCTGCAGCAGAGGCGTCCGCAGCCGCCCTGGGGGACTTAACCATGGTGGCAAGCCTTGTGGAAATCATCTCCAAACTGGATGCGAAGATCGACGCTTTTATTGAAGAATCCTGAAGTCGATGGGACTCACTCTCAGCCGCGCTGCCAAAGCACAACCAAGACATTAAGGAAATCAAGCGCCGAGTCGGAGAGGCGGAGCTAAAGGATGCGACCTCTGAAACTATAGCGCAATCGGCCATGGATCAGGTCCGGACTTTCGAACAGCGAGTCTGGATCTGAGAGAATCACACTGATGACCTCGAGAATCGAGGTCGTCGAAAAAATATTCATTTGCTGGGCCTTCCCGAACGGGAAGAGGAAGGCCAGCTTACAGCGTTCCTTGAACAGTGGCTTCCACAGTTGTTAAATCTGGAGGCTGGATCAGGCCAGGTAAGGGTAGAATGGGCCTACCAGGTTGCAATACGCAGGTCCAGCTCGAATCAGTGCCCCTGCCCGGTCCTGATCCGGCTGCAGAGCTATAAGGAGAGGCAGAGACTCTTAGAAGCTTCTAGAAATCTTGGAAAAGATTCCTAAGCCATGACCTATAAAGGATCCAAGATCATGTTATTCCAGGACTTTTCCCCAGCTCTGGTCCAAAAGAGGAAGGCATTCGATGAGGCGAAGAAGTGTTTAAGGTACTCCTTACGCTACCCAGCGACGCTACGCTTTAACCATGAAGGATCCATGTATAACTTCGGATCTCCAGAAATGGCTAAGGAATTTTTGGACTCTCTTAGATAAATTGTAAGAGATAATGGATATTGGTTTGCCTTCCCCCCCCACTCCAGTTTATATCCCCCCTTTTTCTTTTTTTTTAAACCTTACTATTTAATATTATCTTGGGGGGTGGGGAGAGGGATTTATTTATTTGTTCTCTATTTAATGATTTTCTCCTCCCCCCTTGGGTTTTTTTTATTATATGTATTATATATATATAAATAAGCTGGGGGGTTTCGTTAATGTTGGTGGGGGGAGGTGGTTACTTTATTCTATTTTACCTCTGTCTCTAGGAGCGGGGTTGTTTTCCCTTGTTATTTTGTATTATTATATTTAATTATTATTTGTTGAGGTTGTAATTTTATAGTTATATATGTTTATACATGGCATTAACATTACCAAATATATCCTGGTGTTGGTGTTGGTGTAGGTTGGGGGTGGGGGGTGATGGTAGGGTACTCACTGTTAACTCTAGCTCTGTGGTATATTTGAATTCTCCTCATCCTATTGATGAGCGCCTTAGTCAGGGGTGGGGCACTGGTTGGGAGAGGATACGATGGACCTTTGGAAAGGAATGACACCCCCTGGGAACAAGGGGGAAAATCTCCATTTACATACGTTTTATATTTTTCTTATTATTTAGAAATCGTTTTTATTACACTGTTGTGAGTGTATTAGAGAGCCTTTATTTTTGTGAATTTTATATGCTATATGCTCAGGATGTTCTGGATAGGGTTTCCCCTCCCGAGAGGTCTCGGATTTGCCTGGACGATTATGGTTGATCAGTTGGTTAAGTTGGTTAAGGGGAGTAATTCGCCAGTCAAAAGGAAGAAAATATTATCAAACCTCCAGAAAGAAAGAGTTGATATAGTTCTCCTACAGGAGACACACCTGTTGGATAAAGAACACTTGGAATTATGACAGGGTGGATTTGATCAGGCCTTTTTTTCTTCTTTTAGCTCAAAAAGCAGAAGAGTTGTTATTCTTATTCGGAAGAATTTCCCTTTCAAAATCCTAAATCAGATAAAAGATGAATCTGAACAATATATTCTGATTAAAGCCCTTATAAATGGAGAGGAATATGGGATTTTAAATTTGTATTGCTCCCCGGCACATCCTTTTAAATTTATAACGGAAGCCTTCTCAAAATTGATGGCTCTCGGTGCCCATCATACAATTATAGTGGGAGACTTTAATTGTATTGTGGATCCGGAAATAGATAGGGTTCCCAAGAGTACTGCAGGAGTATCCCCCAGATCTAGACAATTGGTGGATTTGATCAAAGAATTAGGATTAGTAGATGTATGGAGATGTCTTCATCCACAGGACAGAGATTTTTCTTTTTACTCCAATCCACATAAATGTCATTCCAGAATTGATATGTTTTTTGCCCCCTTGATTTTTAAAAAATCCATATCATCCTGTAAAATAGGTAGTATAGCAATTTCCGATCACGCTGCTGTATATATGGAAATCAAGACGAGGAACAATGGGACATCCCCTTGGCATTGGCATATGGACCCCTTCCTGATGAAAGATAGTAAATTTGTAAAGTACTTCTCTCAAGAATTTAAAACTGTTTTAGAAATTAATTTAGGTACGGCTAGCAACCCATCAATGATGTGGGAGATCATCAAAGCTTACACGTGAGGTTTGATCATCTCCTACTCAGCGACCCAGAAAAAATTAAAGGGAGAACAACAGCGTCTGCTCGAAGCCCGCTTAAAAGTGGCTGAAACAGCATACGCTGATAGACCTTCTATTATCAAATTGCAAAGGATTACGGCCCTTAGGACAGCTCTAAACACCACGCTAACCCAAACGGCTAAGAGGGAAATATTATTTGCAAAACAAAGATTTTATGAATTTGGCGATAAACCGGGTAGATACTTAGCATTTCCTGCAAGAAAAAAAAGGCCCCTCAAACTATCATGTCTATCAAGGAAAGTACAGGTATTTTGACTCATGATCATAAAAGGATTAATGCAATCTTTAGAAAATTTTATTCTGATTTATATAAATTGCAGGATTGTGAAGACAGGACCAGGAGGATGCAATCATTTGTTTCAAATTTGACCTTTCCGGACCTAACTCCGGAACAGGCATTGGTCTTAAATGCTCCCCTAACAATCCAAGAAATACTTGACGCAATCAGGCAACTTCAGAGCGGTAAGGCACCTGGCCCAGATGGCTTTCAAGCTGAATTCTATGAAGAATTTACAGGATATATTGGCTGGTCCACTTATGGACATGTATAACTATGCATATAGTCAGGGCTGTCTATCGCCTTCGCTGAAAGAGGCAAATATCTCTTATCCTTAAAAAAAGGAAAGGACCCAGAAGACTGTACATCATACAGACCAATATCCTTGCTAAATGTAGATTTTAAAATTCTTTCTAAAACTTTAGCATTGAGACTAGAAAGGGTATTGCCACATATCATAAAGGATTATCAGACGGGGTTTATTAAGGGCCGTAGATCATCCAATAATATTAGAAGGGTTTTGAATATGATTCAAGCCTGCCATCAGGGAAAGATACCAGGAGTAGTAGTCTCATTAGACACGGAAAAGGCATTCGATAGGGTTGAATGGTCATATTTGTTTTACACATTGGAAAGGTTTGGCGTTGGAAAAGTGTTTACCAAATGGGTCTCAACATTGTATAGTGATCCCAAAGCAGTTGTGGTTACCAATGGATTAGGTTCGGATAGCTTCAGTGTGGGTAGGGGCTGTGTTCAGGGATGTCCCATCTTGCCATTGTTATTTACGCTAATAATTGAGCCACTAGCAGAACCTATATGGGCTGATCCTAATATAACGGTCTCAAGGATTGGTACAGGTAAACATAAAATTACCCTTTATGCAGATGATGTTCTTCTATTCCTCAGTAACCCTTTGATGTCCGTGCCTCGATTAATCCAAGTTATTAATACATTTAGTGCATTCTCAGGCTATAAAATTAATTTCTCAAAATCGGAAGCTATGCCAATGGGTGGCCTTGCTATGATACTCCACTTAGTGGACGGATCCCTTTTGGTGGTCCCTGGAGGATTTCTTATATTTAGGCATTTTTATTGCCCCAGCATTTGGTCAGTTATACAAGGCTAACTTTGTGCATTTACTGGACAGGATAAGGCAGGACCTCCAGCGATGGGGAGACCTTCCAATTTCCTGGTTGGGTAGAATAGCACTAATTAAAATGAATGTCCTGCCCCGTCTCCTAAACCCTATGAGAATGCTTCCGGTGATGTTGCCGTGGGTGGCTCTATGTAAATTATGTGGCTGGTTGGGTTCCTTTATCTGGAATCTATGATTTTAAGCTGAAGAAGCTACAGTTTCCACAGGCAAGGAGAGGATTGGATTTCCCAGATTTTAGGAAATATCAGTTAAGTTCCCTATTAAGTTACATAGCTGATTGGGTCTTGTCTGACCCTCAATCTGGCTGGACATCGAGGCGTCTCAAGTAAAATGCCCACTTATTAACCTTTTATTTTCAGACAAGAGGAAAATCATTACGGATCACTGTAAAACCCCTATAATACTAAACACAATTAAGGCTTGGAATATAATGCTGCAAAATGAGGGCAACTCACATAAAACATCCCCCTATGTCCGATAGTGGGAGCATTGGGATTTCAACTGGGATTTACAGATGCTACTTTTAAACTCTGGAGATCCAGGGGTATTTCATGTCTAGGGGATCTATTTAAAGATGGAATCCTGATGTCTTTTGAACAGCTGCGTCAGAAATTCGGATTACCTAATGGAGACCTCTTTCAATACTTCCAAATTCGAGATTACATACAGAAGAAGACTATGTTATTAGATAGTCTTTATAAATCAGACAGAGAGTGTAGAGTGCAACGGCCAATGGGGGTATCTTCCGTCAGTACTATTTATCATTTACTACATGATGAAGTATCAGGAGATATGGACAATCTGCTTAAAACATGAGATCAGGATTTGGGGCTAGAAATCTCGATAGAAACATGGAATGACATTTGGGAAAACGCCAGAAGAATCACCATCTGCAACATAACTCAGGCTATCCAGCTGAAGATACTTCATAGAGCCCATATAGCACCGGATCGATTGGCAAAATTTAAGGCAGGAGCATCTCCAATGTGTTCCAAATGTAAAATAGAGGTGGGCACTCTTGTACATTGCCTATGGACCTGTCATAAAATCCGTAGATACTGGACTAAAGTAGCAAGTACCCTGACAGAGATTTCTGGAATGGAAATTAAAGTGGACCCTGTATCTCTCTTTTTGGGCTTTTCAAACTTACCCTCCCTGGATATGCACAGGAAGAGATTATTTTCTATTCTCTCTTTCTGTGTAAGGAAAAATATTTTGGTAAACTGGGTGGCTGAGAGCCCCCCTGGACTTTCAAATTGGCACAGATTAATTATGGAATGTATTCCCCTTGACTTCCTTACAAATATGGTGCACCGAAAGACCAAATTATTTCATAAAATATGGCAGCCCTTCTTGAATTATATAAATACAGATATTTCGGCCATCCTAACAAGGGCTTTTATTTAATTGAGATTACGAACCTGGCTGGTCCGGGGCCCCTTGGGAGAGGACCCACACGAATACACATTTTGAAACATTTGATGTTAACACATTCCGAGCATGTATCTCACTATCCAATTTCTGTGTTATCCATTGTTTTTTTTTCCTTTCTCTTATTTGAATAATGTAAGAGACTTAAATTTACACTCTGGTTAGCTGTTGGTTAGATTAGTAGTTAGCTGAGTTTTGTTTTTTTTCTCTCGGTATTTTTCTTTTGTTAAATTTTGGTTATTATATATTTAAGATTTAATTGTATATCAATGTGTGTACTTGAGAGTTTTGTTTATTTTTGTAAACTTGCAAAAATGTTAAATTTCTAATAAACGTATCTATAAAAAAAGGTGTTGTAAATAAGAACTGCTAAAAACATGAACAGGGTAAACATTAATAAGACAGCATGGATGATGAAAGTCATAAGGGAAGTGGTGAGTGCTAAGAATGGGATATACAAACAGGAGTACAGAATAAGGGAGAATACAAGGAGACTGGGAGAGAAGCACAAGGAAAAGAAGTATTAGGAAGGCAAAGCCCAACTGTAAAATTAAATCTGAATGATACATTAACAAAATAAGATACTTTGGAGGCAAAAAGGATGGGAAGTGGGCTACCACGGAATTGTTGGGATAAAACCAGCAATAATGAAAAGGCCAAAATAGTAAATAATTATTTTGTTTCAGTAATTATCAAGGAAACCAATCAGGTGAACTTGACATGGAAGGTGAAAATAATAAAGGCATCAGCACATTTAAAACAAAATATAAAAAATATTTAATCAATGAACCAAAACCAAGGATAAATTCTCAGATCTGAACAGTCTGCAACCCCACGTTTTGAAAGGTTCAGAGGCACCATTTGACATGTTCAAAACTCATTAGAGAAAGTAGTTCCAGTGGAATATTAGATCGTCATCATTATAGCTACATTTAAGAAGGAACAAGAGAACACATCCAGAGTGTTATTAACCAATCATTCCAATAAAAGTAGAGGAAAAACACTATCCCAAATAAAGGAGAAAATTTTTTAAAAATGAATAAATGTTAGGTGTGACAGCAGAGACAATTCCCATAGTCTTTAGTGCCTTACCCAGTAAAGCGAGTAGGTTGATCTTCAGTTTAAAGACAGTGTGTCCTGTGTGACACTCCCTCAAGTATTAACAAGCTTCATGATGAGCTCGTGGCCAGGAATCCATTAGTCTATTGAAAGACCTGAATCCCAGGGAAAGGATTGTTTGATTGACAAGTCTGATAACTCTTCTAATCACTTTTGTCAATCACACAAGGTTCAGGTATGTAAAGTGATGCCTGTTCATGCACTAAAATACAAACAGAGACTGCTTTAAAAACTCAACAGGTCAGGCAGGACCAGTTCTGAAGAAGAGTTAGACAGGACTCAAAAAGTTAACACTGTTTCTCTTTCTACAAACCCGTTGAGTTTCCCGAGCACCTTCTAATTTTATTTTAGAAGTCCAGCATCCACAGCATTTTGATTATCTTTCAGTGTTCATACACTTGAAGTTCCTGATAAAGATACTTTAAATTGATTCACCTTTTTAGTTCAGAAAGCATTAAGAAATTATGTAATTTTTAAAAATGTTTATTTTTACAAATCCTATCATCAAAATGGGGTTCACTGCCTCTAAAATGCCCTAAAGTCACCATTGTGGGTGGAACAACCTGGGTTGGGACGATTTGGTATTACAGACAAAGAAATTGGGTGAAAGAGGTTAGTGAGTGTGAAGGAATAGGGTTAGAGAGCCTAAAATTTAACAGAACAACACAGATGAAGTTGCAGACAATTGAGGCAGGCATGTAAACTTTGTAACAGGCATTTTGGCATTTGGCAGACCCTGTAACCACCTGCATGCTTCACTCAGGAAAGAGCTGCAACTATGTCCTGCACCCACACCCTGGAAGGAAAACTACATCATCTGGAACATTATTTCCTAAAATGCATGTGGTAAGAGTGACATTTTCTGAATTAAACTACCCACCTCTAAGGTGAAAACCTCACGCTCAACATTCATTGTAAAAAGTGTGGCTTTGGAGTTGCTACAATGAGTGAGTTAACCACCTCTATAAAGTAGGATATGTCTGATGGAAGCAGGGTGTTTCTGGCTAAGAAGTTTCAGTCTCTCTCAATAAAATATGGATGTTAATGAAGGTAAAGTTGCATAAAATTACGGCATCATAAGAATGCTCTCTCTTTAGAGAGAGAGAGATATTTTTGGAGGTAGGTTAACCTGAGGGTCACAATGCCTCAGGCAAAGGGAAGTGTTTGAGAAAGAGAATTTTTCATGGTAATGTCAGCCAGCATGGGAATTGAGCCCACACCATTGGTGTATATCACAAACTAGCTATCCAGTCAACTGAGCTAAATCAACCCCTTCACTGCCAATACTCACATCAGAGCCCCTGTTTTAATACTTGAGTAATCTTATGCCACTTGTGACTTCAACTTTTAAAATGGAATTACAGATATCTTCTTCCTGTAGACATCAGGCACCTGCTTAAGTGTGCTCCGCTTTAAGTAACCTCATCAGGGTTTTATCACAACACTTCTGGTCTAGGGTTAACACTAGTTCCTCACTCCCAGGGAACCTAATTCAATATGTATCCATCCTTTCTCAGGAGGTCCATCCCATTCCAAGGACTACACAGGACTGCCCCACATAAAGTAAAAATTGAAATTGAAAAGTCTCCCTCTCTATGCAATGGATGTTTCCCTTAAGATTAAAACAACAAATTCCAGGAGGCTCTAACAAACCTTGAAACTACTTAACTTATCTTTCTGGGCTATAAATCAATGTAAAATAAACAAAAGTTCATTAGCGGTGCATAAAACCATTCATTCTTAAAAGTAGGCCTTAAAAACTGTTTAAAAGAAATCATCATTCTGCAGAAATACTTATACGTTAATACATACTGATTTCAGCATCAAGTGACAGATTCTGGATAAAATTGAGACACATGAAGTTATTAGTAACCTCCTGCATCCCATTGTTAATGCTGATTAATGGCCTTCTGAACCATGCTACTTGTCTTTTTAATGCTGATGGTCAAACCAAACTGGGCATAGGCGAGTCCTTCCATTTGCAGCTGAAGGGGTCCCTCAGTAGGGAATGCTTGTGCAGCATGAACGATAAGAACTGGGTGCGTATTTACATTGGATCTCAACTGGTTAATGCTAAACACGTGCTGTGAGTTCCAGTATGCAAGTGAGATATAGAGTAGCTAAAGGCATATGATATCAGCAAAGAGTCAATATGCCAAAGGGTTTCATAACCAGAAAACAGCCCTGTTTGATCCTAGTGGAGCTCTGAAGGACTTGCATCATTCTCACAGTCAGAGCAGACTTTACTTATTTGCTGAGATGGGAATTGGTGTTCACACTGAGCTGCTTTGATGGGCAGTCAATTTTCTTTAGCAGATTAAGTAGGTCTTTCATGGCTGAATGCCTTGGTGAGATCAAGCCAGATAGTGAATAGTGGTCAGTTAATTGATGGCAGTTCTCTTGCAACAGTCGGACTGTGGAGATAATGTCGATTGAATTGGGACTAAGGGATAGTATTTTTACAGGAGGGGGTGGTGTGAGCAGGTAGAGTCCAGGTAGCTAGGGGAGTTGATGGGTTTGAAGTAGATGTCTGTGTTGAGTCGGTCACTGGAGATGGAGATGGGGAAGTCCAGGAAAAGGAGGGAGATGGTCCAGGTGAACTAGAAGTCAAGGTGGAAGGTGTTCGTGAAGTTTATGAATTGTTCAACCTCCTTGTGGGAGCACAAGGTGGCACTGATACAGTCATCAATGTAGCGGAGGAGAAGGTAGGAGATGGTGTGACTATGAAAAATGGACTGTTCCACATATCCTGCAAAGACGCAGACACAGCTGGGGCCCATGCGGGTGCCCATGGCTACTCCTTCCATCTGAAGGAAGTGGCAGGATTTGAAGGAGAAGCTGTTGACACGATCCCTTTCTCCTAGTTCCTCCGCCTCTGCTGTATCTGTTCCCAGCAGGAGCAATTCCACTCCCGGACATCTCAGATGGCCTCCTATTTCAAGGACCGCAATTTCTCCACCCACATGATCAACAATTCCCTCCAATGTATCTCCTCCACTTCTCATACCTTTGTCCATGAACCCCACCCCTCCAACCACAACTAGGATAGAACTCCCTTGTCCTCACCTTCCATCCCACTAATCTCTGGAAATAGTGCACCATCCTCCACCATTTCTGCCCACAATCAGACCCCACCAGAGATATATTTTCCTCTCCACCCCTATCTGCAGAGACCTTTCCCTCCACGACTCCCTTGTTAGGTCCATGCCCACCACCAACCTACCGTCCACTCACAGCACCTTCCCCTTTCACCGCAAGAGATGTAAAAGTCACACCACACCTCCCCCCTCACGTCCATCCAAGGCCCCAAAGCATCCTTCCACATTTGGCAGAGATTTTCCTGCAAATCCAAACACCTCATCTCCCATGTCTATTGCTCTTGATGTGGTCTCCTCTACATTGGGAAGACAGGACGCCAACTCACAGAACATTTCAGGGAACATCTTTGGGACACACTCACCAAACAACTTCACCACCCTGTGGCCAACCACTTCAACTCTCCCTCCCAATCTGCCAAGGACATGCGAGTCCTGGGCCTCCTCCACAGCCAAATCCAATCCAAAGAACGCCTCATCTTTCACCTTGGGACCATTCAACCACACAGCATCGACATCGATTTCACCAGTTTACTCATCTCCCCTCCCCCAACTTATCCTAGATCCAACCCTCCAACTTGGAAACACACTCTTGAACTGTCCTACCTTCCCCTAATTGCTCCACCCCGCTCCTGCATCTACCTATTGCCTTCTCAGCTACCTTCCCCCCTCCACCACCCCCACCAACCCACCTTCCCCTTGCTACTTATCTCTTAGACCCTTTCCCAACCTCTACATTCCTGATGAAGGGCTTATGCCTGAAACATCAACTCTCCTGCTCCTCGGATGCTGCCTGACATGCTGTGCTTTTCCAGCGCCACACACTCGACTCTGATCTCCAACATCCACAATCCTCACTTTCTCACTGGCACATCAGAAAGCTATAGTGACCAGAATTTCTTCTGTGGCCATTTTCTCCCTAAAATACTGAGACAAGGTACTCTTCCAGCCACCTTTCCAATTGTTTATTGTAGAGAATAATGGCCTCCCCTGCCGTTGTTCTCAATGAAATTGTTTTCCTTGCTGATGAACTTATCGCCTTTGATTGAATATACATGCTTTTGAGCCTTTGAAGTTGGATATCAAATAAAAATAATCTCGCCATTTTGAGGGACAAATATAATCTTTTTAAATCAACATATTAGAATAGTCTAAAAATTAGCTCACCGTCTCCATCTCGTGGACATTGTTTTTGTGTTTACATATTGTGTGTGTGCGTGCGCACGTGGAATTTTTTTATTTTAGATTAGATTCCCTACAGTGTGGAAACAGGCCCTTTGGCCCAACAAGTCCACACCGACCCTCCGAAGAGTAACCCACCCAGACCCATTTCCCTCTGACTAATGCACCTAACACTGTGGGCAATTTAGCATGGCCAATCTACCCAACCTGCACATCTTTGGACTGTGGGAGGAAACCGGAGTACCCAGAGGAAACTCACGCAGACACTGGGAGAATGTGCAAACTCTGCACAGACAGTTGCCCGAGGCTGGAATCAAAGCCAGGTCCCTGGTGCTGTGAGGCAGCAGTGCTAACCACTGAGCCACTGGGCTGCCCTTGCCATTTTCATGCAGTATGTAACTTAGTACCTCCATTGGATCATTGGAATAGTTGGGTATTGCAAGAAGTATGTATGTAAAATTAGCTAAAATGTTTTATAAGCTGTTTTATAATGGTGGGATATTGGTCTCACCAGCACCAATTCTTTGAAATTAGGGACAAATAGTAATTGACAGGCATTCACAGACAGCAAGACAGAGGAAACCTTTGATGAGAGCCATGACTGCACTGTTTACAGTGGGTTCATAAATCCATCGATAGCATTATAAACAATTGAAATGAACATACTTTTCAGCCATTAAATAGTTACACCTGGTTCCCATTGTCAATTGTATGTTATACATGTTAAAAGTCAAAGATTATTTGAAGGAAATTTATGCTTGCATTGTTTTTCTGCAAGGTGGAACATGCAAAAACAATTATCCTTTCACAAACTTGGAGATTTACTTTCTTTACTCCTCACAGGCTACAAACATGAACAAAATTCTGTGTCCATCATACATTCCACAGTTATCACATACCTGGTATGTTCCTTCACCATATGTTCTGTTTTGGTTTAAATTTAGGAAATAACCATTGTTCTTTATTTTATAGCTCAATTGTTTAAAGCTATGATTTTATGTATTGGTGTAATTCTCATATTGGATGAGAATTTCATTGGCCATGCCAATGAAGAAAATATATGATGTTACTGTAGCAAAATATCATCACACACCATCCCTTTGACTTACACGGGCTATTCATATCTAGAATATGCTATCTGATATCTAGTGATACTTTCAATAAATATACACCTAAAATCAATCCAAACAACACCTCCAGAGTTTCTGGAGATTTTTCTGTTGATATTGGCAATGAACTAGAAAAGTAATAGAGGGTTAAACTGCAACACATAAATGGAATCTATGCACATGTGTGTGTTAAGCTATTTTTCTTGGAAGCATTTTGAATAATACTTAAGCCCGTCCACAAGCACACACCACAACACTTTGTAACATGTTCAGACTGAGGACACAACCCTTAGGATTGTAAGACCATACCTCAGTTGAACTGCAATGGAAATTTTGAAACCTGGAAAATTGGAAGTAGATAATCCTTATACATTAATGAAATAGACCTTGAAATAGACTACACAAAACTTGCAGAGAATGCAAAATATGGAAAAATCATGAACCATAAGGAGAATGATATAGAACTTCCAAAGAGTTTAGATAGGTTGGTAGAATAGGCAGACAAGTGACAGATAAAATTTGCAGAGAAGTGTGAAGTGTTTCAGTTTTGCAGTAAGAACTTAAGGCGGCAACACAGGACATGGGGTACAATTCTGAAAGGGGTGCAGGAGCACAGAAATTTAGGTTTACGTGTGCCTGAATTGTTGAAGGTGTCAGGATAACTTCAGAGTGCATTTCATAAAGTGTACAGCATCCTTGGCTTTACTGATAGGGACACAGAGTACAAAAGCAAATAAATTATGTCAAACCTGCATGAACTATTGATTCAGCCTCAACTGGGGTCTTGCAGCCAGTCTGGGCACCACGCTTTAGGAAGGCTGTATAGTTATTAGAGAGGTGCAGAGAGGACTCGTGGTTCCAGAGATGTGGAGCTTTAGTTCTGTAATTCAAATGGAGCAATCTGAAATGCTTCCTTTGGAGAAGGTTTGGAAATGATTTGATAGAGATATTCAAAATGCTGAGGGCTCAGGAATGACTAGAGCAGGATAAACTGTTCCCTCTGGTAGAAGGGATTGAGAAACCGAGTCCACAAATTTAAGGTAATTGACAAAAGAGGTAATGGTGACCTGAAGAAAAATCTTTTCATCAAGCAAGTGGTTAGAATCTGAAGGTCAGAGAGTATGGCTGGAGGCAGGTACAATTGAGATTAAGTCTGTACTTTGTAGATATCATTGGATAGCCAGAGTACTACTTTGAGTAGATAATGTGGCCTTTAGACCTGGTCCTTTGGAGGAGGTCTGGTGACTTTTACAGGGAAGTTAGGTTCCCTTTAGAAGAGATAGGGTAACCTTTGAGGGAGATTAGGTATCTTTTGGTATGTTTAAAAGTAGGCATGAACATGTATCTAAAGTGCATAAACAATTTCACCATCAAGCTTACCGAAAATGTCAACCGATCTGTCCGAACCAAGTGTCAAAAGAACCTGCCAAGCGGAAATAGAAATATAGGAATTTGGAGGGGGGTGGGGGTAAGCATTTGGCACTGCAAGCTTGCTCCACCCACTGATAAGGTCTTGGAGCATCTGTTTGTAGTCTCAGATCACCTCCACATCGATATCTTCCGCTCTCAGTACAGATCACACTCTAATTTCTAGCATAGCCTGTCCACATCCCCACACTCCACCAGACTGACAAGTCAATATCCAGTCAGCTATTTTTAAAAGGCAGGTTCAAGGAACTAGGATTCCTCCACCCTCTGCACATCCAACTCACAGGTGAAAATCCAAGCCTGTATCTGCACGCTTTCCAATAACAGACACTTGTATTTAGAGACACCTAGTGCTGCTGAACATGTTTTAGATTGTTTGTTCTCCTTTCTGCCCATTCTTGACAAATTATTTCAGCGCTATGAGTTTGTTCTGTCACAAGACTAAAAGAAGGATAGCTGTCCATTATAGCAGTAGCATTTCCATAATTTTAACAACACCCAGAGCATTGCTATTAAGACTTTGTCCAAAATGGATAATGCATCAATTTTCAGTTGAGACTTAGGATATTAGAATTGTGTTTGAAAACCTACTGAAATCAGTGAATCAGTGAGACAATACATCACATTGCAGTTTTCAATCCTGTGTACCTATACATTATATGGGAGCCCACGCTGTTGTCCTTTAGGTTAGATATTGAAGCAAGGCATCTTTTGAAGAAGGGAATACCTCTTGTGGTTCCTTAAAAAGATAGGTGCAGTTCTCCTCGTATCCCTTGACAAACATCACTAAAATAGAATACTACCTGGTCACTTATTTCAATGGTGTGGAATCTTGCTTTGTCTTTGACATGGATCCTTATTTTGCAGCATTGACTGCATTTCAAAAATACTTCATTGACTAAGAAGCACTCTTGGAGCATCAAAAGACTGCAAAAACTGTGAGATAAATGAAATTTCTTCATTTATTTCCAACATATCATATAAGATGACATTGCATAATTACAAAATGAGAAAAAAAAACTTGTTCAACTGATGTATGAACTGAAATTTTCCCTGACTCTGTAAAAAATGGTGAAGTGAAATTCCAAGGTATTCTTCTGAAAATACCATCTTCCCCATCCATAATGACCAGCAACATCCCCATGGCTGATACTCCCATATTCATTGAAGAAGTGCAGTTAAAACACCTTGTACACAATTACCTGCTCGTGCACCACCCACACAGCTTTTACAGCTATAGAAATGTGATTCCTTCCTTTGCCTCTAGCAATGATTAGAGCAGAAATCTTGGATATATCAGGCAGTTCTATACAGGTAACCAAAACTCTAAAAGATCATGTCAGTTACACTGAACACACCTCAAAAAGAAACCAAAACATGCTTCATTGTTCACAAATAGTTTCCCCTTCAGAGGGATATTCTAAATCATTGCAAATGCACCATTCGCTCACTAGTCTCTCTATTCACTGCAGTGTTGGATTTTTGCAATCTGATCAGCTATGTTAGAGTGCTCTCTGCTGGCCGTACATTTTTAACTATAAAAGTATACCAACAAATGTAATGAATACAAAGAAATAAATATTAGATCACTTTGTTTGACATTTTATTTCAAATGTTAAGTAAACTAATTTCTCCCTAATGAACTACTTTAATCCTTATTTTCAATTTAACATATCTGTATTGCGACAGTAATGGTTTAGGTGTTTTTTCTTCTCCTCTTTCTAATGTGATGGCTACACCTATGTCACAATAATTGAAACCTTGGCAAAAGGGTGGAGTGTGGCAATAGTCTTTCCCATTGAGAGTTGTAATTAATGCAGTAAAGGTACAACAATTTGGTCAGTGTTAATAGCTGGTCCAGAGGTGTTGCCCTAATCTACTGTGATACCTTGGGCAGAGGATCAGCAGAGCTGCCAGAAAAATCACACACAGGATTCTGACCAATTACTTCATGTCTCTAGGAAAACAAACAGCAAATTAAAGAGAACCCACTTTGAGTATCAGTGGAAGCCAAGTGACCAATGCGCCAAACCTTCCCGTCCCAGGAGCCTTCCAAGTGCCAGTAAAGAGCCTTCAAACATATCAGTTAACATGTGACTCACAACGATATCAGAACATATACAGCATGGACTAGAAATGCATACTCAATCGTTCCAGCTAGTTGCTTTCCTCAATGACAAGTTGGTAAAAACAATGATTGCAGATGCTGGAAACCAGATTCTGGAGTAGAGTGATGCAGGAAAAGCATAGCAGTTCAGGCAGCAACCAAAGAGCAGGAAAATCGATGTTTCAGGCAAAAGCCTTTCATCAGGAATACAGGCAGAGCGCCTGAAGGGTGGAGAGATAAATGGCATTTTCCAGCACCACTCTACTCCAGAATCAATGACAAGATGGTATTGTGTGTTTGTCACATCATCATTCATGTACCTGCAACAATTAGTTCTCTTCTTACAATAAAAAGGCTACTGATCTTCTATACTGTCATGGTATATAATGCCCAGTACCTCTGCCCTTTCAATAATGAGAGTGTGGTTTCTATCCAAACGTGTGAGTAATTAATTTGAATAGAAATGAAGGTAGGGTGAGATATAAAATTAGTTGCTGACTCGCTATCGCTTGTTTTACACTCCTGCAGATTGTCAAAATTATATTTTCACTGTCTTTTTTGAACCAAAATAAGTGTGGAAAAGCATTAGTCTATGTATTCTGGCTCAATGCTTCAAAGCGTTAATAACTACACAATTTATATCATCTCCAGTTATTTGAGAGAATATCTGGTGAGGTAATTAAAGATTGTTGTTTTAAAATTTACCAACAATTTGGATAACTGAAACCAATTACTACAAGGAACAGAACTATTTATCTCTGAGCATTACGCATTTTCTAAAGTTTAATGAGTATGAAAGCAGAAGCTACAATGGATGTGATATCAGTTGTCCACCTTATCATATTCATGCACACACGTACATAATCTAATAACAAAGTACATGTGTTTTTAAAAGTAAAAAAATCAGTTTTATCTAAATAAAAGATTTGACATTTATCCTTCTACTTTCATTCTAATAATTTGGACAAGTGTTTGAGTAGTAACATTTATTAGAATCCATCAGACCAAATAACTGCAATTACTGTTAAATTCTGGGAAATTCAGCATAGCACTCATGTTCAAATTGTTCAATCCAAACTCAACTCAAGAGGCACAGCTCTGGTTAAAACTTGCAAGTATAACTTGGCTTGAGACTGGATTAAGACTTCAATTATAAATTCAATAAGAACATTAAAAGATGCAAAATAAATGTTGTACTTCTTCATGAATGTCCCTTTTTGTTACTAACAAGTTAGACCTTTAATGCAAGAATGTTTAGCCAAACATGAAAATCATTGAATAATCAATTCAGTGGTGTTTACCTCATCAAGTGCTGGGGATGTAATACTTATACAATTTCAGGTCACAACCCACTGTTGTTTAAGTATGAATTGCCTCATTCATATTCAAAATGTAATAAGCTAAGTTGATTAACTGGTTTGAACACAATTATTAACAATTAAAAATTGTGCAAGACCATTAGATGAGATAAATCTGTTTTCAAAGAACCTCATTCACAAAACTGTTATGTCTTTTTGAAAAGGTTTTAAGAGTCCCCTTTTAATAAAGTTCACAATGTATATATTGTAATGAGTCAAACTGTGTCTACACTTTAGTTATTCACGAAAAGTGGATTGGAATTGCAATCTAGTTTTCATTCTGTTGCCAGTTTCAAGTGAACTTTGATACAGCAGGTAAATTGGTTAGAAAAATAGACTATGTAAGAGAATAAAATTATTTGGAAAATGAAGATCCTATCAGACTTGAGGCGTTAACTCAGTTTGTCTCTCCACAGACACTGCCAGACATGCTGAATTTCTCTTACTATTTTATATTTCCAATAATGCAATATTTTGATTTAATCTTGAAAAAAAATACATTAATTTGTTTGACCTGGTTTCTTTCACTTTGAAAATATCAATCACATTGCTACTTTCCTGTGCTTTAAAGGACTAAACTTACTCTAGGGAAATAAAATCAGAATATGCTGGATATCTTCAGAGCATTTCTGAAGTTCTAACAAAGGGTCATCAATTTGAAATCAGAATTCTGTTTCTCTCTCCACAAATGCTGCCTGACCCACTGAGAAATTCCAGCATTTTCTCTTTACATTTCAGATTTCCAACAATTACAGTATTGTGCTTTTACCCACCTAATAAACGGTGTGTGTGTGTGTGTGTGTGTGAGAGAGAGAGAGTGAGAGAGAAACAGCATGTGTATGCATCTGTGCGCGTCCATGTTTGTGTGTGTGTGTATGTTGTATGATCCCCTCAAGATGGAGTCCAAGTACTTCTTTGAAAAACTGTGACAAGTTTTGGAAACAGACCATTTGGCTAAAAGCCATGATAAGCCTTTCATCCTGAGTCAATTAAATTATGATTACTTTGAAGATCAGGGGTTACTTTATTTGCTGGTTTTATTCAAACCACAGAATTTTATTTTCCAATTGCAATCAGATGTCAAATGTAGTCCACTCTGGAGCTTCAGTTCACCTATCTGTTCAATCTAGGTTAACTTCGGACTTTGTAGCCTGATACCCACAGACTTCTCCACAGCATTTGTCTTCAATGTTGCTGAACTTGCATGTGGAGCATCCATACAAATTCAGGGAACAATTTCCATTCCCGATTATCGCCAAAGATCATTTGCAAAGAATTTGTTAAAAGAAACAGTAAAAACAGCAAGTATTTCAGCTAAATGTATTTTCTTATTTCCAAAACTTTATGTGTTGCACAGACATAGGAACAGAAGAAGTTCATTTAGATTCACAGTTCAGCCATTCAAGGTGGTTATGACTGATCCATCACCAATCTCCATATATCAGCCTTTGGCATTATCCATTAATACCTTCTGTTATCAAAACTATAAGTTCAAATTGAAATTAATGACTTCAGTAGCTATTTGC
The DNA here is from genome assembly GCF_020745735.1 of Hemiscyllium ocellatum. Classification (NCBI taxonomy): domain Eukaryota; kingdom Metazoa; phylum Chordata; class Chondrichthyes; order Orectolobiformes; family Hemiscylliidae; genus Hemiscyllium; species Hemiscyllium ocellatum. The sequence goes on from NC_083436.1 coordinate 14,975,636, forward strand.
AGAAGTTCAAACTTCCACCAGCTTTGTAATAGACATGTCTCCAATTTCACTCCTGAAATTCTTGGTAATCATTCTAAAGCTTTGAACCTTTCCCTAAACCCCTCACACATCAGAAATAATTTCTCACCATGTACTCTGTCTCATTCCCTTAAAATCTTCAGGACTCAATCTGATCACACTTCAATTTTCTAATCTCCAAAGAATATAGTCCAATTAAATGCAGCCCCTCCTTTTATGACAATACAATGGCTTTAATAGGTGTATTTTGTCCTTTTTTTTGAAGAGAGGGTTTAAGAGAGAGGTAGAGAGCCGTCTATTGAAAGCCCAGAAAGTAAACAGCTTGTGAGGCCTTTTGTTTGTTTTTTGGAGTTGCAGCCTGAGTGGGTGGGGCCAAGCTCCCACAGATTCTGGATCAGTGGTGCTGGAAGAGCACAGCAGGTCAGGCAGCATCCGAGGAGCAGCGAACTCGACGTTTCAGGCAAAAGCCCTTCATCAGGAATAAAGGCAGTGAGCCTGAAGTGTGGAGAGATAAGCTAGAGGAGGGTGGGGGTGGGGAGAAAGTAGCATAGAGTATAATGGGTGAGTGGGGGAGGGGATGAAGGTGATAGGTCAGGGAGGAAAGGGTGGAGTGGATAGGTGGAAAAGGAGATAGACAGGTAGGACAAGTCCGGACAAGTCATGGGGACAGTGCTGAACTGGAAGTTTGGAACTAGGATGAGGTGGGGGAAGGGGAAATGAGGAAACTGTTGAAGTCCACATTGATGCCCTGGGGCTGAAGTGTTCCGAAGCGGAAGATGAGGCGTTCTTCCTCCAGGTGTCTGGTGGTGAGGGAGTGGCAGTGATCTCCATGTCCTCAGCAGAGTGGGAGGGGGAGTTGAAATGTTGGGCCACGGGGTGGTGTGGTTGATTGGTGCGGGTGTCCTGGAGATGTTCCCTAAAGTGCTCTGCTAGGAGGTGTCCAGTGTCCCCAATGTAGAGGAGACCGCATCGGGAGCAACGGATTCAATAAATGATATTAGTGGATGTGCAGGTAAAACTTTGATGGATGTGGAAGGCTCCTTTAGGGCCTTGGATGGAGGTGAGGGAGGAGGTGTGGGCACAGGTTTTACAGTTCCTGCGGTGGCAGGGGAAGTTGTCAGGTTGGGAGGGTGGGTTGTAGGGGGGCATGGACCTGACCAGGTAGTCACGGAGGGAACGGTCTTTGCAGAAGGCGGAAAGGGGTGGGGAGGGAAATATATCCCTGGTGGTGGGATCTTTTTGGAGGTAGTGGAAATGTCAGCGGATGATTTGATTTATGCGAAGGTTGGTAGGGTGGAAGGTGAGCACCAGGGGCGTTCTGCCCTTGTTACGGTTGGAGGGGTGGGGTCTGAGGGCGGAGGTGCGGGATGTGGATGGAATGCGTTGGAGGGCATCTTTAACCATGTGGGAAGGGAAATTGCGGTCTCTAAAGAAGGAGGCCATCTGGTGTGTACTATGATGGAACTGGTCCTCCTGGAAGCAGATACGCCGGAGGCGGAGGAATTGGGAATACGGGATGGCATTTTTGCAAGAGGTAGGGTGGGAAGAGGTGTAATCCAGGTAGCTGTGGGAGTCAGTGGATTTGTAAAAAATGTCAGTCGTCATTAATGGAGATGGAGAGGTCCAGGAAGGGAGGGAAGTGTCAGAGATGATACAGGTAAATTTAAGGTCAGAGTGGAATGTATTGATGAATTGCTCAACCTCCTCGTGAGCACATGAGGTGGCGTCAATGCAGTCATCAATGTAGCGGAGGAAGAGGTGGGGAGTGTGTCGGTGTAATTACGGAAGATCAACTGTTCTACATAGCCAACAAAAAGACAGGCATGGCTGGGGCCCATATGTGTGCCCATGGCTATCCCTTTAGTCTGGAGGAAGTGGGAGGATTCGAAGAAGAAATTGTTAAGGGTGAGGACCAGTTCGGCCAAACGAATGAGAGTGTCGGTGGAAGGGTACTGTTGGGGACGTTTGGAGAGGAAAAAACGGAGGACTTTGAGGCCCTGGTCATGGCGGATGGAGGTGTAGAGGGATTGGATATCTATGGTGAAGATGAGGCGTTGGGGGCCAGGGAAACGGAAGTCTTGGAGGAGGTGGAGGGCGTGGGTGGTGTCTCGAACGTATGTGGGGAGTTCATGGACTAGGGGGGATAGGACAGTGTCGAGGTAGGTAGAGATAAGTTCAGTGGGGCAGGAGCATGCTGAGACAATGGGTCGGCCAGGGTGGTCAGGCTTGTGGATCTTGGGAAAGAGGTAAAACCAGGCAGTGCGGGGTTCCCGGACTATGAGGTTGGAAGTTGTGTGTTGAGATCTCCTGAGGTGATGAGGTTCTGTATGGTCTGGGAGATGATGGTTTGGTGATGGGGGGTGGGGTCATGGTCGAGGGGGCAGTAGGAAGAGGTGTCCTCGAGTTGGCGTTTGGCTTCAGCGGTGTGGAGGTCAGTGCGCCAGACTACCACTGCGCCCCCTTTATCCGCTGGCTTAATGGTAAGGTTGGGATTAGAGCAGAGGGATTGGAGGGCTGCGCATTGTGAGGATGAGAGGTTGGAGTGGGGGAGGGGTGGTAGACAGGTTGAGGCGGTTAATGTCCCGGCGGCAGTTGGAAATGAAGAGGTCGAGGGCAGGTAATAGGCCAGCGCGGGGTGTTGGAGGTGGACAAAGGGGTCCTCAGAAGGTGGGGGGGAATCCTGATTGTGAAAGTAAGCTCGGTGATGGAGGCAACTTAAGAATTGTTCAACATCATGGCGTGTATTAAATTCATTGATGCGTGGACGGAGGGGGATGAAGGTGAGTCCTTTGCTGAGGACTGATCGTTTGTCCTCAGTGAGGGGAGGTCTGGAGGGATGGTGAAAACTCGGCAGGGCTGGGAGTTTGGATCTGGTGCGGGTGTGGAGCTGGAAGTGGGGGCGGAACCTGTAATTGGAGTGGGTGTGGTGGTGGGGGGAATGGGGATGGAGTCATGAGCTGGGGGGTGGAGATAGTGACAATGGGGTCTGTGGGGGGGCGTGTCAGCAGAATGCAGGTGAGTGGCACAGGTGGGGGCGGAAGTGGTGGTGACCACGGCAGTAGGGATGGCGGAAGTTATTGATCGTGTGACATCAGCGATGATGTGAGGGGCAGAAGTGATGTCACGTGTGATGCATGAGGAATTGTGAGGGGTGGAAGTGGTTGTAGGAGTGGCCATGATTGGGGCGGAAGTGACATCATCAATCAGCGTGGGAGTGGCAGCTGCATCAGCCGCATCGCTAATGGTGTCTGAGTAGTTTCCGAGGCCAGGGGAATCTTCTGGAATGTTTGAGGAGCGCTGGTTATGGAGGTGGGTAGATAAAAGTTTGTTGTCCTTACAGTTTTTGATGTTTGAAATGGAATTGAAATACTGTTTATTGAGAGTATGAATTCTCCGGAGGATGTAGTATAGAGTGGGTCCTTTGCAATTCTGAGAGAGTGTGTCCCTCAGCTGAGGCAGGGCTGACTGTAGAGAGGTTAGGTGCTGGCGCATTGCTGCGAGCGTGGAACGGAGGATCTTGAAGGAGAACCGTTGCTGGTGTTTTTGAATCTGTAGTCTGTACTGTTTGTCCTGGGCATCAATGTGGACTTCAACAGTTTCCTCATTTCCCCTTCCCCTACCTCATCCTATTCCAAACTTCCAGCTCAGCACTGTCCCCATGACTTGTCTGGACTTGTCCTACCTGCCTATTTCCTTTTCCATCTATCCACTCCACCCTCTCCTCCCTGACCTATCACTTTCATCCTCTCTCCCACTCACCCATTATACTCTATGCTACTTTCTCCCCACACCCACCCTCCTTTAGCTTATCTCTCCACACTTCAGGCTCACTGCCTTTATTCCTGATGAAGGGCTTTTGCCTGAAACGTCGATTTCGCTGTTCCTTGGATGCTGCCTGAACTGCTATGCTCTTCCAGCACCACTAATCCAGAATCTGGTTTCCAGCATCTGCAGTCATTGCTTTTACCAAGCTCCCACAGAATGAGGAATTTTAGATCTAGTTTTTCTGTAGTAGCAGTTACTGGGGCGTTGAAACTGGAGTGTGAAAGCTATTTTTTTTTGTCTCTGAGTAACAATTAAAAGCTGTCCCTTCTGTTCCTACTGCTAAATTACATGTAAGACAATCTGTTTTACTGAATTTGCCTTTTTCCAAGGGGGTATTTGTGGGGATGTTACTGTTTTGCAGTTAAATAATCTATTATTTTATTAAGTTTTCCAATAAAGTTACGTTATTCCAATATATCCTTTTTTTTGTTGTATTTAATGAATAAAGTCTATTTTGCTTAGTGTCAAGTAGTTTGACCAATCTAATTCTGTCTGGTATGTAACTCCTTACACTTATCTTTAAATTAAGAAAAAATTAGTCTAGACTATCACCTGAATATATTTGGTGGGTGTTTGGTCTAGTCCACGACACTTTTAATTTAATCCTTTCAGTTCAGTATCATTTGAGTAAAATTACACTGTACTCTCTCCAAGGCCAAGATATTCCTCCCTGGTATAGTGCCCAGGAGTCCAGATGTGGTCAGCCAGTAGAGCTGAAACATAACTTTTATCCTTTTGTAATCTAATCTTCAGGATATGAATGCCATTAGACCTTCTGATTATTTCCTTTACATTTTTATACGTCAATCACAGATGTGCCAAGATCCCAAAGTCTTCATGAATTTGATTGCTGAGTGTACAAAGTTAAAGCTTTTCTTCCAGTAATAGATACTCATTTGAGCTCAGAAGATGAAATCATCTTAGTAGAAGGATAGTTAGTTAGTTTATGGAAAACTTCACGTTTTGAGAATTTGAAGAAGTCTCCATATTGTTAGGATTGAAAGAAGTCCAGACCACCAAAGCTCGGAAAAAATCTCTAAGCAATCAGAGCTGGAATGAAATCTTTTGACCATCAGAGATGGAAAGAGCTATTTGAGTAGAAGTCTTAAAGCATGAGGAAATAATAATACTTTATGACGATTGAGTGGCTATAAAAAGATAATGCTGGGAAAAGGCTTGAATTATTTTACTTTTTGCTATTGATGTTAAGTCTTTTGACATAGTGTAATAAAAGTGTATTATTTTTGTAGTGATTGTAACAAGGTCAGCCAGCTGGACCTCATAGTTTATGAGTTCCTTGATCGAGGTGCTAAACTGATCCAATCAGGGATCCCTGGCTGACAGATAAAAAGGGAGGTGTCAGGAATAATAGCACTCTAATAGCTGACTCTGAAGAGGCAGTTCTAAAGAAAAGGGCTGTTCAAGTATAAATAAAGTGTGACTTGGTGATGGGATACAGACCTCTGTGAAGTTATTTCAATTGTCTCCTACAAATGTATTCAGTGATTGATTACCACAGTAGCCAAACTGTCTAAAAAAAATAAACTTATATGCCAAGCCAGGTTTTACTCCATGAACTGATACGTCCAATAATACCATCATCCAGAATCATGGCACTACACTCTGTCTCCCATCACTCAGCAAACCCTTAGCGAGGTCAATAGTTTGAACTCAATTACATGATCTTAAAACTCATCTGATAGTCTCTTATAAGGAATTTTATCAATATCTTCTCAAAGTCCTCACAAGTACTATCTAGACAGATTGAGGGCAATAAAAAGAGATAAAGCAAGCGAAAGAAAGAGCATAAGTAAAGAAAGTTTTATAATTAGAAAACAATTTTTCTCTATTGACAGTAAGCAATAATTATTTTTCTCTTCGAGCCTGAAACAATTTTAAACATCCTTAGTTAACTCTTCTTAGGCATATTTTAACCTTCCCACCATCTGATTCCATTGATTGTCCTAGGACTACAAGGATTCTTTCAAATTCCCACCTTCCTCATTTATTATACCAAAGACCATTTTCATGAATTCCTCTGGATGGTTAATCCACACTTAAGTTCTATCCTGTCTTGACTTATATTTGTCCATATGTTGTGAACCTCATTGGCAAGGACAGTCTTTATTGCCCAATTCTGGTAAAGGAAGTGAGTGCTTAAGAAGGTGAAAGTATGCCAATCAAGTGGCTTACTTTGCCCTGGATGATATCAAGCCTCTTGGGTACTGGTCGAGCTGCACTCATCCACTCGAGCAGAGAGTATTCCATCACATTCCTAAGTTCTGCCTAGTAGATGGTGGACAGGCTCTGGGAGTCAATAGATGATTTAGTCACTGCAGAGTTCCCAGCCTCTGCCCTTCTCTTGTAGCAGCAACATTTGCAGGCTGGTCCAGCTCAGTTACTTGTCAATGGCAGCCACAGAGCATTGATAGTATAGGATTCAGTGTTAGAAATACCAATGAATGTCTAAAGAATATTACAATGTTCTCTCTTGTTGGAGATTGTCAATGTATACGCTTGTGTGGTACTAGTGTTACTTATCCCTTTTCAGTCCAAACCTGGGCATTGTCCAAGACTTTGCTGTTTATGGACATGGACTGTTTCAAAAACCTGATCAGTCCAGAATGTTGCTGAACATCATGCAATCATTAGCGAACAACCCCACCTTATACTGGAGAGAATGTCATTGATGAAGCGGCTGAAGATGGTTGAGCCTAAGACAGTACCCTGAGGAACTCCTGTTAGGACTGAGATGATTGATCTCCAACAACCACAACCATCATCCTTTGTGCCAGATATGACTCCCAATAGTGGGAAGCTTTCCTCCTGATTCCTGTTGATTCCAGTTTTGCTCCAGCTTCTTGATGCCACATGCAATCAAATGGTGCCTTTACATCAAGGCAGCCATTCTCACCTTAACTCCAGGGTTCAACACTTACGGCCATGTTTGGTTGGACCTCAGTGCTCATTCATCAAGATGAGATGTAATTTCAAACTATCAATTGGTTTATTTTCCATAAAATATATGAATTTACATTATACAGATTTCATAGAGAATATAATTTCTCTACATTCCTCAGTTACTGAAAACAGTTAAGGCAGTAATAACTAACTAATCAGACAAAAGCTCGCCTTTCTGAGTTTCTGAAGCTAAGTTGATCCAGGCTTCTTAAACATAAATTGAGTTAAACCATTTTAGACAATGACTAAAATTAAGTTCTTTTGCAGTCAATGGAATTAAACAATAAGCACCGTTACAGCGGACAGCAGATCTGATAGCAGCCATTTTGTGATACAGTCCATTTGGAATTTCTATTCAAAAGAACTCCAAGGTTCTTCAACAAGAAATTAAAACTAAATCTAGCTCAGATAGAGGAGCAAGCATCTGGTCTGTTAAAAATACTCATGTGAAGCCATTCAGGCAAACATGGTGAGTAGTTAATAAAATCTTGGAAAGGCATTTCTGTTAATGTAATATAACGAAAGCACCAATGTTGTATGAGTACAATCAACCTGTAACTTCCTTTATTGTGGAATATATTATCAAGTGTTTCATTGGTACTTGTTTAAAATGCAGGCATTTCCTACTGGGGGGCTTTGTTCGAATTCAGTAAAACCTTTTACAAGGACCCTCATGGCAGACTGGTACAAAAGATGAAGTCACATGGTATGAGCGGGCGAGCTAGCAAGATGGATTCAGAACCAGCAAGTCATAGGAACAAGGATGCTTTTCAGAATAATTGGTTGTGACTGGTGGTGTTCCACAGGGATCAGTATTGGGACCTCTGCTGTTCATGATCTATATAAGTGATTTGAAGGAAAGTATTGCTGGTCTAATTGGAGGCCATGCACAGAAAAATGACAGATGGAGTTTAATCCGGATGAATGTGAAACGATGCATTTTGGAAGATCAAGTACAAGTGGAAATTATACAGCGCACGACAAAACCCTTAGGAGAGGGACCTGGGTGTGCAGGTCCACAGATCACTGAAAGTGGCAGCACAGGTCAATAAGGTAGTAAAAAAAGGCCTATGGCATGCTTGCCTCATTAGGATGGCATTGAATAGAAGGATAGCTGAGCCAAGCTGCAGCTTTATAGACCTTTAGTTAGGCCACACTTGGAATATTACATACAGTTCTGATCACCACACTACCTGAAGGATGTAAATGCTTTGGAGAAAGTACAGAAAAGGTTTACCAGGTTGTTGCCTGGCATGGTGGATTTTAGATATGAAGCAAGGTTGGTGGGTTTGTTTTCACTTGATCGCTGGAGGTTGAGGAATGACATAACAGAAGCTTACGAGAATGGCATAGATAGAGTAGAAAGTTCAACACTCTTTTCTCAGGGTAGAGATTTTTAGATTAGATTAGATTACTTACAGTGTGGAAACAGGCCCTTCGGCCCAACAAGTCCACACTGACCCGCCGAAGCGCAACCCATCTATACCCCTACATTTATCCCTTGCCTAACACTACGGGCAATTTAGCATGGCCAATTCACCTAACCTGCACATCTTTGGACTGTGGGAGGAAACCGGAGCACCCAGACGAAACCCAAGCAGACACGGGGAGAATGTGCAAACTCCACACAGTCAGTCGCCTGAGGCTGGAAATGAACCTGGGTCTCTGGCGCTGTGAGGCAGCAGTGCTAACCACTGTGCCACCGTGCCGCCCACAAATAGAGGGGTCAATTACTTGGGGACACAGGTTCAAGGTGCAAGGGGGAGAGTTTAAAAGAGGTGTGCAAGGCAGCTTTTTCACACAAAGAGTGGTGAGAGTCTGGAACGCGTTGTCAGAAGAGGTGCTGGACTCCCTAAGCTCCAGTGTAATTAATATAAAGCTGAAAGTTTGAAAATATTCCTTCTTCAGGAAATGACTTGCTGTGCATCAATATTTGTCAATTCAGGCAAGTATTAATGAGCCACATTATGAACTCAACTGATTTTCTGAAATTGTTAGTGCATTCAGTAGTACACTTGGATTGTTCAGTAAGTGCTTTCCCAATACAGAATCACATCCAACAACAGACATTTTGCGGTGGGTATTGCGTGGGTTGGGTGGTTGAGTATGGTCTGTGCTCTGCTACTTCAAACAACCAAAAAGAGATGTTGTTTAATTCGATCAGCTACCAATTGCTGGGATGTACCTGTATATCTGATACCATATCGTCACAGAAATTCATACACAACATTTCTCAATTTCAATTCAGTACTATTTAAAAGCCTATTTGCCAGTTAACATGGTGAAGTTTCCCCAGAGGAGGCAAAGCAGAATTCATGACAACACTTCAGCAATCAGTAAAGACCATATTGCCTTGATTAACTGCTGCTCTACCAGTGTACAGACGCCCTCTATGGAAATGTTCCACATTAATTACAAAAGCAATGAATGATCATCAGGGGAAAGCATAATTGTCTAAATCTGAACCTTTGTCAAAGAGCAGATGCACTAACTAGATGATGCCATAGTGCCCTGCTGTTTCTTTCAGCTTCTTATCTCTTTCTTTCTGTATTTGTTCCAAATTGCATTCTCGATGTAAACAGATGAGAAATATTATAGTTTGGTTTCGAAAAGTTTCTCTTTATTTTTGACCTTTTCTTCCTGTCATCATCATTCACCTTACTCACATAATCATTAAATCATTCATTTTACTCACTATTACCATCAACATCGACCTCTTTTCAATAATCAATTATCTTACCATCTTCACTCAGCATCATTTTCCTCTCCTCCCTATCATCAGGCACTTTTCTCATCATTCACCTCACCTTCATCATCACCACCCTCATCTCTATACCTCACCTTCTTCATCATTTATCTTCTAGAGAATTGGGACATTTTCTGAGAAAAATGTCCAGTGCCTTAACTCATGTTTGATTTCTTCCAAACACTTACTGTAATATTAGTTGTATACACCAGATAATTGTGTAAATTTCTGGATGTCAGTAACTGCTTCAAGAACTCCCAGGTAAATGCAGACATGTAGTCCTTGTACTCTGCACAAACCCTAAACTCAACATGCTAGTATGGCACTCTTTCTCATCTCCGAGACCATTAGGCCTTCAAATCAGGCCCACACTTCAGAACTCCCATTTCCACTCTGCATCCAGTGCTGCTAAATAGCTACCAAGCATTCTCAACAGCTAAATGGCTGCTGATATTAGGGAAACTCACAAATGGCTCCAATGTCAGGTTCCAGATCCCAGAATCAAAATCTTGCCCCTGGAGTTTTTACATGCATCTCCCTTATATAGTCACCTGGGAAAATGTCTAACAATTATATTCCTTTATGATTAATTTCAAATTACCTAAGTATATCAGTCTCACAAGAGTTGCTTGCTCAAAGTTACACTGAAAGTTATTCAGCATTTGTTTGTTGCTTATTAGCATTGATGTTGCCAATGATATACTTTGGGAGGCAAGGGAGAAAATAGTTGGGGCCTTAACAGACATCTTTGTATCCTCTTTGGCCTCAGATGAGGTTCCAGAGGACTGGAGAATGGCCAATGTTGTTCCTTTGTTTAAGAGGGGAAACAGAGGTAATCCAGATAATCACGGGCCGGTGAACCTGATGTCAGTGGCGGGAAAGCTGTTGGAGAAGATACTGAGTGGTAGGATTTATTTACATTTGAAAAAGAATTGGTTTGTTAGTGATAGGCAGCACAGTTCTTTGCATGGTGGGTCATGTCTCACCAACATCATTAAGTTTTTTGTGAAGAGATGACAATAATGATTGATAAGGGAAGAGCTAGGGATATTGTCTGCATGGACTATAGTAAGGCATTTAATAAGGTACCTCATGTCAGGCTGATACAGAAGGTAGAGTCTCATGGAATCCAGTGTGAGCTGACTAGATGACTAGATATAAAACTTGGTCATAGAAGACAGGGAGTAGCGGTGGATATGCGCTTTTCAGGACAGAGATCAGTAACCAGTGGTGTTCAACAGGGATCAGTGCTGGAATCTTTGCTGTTTGAAATATGTATAAATGATCTGGAGGAAAATGTAGGTTGTCTGATTAGTAAGTTTGCAGATGACACCAAAATTGGTGCAGTTGTAGGTAGTGAGGAGGATTGTCAAATGATACAGTGGGATAAAGATAGATTGCAGATTTGGGCAGAGAAATGCCAGATGGAATTTAATCTGGACAAATGCAAGGTGATACATTTTGGAAGATCAAATTCAGGTGTGATTTTTACAATAAATGGCAGAACCTTTAGGAGCATTGACGTACTGAAGGATCTGGGTATACAGAGTTTGTGAGAAGATTTGTAGCTCGGGTGCTCATTGTTGTGGTTCTGTTCGCCGAGCTGGGAATTTGTGTTGCAGACGTTTCGCCCCCTGTCTAGGTGACATCCTCAGTGCTTGGGAGCCTCCTGTGAAGTGCTTCTGTGATGTTTCCTCCGGCATTTGAAGTGGTTTGTATCTGCCGCTTCCGGTTGTCAGTTCCAGCTGTCCGCTGCAGTGGCCGGTGTATTGGGACCAGATCGATGTGTTTGTTGATTGAATCTGTGGATGAGTGCCATGCCTTTAGGAATTCCCTGGCTGTCCTCTGTTTGGCTTGTCCTATAATAGTAGTGTTGGCTCAGTTTAAATCATGTTGCTTGTAATCTGAGTGTATGGCTACTAAGGATAGCTAGTCATGTCGTTTTGTGGCTAGTTGGTGTTCATGGGTACAGATCGTTAGCTGTCTTCCTGTTTGTCCTATGTAGTGTTTTGTGCAGTCTTGCATGGGATTTTGTACACTACGTTGGTTTTGCTCATGCTGGGTATCAGGTCCTTTATCCTGGTGAGTTGTTGTCTGAGAGTGACTGTTGGTTTTTGTGCTGTTATGAGTCCTGGTAGTCGCAGCAGTCTGGCTGTCAGTTCAGAAATGCTCCTGATGTATGGTAGTGTGGCCAGTCTTTTGGGTTGTGGCATGTCCTCATTTCGTTGTCTTTCCTTAGGCATCTGTTGATGAAATTGCACAGGTATCCGTTTTTGGTGAATACCTTGTATAGGTGTTCTTCCTCTTTTTGCATGCAAGGACTGCACAAAACACTACATAGGACAAATAGATGTAGATAGGATGGATAGTCAGAGGCATTTTCTCAGAGTGGAAAGATCAACTACATAAATTGATGGGCAGCATGCTGGCACAGTGGTTAGCACTGCTGCCTCACAGCGCCAGAGACCTGGGTTCAATTCCCGACTCAGGCGACTGACTGTGTGGAGTTTGCACGTTCTCCCCGTGTCTGCGTGGGTTTTCTCCGGGTGCTCCAGTTTCCTCCCACAGTCCAAAGATGTGCAGGTTAGGTGAATTGGCCATGCTGAATTGCCCATACTGTTAGGTAAAGGGGTAAATGTAAGGGTATGGGTGGGTTGCGCTTCAGTGGGTCGGTTTAGACTTGTTAGGCCGAAGGGCCTGTTTCCACACTGTAAGTAATCTAATCGAATCTAATCTAAAAGTGCACAGGTTAAAGTGAGAGCGGGAAGGTTTAGAGGAGAAGTGCAGGGAAAATCTTTCACAGAGAATGTGATGGATACCTAAAACGCAATGCCAGTGGAGGTGGTGGGAGCAGGCACATTAGCATTGTTTAAGACATGCCTTGAAAGGCACATGAGCGGGAGCTGAACAGAGGGATAGAAACCGTGCATGTGCAATGGGTAGTGAGTCGAAATGAGGATTAGAATCAGCTCAAGCTTAGTGGGCTGAATGGCCGCTTCCGGGGCTACAATGCATTGTATTGTGTTGTGTTGTATAACCACCATCAAACTGCAGAGGTATATCATTTTGATGCTAACAGATTTCTGATGAAGATGAATTATTTTGTGACCAAGACTTAAGCACTTACATGACATATAAGTCTTCTTGGAAACAATTGTTTTTTCCATCTTACGCTATTGTGAATAACAAGAGTTGATCATTATCACAGCTGTCTTTGGAAAGTCAAGTTCCTGTTGGATGTGATTTCGAGCAGAAACCTGTCACTAATTAGAAACTTATTGGTCCCAAATATTTATTATTGGCAGCTATTATTGCGACATTCAGAAGCAGAATGCAAGCTTAGGTACAACAAGAGGAGAGACAGAGATCTGTTACCAGGACACATGCTTCACAGATGCTGGTCTTGAGGTTGCGGCTATAGGCTGGGAGTGAGAGAAAGAAGATCCTATTTTCAAAGAAGTGCTGGAGAAGGCCTTACAGCCAAGTAGGAGACAGTGACGACTGCAGATGCTGGAAAGTCAGAGTTGATAAAATGTGGAGCTGGAAAAAGCACAGTAGGTCAAGCAGCATCAGAGGAGCAGAGGGGTTGACATTTTGGGCAGCCAAATAAGTTGTGTATCAGGAACTGTTAACAGTAGAAGATTCATACAAAAGGAAATGGATGAGTGCCACAAAGGTATTAATTACCTCCTTTGGTCTGGTAACATGAGTGCAAAACAAGACTCCAAGGTGTGCAACCTCCAGCTGACATGTTTACAAAGGAGCCCAGGATACAGGATGCTCCTTAACTTGGGAGAAATGTATTTGCAAATGTACTTCCTGATTCTTCAGACATGCCTAGAGCCCTGTGCTGCTGAGAACATGGCAGTACAGATACATGTTGATGCTTACAGAAATTAACCCCTGGCACTGGGTCACAGAAACTAGCAGTGTCTTATATCTCTCTTTTGTGTTTGCATGAGAAGAAAGCAATAATCTGGGAGGGGGTGTCATAATCAAGAATGTGCATTAGAGGAGGAATATCTCAGCTCACTATGATCTCTGCTAGGGGGAGGGCACCAATGAAAATTGCCAGGGTGGCCCAGCGGATCAGTTGGGGGAACAAAGGGATGTACAATCTGTTCCGATATAACGCAATAATTCAGTTTCCTTGCAATCCTGCATTATAAGAAAATCACTTAATAGCAAGACTATTTAAACCAATGTGACCAGAATTGCATTATAGCCACACCGGTAAGGAAAGTTTGCATTCTACAAATAATGGTCTAAATTCGTCAATTGCGTCATAGCCAATTTGCGTTGAAGAAACGCATGTTATTGCAGAACTGACTGCATTGTCATTGCTATAATCCAGCTGACAGTAATACTGGACAAGTCAGAATCCAGAGTGAAATGTAGCTTGATAGATTATAGGTTTACCTTTTTCTGTTGGTTACCATAATACTTAGTTGCACACCTATAAGAAGTTGCAAATGATCTTAAGCAAAATAATATGTTTATTCCACAATAATAAAAAAAATCCATGTAAGATATCTTAATATATACTTAAATAGGTATATAGTTAAACATAGCTTAAACCTATTTCCAGCAACATCTATTACAGACACTCAAATCCCAGAGAAATATCATCTTTATTTCAACTCTTTAATCTCTTACTTAGCTAACTCTTTCCAGTTCATCTTTTTGGGCAATTGAGACAATTTTATGACTTCTTTCCAGATTTACTGATTTGAACCTCCTTTCAGGTCTGACAACTTGAAAAATTCAATACAAATTCACAAATGAAAAGCCGTCTGATTGGATGACTGTTATCCTCAACTGCAGACTTGTTCGGAGAAAGGCTCTCTTCTGAATTGAACTCCTTATTTGGCTGACCTGAAAAATTAAAATAAACAAAACTAAAAGCCTTTTGTCATTTTTTGGGATGCCATGGAACTCATCAGTATAAATATTCCATCAGTTAACATCACAGGTATCCTGTTCGGTACTGAACTGGATCACATGCTTTCTTAAAATGGATGTGTTTAGGTCAATGTTCCAAATGACTTTCTGAACTTTAGCAAAAAGCTATTACTTTACGTTCACAACACGTAAATCTAAATCTACCTGTTCCTATTTTAAAAGTCCAATATAAAAAATAGTGATAAAACTTAATTCATTGTTTTTTATCACACTTCACCACCAAGGAGAAAATGAAGCATCCTCAACAGGTATTCTTAATCTCTATCAAAAATCCTTCTTATCATTATTTCTCTTTCACATTGATAGTAATAGTATTTTTACATTAAACATACAATGATTATCATAGCAGCTATTTTTATGCAATTTCCATTTGATAATAGCATTTAATTTCATTCATATTTGCTCTTAACAAAGGGTCTGCTTTAAAATGTCCTTGCCAGCCACATGAGTATTTTCGACATTGAATGACTGCAGCATTAAACTCCAAAGGAACAAGATTCTTGTCATAGAATTTCGCTTTTAAAAAAAATCATCCTTTTGGAGTTTCATGGCTTAGAAAGAGTGGACACTGGGAAATTATTTCCAAAAGGTGAGGATACAAGGACCTGTGGGCACAGCCTTAGAACTAGAGAGGGTCAATTTAGAATGGAAATTAAGAGACATTTCTTCAGCCAGAGAGTGGTGGCCCTCTGGAATTCATTGCCATGGAGTACAGTGGAGGCAGGGACATTAAATGTCTTCAAGGCAGGGAGTTATAAATTCTTAATCTGGCAAGGAATTAAGGGGGAGTGCAGGTAAGTGGCATTGAAATGCCCATCAGCCATGATTGAATGGCAAAGTGGACTCGATGGGCCGAATGGCCTTATTTCCACTCCTATTTCTTATGGTCTAATGGTCTCGTAGAGTTGTTGGATGTGTAAACTCTGAAACTCCATATAGCCAAAAGCAGACTCACGATCTCTTTCTCCAACATTGAGTGTAACTGTTAATAAGAATTCAAATTCCTGGTGAAAAATAAACTGACTGGCAGTTTGATCTTTACCTCATCTTCATGCAACAAAGAAAAACACCTATCACTGTCGCCGGCAAAAACAGCCCAATTTAGTTGCTTCACTTCATTTGGTGATGAGAAATCCAATAAAGATGACAGCACGGCTTTCAAATTGCCAAAGGCACTCTAACATTCTTTGATCCATTCAAATATTTTTCTTCAATTAATTTGTTAAAGGAGCCATGCTGAAATTTGGAATAATTCACCAATAAAATCCTTTTATGGCCTTACATTGCATTTTGTCTTAGGCCCAGGAAAATTCAATCCTTTCTTTTTGTTTCTGTAGCTGCTAATTGGTCTTGTGGCCAAATAAATCATTTCTACTTCGGCAAATTTACTTTTAGTCAAATCTATCACCAAACTGGCTCTTTGTAAAAGATCAAACACTTATTGCAAAGGGTATAAATCTTCTTCCCAGATTTGCCTGAAATCAAACATGTCATTAATGTTGACAAATTATCTTTCAATGATTTGGTTGGGTTAATCTCTGAAAAGTCATTGATGCATTTTTCATACTAAACAGCATGACCTTCAACTGATAAAGTCCATCCATGGTTGCAAAAGTTGATATTGCTTTGGCTCTATTGGTCAATAGAACTTATGAAACAAATTGTGCTTCTTGAATTCACTTAACACAATCTTACAACTTTGGAACTGGAAATAAATACCTTTTTGTTAGCATATTGACAATGGGATAATCAATGCATAATTGACCCATCTAATTCCAACACCATCATGATAGATGAGTTGCAGCTACTATAACTTAACTTAATAACATTATTATCCATCATAAACTTAATCATTTCCCTCACTTGGGCTAATTTCTCTGAGTTACATCTGTATGGATGTTGTTTTATGGATAAAACATCCCCCATATTAACATGAAATAGAGCCTGGCCAATTCATACAAATTGATTCACGAGTCTGTGATAGCTTTTGTAAGTCACTTCAGTAGTTTTCTGGAAGATTACACAATATTCACCTAACCTGTTAAGAATTTACATACTATTCAATCTAATTACTGTCAGGTCAACTTTTAAATGTTCAATTTCCAATTCATTTTTGTATGATTCTAATATTTTTATTTCACCCCTTATCTCTCTCACAGTTGTGAATACATTTTCCTCCTGACTATTCTCCCTGTAATATCTCCTTAATATGTTAATGGGACGCACCCACTGACTTTCCCTCCTCTCTGGAGTATTCACTACATAATTCACATTATTGAGTTTCTTTTGCTTTGAAAAGATTCAGAAAACCTCACTTTCAATGATTCCCTAGAAATAGATAAAACACAACACCTTGCATCTAGAAATAAGAATTTTGAATTTTGATTCCTTTGACCTCCTGTAGATTTCATTTTTTGAACACTTTCTTTAGTTTCTTACTAAAACTCAAAACATAGATGAGAAGTATGATCTCTGAACTTCAGTTTATACATGGTTTGTGAATTTATTTTTAACCAATTTAACAGGCCTGAACATCGCATGTCCGTATATCAGCGCAGAAGGACTGAATCCTGTGGACTCATTAGGAACATCCACAATGGCAAACATAATTCCTTTCTCCCATCACAAAGGACAACATGTCAATCCATTTAGAATATTCCTGTCAACATCATGGTATTTAAACTTTGCTGCCACCTTTTTACTGCTTTTTGGCATTGTAGATGATAAGTTAAAGGTGCAAATTGTTATTTATTTACATTTTCTATTCTTTCTTTGAATAGTTATGACCTAAAATTTGATCCTTGATTTGATTATATTTCTCTGTAACCCATATCTTGCAAAAAAAATTGAACTAACCTCTCCTCTCCCATTTTTGCTATAATATTTCCCAGAGACACTGCTTCATAATTGTAACAGTTACTAATTGCACCTCCTGGTTTTATGTAGGGCTCCTACACAAGGTATAATCACAACATAGGAATATCAAACTAGAGCAATCAAACTTGCTAACACTGGATTCATATCACAGTGAAATTAAAACATTTGATGACCTTCAAAATTGTACAAATATTCTGAACCAGACTTTACAAATAACCACACAACATCAAATTTATATCTTAACCAAACATTAAGAATGTATTTTTAATAATGTACAGTACGTCACCATATCTCCATTAGACTGCTCTCTCATTAGAGAGAGACAGCTGGTGGTAGTTTAACCTGGAGTCACCACACTTCAGGCAAGGAGAAGAATTCATAGTAACCTTAGCTGGTGCAGAAATCGAACGGACACTGTTGTTATTACTCAGCACTATAAAGGAGCCATCCAGCCAACTAAGCTAATGTAACCTTAACAGAAACACTGATGAATTACAAGGTAATCTAACTAATATTTATAATCTAAACCTAATCAACTTTGCTCTCCAACAGCTCCCCCACCCAACTCAGACACCAACAGACAGACAAAAATTACACATTTCAGGGATAAAGTTTTTAAAAATTAAAAAAATTGTAAGTTGCCAATTCGCTAATTATTTCAATAATGGATTCTAAGTATCCAGGCAATCCCATGAGTTGTCTTATAGGTGCGTAGGATTGCAACTTCTAAAAATTATGAAATCACCAGTCAATTCAAACAACTTCCACAGACTTCCAGAGACTTTTCCTGATTTGTTATAGACTGGGATTCTTTACACAGAAACTTTAACAAATTAATAACTGGAGAATAACTAGAGAGAGCAAAACCAAACCACTCAGTTCAGCGGTTTCCAAAGCAGCGGTCTGCCTCCTGCCCAAAAACCCAGTCAAATCCACTTCATCCTTTGGTTTCCTGTTCTTTTTCAATATTCTCCGTGGTTGACTGGCCAATCCTGATCTTCTCTTGATTGACCAATTCAACATGCAACCAGCTGCCAGTTCCTGAGCAAAACACCTTGGTGCCAGTTCACCTAGAGTGTTCTTGGAGCAATAATTAACCTGCATTATCTTCCCAGGCCAGTTCCGAACAGCTAACATCAGACTTCCATTCTCTCCTTTTTAAAATTAAGCTGCTGTTCAGAGTTCAAAGTTCAATTCCTAACTGCAATTCACAAGCTCGAAACCAAACATGAGAAAAATAAAATAAATGTATAGTGGTGCTGGAGAAGCACAGCAGGTCAGGCAGCATCCAAGGAGCAGGAAAATCGACGTGTCGGGCAAAAGCCCTTCATTTATTACTGGACAATTCAGAACCCAGACTGAAATCTGGTTTAATAGATCAGACTTTGTTTGTTTGTCTTAATGAATTGTTTTCTCACTAACATATAAGCAGGCAATGTTTTGTTTATTTGACTTTAACAATGAAACAGAAGTTTATCATGAAAAAGAAATGAAGATAAAATAGAATAAACCAAACAACTTTCATGTAATACAAGTTTAAAGCTTTTGGTAAATAGAATCCTGTTAATCCCAATAACATCCTTTTATAATACTCAGACCAAAGAGATTTTTCTTTCTTCATCCCACATTGAGCTTGGCTTAGCTATGGCTTAAATTCCTGACCTTAGGAATTTGATAGGCTCGTCTTTGATTCTTCATATAATAAGCATAATCTTTCTCAGCTTCAAAATAACCTCTTCTGCATTTTAACTAATAAGCACCTGGTCTCATACATTTGATGAATAACCTCACACTAAGATATTATTAACAATTTAACACTATCTTCTCTCAAGAATAACTGGTTTACTCATTCAGCTTCAACTAAGAGCCTGCAGAATTGCCTTGTCTTTTGTTCTAATGCTATCCTTAACTTTCTGAGTAAGATACAGATTGATATTTGTTGTAGGTTTTGTTTTTGTTTTTCAATAAAACATATTTCTGGCAAACCATTTGCACTGTTTTTTTAAACGTTTTATACCATTGATTGACCATCAACTTTCCCTCATACCTATGTAATTAGCCTTGTTAAAATTGAAGATCATTTTTGATTGGAGCATTTCATCTTCAAACACAACTTGGAATTCAATTCTATTATGATTATTATTTTCCAGTTGATCTTTTACTGTGAGATTCCTAACTAAACCTGCCTCATTACCCAATTCTTGCTCTATAATAGCTCTATCCCTTTTGGTTCCACATTGTATTGCTCCAAGAAAAAGCATACAACAAACTCATCCTCTGGAGTTAGTACACTTAAAAAAACACAATTATTTTTAACATCAAAAAAGAGAAAATGCTGGAAAATCTCAGCAAATCTGGCAACATCTGTAAGGAGAGAAAAGAGCTAACAGTTTGAGATATGGTAAGGATGGGAAAGGTCTGTATAAGTGAAAATTCTCCTTTGTACATACCTTGATGTCTTTGTTCATTATCGGCCTTAGCCCTTTACTTTTTTATCTGTTTGAGCATAACCTTCAATTCTGATGAACTTTGAATGAATGTTTTATTTCCTCTAAGTATTCACAAGGGACAATATATCAATCCATTTGGTCAACTTAGATTTCCCAAAAGTATTTGATAAATTTCCACACTTTAAGTCAGAATTGTGGTGATCCATGACAAACCTTCGTTTTGCATAAAATTAGCCGTCAAGAAGAAAACAAAGGCTGATACGAAAAGTAGTGGCTAAGAATGAGCGAACTTTCCCCTGGATCAGTACTGGAGTGCTGGCATTTCCAATTTGTATCAATAACATACTCAGAAGGTATGCAAACTGTTTATATTTTTTAATAATACCAAATAGGGAAGAGGAATTGAAGGCAACGACTCTGATATTATAGAACAAATTAAACAAAGTACATGAGTGGGCCAAGCAATAGTCGATTAAACTTAAGGCGGGCAAATGTGAAGTATCACAGATAAGAAATAAAATAATTGCTTAGGAGTGGAGAACTTAAACATTGCTACAAAGAGACAGAAGGGCAAAACTTTCATTTGGAACTTATCGGTACAACAGGCAAAGAACCAAACTTAGAACAAAACATACATTTATAATGCATGAGCAGAGTGTGCTGATTTGTTAGACCATGTTTGACATGAAGATGTAGTAGGAACTGTGATTTGTCAGTCTTAGCTGATCAAACTCAGATCGAGCAAGTAGATTCTAATTGGATTCACAGACATCTTTACTTATAGGACACTGCTCTTCGTATGTAAAAGGGATTTGTACATGCATTGTACCCTTTACTATTCAGGAAAGAATTATGAAGATTGCCAATCCTGACTGCTTTCCCCATTTCTAAATAAATCAGAACCTACCCATCGGTCTGGGTTTGATCAGCCAACTCAGTTTAACAGTTAACAGCTCAGGCTGCAGACTGTGATCTCCCTTTGTGACCCCTTTAGCAAGGAAAGAAAATGGCAACATATGCATATCATTTCATAAAAATAGCTAAGAATGCAGTTGAAAAGGGGCTAGGTGTCACAGCATACTGAGCACATCCTGCTAAACCAATTAATTATTGAACTATTGAATTACTGAACAATGGGAAATTGTTATGTAGTCAAAGAGTCATAGAGTCGTCCAGTACTGAAACAGGCTCTTCAGTACGACTTATCCATGCTGACCAGATATCCTCAATTAATCTAATCCCATTGGCCAGCATTTGGCCCATATTCCTCTAAATCTTTCCTATTCATATACCTATCCCAGATACCTTTTAAATGTTGTAATTGTACCAGCCTCAACTACTTCCTCTGGCAGCTCATTACATACACGCACCACCATCTGCATGAAAAAGTTGCCCTTTACGTCCTGTTGAAATCTTTCCCCTCTCACCTCAAACCTATGCCTTCTAGTTGTGGATTCCTCGAACCCTGGGGAAATTTTATTGGCTATTCACCCTATCCATGCCCCTCAGGATTTTATAAAACTCTATAAGGTCACCCCTCAGCCACCAACACTTCAGGTAAGGTAGTCCCAACCTATTCAGTCTCTCCCTATAGCTCAAACACTCCAACCCTGGCACATCCTTGTGAATGTTTTCTGCATCCTTTCAAGTCTTTCCTACAGCAGGGAGACGAGAACTGAATGTAGTATTTCAGTAGTGGCCTAACCGATGTCTTGTATAGTCACTGTTTGACCAGTCTGGATGCTGAGAAACAAAGGGAGCATGTAAGTCCAGCAGAGAAAAGCCCCAAGCCTGAACCAAAGTATCAGGGATCTGAGTTATGAAGAAAACTAGGAAATGTCTGGGCTTTTAATTCATAAAAGAGGTACCTGAATAATAAGTTTATAATAGTATGCAAAAAGTTATGGAAACTTCATTCTGTACTGCTAATTTAAAATTAAGGAATTCAAAATGAACAATCTAGCTAAATGTAATTTTGGTACAGATA
This sequence comes from Hemiscyllium ocellatum, assembly GCF_020745735.1. Lineage (NCBI taxonomy): Eukaryota > Metazoa > Chordata > Chondrichthyes > Orectolobiformes > Hemiscylliidae > Hemiscyllium > Hemiscyllium ocellatum. The sequence goes on from NC_083436.1 coordinate 14,997,462, forward strand.
TCAAGAAGCACTTCTTAAAAGTGGTCAATATTTTGAATCAACAGAATGCTGGAGGCCAAAACCCCAGGATTATTTAAAAAGTAATGAGATGCTATCCTTCCCATAAATGCAATATGGCATGCCTGTTAACAGGAGGTCAGCTCATTGACCTGAAGTTCATGCCTGTTAACAGTAGGTCAGCTCATTGACCTGAAGTTCAAGCATTTCAAATGAGTCACTTGTCACAAGTTCGGAATGCTGAATTAGAATATCCGCTGGCAGCAGCCAATGATGAGCCATTGCAACTATTTGTGCAGGGGATGGTTTGCTAGCATGAGACAGGAAACACTAGGTACACTGCAGGAGGAAAGAGCAGTGGGCCGTTGAGTAAGGAAGGTAGCAGTTCCAGTGAGTTTTCAACTTCCTGTTAAATAGTAGCCTATCCTTAAGGCACCCAAAACACATGCAACTATCTCAATTAAATGGAAATCAGACAACGTTGTGGACAGTTTCTATGCTAACTTCCAGTTAGCTTTATGTTCATTACCTGCAAAAGAGCACTAACTATCTTATTGAACACTTTATCTCAATGTTTCCCTGATGTGGGAATGGGCAGACTGATATTATTTATGAATATAGACTGTCACAATATTAATAGATAATATTTATGTAAATTGCTACTATAATGAGATTATATCTGTGGCTGAAACTTGAATAAATGGATGTCAGACAGATAATTCTGCTGGTAACTGAACTAGTACACATGACAATAAAATCTAAACCTAAACTTAAACCTAAAGCTTTAGGATAATGCATCAATTGAATTCAGTTGAATTATAAATTTCATTTATCCTCAGAACCTAAAGAGACAAAACCTCATTGACACTGATAGAATGAACCAGTGTAATGATTTACATGATGCAAAATATTAACTTTTGAAGTTCGTCTCCATAACGATCCAAAACCTTAACTAATAAACAACACTTGCTTACTGCCCTAGTGTACAAAGTAAACTACTCTGATTACTCCACACACCATGAATGTAACATTTACCAATATGTTTCAACCAACAAAAGCATTTTAGAATAGAATCAGTTCAACACCTAAATGCTCCGAGAGTGGAAACTCTCTCAAAGTCAGCATATCTCAGAGAATCAGGGCTACAATGTAATATCTTCAATTTCCACTCCCAAGCCTTTTGAATATACATCCCCACAGGGAGTGTAGAGTTTACCCGAATATGATTAATTTGCATTTAGCTTAAGGATTATGTTACAATCTTTCAGCAACAGAGTAGTGATTTTTTTTAAACTTCAGACTTTTGTTTTAGAAAGCATACTATGTTATTTTTAAAATGGCAAAATTGCAAAAAGAATAATTTTGATCCAGTCCTCTTCCTTTCAAGAGCAATTCAGAATTAAGGTCCACAAATGCGAGATGGTCACTAACAAATTCAATAAGAACAGAAAATTGTGCCTCCACAGAAGTTTTAAATATAATGAAACATCTCAAGGCATTTCGCAGGAGTATTATAAAATATAATTCTGAACCACTTAAAAACCAAAGCTTGAGGAAGTGCTTAAAGAAGGAAAATGAGGTAGAAAGCTGAGGACATGTAGGGGAAGAATTCTAAACAATAAGATTTAGATTGTTGAAGGTTGGGTTACCAATGGTACAGCGATTTAAATCGGGAAATAATAGGGATAATAAATCAATAGAAAACTAAGGATAATTTTCTTAATTCATAGAATGGTTAAAATGTGGAATTCTCTGGCCAGGAAATAGTTAACACAAATAACCCAGAGAGAATACACAGGAAAAAGAGAAATAGAAAGATATGCCAAAAGCTGGGATGATGCAGAATGGAATGGGATGAAATTCACATATAAGAACAACTCAGGTACACCAATTAGTCTTCCTTCAGTAACAAACAAAAACAGAAATTATTGTAGGAACCTTGCGTGCCCGGCAGCATCTGTGGAAAGAGAACAGAATCAATGTTTCAAGTCCGATAATCCTTCCTCAGAACTCAAAACTGATCATTGGAGAAATAATAGATACCTCAAAAACTTTGTAATAGATCAATATTCTGGTAAAATCAATTTTGCTTTTTCTCGACTAGTAAAATGAAAATTTAGGAGTGAGTCATGTTTCATTCTGGAATTGGTTGTAAGCACTAAAGCAGTGGCCTCAAATTCTCACAGGTTCTTAGATTTCCCTCTGTTGATAATGTTTCCATAATTGTGTAATTGAGGATCAGCCAATGTCATACCTAAGACCAGAAAAATGCAGATTATAACTGAATAATAGGGTTTTACAGCACAGAAACAGACCTTTCGGACCAACTCGTCTGTGCCAACCAGATATCGTAAACTGTCCTTGTCCCATTTGTCAGCATTTGACCCATATCCCTCTAAACCCTGTCTATTTATAAACCCATCCAGATGCCTTCTAAATTTTGTAACTGTACTCGTCTCCACCACTTCCTCTGGCAGCTCATGCACCACCCTCTGCATGAAAGAATTACCACTCAGATCCTTTTTAAATCATTCCCTTCACCTTAAACATATGCCCTCTAGTTTTGGATTCCCCCATCCTGGGAAAAAGGCCTTGGCTATTCACCCATTTATGCCCCTCATGATTTTATGAACCTCTGCAAGGTTCACCCCTCAGCCTCTGATGCAGCAGTGCCCCAGCCTATTCAGGCTCTCCCTGTAACTCAAACCCTCCAGTCCCGGCAACACCATTGTAAATCTTTTCTGCATCCTCCCAAATTTAACAAAATCCTTCCTATAGGAGAACAGCCAGAATAACATTCAGTATTCTAAAAGTGGCCTCACCAATGTCCTATATAGCTGCAACATGAGGTCCCAACTTCTATACACAATGTTCTGACCAATAAAGGCAAGCGTGACAAATGCCTTCCTGATCACTCTGCCTATCTGCAAGTCCACTTTCAAGGAACCATGCACCCAAACCTCTAGGTCTCTTTGTTTGGTAGCAGTCCCCAGAGCCCTACCATTAAGTGTATAAGTCCTACTCTAATATGCCTTTCCAAACTGCAGCACCTCACATTTATCTAAACTAAACTCCATCTGCTACTCCTTAGCCCATTCACCCATCTGATCAAAGTCCCATTGTACTTTGATATGATCTTCTTCACTGTCCACGACACAACATATTTTGGTGTCATCTGCAAACCTACTAACCACATCTCCTGCATTCATTTCCAAACCATTTCTATAAATGACAAAAAGCAGTCCACTCAGCATTAATCCTTGCGGCACAGCATTGGTCACAGGCCTCCAGTCTGTTAAGCACCAGTCTACCACCAACCTCTATCTCCTACCTTCAAGCCAATTTTGTAGAAAATCAGCTAGCTCCACCTGGATCCCATGTGAGCTAATCTAACTAACCAGACTACCATGCAGAATCCTGTCAAACACATTTTTGAAGTCCATAATTCCACTCTGTCATCATCAATCTTCTTTGTCACCTCTTCAAAAAAATCCAAGTTAGTGAGACACGATCTCCCATGCACAAAAACATGTTAACTCTCCCTAAACAGTCCTTGCCATTCAAAATACATGTAAACCCTGTCCCTCAGAATCCCCTCCAACAACTTACCCACCACTGACACAAGACTCACTGGTCTATAGATCCTTGGCATTTCCTTGCAGCCTTTGTTAAATAACAGCACCATATTAGCCAATCTCCAGCCTTCTGGGACCTCACCCATGACTGCCGATGATATAAATATCTCAGCAAAGGGCCCAACAATCACTTCCCTAGCTTCCCACAAAGTACTGGGATACACTTGATCAGGTCCCAGAGATTTATCTACCTTTATGTGTTTTAAGACCTCCAGCATCTCCACTTCTCTAATATGGATGCTTTACAAGACATCAGTCTTTATTCCTGATGATATTCCTGATGAAGGCTTATGCCTGAAATGCTGATTCTCCTGCTCCTCGGATGCTGTCTGACCTGCTGTGCTTTTCCAATGCCACACTTTTCCACTCCAATGTCCAGCATCTGCAGTCCTCACTTTCTCCTAATCACTCTATTTCCACAAGTTCCCCAGCTTCCACATTCTTCTCCACTGTAAATACTGATTCAAAATATTCATTTAGTATCTCATCCATCTCTTGTGATTCCACACATAGACAACCAAGTTGACCTTTAAGGGGCCCTATTTTCTTTCTTTCTCTCTCTCTCTCTGTCACACACACACACATACTGATGCAAACAAACACGTAAATATGAATGCACATATATGCATACTAATACAAACGCACTCACAGAGTCCACACACACACACACACACACACACACACACACTAACTCCTGCTCCACATTACTTCACCATTGGAGATTGGATGAGGTTACAGCAGTGGCCACTGCTGGGGATCAGAGACATCTCAAGATTGATCGGCAACTCTCAGAGTTGAGGCTTCCTCCCCAGAAATGCATGGAATTCCCGCGTTATACCGATTAACAGTCTGATGGTTTTTAACAGGCCAACTCGTGAGAGCATGTATGCGTTCACCTCTGACCTTTTCAACCAGGTGGAAGGGGTCAGGACCTTGCGAGAGCAAAAACATTCAGCCCATAAAGTCTGCCTAAAGTCTGTAGGTGATGTTCTGACTTGCTGACAAAATAAGTTTACTCATCATTCCATGTCATGATACATGGCCATTCTAAGTGAGAAAGGAGAAGATTCCATTTTGAGCGCTCACTTTTCTTATGCATTAAATTTAAGTTTATCAAAAATCTGGAATCACTCAATGAAGGCAGTGCTGGGTCAATATTTGCATAGCAAAGATAATATGTTACTCAAGGCAGCAGGACCGATTAAAAGAATTAAATGATTGTGGACAGTCAAATGAACGAGTTGTTCAGGCGAGTTAATGTAATGATTGAAGGAAAGTTGGAGTAAGCATTGACTTAGGTTGGGGTAAATCAACTTGGTGAAAGATAATTTATTTGGGACTAGGAAAAAGATTCAAAGCAGAAACATAAAATGTGAATCTAGCCAGAAAGTTACTGGAGTAGGATTCCAAAAACAACAAAGAAGACGTCCTCCTGTGCTGAGTGAAGTTGAGTTTTTTTTTATTACTAGATAGTAATTTAATTATACTCAGAGTGTTATTCCATTCGGTTAGATGATAAATGAATATAAGGCAGCTCTTTTTTCACTGTGAGTTGATTTTGGTTACAGTCAAGTTTTGTCATGCACATATGACATATTTGGCGCTGTCACACTTTTCGGGAAGTGGTGCTTGGATGACATATATATGACATGTAGGGCTTTATCTAAGCAAATACTCTGCTTTCTTAAATTGCCAGTAAGAGACAAATTGTATTTTAAAAGTTGGCCTACATCCTTCACCAAGAGTAATAAATCAGTATTGTAAAAATGTCAGTTAGCTAACAGTTTTTTTCTTTCCTCCCCACCTCCCGCGGCCCCCTACTCCCCGAGAGCACAGGCTGTCAGAGTCTGATAAATCATACACCGTGCAGATTTGTGCTAATATTCACTTTTCTATTTGCTTCATAATCCTTAAAGGTCTGCCTTATTTCATTCAAATTTAAATCTATTTTTCATTGTTCTACTTAAACATGCTTTCAGTCCAATAGTACATAATTCCACCTTCCAATGAAGTTTATTTTGTACTTTTTTTTCATTTTTAACAAATTTTGTGTTTACTGTAGGTAGCCTGAATTTTTATGAAATTATGTTGTAATGGTATTTGTGCTGGAGAATCCACATGCTCTCCAATTTAGGAACCTGGTGTCAGAATTAAGCATTCCCCAGTACAGTAAAGTTTATGGTTAAATATTGCTTTATATAATACATCCCAAAAAGGGACTCAACCATAACTTCTAACGCATACCTTACTCATTGTCCCAGCATTTGTAAATTTTTCCACATCAGCTATCCTGGGATCTCTCTGAGTTTTTCAATCAGTGTTAAATCAGGGACAATTTTCTGCTGTGGATTCATAGCAACAGGATTGTGATTGACAACCAAAGCTGTTGGATCGTCATAGCATCTTTTAACTACCATTCATGTTCTGTCCAGCTTACATGTAACTCCACTGGTTGACTCATACTTGCCTTCTGAAACTGTTTTCAATTTAAGAAGAAAGTCCATTTTCTTCTCAGGACAACAAGGGATGAACACTCCAGGGAAAACAGCTCCAGCTTAATCAGCCTTTCCCTATAGCTCAAATCCTAATGCTAATGCTTTTGGAAAGAATAAAAAAAAGCCAAGACTTCCATCCCGTTGATCTGAATTGGATTTGGATGATGGTTCCAATGTTGAAAAGCTTATATCTTACCCTCAGTATTATTCAGACTCCGTATCTCTAGTTTAACCTTGACCATTCACAAATAAACAACACAAACAAAAACAGAAGTTGTTGGAAAAGCTCAGCAGGTCTGGCAGCACCTGTGAAGAGAAATCAGAACTCAGCATCTACAGTTCTTTCAGTTTTTATTGAGGATTCACCCCCTAATAAAGTTTGCTAGTCGAGGTGTGTTTAATGTAATGGGTCGCCTTCAAGATTTTTGCTCACTGGTGGCCTATTCTGTTCCATAAAGGCCAAAGGTTTCTGCCAAAATAAGGGCCAGGCTAATTGCACTTTCCAGTATTTCAAGGCAAATGTCACAGCAGTTTCAGGAGAGGGAATTCAATTAGATGGACGAGAGAACAGCTGTTGTAAAAAGGACAGATGCTATATTAGTGCAGTTGCAGATGTTCTTGGGGTTGAGATAGTCACTGTTTTGGGGACAAATTAAAAGAAGCATTTAACTCTATTGTTTTTGTCCACAGAATTGAAATATGCACTTAAACTTGGAACGCGGGACTTTTCTCTCAGAGATTCATTGCTCTGCTGATAGATTTACTAAAAACACATCTTGCTGAGTGGCTCTCCATGGAGGTACATTGAGCAGCATGATGTTTGTGTACATGAATGTTGGTTAATGATGAAAACCTCCATGGTAATAATGTCATCATTTAAATTCTACGTACCCCTTTAATGATAAATGTTAATGATTGCCAGGTAATCTGTCTGGCATTAAAAATTATTTTTTACAATGATAAAATTTTCACTCTTATTTGTTGGAACTATTTCTAAAATATCAACTTTTTTGAAGATTTAACAAAGATACACAGTTACTTACCTGCCTACTCAGATTGCAGATGCCCAGCACCATTTCTATCATACACTTCTAGCAACTTTGCACACAAACTGTCTTTGGAATTATATTGATGTGGACAAGAGTAAACAATGGCAGACACATTTGTATGAATTTCTGGCATTATTTTTCATGCGAGGGAGATTATCACTCTGCAATCATGTCAGTGTTTGGATTTTCAAATGGCTTTTAAATAAAAGCATGTGGAGGTATGTTTGGCTAATCATAAATTAAATGTTTTAAAAGTAATACCTCCTCCAGCTCTCTAAAAATGGCAGTTGAAGTCAGAAAAAATAATTAAAAGATGTAATGTAGATAACAAATTTAAGATTAAGGGAAAGTGCGGGAAAGCATGGATGAGTATATTAATTTATTTCTATTGTAAGAGTTCTGCTAATTAACCATATTTATCCATTTCATGTCAGTGCCTCAATCTGCCCCACAATGTGTAAGTTGAACACTTCCAAAATCAATTGATCCCCAGGAAGACTAATGGTTTCTTGGAAATGGTAAACAGAAAATTAATTTTTTTTTGTATTAAGCACAGGAAACAAATTCCTCTGTTCACTATTTCTGGCCAATTCAAAACTGTGTGCACAAAGAAATTGTTTACAAATGCCCAAAGAAATCTCTACCCCTCGTGGATTTTCCACTGCTGTCACAGGCAAGGTTATACGTGGCCATTACAACACATAGGGTAAGTATATTGTCTGCAACATATTTTAGAAATATTTGTCAAAGTAAATGTCAAATACATTGGCCCTTCTACAGATGTCTCTTGCACGGTCCAATAAAACTCTGTCCACAAAGAGAAAGATTCATATACTCAGTCTACAGCATCAATAGCCACAAGTTTATTGTTGCTGTAAATCTCTGGGATTTGTAGATTACTTATTTTTGCAAGTGCAGAGTCCCATAGCTATGTGTTTCCTGCAAAAAAATTCATAACTGAAGAGGCATACCTGCCAAAATTTATGCTTCAAACCCAATTCATTTTGAAGACAGCTTTCTTATTTGTAGCCAATGTCACTGTAGTAAGGTCACCCTAAGGTTTCCGAGCCCTTATTTTGTTCTTTCAATTTTAATTAAATTGTCAACACACAGTTTAAGGATTATGAGGATAAGTACAAAGATTGAATGCCATTGGAACATGATAATTCCTGAACTCAGAACTATCAGGCTACAGAAGGCAACCAGTGAAGTAACTGAATGCGAAGTAAGGTTATGAATTGTGGGGTTCTGCACAAGAGAAGGATGACCATGGACTACATGTACTTCTCACTATATTTTCACAGGAGGTTAAAATAATTATATAAAGCCCCTGTAAAATTATCTATTAATGGTTCAGGGACAAACAAATTAGGGGTATGGCTCATCTTTTCTTCTCAGTTCTTCTAATGCTCTTTACATTAATTTCACAAAGAAAATTGCAAATTTTGCCCAGCATTGAGGAATAATCTCACTATACAATGTCAGTAGGATCTTTCATTCCCATTGAACCAATTAAAGGTGGCCTTCACCAGCCAGGGTGGCGAAATGGATAGGGAGCACTTACAGCAACTCCTTGCCAATCTGCATGCTCATGAATTTCATTTTCACAAAACAAAATGGCACAGGCCATTAAATAAATCGAGTTTCAAAGACAAAATGGTGCAGGTCCTCTCAATATCTCTATGGTAATGTTCCTGTGTCAAGTGTTGCTTTGGTTTTGAGATATTTACATCTGCAAGTGTGCCTCTGGAATGCAATTGATTGCACTGAGAAGTTCTGCAATTCACAATGTCACCCCATAAGCTTCTAGCCCCACTCCACTACCTTTAGCCATTTCTTCATGGCATAGATGTGAGCCCTATCAGAACCTACCAGAGCAATAAGAATTAATGTAACACCAATTTTTGCAACCACCAATTCCAATATATAGAGCAGTTCCTTTTTAGAAGTTTGTTTTTGAGTCAGAAATTGTTGGCATCTTGAACTATTCTCAAAAATGGATGCCTGATCCATGTGTCCCAAAGAATGACTTCATTTGCCCAGATAGCTAGGTAAATTAGAAGCATATGATAGCTTGAAACTTAGAGGACATTCATCCCATAAATGAGGAGCAAGCTTGTTCCTCTGGCCGATGTAACAATTGAGGATAACAAAAAGGAGGAAACCAAACCTTATTGAACCTTGGACTTGAATATGTTGGCATTTTTGAATAGGCTTAGGTGGCAATGCTGTAATGAATAAAATTGCATTGAGAGTTCAATTTACTATCACTTAGAAAAGGATTAACCTAAAATTTGTATCAAAGAACTAAAATTATTCCAGTCTTTGAAAATGACAGAATTATTTGAAAGTAAATGTCATGTCCGAAATCTTGAAACTTGTTAAGATAATATATTGATCGTAACATTAGACTCATTGAAGACATTATTTTGTCCAATTAAAGAAAAAGCAGGAAGGACTTGTCAAAAACAGAAAGAACTGTGGATGCCATAAACCAGAAACAAAAACAGAAATTGCTGGAAAAGCTCAGCAGATCTGGTAGCATCTGTGCAGAGAAATCAGAGTTAAAGTCTGGGTCCAGTGACTCTTCCTCAGAACTGATGGCAGCTAGGAAAATGTTGGTTTATATGCTAAAGTTGGGTGGGGGGGAGGGGGTAAAGTGTAAATGATATGTGGGGATACAGTTCAAAGAGAGAGAAGAGCAGTTAGACAGACAAATGAGTGGATAACGCTTTGGCTAGGGGGCTGAATAGCTGTTAATGGAGATTATTAGTGGGTAGTGTGTAATGGTGGACTATGTGATAACAAGGCCTGGTGTGTGGGGTAGGGGGCTAGGACATGGGAGACTTCAGGCCTTAAAGTTATTGAACTCGATATTGAGTCCAAAGGTCAGCAGGATTCCCAAGTGGAAAATGAGGTGTTGCTCTTCCAGCTTGCACTGAGCTTTACTGGAGCTCTGCAGGAAGCCTGAGGCAGAGAGATTGGACAGGGAACAGGGTGATGTGTTAAAGTTACTGAAAGCTCAAGATTGTTTTGTGATCAGAACATAGATGTTCTGCGAGGTGGTCACCCAATCTACACTTCATTTCCCCAATGTAGAGGAGACCACATTGTGAGCAGAGAATGCAGTCGACTAGATTATGAGAAGTGCAGGTAAAGTGCCATTTCACTGGAAGGTATGTTTGGGCCCTTGGATACTGAGAAGGGAGGAGGTAGATGGGCAGTTGTTACACCTTCAACGATTACTGGGGAAGGTGCCATGGGTGTGTTGGAAGTGTGGACCAACGTGTCCCGGACAGAATAGTCCTGTGGAAGGTGGACAAGGGAGGAGAGAGAAATATGTGTCTGATGGTGGCATCTCATTGGAGGTGGTGGAAATGACAACTGATGATCTTCTGGATGGCAATGCTGGTTGGGATGGTAGGTAAGGACAAGGGAACCCTAACGCTGCTGTGCGAGGGAAGAGAGGGAGTGCGGGTGGAAGTGGAGGAGATGGATCAGACCTGGTTGAGGACCCTTTCGACAACTGTGTTGGAGAATCCTTGGTTGTGGAAGAAGAAGGACATTCTGGACAGTCTCTTGTCGATGTTGGCCTCATTGGAATATATACAATGGAGCAGAGGAACTGGGAGAATGGAATGGAGTCTTTAGAAGAAGCAGGGTGCAAGGATGTATAGTCCAGGTAGCTGTGGGAGTTGGCGGGTTTATAATGGATTTTGTGGCCAGTTTATCCCCAGAAATGGAAACAGCTGTTGAGAAAGGGAAGGGAGGAGTCAGAGATGGACCAGGTGAAAGTGAGGATAAGGTGAAAATTGGAAGCGAAATCAATGAACCTTTCCAAATCCGGATGAGAGAGGGAGCAGCACATTTGATATCATTGGTATATCAGAGAAAGTGATATGGGTGGGGGCCGGAATAGGACTGGAACAAGGAATGTTCCACATTCCCCATGAAGAGATAGGTATAACTGGGGCCCCTGCATATACCCGTAGCCACCCTCTGAGCTGAAGAAACTAAGAGCAGTTAAAAGAGAAGTTGTTCAGAGTGAGGACGAGCTTGGCCACGCAGAGGAGGGTAGTAGGTTCAGGCCATTGCTCCAGGAAGAAGCGGAGAGCCCCAAGACCGTCCTAGTGAGGAATGGACAGTAAAGGGATTACATGCCTGTGGGAAAGAGGAGGCAACTGGAGCCTGCGAACTGGAAATTCTGAAACTGGATATGCTCGAAACGTCGAATTCTCTATTCCTGAGATGCTGCCTGGCCTGCTGTGCTTTGACCAGCAACACATTTTCATCAGAGAAGAAAGACCAAGTCAACGTATGAAGAAATGAGTTCTGGGGGGCAAGAGCAGCAGAATCAATGGGTCTTCCTGGATTGTTGTGTTTGTGGAATTTCAGAAGGAGGTAGAAATGAGCTGTGTGGGGTTGGGGGGGCTATCAACTTGAGGCATGGGGGTGGTGGGGGGGGGGGGTGGTGGAGAGAGGGTGGTGATCACCAGAAGAAATGTCAGTAATCGTAGTTGATACAATGGTCTGATGTGCTATGGTGGGGTCATGGACCAGGGAAAGATAGGAGGAGGTATCTGAGAGCTGACACTCAGCCTCTGCAATGTAGAGGTTAGTACGCCAGTCTACAACAGCACTACCATTAGTAGTAGGCTTCATAACAAAGTCAGGGTTGGATCTAAGCACATGGAGTGCAGTCAGGTTGGACGGAGATAGGTTGGATTGGGTGGGGGGGGGGTCAAAGAAATTGAGGCAACCAATGTCATGTTGACACAATTCAATGAACAGACTGAGTGCAGGTAAAAGGTCAGAGGGAGGGGTCCAGGTGGAGGGAGATTGTTGGAGCTGGGCAAAGGGATCTTGGACAAGGACTGTACTCTTGTCCAAAGAAATGGAATAGAAGCGAAGACAACAGAAGAAGAGTTTGACATCATGTTGTGCCTGAAATTCATTAAGGTGGGGACACAGAGAGATAAAATTGAAACCTTTGCTGAGTTCAGAACATTCAGCATTGGAAAGTGGAAGATTAGGAGAGATGGTCAATACCTGACAAGAGGCAGGTTTGGGGGAGGGGATGGAGTCAGAAGGAAGAGGAGGGGAGGAAGAATTTGTTGAATGTTTTGAGAAATCAAAAAATAGGGGGAATTTTGGTCAAGTCCCCACCACTTAAACCATCTATGCTTATGGGTGACCACCCACATTGGGAAATAGCACTGCTCTTTTGCCAGGTTTACTGACAACTTGTGTCAATTACTCTGTACCCCAAGTACATGGACTAAATTGTATTAGAATGAGAGCATGTGTTATCTATGGTGGTGATTGTACTTGATTTTTCTGACATTCAGAGAATAAAGTAACTGGCGCATCATCAGAAATTGAGCTAGACCAGTCATATAAATATTGTGGCGATAAGAGCAGGTCAGAAGCTGGGAATTCCATCGTGAGTAGCTTACCTCAAGATTTCCACAAAATCTGTTTACTGTCTACAAGATGCAAATCAGGAATGTGATGGAATACTCTCTACTTAGCTTCATGTGTGCAACTCCAACACTCACTACAACACATGATAAAGGAATTCACTTGATTAGCATCCCATCCATCACCTTCACCACTGGTGCACAGTACAATCTACAAGATACAATACAGCAATTCACCAAGGCGCCTCCAAATTCCGCTTCCAAACCCACAATCCTTACCACCTGAATGAACATGGGCAGTAGATGAATGGGAATACCCCATCTGCAAAATCCCCTCCAAACCCCACACCGTCTTAACTTGGAGCAATATGACCAATTCTTTCAAAATCCTGGATCTTCTTTGTAACAGCACTGTAGCTGTATCTACTCCACAGAAATTGTAGCAGTTCAAGAAAGCAGCTTACCATCCACCTACTCAAGGGCAACTAGGGATGGGCAATAATTGCTCACCAAAACAGCAACACTTACATACCCATGAATTAAATAATAAAGAGTTAAACATTTATCAGTGGATGAAATATAAAGGGTAACAATTCATGCCAGTCAATTTGACTTGCTGAAATCAATGTTGACATGTCACTATCTGAACCTATCACACATATAAAAGCACATTGTAGAGGGTCTGGAATTAATATGTAGGCCACACCAGTGAAAAATGTCAGATTTCCTTCCCCAAAGGATACTCGTGGACTGGATGGGGTTTTAATATTAATTTGTAGTGATTACATGGTCACAATTAGGCTAGCCTGCAAGACGAAGTGGTAGATGCAAATATAATTCCAACATTTAAAAGCCATTTGGGTAAGTATATGAATATGTAAGTTTTAAAGGGATACAGGCCAAATGTGGGCAAGTGGGACTAGTTTAGTTTGGGAAAAGTGGTCAGTATGTTTCAGTGCTGTATGACTCTGTTTAATTCCAGATTTGTATTAAATTCAAATTTCACCATCTGTCACGGCAGGATTCAATCCCGTACCTCAAGCATTTTTGCCTGGACTTCTAGATTACACATTAACACTATGCCACCAACTACTTATGGTCCTAGTTTGTATAATCGGATGTAAACCCCTCAGTCCAAGACTTCACATTCGGATATTATGAATCTGGTCAACTGTACCAGGATGCCCACTCAGAACTGGCAAGTGGTTGGATCCATTAAATAAGGTGTGAAGGTCTCCGTCCTGCTGAAATAAGTGCAAAAACTCTACATTAGCCCAAAGATTATAATTTCCTTGATCCAATTTGAGTTAAACCATTCTATGTTTCTGGTGCCTTCAGCTCTGCAAAGGTTTAGCAATGGTTTTTGATGTGTATAAAATGACTTTGATTAACACAGTAATTTGATGTTCCTGCAGGGATCTGTACTAAAAAGGATACAAGGTTTGGTGAATTGACACTACAGTATTTAGGCAAATATGCAAACATACACCTTACAATGTGACTTCCAAAAAGTAGGATTATTGAATTATGCAAAATATCTCTTAACGGCCATATGGTTAGTTTTACGAGTTAGAATATCATGGAAAGTACTTATCAGATCCTCAGGAAGAAATATAACAAATAGGAGTTGAAGCAGTCTATATGGCATACCTCTCCCTCCCCAAACCATTCAATACAATCAGGTAATTTAGATGCATTACTCTCTGTCTCTTTGTCTAAATCATTAATATAATTTCCTTGTAGCACTTCATTAGCCACAACTTAAAATGCCCATTTATCCTTAATCTTTGATCCTTGACCTTTACTCATTTATCTATCTATGCTATTTATTTCCAGCAAAGTCACAAGTCCTTATCTGGCTTATTAGCCTTTCAGATGTCATTTCCCCTCCCTCCACCTTATCCCAGATCCAACCTTCCAACTCGGCACCACCCTCATGGCCTGTCCTACCTGACCATCTCCCTTCCCACCTATCCATTTCACCCTCCCCTCTGACCTATCACCTTTACCCCCACCTCCATCTACCTATCGCACTCTCAGCTATCTGGCCCCAAGCCCCACTCCCCCTCCCTTATATCTCACCACCCCCTCACTCCTAATGAAGGGCTTTTGCCCGAAACATCAACTCCCTGCTCCTCAGATGCTGCCTGACCTGCTGTGCTTTTCCAGCGCCACACTCTTATTAGTACACCAGCTGAAAACTACATTGAGAAAAGGGTTTACTTGAGAACTGTACTGCAAGTAACATTGCTGTTCAGGGACATGGGGGTTTCAGCCTGGTGCTCTCCAGCCAGAGTCAGGATTGTCTGCTTACAGGAAGGCAACCCTTCCTGGCTCTTTTTGCCTTATTGTGGGCTGGTTCCTCCTAGAATGAGAGAAATGAGAGAATTAAGTGAGGTGACAGTAAAATCATAAGGCGGGGGCATAGATAAGGTGAAAAGCAAAGTATCTTTTCCCCAGGGTAGAGGAGTTCAAAACCAGAGGTCATAGGTTTAAGGTGAGAGGAGAAAGATTTAAAATGGACCTGAGGGAAATATTTTCACAGAAAGAGTTGTGCCTGTATGTGGAATGAACTGCCAGAGGAAGTGGTAGATGCAGGTACAGTTACATTTAAAAGACATTTGGACAAGTACATGAATAGGAAAGGCTTCGAGATATATGGGCCAGTGCAAGCAAATGGGACTAATTTAGTTTGGGAAACCTGGTTGGCATGGACAAGTTTGACAGGAGCGTCTGTTTCCATGCTGTATGACTCTACGTCTATGTCAATGACAGTGGATGGTAGCTGATAGTGCAAGTGGAGTAAAGATGGTACGGTATCCTAAGTGAGTGAGTAGGCAGCACAGAAGGCATGCAGGGTTAGTACTGTGGGGGGCAGTTGGGGGTGGGAGGGATTGAGCGAGAGAAGGTGTTGCAGGCAACGTGGGAGCAGTGGAACATGAGTCTCAGAGAGAGGTGGGTATGGGAGTGGAGATAAAGAGAGTGTGAGGTAGCAGAAAAAATGCTGACACTTACCCTGGTGAAGCAGAGAAGCTCATTGGGTTGGGGAAAGTTTTGCTACCAAGTGCATGAGGGGACTATGGTCCTAAGTAGGTGAGGAGTTAGAGTGCCAGATGAGACGGGGTTACTGCTATCTTTGGATGCCAGGTGGGTAAGGGGAGACATGTGCCAGGCAGGTGGAAGAAAGGGTAATAGGTAATTGAGTGAGGACTTAGGGTTGGGGGTTTGGGAGGGAGTTTGGGATCTGTCAGGGTGGATCTGATCGGGTCAGAGTTTTGGGGCAATCAGGTCAGGAGTGTTGGTGGGGAGTTGGCTCCATGAGGGGTAGTGGTTGCCGGGTTCAGTGTCCGTCAGGGAAGGTGCTATTTTGTGTTTACTTGGAGTTTGAGCAAGTTTAACTTCCACTACATTTCCCTGGCTAACTATTCAAACGAGCAGATTGGAACCCTCCAAAGTCTCTGATTCTCTGCTGAGTTTTACTGTTGTTTTGGTTAAAGTGTCATTTTCGAGAAGATGGTGGGTGAGTATTGAGCAGTTGATGTTTGATCAAAGATGATTTGTTATCCTGATTTCAATCTGTGGGTGAATTGCAGGCACCATCTAACAGGCAGGTTACAATCCCTGCCGCACCACAATCCCTGCCGCACCACAATCCCTGCCGCACCACAATCCCCTTCGTGACCCATTTCATGTTGGTTTCCCTGTCAACCTCAACAGCTTTCAGTCTGCCCACATTCCCATCTGTCAAAGTTGACTATTCCCAATTCTCCTCTTAGCCCATAATTTGCCAGGTTGCCATGCTCACTACAGGGAACCATGACCTCCCATTGAATCCAGAGTGATGGTGACTTACGAAAACATCCCTTCCAGCGGTACCCTGTGCTCTCCTATGCTGGACCAGATCCTAATGTTACATTTGGCATGCCCTTTTTCACTGCCATCATCTGGCAGCATCATAACATAATGCAGCCTATTCCTAGACTTATTTCCTTGCCCCTGATAAAATCCCTGACCACTATTATCCAAACCCCTCAGATTGCCCACGGCCCAGACCTTAGTCTGATTTCGGTCACAAGGCTGACTGAGCACAACCTATCCTTAAATTGATGTTGCCACTGCTACCCAACTGACAGACCTGGATTCCTGGACTAATCTGAAAGCCTGACCATGGTACAATCCCCCCTTGGCAGAACTAAGCAACTGACTGACCACAGCAAAGCCCTTAAGCTGCAATCAGATGTACCTCTTAACTCACTGTGGAGATACCCCCTGACTGACTGTAGACTGCTTTTGCCCCATGAAGGAGTTGTCCCTTTTGACTCTCAGATATGGCCATTTGTTTGAAGCACATGCAATGTGCTTGCCAAGCAAATTGCTAGTACATGCTGTTGGTGTGGCATTGCAATAACCTGATGCAGTCCAGCAACATGTCCCCCTATTGTCTATTCAGTGCAGCTAAGTATGACAAGCTGTCTGCACTTCTGTCAATGCTAAAAGCAATTGCAAATTAAATTCCGACTGTCTATAAATTGTCATTGGAATGTCAATGTGCTAAAAGGTAATGAAAACTAAAGATGTGAGCTTCAAAGTTGGTGTAATGTGAGTGGGAGCTAAGAAAGCAAGCTAAGAGGCATAGTTGCATCTTATGAAGCTGTGTGCATATCCCAATAGGCAAAGCAACCTAGCAGAAGCATGCACGGGTCTATGAGCTCCAAGTGAAGTCTTGAGTCATTCTGACAGCAGCCCTGGTGGCACAGTGAAGGTGATGGGTTGGCAATGCCGAGTTGCATGGAGAAAAGGTGGAAGAAGCTGTTCAAGGCGCACATAGGTTATAGTGGAGCTGGCTGAAGGCCTGGACTAGTAAATGGAGAGTTGTGACATCAGGTAACCACTCTGACTTACCTGACAGCTGTCCAATTACTCACTAAGGAATAGAGCTGCATCGACATTAAGGATAATTAGCTATTAATGAGATTCAAATGTATGGAAACAAGGTAATCGCTGTTCATTAGCAAGATTCAGAATTCAATGCTTAAACCTTAAGAGGAAAATCAGAATTTTTTTGTCAGTATCAGGAATCTGATCTTTTTTCATCATTCATACTGTGTTTTCCCAACTTCCTTGCCATTGCCCATGCTGTTCAAGGCCTGAGAAAGTTGCATCTTCTAATCCAGAATTGGGGACTTTTCAAAGGATTCCAGACACCAGGTAATTGCCTTTGGATATTTAACTTTCTGGGCAATGTTTGCAGAATCAGTTGCATCATGATATTCACACAGTTCTGACTTACAGCTCCAGCCTACACTGATGCAACAATAACTCTCCAACCAGAGTTTCTGGGTGAATCTATCTCCCACTGACATCACCCAACTCTCCAATGTTTCATTCTCTGCTTTTTCTAGTTTAACTTTACCAAGAACATGTCTGGAATTTGTCTGCAGCTTTGGTACCCATCCTCATGTTATCATGTCATTGCTGAGGCTTTAGCAGAAGACAGAAAGGTTAATGATAGGATTTGGGGGACTGGGCAATGAACATCTTGTTGCTGTGCACAGCTTTATTCTCTCCCAAGATGAAGACAAATGGGAGCCTTGATAGAAATTTTTAAGGTTATGAAGAGTTGTTATGTTGTAGAAATAAATACATTGCAGCATTCTATAACTAAAATAAGTAGAACATGAAAAATAATGCTGATTTTAGAATCCCTACAATGTGGAAACAGGCCCTTCAGCCCAACAAATCTACACTGACCCTCCAAAGAGTATCCCACCTAGACCCATTCCCTTACCTAATTACTCTACATTTTGCCCCTAACTAGCACATCCTTGAACACTATTGGAAATTTAGCATGGCCAATTCACCTAACCTGCATATCTTTGGACTGTGGGAGGAATCTGGAGCACCTGGAGGTAACCCACGCAGACACAGGGAGAATGTGCAAACTCCACACAGATAGTCACCTGGGGCTGGAATCAAACCCAGGTCCCTGGTGCTGTGAGGCAGCAATGTTAACTACTGAATCACCATTCCACAAATTTTAACCCACCTGCTGAAAGGGAACCGTGTAAGGATTAAAATTTAATATGGTTCTTGTGTGCATTAGATGATGTATTCATGATAGGCTCATACATTTGGCATTTTAAAACACAGGCTTTTGAATGTCAATGCACATTTAACTAAAAGTTGTGGAAATTTCAGTTAGTAAGGGAACCACAAAGGAGGATTGGTGCACGTGCAACTTTCAAAAACACATTTTCTGACATTTCCCCTTGTCCAAGAGAAGCAGGAGTAATAGTTCTGTTCACATAAGATAACCTTTGTCTCTTTTGCTTCAGGTTCTCACAACCCCATCCCACTACAACTTTGGTCACACATTCTAACACAGCCTCACATTGCTTTAGATTCCCGCTCCCCCATCACACTACAACCTTGGTCACACATTCTAACCCTGTCTCCCATTGCTTCAGCTCATCAGTTACCAGGCTGCTTCTGTGAACACGTGGCAGCCACAAAGATTCCCAGGGATTCCTGCTTCTGAACACTGTTCATCGTGTCATCCTCATCAGCTTTGGGCTGTGGGTGTATTTGGACAGAGCTAACTCATGCTACAAGATTTCTGGACAGACTGCTGCCTGCATTAACAGCCACGTAACCTGTGCTTAAACCAGGGTGATTTCTTGAGCCATTGTAACTGATCAAACAAGAAATATTAAAGGATTTCACAAACGTATGGACATGTTCTGACTTTTGAAGAGATTATTTTACAAAAGGGTCAAATGGGAAACAAGTAAGTAATTGGACTACTGTGCCAGTGGTCTTCTTGTGTCACAGACATACATCTCCTGAAACCCCACAGAATTCATTACCATACAGAATTCCCAAATGACAGACTGAATCTACAACTGCAATGACCTCTAGTAGAATTCACCACTGATTAATGCAAACTTGGCAGAATTCCCACCCATCCTGTCATAATACCAAACACCACAAAATAAGCGCTAAACACCGTTGGTGTCAGTAAGCTTTCAGTCTATCAGTTTATCTACATCTTTTTGTTTTTAGGTACATCTAGCAGCACTGAATTATTTTACCCCCAGTATTTTGTTGGTCAGTGCAAGCAGACTAATACTTTTACAGTAAGCTTGAGACTCGAGTGGTGCATTCCAAACACACTTCCAGCAGCCTTTGGAATGCCTAGTACTGATGTTTTGGTTTGGAATATAAGTCTTGACAATTCCCCTGTTTTGTTTGTAAAAGGCAACTTATAGAGAGTGGTTCATGTGTGGAATGGACTGCTAGAGAAATTGGTGGACATAGGTCCAGTTACAACATTGAAAAGATATTTAGATAGGAACAGGAGTAGCGAAAATATGGAGTGATATAGGCCAAATGCAGGCAAGTCGGACTAGTTTAGTTTGGGAACATGGTCAGCATGGACCAGAGGGTCTGTTTCCACGCTGGATGACTCTATGACTCTATAAACAAGGTCAAACAATAGATTTGTATAAAGATGCTATCAGTTCAACATCCCCAACAGTAAAGAAAGCTGTCCAATAATTCCATATTAAATACTTGTACTTACATGGCATATTTTATGACCATAGTTCTCCTGTAGCAACTGTAATCAGTACCTTCGGAAAAATAGTAGCCAGTTTGTGAACATCAAGCTCCCACAAGTAACAATGTGCTATTGCCATGGATTAGACCAGAATCTCTCAAAATATTTTAGGAAATACCCTAGTCTCTAACTTTTTCTTAGTTTCAAGGTAAATGTAACGTGCCACATTCCAGAGGCAATGCGAATGATCAAACTACTCAACATTAAGCAAAACCCAATTGATTCAAACACTATAATTAAAATATGAACAAAAGAAAAAAGAACTTAGAATTACAACTCTATTGGAAAACTTGACAGAATAGTAGATACAACAACTATTATTACTAATTAACTGTTCCAATATAGTAACATCTCATAAATACATCCCTTGGCAAAAAGGAAAATCCAGGAGCGTGGATATGCCTCACGGGGTGAGCCAGCAGTAGTATGTGACCCCAGCTTCGAGCTGTAACGGAGAGAGGGAAAAGATAGCTTCGACTTCTTCCAGCCCACAACAGCGACTGCTTAAAGCTGAATCTCAAAACTAAAAACAAATCTAGAAAGCCTGGTCTGTGAGAGCTGGCCACACCCAGCTATTCTGTCTCTATTGATCTAACTTAATAAAAAAAACCCAAGGCCTCACAAGCTGTTTACTTTCTTACAGACAGTTCAATACCTCTCATTCAGTCTCTCTTTTAAAAAATCAGGACAAAATAACCTCTTAAAGCCACAGCATCATCACAATAGCATCCAAACAATCTGTTATTGTAACATTGATGACAGGATAACTATTAGCCTGGACACCATGGGATAACTGCTTTTCTTCAAAATAGTACCACATGATCTCTTAAATCAACCTATGAATGCAAAAGGAGCCTTGGTTTAATTTCCTCAGTTCCACATTGTCGTATAAATCCAAAACCTTCTGATTCAAGTGGGAAAATGAGGGCAACTCAGCTCTGGTTGGTAATGTTTATAGTGCTCATGGAAGTTTCTCAGCATTGCTTAGAGCTTTATTTCTGTGTTGACTTTTGTTTGTGATCCTGTCCAAGAAAGAGAGGAGAAGAGAACCTATGGGCCTTATGTGTAAAGAGAAATACAAGAAAAGTGATGATTTTGAGGTCAGATGAAAATCAGCAGTGTGTGCAATTTTACTAAAGTCCAATATCAGAAGGGGACAAAGGTATGTAGTATCACACCATATATGGAAGGAAAGGAGCAATTGTAAGCTAATTATAAAACAGGGTAGATAGTAGATAGTCAGATTGGCAAAGCATAGGTGTTCGATGGATTGATTCTGGGACTACTGTTGCTCATCATTTGCATTAAAAAAAAATTCACCTCAAAAATTAGACGTGAATTTTCAAAATTTGTAGATGACATAAAATTAGCATATGTTAATACAGGGAACTGAAATAAAATATGGCAAAACAAAATAAATTAGCAAATAGATGTTTAATTGAGAAATTAACTTCAATATTGATTAATGTGAGGCAACATATTTCAGTCAGAAGAATAAGGTGGCCAGTTCTTTGGATCATCAGATGATGGAGACTGAGGTAACGTCAGTACCCAGGAGCCTATCTCTACCTTTCTTCTGGGTGGTGGGGTTGCATCAAGATTGTAACCAGAGAAATCATAGGTGTAAGGTGTTGTAATGGCACAGTGATAGCACAGGTGTCAAACCAAAGCAGTTAACTGTTATTTGTAAATATCAATGTAACTAGAAAGATTCACAGGAAGGTTGACCACTGAATCTAACAGTATTTTGGCTAAGTATATGAGTCATGACAACATTTTTTAACTTACTCATGGAATGCAAACGTCATCGACTCGACTGGTATCTATTGACCATCCCTAGCTACTGAACTAACTGGCTTACTGGGACCATTTCAGAGAGCAGTTAAGTGTCAACCATTTTCCTGTGGGTGTGGAGTCACATGTAGATCAGATCAAGTGAGGATGACGAATTTTGTTCCAGCAAGAATAATACTGAACCAGTTGGGATTTTAACAATGACCAACAGTAGTTATATGGTCACCATTAGACTAGTTTTTAATTCCAGATTTTCATTAATTCAAATTTCACCATCTACCTTGATGGGGCTCAAAACCATGTCCCTAGAGTATTAGCCTAAGGCTCTGGATTACCCCACCACTCCGTGGCCGAACATTTCAACTCCCCCTCCCACTCTGCTGAGGACATGGAGGTCCTGGGCCTCTTCCACCGACACTCCCTCACCATCTGACGCCTGGAGGAAGAACGCCTCGTCTTCCGCCTTGGAACATTACAACCCCAGGGCATCAATGTGGACTTCACCAGTTTCTCCATTTCCCCTCACCCCACCTTATCTCAGTTCCAACCGGCTAGCTCAGCACCATCCTCATGACCTGTCCTACCTGCCAATCTTCCTTCCTACCTAATCGTTCCACCCTCCTCTCCGACCTATCACTTTTACTCCCACCTCCATCCACCTATTGCACTCTTAGCTACCTTCTCCACAGCCTCACCCCCTCCCATTTATCTCTCCACCCCTAATGCTCCCAGCCTCATTCTTGATGAAAGGCTGTTGCCCAAAACATCACGTTGATTTTTCCTGCTCCTCAGATGCTGCCTGACCTGCTGTGTTTTTCCAGCACCACTCTAATCTTGACTCTGAGTTAATTGACAAATGAACGGTTTATGCGTTTATTAGACTTTATTAACTTAGAACCTCACTAATAAACCAGCTTTTGGGACTTCCACCCCGCCCACATCCCTGCCCACAACATTTGCACCCCTTAAGTGGTGATGTCTGAACAGAGACTGCAGACAATGCATTCCATTTGTGGAAAGTACAATAAAGCTGTTAGGAACCTAATCCCAGAGTCTAGAACATGTAGGTCTGAGCTCATTGACTTATTTTCAAGTTAGAAGTGTGGGTACATTTGATTTTACTCTCTATATGGAGATAGTCTTGAGAAAAACATGCTTGTTTAGTCTTCTCGGTGCCAGAGGTTATGGTGTTATAATCAGAAGAGATGCTGCATTTCCACAGCGACAGTTCTTAGGCAGTGACCTACGACCTTGAACGGGGTTCAGTCTGACTGACAAAAGGCTTCAATGTGTATCTCACAGACCACCATCATACATTTATCCATCAGCTTGGACTTCCAGATCGAGTCAAACCGTGTCTTCCTTCATGATCATCTTCCCCTTCATTATCCTCACTCCCGATCTTCCAAACAATGATCTCATACTTCACCTCATCATTGCTCACCTGCCCACCGTCATCCTCAACCTTTGCTGTATCATTCTTGACCTGGCATCTGTAATCTTCACTCTCCCAAACCCACCCTTGCAATGCCGCGAATAGTCTTAAACCTCCTTAGCTGCTATTTATTCCAAATCTCCACCAAGACCTCTCACCTGCTCCATGTAGTTTTACCAGTCATAGAAGTGAAGGCAAGCATTTGTTGCCAATGTATTCACAAGGATATAATTTAACCTGATGCACTTGTGACTTAATGTGTATTTATGATATGCTAATGCGTTGCAAATAGGTTCCCACCATTTGGCAACAAGAGAGCCCCATGCAGTCTCCAAGCCTCCACCAGTTTAATTTTGAAATTTTATCCTCACATCTGGAAACTGTCATTTCACTTCCACTCAGTTTAGGTCTCCCACTATCCCACTTCCTGCTACCAACTCTATCTTTAGATTTACAGTATGAGTACAATTTTCTGCTCTCTCAGATGGTGCGGTAAGAAGGGGAATTAATTAGCTTGAACCCAGCCATCGTTCTGCCTCTGTCAGAATTAAGTCAGTGGTGGGAAAGCCACCATGGTCAACCTGCCTGCCATACCACCAGTCAAGGCCTTAAACGGTCATCAATTGGCCACTTGAAGGCTCCCTCTCGCTGGCGTGACTATGCATCTAGCTGGAATCCAGCCTGTAGCTCAAATCATGAGAACCAGCTCACTACTTCTTAGGGGATGGAGTGTCCCTCAATCAAAGGCACCCAGTACCCAAGCAAAGCACCCGGCATTAGGAGTGGGTGGAATTGCTGACAGCCAGTCCTCTGCCTTTGCTGTTGAGCCCCCTACATCCTTCTCCCCATGTCACACAGCCTGTGAAGCCCCTCTCAGCTCCCCACCCCCTCCACCGCCAACAACCCACATGGTAACCTCTAGTGTCAACTGAATGCCAGCGGTAATGGCTTCCACAGTGGCATTACGGAGGAGAAGAGTTGCTGCCCTGTCATTGGCCAGCAGCTCTAGCTATGCAGGACCTCCACACTCAAGGGTCCTTCCTCCTGTCAAAGATCCACTAATGATAGCACCACAATATTGGGGTCCATTGTTAAGGGATAGAATTGAAAAAAAGCGATGGTATGTCGAATGTGTGAGGAATCTAAACTAGATCACATTTGAAGTGATTTGTACAGTCCCGATCATACCATCCAAATGATATATCAGCAATTGCGAAGGTACAAATAGAAGATTTACTAGAATAAGACCAGAAATGAGACGTGATATAAATTGAGAAAAACTGAATGGGCTGGGACTCTTTGCTCTCAAAAAGAAAAGTCTGACGTGTGATCTAACAGGGAGTCACCAAGATTTTGAAATAATTTGAAAGCATAGACGAAGAGAAGGTATTTTAAGTTACAGGCAAGATGAGAACTAATGATGATAAATATAATCTAATAACTCTAGTAGGGAATTTGGAGAATCTTTCGTTTATACCCAGAGAGTGGTTAAAATATGGATCTCACCACCACAGGAAGCAGAAGAGCTGAATAGTTTAGAAGCATTTAAGAGGAAGCTAGATAAGGAACAAAAGAATAGGGTACATTGATGGGATTAAATGAAGAATATTGCAAGGAAGTTCATGTGAAGCACAAGAGAATGGATATCCTGGACTGAATAAACTTTTCTCTGTGCTTTGTAGTTAATTTATAATAATTTGTACTTTGCTTGAGAAGAGTAGTTACTTTAGTAGTGTCGAAAAGTGGTGAGAGATGAGAAAGCTTTCAACTGACACGTGAAATGATAAAGAAAACTGATTGCCTATTGGTGGTCCAGATGAGACATATATCTCATTCAGAGTCTGGGAAGAGATTTTCAAGTATAGCACTAATGTTCAAACAGAATGTTGTGTATGATCCTTAATCAGATGACTATATCAGACAGGTATAAATCTGTATAATTTGAGATTTTGTATGTGTGTGAGAGAGAGAGAATAAAAAGAATTACAAACTTATAACTTGAATTAAGGACCATGTATGCAAAAATAAAGTAATTCGGGTCCTTCAAAAGGAGGATAACGTAAACGATCCTGTTAAAATTTTAAAAATGAACAGCATGATTCAATTCTTTGCTGAACTCTTTCACCATTTTCATTTATGGCATAACTTCAATGTTGATAATTTATTATAATTCAGCAGACATGAAGTTTGCTAAAACAATTGCCATGGCAAGATTCTAATTGTCATAATAATTTTAATTGAGAACAAACATAAACAGCTATTCAATGCAGTGCTGTGGATTATAACCTATCCAAAGGTTTCCAATACAATTCACAAGGGCAATTTCATACTTCCTGTTGAAAATGCCAGATAAACATATGCTCCCTGAGTGAGTTTACATGTGTTCTTAATGAATAGTTTAATTTTAGAAAAGAAAGGTGATAAATCATCTTCTTAATCTTAAACATGTCCATGCACAAACCTGTCAAATCTTACTTATATTCTGCAAAGAGGTCACAGTTCTTCTGACTCAGTGCAAGAAAATAAATGCAGCTCTATTCATGTCCTTAGATTTGTAATCAATCTTAGTACTCCCCCACTAAAACTTAAGTGTTTTGGCAATTGTTTAAACTTGGCAGTTGTATGTATGCTCACTTGTAACTATGTACCAATGGGGAAATAAATTGATATTTCAATTGATGTAGTCCTTGTGTTCTTTTCTCTATATGAATCAATGTGCCAAACTGCGATTGAATGTTCTTTTATATCTGAGTTTTATATTGTTCAATGCACCAGGGATTGGACATTTTCCAGTTTTAGGCAGTGTCAGCAATAAGCATTACCAGGCCAGGTACAGCACAAGTTAGTTACAGAATGAAGTTTTCTCTTATCTGTTCCAAAAATATATCCTCCCTTCTAAAAAGGCCCCCTTCGGCTTTATTACTATTTCCTACACCAGCCATCCTTGGGGCCTCTTTGAGCAAGATTGCTTATTTTGTGCCAGATTAGAAGTAGCTTTCTGTTATGAGCTGATGTTTATTGGTAACTGAGTTAGAACTGCCCAAACTAATTTCCCATCCAATAGAGAGAAACTGCTATTCCTATCAGTCTAGGGTATTACAAATTCAAGCCCAGAGGTGAAAGGATAATGTTCCAATACACTATATTCCCCACTTATCCTATTGTTAGATAATTCTTCAAACCTCTTACCAACTTCTGTTCTAACTTTTCAAACTTTTACAGGTTTATGAACTGTGATATCTGTAGTTATAAATATGTAGGGTTCCTTGAGGATAATTTTCCCAAGTGAATGATAATGATGTAATATTCATTCAGTAGCTTTGAAGTAGCTCCAATATAACTGCAAAAATGGCAGCCATTTTCTGGAATGTTCCTCTGCCAGCTGCCAGAGTGTAAATATTAGTCATTTAACAGAGACTAATCCATGTATTAAAATAACAGAATAATGCCTTCATAAATATGCTAAATTAATGATATCTTCTGTTTTAAATGATTCCTAACTGATTCTTAGTTTACATGGCACCCAACAATTGCAACAATTTAAAGACTGTCTTTACATCATTGTTTCTGCACAAAGTAGTGGGAAGCTTTTTGTAAGGTCGATCTGAGCTGACATGCTTTAAGAAATGGCTCTACATGTGAGAAGGTTTCTTGACAAGAAGGAAAGGAGAGATATATCCTGTTTCCATTTTCTGGCCCTCCAAGTATATGTTCAGGTGACAGTGAAAAGAACTAGCAACAAAGACTCAATGTCAAGAGTGTTAATCCAAGGACATAAATGTGGAATGACTTTAATAATGTGATACCAACTCTCAAGGAAAGTGACCAACTTTCACTAGCCTCATCCACTGCTCAACTCATAGTTTCCCAAATCTCATTTTTCAGCAATGCCTATAAATCAGCACTCAACACTTCAATTTATATTCTTCAACTCACCCTCATAACATTATTCAAGTATAGCAACCATATCCAAAACAGTCCTTATGTTACTTTGATATTTGACTCTTTGTTAATTAATGGACTTCACACTCAATCTCTTTTGTGAAACAAACAGAGCTCATGTAATGGTCCTTAGAGAAGTCGAAGTCAGTTAGTTGCTCCCTCAAGGTCCTCAGTCTTTCTAACTTCTTGCTGAGAGGCCTTCTCTCTCCTCCTTCTTCTATCAGTCATACAATATTTGGCCATTCTTCATTCTCCCAGTCATGCACGATTTCAAGAGGAAGCCCTATCAAGACTATTAGCAACTTGTTTCAGCACAAGGTTCTAAATAAACAGGGAAGAGCTTCAATATCAACTAAATCACTCTCTGTCGACAACATTAGAAACTGCTGGAAAAGCTCAGCAAGTCTGGCAGCAACCGTGGAGAGAAAGCAGAGTTAACATTTAGGTCAAGTGACCCTTCCTCAGAACTCTGTTGCCCATTTAACTTTAGTATTGCTGAGAAAACATGCAGATGAATGATCATACTCAATCGATCTTTGCTTGAAATTCTCAGAGCATAGTGTCAAACATTAAATGAAATTCTGTGATAATTGACAGTATTTACTGAACAATCTCAGGTATACTTGCAAGATTTACAATAGCAATCATTTTACGATTATCCATCAGGCTCGCATTATGTATGTATATATATTCATTTGCAAGGCCTGGCCCTCTGCTAGAAATACAAACTTGTGCAGATATTCTGCTTTTTCACTTGGACAAAAGCTTAGGGTTAATTGTTCCTCGGTGCATTCCCCACAGCAACAATTTGAACAGAGTCAAATTGCAATTTTTTAAACTAAGAGAAACTTGCCAACATTCAGCACCTTGTTTAACATGTAGCACAAATTGTTGTTCCCTTTGAAATTCAACACTCTTGTAGCTGTCCTGTTCAGTGCAAGGTGAACAGCTTCGACATGTATGTCACCTTTATTCAGCAATACTCAAGTTCTACACTACTTACCAAATTTTAGTCAAGCAAAAGGAAAGACGGATATCTAAATATCTGAAAACATATGTACTTGCACCGACAGCCAACAAATAATAATTTAATTAGTGCTAATGGGAGGCTCCTTCATTTTATTTAATGTGAGTTCAGCTGTGCAAGGTTAAGAGCACTGGCTGGATAATGAAAATGGAAGCACAAATAAAAATAACTTCAAATCAGCGTTACACACTCCTTTACATTCAATCTGCCTGAGCTGCATTCTGCAGGATAGTGGTGGGCTACACACAGGTAAATCCTTTTACTATGGTATCTTCATGTGCCATTGGAAATGTACATGCACATCATGGACCTGATTTTCAAGCATTAAGTCCCAAGTCATGCTTAAAATAGCAGAAGCTTCAAAGTCTATCCTTGCTGCCTATGTGTTTATCCTCTAATACAGCCAACAAACATTTTTATCCAGCCGCCTTCAAGCTTGGATATTTTGATCCTTTTATGCCATTTTGAAATATTTGTGTTAGTTTCATTTTGAATATTAGCATAGAATCACACAGAAAAGAAGAGGTCCTTCATCCCATCGAATCTATACTACCAAAGCATGGCTCAGTGATAATCCTTTGACATCTCAGTTAGAATGTTGCAGTTTTAAACTTCATTAAATTTAAGAACATAATCTAGACTGACACTTAACTGTGTATTTCATTGCCAGAGGTGTTTGGGGGTAAATTCAGGCCCAGTATGCCAGTTCAGCTTGACATAAAACATTTTGTAATAATATTTGAAGAGGAAAACGTTCTCCTTGGGAGAATTCTCAAGCCCTGGTTCAGAGTATTTCCCAATAAAAACTATTTATCTGCTTTTTAATTTGCCATTTGTGATAGTCTGTTTAATTTTTTTTGTTAGGTAAATTTTTCATGTGAGTTGATCTTCACTGGCAATGCCGGTAATTGTTGTCCATCTCTGACTGCCCTGAACTATGGGAGTTGCTAGGCCGTTGCAGAGGCCAATTAAGATTCAACCACATTGCTAACCATTAGTAAATCAGATGGGTTTTTGCAACATTCTACCATTGCTTCATGGTTACTTTTACTGCTACTTTGAAAGGCTTGCTGAAATTTGGCACAGCCAAGATTGGGCATAGATCCAAATGTCTCAACTTCTCAAAAGTTGTCTGGCACTCTGCTGACCAAAAGGGCTTTTGCCCGAAACGTCAATTTTCCTGCTCCTCGGATGCTGCCTGACCTGCTGTGCTTTTCCAGCACCACTCTAATCTAAACTCTGGTTTCCAGCATCTGCAGCCCTCACTTTTGCCCACTCTGCTGACCACACTACCCTGGTTTTGTTTGAGAGAAAATCCATTAGGGGAGCAGCTACCATGACGTAGTTAAGCATGAACTTGTGATAAAAGCTACACACCCACTAAAATCCCTATTTTCCTCATTTAGTTTTAGCAGCAAGGAAATACATTACTGAGAGTATTTTTACTGTCCATGGCAATAACTGTCTATGCACTATAATATGCTTTAGATAAGTTGCACACGCCTTTGCAAATGCTACTTTTGACAAGGTGTATCACTAAATTCACTGCCTGTAATTTTCAGAACAAGATGTGTTCTTGTCAAATGCCGCTGTATAGCAGTATAGTATCATGGTAAACTAAACAATGAGGAACATTGGCTACGTTTGATTCAGCAGTCTCTGAATAGTTGCTGGAGCATTTTTTTAGCATCAATTGGCATCACTCAACATTCAAGAAGACTATTTGGTGAGAGAAAGATTGATTTTACTTTAACTCTGGATGTTTAAAAAAACTTAGCAGTAACTCTTTCACAAATCTATTTTGCTGAAGAGAGATACATTTTGTTGGAGCATTTTGACTTGCACGAATCCCGATAATTTCAATTCAAAGGAAAACCAACATTTATGCTGACTGAATGGGAGTGATGATTGTTTGGCAAGTGGACTCTAGGGCTTTGCCATGGAGAGTGCATCAATTAATGATGATTGGCAGTAAACAGATAAATTTTGTTTAATTTTTAATCGAGGTAAGTTGACTCTGATTAGTCAGGGCATTACTTTGCGAAATAAACCAGTGAATAGCTGTCAACTCTTGAAACAGGTGCAGTCCAATACAACTGACCACTACCCCTTGACATTCAATAGTGTTACCATCATTGAATCCTCTACTGTTAACATCCTGGCAGCACCGTTGACCAGAAACTCAACTGGACTCACCACATAAACATAGTGGCTACAAGAGCAGATCAGAGGCTAGGAATACTGTGGCGAGTAACTCCTGACTCCACAAAGCTTGTCCAGTATCTACAAGGCACATGTCAGGAGTGTGATAGAATACTCCCACTTGCCTGGATGAGTGCAGCTCCAACAACACTCAAGAAGCTTGACACCATCCATGATTGACTAAAAAGTGAGGTCTGCAGATGCTGGAGATCAGAGCTGAAAATGTGTTGCTGGTTAAAGCGCAGCAGGTCAGGCAGCATTCAAGAAACAGGAAATTCGACATTTTGGGCACAAGCCCTTCACAAGCCTATGAAGGGCTTGTGCCCGAAACATCGAATTTCCTGTTCCTTGGATGCTGCCTGACCTGCTGCGCTTTAACCAGCAACACATTTTCAGCTCCATCCATGATTGGCACTACATCCACAAGCATCCACTCCCTCCAGCACCGACACTCAGTAGCAGCAATGTGTACTGTCTATAAGATGCACTGCATAAATTCACCAAAGCTCCTCAAACAATATCTTCCAAACACATGACCACTTCCATCTAGAAGGACAAGAGCAGCAGATATATGGGAACACCATCATCTGCACATTCACCTCCAAGCCACTCACCATCCTCACTTGGAAATATATCACCCTTCCTCCATGTTGCTGGTCAAAATCCTTGAACACCCTCCCTAATGGCATTGTGAGTCAACCCACAGCAAGTGGACAGGCTCAAAAAGGCAGCTCACTATCACCTTCTCAAGCGCAACTAGGAATGGGCAATAAGTGGCTGGCCCACATCCCAGAAATGAATTTTAAAAAATGGATGTACATATTCTTTCAGTCTGCAAAGAAAAGGGGACTGAGTATTAGTGTTTAGTTTCCATTGCACATACTCTGCCATGCTGGAACCCAATCCGCAAATCTCTATTGAAATGAACCTATCTTCACCTGGTGGGAAACACCTTAAGATTCCTACAGTTCTAAGCACTGTGAAGTTGACCTTATCGGGAACCTGGAAAATAGAGTCCAGAGACTTATTCACTTTGCATACTTGGTACCGAAATAGTATCCATCACAGCTACCCTGTGTCATAATGGTTACCCTGATCTGATAATTTCTCATTGTATAACAATCAAACTAATGAAAAGCCCAGAAGTGGTCACTCCTGGTCCTAATTCAGATTACTCTGGAAAGCAATATTGAAGCGAGCTATTTTATGCTGCTCCTGTGCAGTAGCAACATGAGTGTTGCTGTTCACCGGTAACAGGATGCTGGCACCAAACCAAAGAAGGATGTTGTCCATCACCCAAATGAGTCATGTGATACATGAATTTTAATGCTGGTGTGATGCCTGTGTAGGCCATATGTACCAAAGGTAAAGGATTGTATCAGCCTGCATATACCTTTGGCTGTTCAAAGGAATCAAGACACAAGCCATGTTCAACCAGGAGAAAGTGAGGACTGCAGATGCTGGAGATCAAAGCTGAAAAATGTGTTGCTGGAAAGGTGCAGCAGGTCAGGCAGCATCAAAGGAGCAGGAGAATCGATGTTTCTGGCATAAGCCCTTCTTCAGGAGCCCTGAAGAAAAGCTTATGCCCGAAACGTCAATTCTTCTGCTCCTCGTGTTCAACCAGCACACGCTTACAAGACTTACAACACAGTGATTCCAAGATTAGACAACATTTGCCAAGTAGTCCTCAGTGTGTGAAGAAGTACACTTCTAACCATTTTAGGATTGTCAGTGGAGTTTACACTTGCATGTACTGGAAGCTACAAGTGTTAACATACAGGGCCCTGATCTTTAGCGACAGAAAGAGCATATACACACATTGTGCCTGGTTCAGCTCAACAATTTAGGAGACAGCCATTTCCTGGTGCAGTTCTCAGGGAAATGTTTGATGAATCAAAGTCAACCACCTGGTTTAAAATTTAAACCAACCCTGGCTATTAACTGTCAATCATCATTAACTGGTATACTGTTTATGGGAGTGCCTCTATCAAACAGACTCCAGATATCAACCACTCAGCCACCTTCTTTCATGCAGTATAAATGTTCATATTTCCCTTCAGTTGTATAGATGAGTGCCAGACAAAAAGCTTTAAAAAACATGTCTTTCTTCAACAATATTCAAATTCTATAAGACTGCATAAATAAATCTATTTTTGTAAAATATGTTGGCACTGCTGACCCTAGTGATAAAGTTGTCCAAACAAGGAATTGCCTGCCTTTAATACTGTGTTGATCTTATTCTAATCTGTGTCAAATCTGGTTGAATCATCAGCCTTCAGCATTAACATTGCTGGAGATCTCTAGCTGCCGTGACCGAGTCAGGTCAGTGGCTTTCCAGATTGTTTCTAGTCAACCATTTCAAATCTGTTATTACATTTCTGCAGCAGGTGAGACTCAGAATTGTTCTGATGGGACTCTACCACTTTACCACAAGAACCCTCAGGTGAGTTTCCAATGTGTTTTGGATTCTGTTTTCATCTGGGCCTGCTTCTCTGGCCCTAAGCAATAAGGATGCTGCTTTATGGGAGGGATTCTCTCACATCCACACTATTTGTGGCTAAAGTTGTACATCCTGGTTTGTCATTACAGACTCCTTTAAATTCAGGCTACAACCTTGTTAGGTTTCACTCATCTGCCTCAAAACATGACAGCATGGGCTCTAACCTATCTCATAGTTCAGTGTTCGCTCACTGGTTCATCGATGATTCCATTTAAGCAGTGTCGAGGTCTCCTTCTGCCTCATCCTCACTATCCCTTTCATGTGCCATGCTCCTTAACACTGCACTTGCCTGCATTTGCTTATCCTCATCCCAGTGATGGTATTGCTTCAACATCTTTTTATCACACAGTGGATTCTTCTTTGTTGGCCTGGTAATGATTTACTTTAACAATTCTTCTAGCTACTGTTTGGACCACTGAACTCTGCTTTTAAAGGTTCAGTTTGTACAGACAGTAACACTAGCACCTCATCCCCTGGGGATTTCGTCATGTTTGTCAGCCTATTGTTTCATGGCTGTTTATGATATTCTGAGGTGTTCTTGAGCTACACCTGTGAGTCCTGGAACACAGATACATAGTCTATCATGGAAAACCCATCCTTCAGTTCCAGAAACATTTCTGTGATTAGTTTCTGAGGACCCTTTACTCTCACTGCTGTAAAATAATTCAAAGCATCTAACACCAGCAAACACATTAAGTGAGTCCCATGTGGCAAACAATAGAAATTCTGGGCCTTTGTCCTAGTCATGAGGATAGTAATGACTCAACACCTTAATCATCATTTTGAGGATTCGAAGCTTCCTTTCCAAAGTTCCTGTGCTTCTGGATGGTATGCTGAAGACGTTAACTGTGTTATACCCAAGCTCCCCATAACATTCTGAAAACTCATAAAATTCATAAAATTCAAACATGGATCTGATTAGATCTCCATCAATAATCCATTCTTAAGGGTATGGTGGGTTTGAGTCAAGTAGCTGTAACCGTGGTAGTAAGGATATGCTGATGTTCCATTCTTGTTTTCAGTAAAGATCTCCCACAATCCTCAAACAATTGACTAAACAGTTCCTTGAGTATTAATCTGAGAATTAAAGGTGCTAGTTTGATTCCATGTTGTAATTTTTACACTATCTGGTACATAGAACATGTTTTACAAAGTTATACCACTTCCTGTGAAGACCTGCCTGTATAAATGTTGACTTCAGGATTACTACGTTTACAAATTTAAGGACTAGCCTTATGATTAGATTAGATTACTCACAGTGTGGAAACAGGCCCTTCAGCCCAACAGGTCCAGACCAACCCTCCGAATAGCAACCCACCCAGACCCATTCCACTAGATTTACCCCTTCACCTAAGACTATGGGCAACTTAGCATGGCCAATTCACCTACAGGACATTGGTTAGGCCACTTTTGGAATAATGTGCACAATTCAGGTCTCCCTCTTCAGTATGTTAGAATTAGAATCCCTACTATGTGGAAACAGGCCCTTCAACCCAACAAGTCCACACTGACCCCCAAAGAGTATCCTATCCAGATCTATTCTACATTTACCCCTGACTAATGCACCTAACCTATGGGCAATTTAGCATGGCCAATTCACCTAACCTGCACATCTTTGGACTGTGGGAGGAAACCGGAGCACCCGGAGTAAACCCACGCAGCCACGGGGAGAATGTGCAAACTCCACACAGACAGTTTTTTTTAAATTCAAAAATATCCTTTATTCATAAAATAATTTGATGGTCTGTACAGTTGGTTATACCATACATACGTAAACATTTGCACACAGAGATCAGAATTTATCATTTGTATATACAGGTCTGTGCGTTTTTCAATCATATGCCCATATATTTAGCTGAGGTGTCAGCAGAGCCCAATTGACTGCTTGGGCCCCTGTTCTTCTTAGGCAGGCAGATGTTATACGGTGGTCTTTCCCCACTGCGCCTTGGCGGCAGCTGCCCCAAGCTTCAGCACATTCCTCAACACGTAGTCCTGGACCTTGGAATGTGCCAGTCTGCAACACTCAGTCGGGGTCAACACCTTCAGCTGGAAGATCAACAGGTTTCGGACCGCCCAGAGAGCGTCCTTCACCGAGTTGATGATCCTCCAGGCACATTTGATGTTCGTCTCGGTGTGCGTCCGGGGAACAGACTGTAGAGCACGGAGTTCCGCGTCACGGCGCTGCTTGGGACGAACCTCGACAAACACCACTGCATTCCTCTCCAGACTTCTTCTGCGTAGGCACATTCCAGAAGGAGGTGTGTGACAGTCTCGTTACCCCCCGCAGCCGCTTCGAGGGCAGCGTGTGGTGCAGCTGAGAGTCCGGGCATGCATAAAGGATCTCACAGGCAGAGCCCTTCTCACCACCAGCCAAGCCATGTCTTGGTCCTTGTTGGAAAGTTCTGGCGATGAGGCATTCTGCCAAATGGCTTTGACAGTCTGCTCAGGGAACCGCTCAATAGGATCCGCCCTCTCCTTTTCCCGAAGGGTCTCAAGGACACTATGTGCTGACCACTTCCTGATGGACTTGTGGTCAAAGGTGTATTTCTTCATTAACTTCTCCATGAAGGACAGGTGATACGGAACGGTCCAACTACTCAGAGCGTTCCGCGGCAGCGCGGCCAGGCCCATCCTTCGCAACACCGGGGACAGGGAGAACCTCAGTATGTAGTGACACTTGGTGTTTGCGTACTGGGGATCCACGCATAGCTTGATGCAGCCACACACAAAGGTGGCCATCAGGGTGAGGGTGGCTTTGAAGGTATTTTTTCCCCGGTTGCCCAGATTTTTATACTCGAGTCCCTTCGGACCCGGTCCAACTTTGACCTCCATATAAATTGGAAGATGGCCTGGATGACTGCAACAGCACAGGTTCTGGGAATAGGCCAGACCTGTGCCACATATAACAGCAATGACAGTGCCTCACACCTGATGACCAGGTTTTTTCCCGCGATGGAGAGCGACCGTAGCTTCCATCTGCCCAGTTTCTGCCTCACTTTGCTAATACGCTCCTCCCAAGACTTGGCGCATGCCCCAGCCCCCCCAAACCAAATACCCAGCATCTTCAGGTGGTCGGTCCTGACAGTGAAGGGGATCGAGGGTTGGTCGGCCCAGTTCCCAAAGAGCATGGCCTCGCTCTTGCCTCGGTTTACCTTGGCCCTCGAGGCTCGTTCGAACTGGTCACAAATGCACATGAGTCTATGCACGGACAGTGGATCTGAGCAGAAAACGGCAACGTCATCCATGTACAGGGAGGCCTTAACCTGCAAGGCCCCACTGCCAGGAATAGTCAACCCTCTCAGGCTCGCACCCTTCCTGATAGACTCGGCAAATGGCTCTATGCAGCACACAAACAAGGCAGGAGAGAGAGGGCAGCCCTGCCTGACTCCAGATCTGACTGGGAAGCTATCTGATTCCCACCCATTGATTGAGACTGCACTGACGATGTTGGTGTAGAGCAGTCTGATCCAATTGCAGATTCCCTCCCCGAAAGCCCATTTTGGAGAGAACATCTCTCATATACCTGTGTGATATCCTGTCAAAGGCTTTCTCCTGGTCCAGGCTGATGAGGCAGGTGTCCAACCCTCTGTCCTGCGATCGTATCCCTAAGGAGTGCGAGACTCTCAGCGATCTTCCTGCCCGGTACAACACAGGTTTGGTCCGGGTGAATCACCGACCCCAGAGCAGACCTGACCCGGTTGGCGATTACCTTTGACAGGATTTTGTAATCCGCATTCAACAGTGAAATTGGTCTCCAATTTTTGAGTTCCTCCCTCTCCCCCTTCTGCTTATAGATGAGGGTGATGATGTCTTTCCTCATGGATTCACTCATGGTACCTGCCCGAAGCATACTGACATACACCTCCAGCAGGTCCTGGCCAATCAAGTCCCAAAGAGCGGAATAGAGCTCGACGGGTAGGCCGTCGCTTCCGGGAGTTTTATTCTTTTCGAAGGACTCGAGGGCCTTGATCAGCTCGACCAAAGATAGCGGCTGGTCCAGCCTCTCCCGTGTTCTGTCGTCTAAGACCTCCGTGATAGAGGACATGAACGACTGGGAGGCGGCGCTGTCGGTTGGCTTCACGTCATACAGACTGGCATAGAAGGATTTGCTGATCCTCATGATGTCAGCCTGAGATGACGTTATCGAGCCGTCTTCTTCCTTCAGGCTGCTGAGCACAGAGCTCTCTTTGTGCACCTTCTGGAAGAAGAAACGTGAGCACGTCCCGTCCTGCTCCACCGAGCGGACCTTGGAACGGAAGATTATCTTGGAAGCCTCCGATGCAAAGAGCGAGGCTTGCTGGCCCTTCACCTCCTTGAGGTCCTCAGTGACATCGACTCCCATCATCTGCAGCAGGAGCAGGTTC
The DNA here is from genome assembly GCF_020745735.1 of Hemiscyllium ocellatum. Taxonomy (NCBI): domain Eukaryota; kingdom Metazoa; phylum Chordata; class Chondrichthyes; order Orectolobiformes; family Hemiscylliidae; genus Hemiscyllium; species Hemiscyllium ocellatum. The sequence continues at coordinate 15,034,940 of NC_083436.1, forward strand.
TGCATACTTTCCTGGAGCTGGGACAGTTTTCCCCGCCTCTCTCTCGCCTCCTGCACACCTTTGAGGATGAAGAACCTCTTGATGTTCCCTTTTACTGTTTCCCACCAGTCTGCTGGAGTCACCAAGAGGGGCTTCACGGTTCTCCAACCTGCGTAGTCCCTCTTGAGCTCCTCAATGTTTCCCGGGGTCAACAGCTTAGCGTTCAGTTTCCACGTTCCCTTACCAGCCCGTTGCTCGTCCTGTAGGTGACAGTCGGCCAGCAGGAGGCAGTGGTCAGACAAGAACACCGGCTTGACATCAGTGGATCTGACCGAGAGCATTCGGGACACAAACAGGTAATCTATCCTTGAGCGGATAAACCTGTCTGCCCGTGACCAGGTGTATCTACGCTGCGCTCCATCTGCAGGGGTGCTGAAGACATCGTGCAGCTTGGCATCTTTTACCGTGTCCATCAGGGCTCTGGACGTGTCGTCCAGTTTACTGTCTCCCCCGCCAGATCGTCCATCTGCATCAATGATACAGTTGAAGTCTCCGGCCAGAATGACCGGCCTGGACGTAGCCAGCAACAGTGGAAGCTGCTGCAGGACGGCCAACCATTCACTCTTACCCACTGGGGCGTACACATTAATCAGTCTCAGGGGAGCATTCCTGTACATGACGTCGGTGACGAGGAGGCACCCGCCCACCACCTCCTTAACCTCAGAGATGGTGAAGTTGCCTCCTCGCAACAGGATACCCAGGCCGGAGGCGCAGCTATCGTTGCCCCCCGACCAAACTGACGGCCCATGGGCCCACAAGCTCGACCATCTCCTGTAGCTGCTGAAGTGCGGTATCCCACACTCCTGCAGAAACAGGACGTCGGCTTTAACGTTGGCCAGGAAGGCCATCGTAGAAACACATCGCGTAGCCAATTTGATGCTACGCACATTGATGCTGGCAATTTTAAACCCCATTTTAACAGTTTACAAGGTTAACAGTGTCCATTTGCTCCAGGTCTTGCCCCTCTGGGGTAGCTGCGTGCATCCCCGTGGTGACGGCAAACTGCTGGACCTTCCCAGGGCTGAGGTAGCTGTCCAGCTCCACGCTGGAGCCATTTCCCCGCTCTGGTATCTTCGGGTCGGGCCCAGGGTCCGCACCGTCCAGTTCTCCATCTGACAGCGGGGCTGTCACAGGACCGCTGCCCCCAGTTACCTGGAGCTGTGGGCCGGTGGGTACCTCTTGGTTCTCACCGAGTGGGGGGAAGCCTTTACCCATCCCCACAGAGGGATCGTCTTTTCCTTCTTGGGCGGTGCTGCCCTCCTTTCTCCCCACAGCGCTCTGTCTCTTCCTCTGGGGAGGACCCTTCGTGCGCCCATCCTCACCATCAGAAGAGCTGCTTGTATCCTCGTCGTGTAGGTGTCGCTTCCCCCTTCTCTGGGTGGCTTTGGGGCCCTTGAGAGGTTTCCTCTTCCTGCTTTTGACAGTAATCCAATCCTCTGCCTCCTCTGATCCCTCCTCTTCCATTTCCTCCGTCTGTCTTGAAGGAGCTTGGATCGGCTGCTGCACCTCCCCGCTGCCTGCTGTCTGCTCCGCTACAGCCTGCCCTTCCTTCTGGGTGCCTCCAGACACCGTACCCGTGCTGTTTTGTGGTACCTTGCTGGTCTTAGTCGGTCCACGGCTCGTGTTGCCACCTCCGGCCATCTGTGTGTAGGTGGCAGCTCCTCGTCTTGGGCAGGCCTTGTACACGTGGCCCACCTCTCCGCACAGATTACAGTTCTTGGCCTCCTTACATTCCTTGGTCGGGTGGCCTTCCTGCTTGCATTTTCGGCAGACGGTCCCCTTACAATCCGCCGCCATGTGGCCTGATCTCCTGCAGGTTCGGCACACTTTCGGTTGCCCTGCGTATGTCAGGTAACCTCTGCTTCCTCCAATGGCAAAGCTGGAGGGTGGTGGAGGATGTTCCCACTGGCATTGACCCTCAGGGTTACCCTGACCTGTCGTTTGCTGGTCCAGATCCCGAAAGGATCGACCACATCGGTACTCTCTCCCTCGACCTGGATGTATCTCTTCAAGAAGGTCAGGACATCTGCTGCTGAGACATGAGGGTTGTACATCTGAATTGTTACAACCCGACTTCTCTGCTCAGAAAGCACACACAACGGGACCGCCGACAAGATGGAGAACAGAGGTTCCCCTTCCTTCTCCTTGAAGACCTTCAGGAGCTGCTCACAATTCTTCACGCTCCTGAAGGTCACGTCAAAATAGCCTGCTGCAGGGAAATCCTGCAGGCAGTACACTTCCTTTTTTTTGTATTTCAAAAATATACTTTATTCGTAAAATAATCATAAAATAATTTGATGGTCTGTACATTTGGTCATGCCATACATATGTCAACATTTACATACACAGATCAGAAATTATCATTGTTATATATAGGTCTGTGCTTTTCTCACTCATCTGCCCATATATTGAGCTGAGGCAGCAGCAGAGCCCAAATGATTGCATGGGCCCCCTGTTCTTCTTTAGACAGGCAGATGTTACACGGTGGTCTTTCCCCACCTCACCTTGGCTGCAGCTGCCCCAAGCTTCAGCGCGTCCCTCAACACGTAGTCCTGGACCTTGGAATGTGCCAGTCTGCAACACTCAGTCGGGGTCAACTCCTTCAGCTGGAAGATCAACAGGTTTCGGACCACCCAGAGAGCGTCCTACAGGCAGTACACATCCGCAGCTTCAAACCCACAGCACTCCAACAAAATCTTCTTCATGAACACTGTCCAATCGACTAGTGTGTGCTCCTCCACCTTCTTCACAGTCACCCTGACTATGTTTCGAACCCCCTGCCCAGGGCTGCAAGCGGCTGCTAAGGCCATAGCTCTGAGGTTGGCTGGTTCCTGAATTGGCGTTAGGCTGAAGCCAACATGAAGATCCACCAAGAGCAGATCAGCACAACCAAACGATCCTCCAACGTCCAATCACGATCCAGCGATGGTCTCCAGCAGCTCCGACGACTCGCAACACGATCCCCATGGTTTCTCCCCCGCCAGCACACGTCCACAGCTCTCGAGCAGGCAGTACATGTCCGCTGCAGTGAACCCACAGCATCCCAACAGCACTCCAACAATTTTTTTTAAATTTCAAAATATACTTTATTCAAAGAAATAAATCTTTGGTACCTGTACAATTTGTCATGTCATTCATAGATATATACATTGCATGTCTTAACATTACAAAGAACAGATTGAATTAATCAAATTTACAGTTTTCCTATTTACAATTTCCTTTATTAACCATCCAGTCTCTTATTATTTAGCTGTGGCTTCAGCGGAACCCACCGAGTGGGCCTCCTGTTATACGATAGCAAAGGAACCTTCTTTAACTCCCAGTTTATGGGGTTACCATTGTCCATTTGACTGTCCTGTCTCTGGGGTAGCTGTCTGCATCCCCAAGGTGAGCTCGAACTGCTGGACCTTCGTTGGGCTGAGGTAGCTATCCAGCTCCTCACTGGGGTCATTTACCCACTCTGGTGTCATTGAGCCAAGGCAAGGATCCGCACCGTCCAGTTCTGTGTCTGACAATGGGACTGTCAGAGGATCACAGCTTTCAGTTCCCTGTAGTTGTGGGGCAGTGGGTACCCCCTGGTTCTCAATGGGTGGAGGGTGGACTTCAGGGAGTCCGTTTTCTCCTGGTTGGGAGGAAATGCCCTCCTCTTTATCTATGGCACTTTGTCTCTTCTTCTGGTGGTGATGACCTTCTTTGCACCCGTCTTCCCCTTCCGAAGCGCTGGCTGTCTCTCCCTCGTGCAGTTGTCTTTTCCCCCTTTGCTGGGAGGCTTTGGGGGCCTGGCAGGATTTTCTGTTTTTAACTAGTATCTACTCCTCTGCCTTCTCGATTACCTCCTCCTCCATTGCTTCCATCTGCCCAGCTAGAGCTAGGATCAGCTGCTGTGTCTCTCCGCTGGCTGCTGCCTCCTCCACTCCAGCCTGTTCTTCTTTCTGGGTGCCACCAGTCTCCGTTTCCCTGCTGTCTGGGTGGACCTTGCTGGTCTTTGGGGGTCTATGGCTCACATTGCCACCTCCAGCCACTCCAGCAAAATTCCTGAGGCAGAAATTAAACCCAGGATTCTGATGCTATCAGGCAGTAGCGCTAACCACTGTGCCATCATGCTGCCCACATTTCTTGATGATATTGGGTGGTATAACTATCTGGTGAATAACCACCAATTTTCATCCACAGGTCTTGTGAGGAGAACTCCATTTCATCCTCAGCATCCCTTTTTTTTACAGAGCAGCATTTCAAATCTTGTTCAGTTTCAATTTCAGCCAATTTGGCTACTCAACTCTGGATTGGCTTGCTGAGCCTCAAGCAGCGAAGACATATTGAGCACTTTCTTTTCATTATCCAAATTCTGGAAGCAAGTTTCAAATCATCAAATATCTGTCTGCAGTAGCAATTCAATCGCTGATGATTGACTTCATTTCATCATTGCTCAGGTGATCTCACATGATGGAAAAGCTCCTGGAATCTTCCCCTATAAATTATTCTGTCACCTCGACCTCACTTCATGACGACTGGAGAAGTTCCCTTTGTCCTGCGAAATCATTTCCCACGGGTAAGTGATGGGTAACTTCCACAGTCACTATTTGAGACATTGAGTGATTTAAATCTTGAATGATTTTATTGTCACATGTATTTGGGAAAATACGGTAAAAAGTTTGTTGCCACAATCCAGCACCATTTTGGATTACAAAATGATAAAACAAAATTACTTTAATTGACAGAAAAATATGAAGGCAGAAACGTAAGAAATAATGTTCAACTTTAGAGTTCTTGTCAAGCATGGCTCCAGGTTTTTTTAAGGTCTCGGGGGTTTCTGTAAGGTGTTCCAATCTCCAGGCTGCAATGAGACTATGTTCCAGGTCCAGCCAATGCTCCAGGAGTCCTGGGCCCTGCTGTCGCTGCCACACCAACATCTCTAGGAATCCCCGCTCCAGACCCACCACGCAGCCAAAGCTGCAGCTACCACCTCGCTGACTTCAACTCCAGGGATCAATGTGGACTTCACCAGTTGTCTCATTTCCCCTCCCCCCACCTTACCATTGTTCCAATCTTCCAGCTCAGCACCATCCTCATGACCTGTCCTACCTGCCAATCTTCCTTCTTACCTATCTGCTCCACTCTCCTCTCTGACCTATCATCTTTATCCCACCTCCATCCACTTATTGCACTCCAGGCTACCTTCTCCCCAGCCCCACCCCCTCCCATTTATCTCTCCACCTCAGAGGCTCCCAGCCTCATTCCTGATGAAGGCCTCCTGCCCGAAATATCAATTTTCCTGCTCCTCAGATGCTGCCAGATCTGCTGTGCTTTTCCAGCACCACATTAATCTATACTGTCAGTGCACCTGATGCAAAGCTTTGTTATGTACTCCCCACCAATACCATTGATTAAACTTTGAGATTCAGCCATCCTCTGGTAGGAAAGAGTTTAACTGGTGTCTGTACTGTTAGGGAGGTTAGTTAGCTTATTTGGCTGGATGACTGGCTTATCACTTCCAAAAGCATGTTTTCAAATCCCACATCAGCTGAGGTTACCACAAAGGATTCTCCTTTGCAATTTCTTCCCTTGCCTGGCCCCCAGGTTAAACCACCATCAATCATCTCTGTAATGAGACAGCAGCCTATGATTGAGTGGGGCAACGTTAATGTTAGCTATAACTCTCAATATGACTATGAATTAACATTATAAAATCACAGTTGACAAATAAGGAGTTACTTTTCCTTTCGACAAGAATTGCCTGTAACTCTCAGGTATCTTATTTGCTTTCCCTGCACCCACAGCAGTTTTCATACTTTAGAGTCATAAAGTCATAGAGCTGTATAGCATGGAAACAGATCCTTCGGTTCAACTTATCCATGCCAGCCAGGTATCCTAAATTAACCTAGTCTCACTTGTCAATACTGAGCCCATATCCCTCAAAACCATTCCTATTCATATACCCATCCAGATGCCTTTTAAATGTTGTAATTGTACCAGCCTCCATCACTTCCTCTGGCAGCTCATTCCATACATGCACCACCCTGTGTGTGAAAATGTTGCCTTAGGTCTCTTTTATATCTTTCCCCGCTCACCCAAAATCTATGTCCTCTAGTTTTGGATACTGCTACCCTGGAGAAAAGACATTGACTATTCACCCTATCCATGCTCCTCGTGAATTTATAAACTTTTATAAGGTCACCCCTCAGCCTCTGACACTCCAGAGAAAACAGCCCCAGCCTATTTAGCCTCTTCCTACAGCTCAAACCCTCCAACCCTGGCAACACTCTGTAAATCTTTTCAGAACCCTTTCAAGTTTCACTCCATTTTCAAGGAACTATGAACCTGCGTCCAAGGTCTCTCTGTTCAGCAACACTCCCAAGGACCTTCCCATTAAGTGTATAAGTCCTGCCCTGATTTGCCTAACATTGATCTAAATTAAACACACTCCTCAGCCCGTCAGCCCATACTTGTTCTCACAGCTGCATCCTTATTACTATAGAGAGTGAATTTTGAACCTCTTTTAAGTGAATTAATTCCCAAAAGTCTCACATGTACTTCCTACCATTAATACCCACATCCAGTGATCAAAATTATTTATTTTACCTTCTTAAATTTTCCATAAATCTGACCAGGATGCTTCCAAATAATCTGAAAATTCTATCTGTAAGCCTCAGAGACCCATTCATATGCACTGAGACCAGCCTTATTTGCTACCTCATAATTTAAAGAAGCCTCATCAGAAAGCAAGGGATAAACCGCATGAACTCTCACCATCAGTTTGCTTTGTGCCAGCCATATCCACAGTTTTTGAGTCACTTCATCTACTTAGTTATCTTTTCAAAAGAAATTTTTAAGATTTCTCACTGACCATTTCATCAAATACTACGAGGGTGTGCACAAACGTAAAAGAATGCCCCTCTGGGTCTTAGACTCAACTCACTTCATTCCTGATTATAATGTTCCTGGAGTCAGAGCCCTTTTTTTTAAATGTGCTACCCAATCCTAAATAATCCTCTCATTATGAAGGCTGTTGTGGCACATATGGTGGTGTCCTCTAACTCTGAGCCAGGAGCCGCAGGTTCATAGTTCTGGTTGCTCCAGAAGTGTATCAAACCGTCTCCAAACAGATTGAGGGCAAATATCTACAAATCAGCTAGCTTCCCCCTCAGAAAGGGTAACCTATCCACATCAGGTCTTACCATCAGGAAACTCGCCCTCGCAGCAGGACCTCAATAGAAAGCTCATGTGTACCATGTCTCTCTGATTTCACCAGCCCCTACTCCACAATCTGCCTCTTTGAGATGGGAAAATCATGACCACAATCATTTCCTTACTTGTCCCAAACACTTCTATTGGTCCTGCATCACCAACTCTTTTTCCATTTAATTTCCCCTGTTTCTCCCCATCATAGATCTTCCCTTTTAACGTTTTACCATCCAGCCCTTTTCACACCTTTAAAACCTATTACACTTTTAACTTTTCTAAGTAAAGCGAGTAACTCTGTTTCTCTCTCCACAGATCCTGATTGTTTCCAGTCCTGCTTGTTTATATCTCAGTGTATTTAATTAATGAAATGTTTGCATCCAAGACTACAGCTTATAACTTAACCTCCTCACATTTATACATTCTCACAGCAATCTGCTGTCTGCATGTCACCCACTTCTTAAAAAGCTGGCGTCAGTCTCAGGGCTTATACAAAATGACCATCCCTCCCCTAAAAGGTGCAATCCATCAACAATGGTCCCAGCTGAGTTTAAGTAACTTGAGATGTTGCAGGAGCAATCAGGGTCGAATGCCAAACTATGTTTCTTGGGTCCAGATATTAAGTCTAAAATTTCATCAACACCTCGGAGCCCTGCAAAGCTGTAAGTTTAACTCCTTGAGTGATGTGTTTGCTTATCAGTAGCATTTTTAACATATCCTTTTACCCAAACACACATGAAAGAAATAAAATAACACATCAATGTCTGAATACCAACAGAATAAATATTGTTGCTAAATATCGTTCCACTGCTAAATATTCCAGAAGTAGAGATGTCAATGATGGCAAATGAGTAGGTTACACTTACAGACTATTCAGTTTGATGGATGATATTAAGGAATTGAAAAAGGTGCAGATGAAGTATACAAGATGCCCTTTAGAGAAGGAAACTGTCATCCTCACCTGGTCTGGCCTACATGTACCTCCAGACCCACAGCAATGTGGTTGACTCTCTGGCCATGCTTATAAGCCACACCAGAATAGAGCTAAGCCTGATGTGAAAAGGACTTTTTCTTCCCAGAGAACAGCAGACCTGTGAAATCAATCATTTGATGAGTACCAGTTGGTTATACACTTTCAAAAGACAGCCTCACTAATTTCTTAAATGGTTCAATACCATGTCTTGAAGAGGTAAGTCCTAATGTATGTCATCCCCAAAGCAATCAGTAAGGAACTTTCAAATGTTTTCTTCAGTTAACCATTGGTTTTTAACTGGTTTTTGCCTCTCCAAGGCAATTGCAATAATGGGGATAAGTTGAAAGTGCCTTTACTGTGCAGTATACGACATTATAACCATATGGGAAAGCCCCATGGGATAATATTTTTTGCATGGTCACATGTCAATACGTGACTGTTCCTCGATGCAGTGGGCCCAGAGTGGGGACTCCTGGCCTTGGCGTGGCAGTGGCAGCAGCATGCTATGCCCAGAGTGGGGACTCCTGGCCTTGGCGTGGCAGTGGCAGCAGCATGCTATGCCCAGAGTGGGGACTCCTGGCCTTGGCGTGGCAGTGGCAGCAGCATGCTATGCCCAGAGTGGGGACTCCTGGCCTTGGCATGGCAGTGGCAGCAGCATGCTATGCCCAGAGTGGGGACTCCTGGCCTTGGCGTGGCAGTGGCAGCAGCATGTTAGTTCCAGAGTGGGGACTCCTAGCATCATCAAGGCAGCAGCGGAGCCAGGAACTCCTGGTTGTGGTTGCAGTAGGCCGGGGGCGGGGATTTCTGGTTATCAATGAGGCCGCAGGTCTGGGGACACCTGGTTGCAGGGTGAGAGTGGGTAATGCAACGTTAGCAAGGTGGGCCCAGCAGTGAAGAAGGATGGTCTAAAGTGTGGCAGCTCCTACGTGGGCGGGACTGGTACAGGCAGCAGTGGAGGTCTCTTTCTGTTACTGGAGGCAAGGTGCTGGTTTGGACTGGGTTAGAAAGACTGTTATTCTGAACTTTTTATTTCTTTATTTTTCTAAGTTTCTTTCTAAGAATTTGTTCTTAAGAATTGTACCTAGGTACCTTTGTACTTAAAATGGCGCAGTAATGTGATGACTTATAAACTTTTCACACTACTCATTTGAGTACATGTGACAATAAAGCTAATTCAATTCAAAGCTCTGATGAAGGGCTTTTGCCCAAAACATCGATTTTCCTGCTCCTCGGATGCTGCCTGACCTGCTGTGCTTTTCCAGCACCACTCTAATCTAGACTAAAATACAATAGAATGATCAACAGTAATTTTTCATAAAACATGAAGGCAGCTCAGTAAACTTGAAAATTGCTTAGAGAAGATTTGAAGCAGTGCAGAATTGCATTTCTATTGGTCCCCAGAAAAACAGAAAAAAAGCCACTGGGGCAACTGTTAGTATTTGATTTGTGATCTGGACAATCGGTGATTCATGAGGACAGTGAGTCAGTTCTGAGCTGAGCTGTAGAGTCAACCTCAGGTGCCATTACTGCTCAGAGAGCCAAAAAAGCAGTGAATTTTTTAAAATGCTATTGGTTATATTAGCAACATCACACAATTGATGGTGCATGGCTCTATATGACTCCATATCACTAAGATTCTCTATGTAAAGAAAGACAGCTTGATCTCATTCTCACATGCCAGACTGGAACTGGCAGAGAGAACACAAGAGAAAAAGGATTCCTCGTGATGCCATTTACTTAATGCACACAGTTCTCATCATCTCTACACCCTCAGAAAGCTAAAGAAATTCAGCAAGTCCATAATGACTCTTACCAATTTTTCTAGATGCACCAGAGAAAGCATCCTAGCTTGGTACAGCAAATGTTCTGCCCAAGATATTACAGAGAGTTGTGAATGCAGTCCAGTCCATCACAAAACCCAGCCTTCCGTCCATTGACTCCAATTACACTCCCACTGCCCCAGCAAAGCAGTCGACATAATCCAAAACCCCTCCCACCCTGGTTACATTCTCTTCCACCATATTTCATTGTCAGAAGATACAAAAGTTAAAACCACGTACCAGTAGATTCAAGAACAGCTTCTTCCCTACTGTTATCAGACATTTGATTGGATCTCTGCGTTAGAGTTGATCTTTCTTTGTAACTGTAACACTATACTCTTCATTCTGTTCTATTACCCTGGTGTATATGTAAGGTATGCTTTTTTATTCATTCATGGGATGTGGGCATTGCTAGCTGACCAGTATTGATTGTCCCTCTCTAGTAGCCCTTGAGAAGGAGCTGGTGAGCTGCCTTCTTGAATCGCTGCAGTCCACCTGTGATTTGCCCGTATAGAATACAAAACAATATTTTTCACTGTAACTTGGTGCATAAATAATAAATCAAATCAATTCTGACAAGTCTCTGAACTGAAAAGAGTTAATTTCCTCCATCTGCAGCTGGTGATTAATCATAGGCAGCGCATTAATGTTGGGTATCCTAGCAGTTACCATGATGCTTCATTCTGCAACAGCCCTCTGAGTAAACTATACTTCAATTGCCATGGTAAACCAAATGATGGCTTCAGCGTGGCAGTGTAAATGACATGGTTCATGGCCCCAGTCTGCAATCCACACACATACAATGCAAATCACGCAATGGCAAGCAATCTAATTAGGCAGGCAGCTGATGTGCTAAAGCAGCAACACTGGCTGCACCTCTCTGTAGGAGGTCTGAACAGTATGTCTGAGCTGGCTTCAGGTTAGTCATTAGGTGCTGGTTGCTGCAAAAGCTTTACTATCATCAGGAACTATCATATGCCAAAAAGAGCCAGAGCAAATGGCAAAGGAAGACCAAGATAAGAAAGGAAGAATGTAGCCTCAACTGCTGTTTCTGCCCAAGCTTCATGTGAACAAATAAATGGGCAAGATACCAGAAGTATTGAGCTTCTTGATTGGATAGAAGTTCATTGGGGCTTTCAAAGCATCCAGCAAGTTAGGCATTTTGTGAGCTGCTATCACTGCAGGTTAAGTTTCCTGCTGGTGGAATTGTCAACCAACCTCCTGAAGAGAAGAAGGTTATCGCTAAATTTAACTCCACAGTGAGAATTTAATCTATTTGATTCTTGCCTGATCAAGGTCACCCACCAACCATTTTTTTTTGCCATCAGAAAATCCTGCCGATTGGATCAAACACTTCAGTATGTAAAAGCTAAGGTCTTACGAATGTTAGTGGACCTATCCTAAACATACTTGTTTGACATTCCTTTTCTGTCAAGTTGGTGGAGGTATTTAATTTAAGCAGGTAAGTCTTAACAATCAAAACACTTCAGCCCAGTACATAATCCGCATCACTTCATTACTGAGAAGCATCCAATGGCTTGAAGAGTTTCGCCTGTTTAACTGAGTCGGATAGGTAAGTAGCAGCATCGCCTATTTATTTTCTTTTTCTGAGAGTTGACTTGCTTTTCACTAAATATGCAACAGAGGGTGCTGTGCACTAATAAGTAATAAACCTCATGCATATACACAGCAGATTTACAAGAGCAAAACTCATTTCACAACTTAACAGAAAATCTCCTAACTCCAATACAATTGCAGACAACTCAGCTGTTAACCTAGAGTTGATCTGCATTGAACAGGACAGTTCCAGTTTTTAGCCTCAGTCTATGCTGATTCCACTGATATCACAGAGTTTTAACAGTAAAGAAATAAAGAAGCACTGTGGCTTGGTCCCATTCTCCAGCCCTTTCCTCATATTGTTGCACATTATTTCTATTTAAATAATCATCCTGACTGCTTCTAATGATTCTACTTCACCACACTTCCAGGCAATGCTTTACAGATGTTGTGTAACTTAAAGTTTTTATCCTAACGTCACCATAACTATGTTTACAAATCACTTTAAATCTCATCTTATTCTTGATCCTTTTACAAGGGGGAACAGTTTCCCCCTGTCTGCTCTATTTTTAGTCTCTTCAGATACTTCAGAAACCCAACTGCCATTTGAAAAACTCTAAGTCTCTTCTCTCCAAGAGAACAGCCCCAACCTTTCCAATCTATTGTTGGAACTGACCTTTCTTATCTCTTGAACCACTTTGTAAATCTCTTCTACACTGACTCCAATGGGCCTACAACCTTCCAATAGTGTGGCGCCCAGAACTGTACATATTACACCCCAGACAATGCCTAACAAGTGTTTTGTGTATGTTTTAACATAAGTGCCTTACTCATGAACTCCAAACCCCATTAATAAAACCCAGGAGACTGAATGTTTTATTAAGTGCTTGCTCAATGTATCCTGATTTTCAGTGATCAATGCACTTATACAATGCACACAATCCTTTGCACTTGTCCCCTTTTAAGTATTGTATCCCCTCTTTTATATTGTCTGTCCATGTTTTCAAAAAAAATTGCAACTTCTCACATTTCTTCACATTGAACTTCATCTACCAGATATTTACCCACTCCCCCATTTTTCTATAGCTTTTTGGAGTTCTGTACTGTCCTCCTCAGTTTACAATGCTTCCAAGTTTTGTACCTTCCACAAACTGCACACCATGATTCAAATCGTTAATATATATCAGGAAAAGCAAGAGTCCGAATTCTGACTCTCTGGGAACTGCACAATAAACCATCCTTACGCCCAAAACATACCCATTGATCATGAGTCTGTGTTTCTATTACTCAAGTCAGTGCTGTATCTATATTGCCTCTTTTATTCCATAAGTTATGAAATTTCTGACATGTCTGTTGTGGCATTGTATTGAATGCCCTTTAAAAGTCCATGTACACACATTGACAGCATTAACCTCAACAAATCTTCCTGCTCCCTCCTCGAAAAATTCCAGCAGGTTAATCAAACATGATCCCCCCTATTGAAATCCAAGCTGACTCTTACTGAACAATGCACCTTTTTCCATGTGATTACTAATTCTATACTGACTTTTTCTCTGAAGCTTCCCCATTATTGGAGTTGAACTGGCCTGTAATTGCTTGGATTATCCTTACAAATTGTTTTAAACAAGGGGCTAATATTTACAATTCTCCGTTCCTCTGGCACCGCCCCTAAGTCGAGAGAAGACATAAAGGTGATGGCCAGTGCCAGTGATTTTGCTAAACTCAGCCACAATCTTGGTATGACCAATTGAATTTATAACTCCCCAGTTAGAGAATGAGCAGAGCTGTATGGGTCAGAATGAAATTAACTTCTGCACCTGATCAAATTAATCTTCTTAGGAAATTAGTTTCAGGTCAGATCAAGCTGTGATGCACTCATAATTCAATAATTTACAGCCTCCCACCATCTAAACATGCAACTAAAGAACAGACATTGAAGAAAGTTATCACACTAAACAAGGTAGCTGCAGAACTCTACACTAACCTCAGACCACACCTTCAAGAGTTAAAGGGACAAAATTATAACAGCTTTCTAAAAAAAAGTACCTAAACATGCTACATTAGCACAACAACTTTGCTTAACAAAATGAGAAAGTCAAGGTTACAGAATTGTCATTATACCAGAATTGATTACTAAATAGGTTTGAAATAAATAAACAATTAGAGAATGAGACTTCAAATATGAAAGATTATTCCCTGGAGTTTAAATTCTACCAGCTGATAATGAGCACAAACTACAGTATTTAACTTAATGATTCCATTAATTAATTTCCTTTGATGATTTTTGATATTCAACCAAAATAAGTAAGTTAGCTTTACATTTGATCTTTCAAAAGTGTCTCAAAAGCTAAATCTTAGAGATTTCACAATTACTTTGGAGAATTTGTTTGTGAATGTTTACTAATTCCTATAGTAAACATAGGAATTAGTATGTTTACTATAGGAATTAGCTGGTTCAATGTTTACACATTTATGTCAAGCTGTTTTATGCTTTCAGTTATTTTACCACTGAGAAAAGAAGTGAGACAAATGCATTAACTACCATTGCAATTGTATTCCTCACTGTAAATTTGGAGCCTTCTTTTATTCCCTCAGAGAGACATATGCCTGACCACATCATTTCCTAAATGTCCGATCAAAATAAACACATTTTTTGCATATTGTTTTTACTTATATTAGTATTTTGGCATTTATTGTGATAGAAAGAAATGTTGTTGAATAAGTATTTTAAAATATTATCATAGTTACTAAAGCAGAAGCAAAGCAATTGCTAAAATTGACTGAATAAATGTTTAACAAAGCTACTTTCAACACTTTTGAACCACTGAAGTATCACATTTAGAATTCTTTACCTTTTTAAAAGTTAAAAAACAGGGGCCAAATTCCTTCAGACAGACATATTTCCTGTGTTTGAGTAGAGTGTTTCCATTGCTGTTTGCAATGTGCTATAAGTGACCCTGAGGAACAAAACATAAAACAGAAAGGTACTTTTTTGTTCAAAGATAAATTGCATAAAATGTTAGAAAACACTCAATTCTGACAGAACATAACACTGGGGACATAACCCCAGACCAAATTTTTCACAAGAATTCCGCGTTCTGAAGTCACAAAGGTAATACACTGGCTATCAATCCCAGAGGCAGAAGTCTCAGAAATGAAAACTGGGACATCTGTCTCCATCTTTATAATTGCAGAATAACTTTGACATTGAAATGTTATTGGGAGTCAGGCTCCTTGATGAAAGCAATGCTGCACTGGGTATGTTTTAATTAGAAGAGGAATGTAGGAGGGAAGGCACTTTATCATTTGCCCAGGATAAACAGTATTTTTTATATATGCTCAATATAAATATTGGCATGATCACCAAGCTGATCCTTCATCATTAAAACACTGATGTCATATAATTGTTAACAATGGATGAGAAAGCCTACTCTACCCAACCTTGTTCATCCATCCTGATAAATTTGCAATATTAGATCAAGCCATCCAACTATCTTTTAACTGGTTTAATAATATTATGTGCAGTATCCTACCTGAAACTTTATTCCACTCTATTCCATGTACTGATCAATTTTTATGTAAGGGCAAACTTCCTGATATCAATCCTTGATTTGTGTCCTCATCCAGCTGGAGTGGATTTAGATAGATGCAGTTTTCTGGATTTAACCTTTCAATACTATTTTATGTACTTCTCATTTTCCCATATTTTCAAAGCCAAGAATTGCAAGTTCCTCCAAACTCTCCTCAGAAATAGTCCTCTTATTTCAGGGGTTAACCTTTTGATGCTCCACTACACTACAGTCTTCTGTATCTCCCTTATATATTGGGAATCAAAAGGGATAAAAGTTTATATTGTGTGGCCTGACTAAAAATAATGCACATTTTCAACATGAAGGGACTGTTCAACTCAGTGATGAGAGCAGGTGGGGGGTGGCGGGCAGGTGGGATGCTCTTGAGCCATGGCCTGAAGATATCCAATGTGGTCTTTATTGTGTTAGAGTTGGTGATGCAGCATTGACAGTACAGAGATGAGCCAATTGGACTCAATGACCATCGAATGATCCTAACTAACAGGGTTCAGGATAGTTCCTCTGGACTGGAGAAGAACTTGTAATGAAAGGAATAGGATCCACTTGTCATGGTCCATGTAAGCGCTGATGATTTCTGGATTATTTCCTGAGTCATGTGAAGTTGGCATAATATAAACAAGGCTGGAGAAATGAGTGTATGGCTGAAAGACTGATGTAGGAGAAGTGAATTCTGTTCATGGAGCGCTGGCACCAACACTTCGGTAAGTGGGATCTGTATTGGTGGGACTGCCTACACATGAACCATACTAGGACTAAAGTTCACACTGACTGTGTGGAGTTTGCACGTTCTCCCCATGTCTGCGTGGGTTTCCTCCGGGTGCTCCGGTTTCCTCCCACAGTCCAAAGATGTGCGGGTCAGGTGAATTGGCCATGCTAAATTGCCCATAGTATTAGGTAAGGGGTATGGGTGGGTTGCGCTTCGGCGGGTCAGTGTGGACTTGTTGGGCCAAAGGGCCTGTTTCCACACTGTAAGTAATCTAATCTAATCTAAAAAAAATCACATAACTGGGGGTGGGGGCAGCATAGAGTCTGTTTTAAACTAAATTGTGGGGGTGAGGGTTCCAATTTGTGAAGTTGTGATGAATCTAAGAGTGGGAAAGTGCACCAGAGGAAGGAATTGATGTGAGGAATGATTGATAGACAATGAATGGAGGGACAGAGAACAGAGATTGAAGAAAAAAATCAGCAGGTCCGAGTAGGGATTACAAAATTAAAAAGAGGATAAAACTTAAGGCATTGTATTTAATGCAAAACAAAACAAAATGAGACAGATTAACAAGTAATAAGAGGGGGATCCAAGATGGCGGCGACCCAGCAAGACTGAGTCCACAGTGCTCTACCCAAAACTTGGGAAAAGTGGGCTATCCACCCCCACCACACTCACTAAACCATTTATAATAGTTGTTAACCTTAAATAGTTACCTATTAGTACATTTAAATAGTCTAATACTAGCTGGAAAATGAGTAAAGGGAAGGGAACAGGCGGCTCTAAGAAAGCAGGGACCCCTCCCCCACCCTCTCCCTCTTCATCTGCAACAAAGGTGTCCTCAGCTACTTCAGGAGATTTACCAATGAAGATGAGCTTTGAGGAGATGTTTGCCAGGTGGGAGGCGAAGATTGATGCTTTTATTGATGAGTCTCGGCAGAGCAGAGAAGCACTATCAGCCGAGCTGCAGAAGCAGGGCAGAGACATTCAGGAATTGGAGTGCCGAGTCAGAGAGGTGGAGTCGAAGGCCGCAGCCTCAGAGACTGGGATAAAATCAACAGCCAACCACATCCGTTTTCTCGATAATTGAGTCCAGAACCTAGAAAACCACATTGATGACCTCGAAAATCGATGTCGTAGAAAAAATATTCGGTTGTTAGGCCTGCCCGAGCAGGAAGAGGGAGGCCAGCTGACAGCATTCTTAGAGCATTGGCTGCCACAACTTTTAAATCTGCATAATGGATCAGGCCAGGTAAGGGTAGAATGGGCCTACCGGGTCACAGTACGTGGGCCCGGCTCAACCCAGCGCCCACGCCCGGTCCTGTTCCAGCTGCAGAGCTATAGGGAGAGGCAGATGCTCCTGGAAGCCTCAAGAAATCTGGGAAAAGATCCCCAAGCTATGACCCACAAAGGATCCAGGATCATGCTGTTCCAGGACTTCTCCCCAGCTTTGGTCCGAAAGAGGAAGGCATTCGATGAGGCGAAGAAGCGTTTAAGGGACTTAAATATCCAGTACTCCTTACAATATCCAGCGACGCTACGCCTTAGCCACGAAGGATCCATATATAACTTCGGATCACCGGAGAAGGCTAAGGAATTCTTGGACTCTCTTAAATAAACTGTAAGAGATTGTGGACGCTGGTCTGCCTTTCCCATTATTTTGGTTTACATCCCTTCATCTTTTCTTATCTTTCCCCCTATGTGTGTATGTATATATATATATATGTTGGGGCGTTTGGTTAATGTTGATGGGGAGAGGTGGTTACCTTATTCTATTTTGCTTCTGTTTTTAGGAGCGGGGTTGTTTTTCTTTCCCCTGTTATTTTGTGGTATTATATTTAAGTATTACATGTTGAGATTGTAATCTTATAGTTATATATGGTATTAATATTCCCAAATATATTTAGATGTGGGTGTGGGTGGGGGTGGGGTGTTCACTGTTAACTCTAGCTTTATATTATATTTGAATTCTCCTCATTTTATTGAGGAACACCTGGGTCAAGGATGGGGCACTGGTTGGAAGAGGGTAAGATGGACTGTGGGAGAGGAAGTGACGCTCCCTGGGAACAAGGGAGAAAATCTCCAATTCAGAATGTTTTATATTTTTTATACTTAGAAAGAGTTTTTTGTTATATTGTTTTGAGTGTATCAGAGAATCTTTACTTTTGTAAATCTTGTATGCTCCATGCTCGGGATGTTCTAGATAGGGTTTCCCCTCCCGAGGGGTCTCGGATCTGTCCAGATGATTATGGCTGAACAGTCGGTTAAGTGGTGCACCTGGAATGTCAGGGGGAGTAATTCGCCAGTTAAAAGGAAGAAAATATTATCAAATCTTAAGAAGGAGAGAGTTGATATAGCTCTCCTACAGGAGACACACCTGTCGGATAAAGAACACTTAAAATTACGACAGGGCGGATTTGAGCAGGCCTTTTTTTCCTCTTTTAATTCAAAAAGCAGGGGAGTCGTTATCCTTGTCCGGAAGAACTTCCCTTTGAAAATTCTAAATCAGATAAAAGACGAATCTGGACGATATATTTTGATTAAAGCCCTCATAAATGGAGAGGAATATGGGATCTTAAATGTATACTGCCCCCCGGCACACCCCTTTAAATTCATAACGGAAGCTTTTTCAAAACTGATGGCCTTTGGTGCCCGTCATACAATTATAGGGGGAGACTTTAATTGTATTATGGATCCGGAAGTAGACAGGATTCCCAAGAGTGCCGCTGGAGTATCTCCCAGATCTAGACAACTGGCGGACCTGAATAAAGAATTAGGATTGGTAGATGTATGGAGATGTCTCCATCCACAGGGTAGAGATTTTTCTTTCTACTCTAATCCACATAAATGTCACACAAGAATTGGTATGTTTTTTGCCCCATCGATTTTTCTAAACTCTATAGCAACCTGTAAAATAGGTACTATAGCAATCTCTGACCATGCCGCTGTATACATGGAAACTAAGGTAAAGAACAATGGGACATCTGCTCGGCATTGGCGTATGGACCCCTTCCTGATAAAAGATAGCAAATTTTTAAAGTACTTCTCCCAAGAACTTAAAACTTTTTTAGAAATTAATACTGGTACGGCTAGCAATCCGTCAATGATGTGGGAGACCATCAAAGCTTATGCACGAGGTTTGATCATCTCCTATTCAGCGACCCAGAGGAAAATGAAGGGAGAGCAACAGCGTCTGCTCGAAGCTCGCTTAAAAGCAGCCGAAACAGCATACGCTGATAGACCTTCTATCACAAAATTGCAGAGGATTACAGCTCTTAGGACAGCTTTAAACACCACGCTTACTCAAACAGCTAAAAGGGAAATATTATTTGCGAAACAAAGATTATATGAATATGGCGACAAACCGGGTAGATACTTAGCATTTCTTGCAAAGAAAAAGAAAGCCCCTCAAACTATTCCGACCATCAAGGAAAGTACAGGTACCCTGACTCATGATCATAAAAAGATCAATGCGACCTTTAAAGAATTTTATTCTGAACTATATAGATCGCAGGATTGTGAAGATAGGATTAGGAGGATGCAGTCATTTTTAAAAAATTTGACCTTCCCGGGCCTGACTCCGGAACAGGTGTCGGCCCTAAATACCCCTTTAACAGTCCAAGAAATACTTGAGGCAATTAGGCAACTTCAGAGCGGAAAAGCACCGGGCCCGGATGGTTTTCAAGCTGAATTCTATAAAGAATTTACAGGAATATTGGTTGACCCACTTATGGATATGTATAATTTTGCGCATAGTCAGGTCTGTCTCCCACCCACGCTGAAAGAAGCAAATATTTCTCTTATCCTCAAAAAAGGAAAAGACCCAGAAGATTGTGCATCTTACAGACCAATATCCTTACTAAATGTAGACTTTAAAATTCTCTCAAAAATGTTAGCACTAAGACTAGAAAGGGTACTGCCATATATTATAAAGGAGGACCAGACGGGATTTATTAAGGGCCGCAGATCATCCAATAATATCAGAAGGGTCTTGAATATGATCCAAGCCTGTCATCAGGGAAAGATACCAGGAGTAGTAATTTCATTGGATGCGGAAAAGGCATTTGATAGGGTTGAATGGTCATATTTATTTTACACATTGGAAAGGTTTGGCGTTGGACAGGTGTTTACCAAATGGGTTTCAACATTGTACAATGACCCCAAAGCAGCTGTTATTACTAATGGGTTAAGATCAGATGGCTTCAGTGTGGGTAGGGGCTGCCGTCAAGGATGTCCTCTCTCACCATTGTTGTTTACACTGATAATCGAACCATTAGCAGAAGCCATCCGGACTGATCCTAATATAACGGCCCCGAGGATTGGTACAGGTAAACACAAAATTACCCTCTATGCAGATGACGTTCTCTTATTCCTCAGTAATCCTTTAATGTCAGTGCCTCGTCTAATTCAAGTTATTAATACATTTAGTGCATTCTCAGGCTATAAAATTAATTTTTCAAAATCGGAAGCCATGCCAATGGGTGGTCTGGCTATGATACCCCACTTAATGGACAGATCCCCTTTTCCCTTCCGTTGGTCCCTGGAGGGCTTCTTATATTTAGGTATTTTTATCACGCCAGTATTTGATCAGCTGTATAGGGCTAATTTTGTACAATTAATGGAAAGGATAAGGCAGGACCTCCAGCGATGGAGAGACCTTCCGATTTCCTGGCTAGGGAGAATAGCATTAATTAAAATGAATGTTCTGCCCCGTCTCTTATATCCTATGAGAATGCTCCCGCTGATGCTGCCAAGGCTAGCCCTACGTAAATTATATGGCTGGTTGGGCTCCTTTATTTGGAACCATAGACGGCCCCTTATTAAGCTGAAGAAGCTACAGCTTCCACTGGCAAGGGGAGGACTGGACTTCCCAGACTTTAGGAAATATCAGTTAAGCTCCCTACTAAGTTACATAGCTGATTGGGTTTCATCTGATCCACAATCAATTTGGCTGGATATTGAAGCCTCCCAAGTAAAATACCCACTTATTAACCTTTTATTTTCAGATAAGAGGAAAATCATTACAGACCACTGTAAAAATCCCATAATATTAAACACAATTAAGGCCTGGAATATAATGCGGCAAAATGAGGGTAACTCACATAAAACATCCCCCCATGCACCAATAGTAGGCGCATGGGGATTCCAACCGGGGATTACAGATGCCACCTTTAAACTCTGGAGATCCAGGGGCATCTCATGCTTAGGGGACCTATTTAAAGATGGGATCCTGATGTCCTTTGAGCAGCTGCGTCTGAAATTCGGAATACCTAATGGGGATCTCTTTCGATACTTCCAAGTTCGAGATTATATACAGAGGAAGACTACATTAATAGATAGTCTTTATAAATCAGACAGAGAACGTAATGTCTTACGACCAGCGGGGGCATCCTCCGTTAGTACTATATACCATTTGCTACATGATGGAGTCTCAGGAGACATGGATGACCTGCTTAAAACATGGAAGCAGGACTTGGGGCTAGAAATCTCTGAGGATATGTGGAATGACATTTGGGAAAATGCTAGAAGAATTGTTATCTGTAACAGAACTCAGGCTATCCAACTAAAGATGCTTCATAGGGCCCATATAGCTCCGGTTCGACTGGCAAAATTTAAGGCAGGAGCATCTCCAATGTGTCCTAAATGCAAAATAGAGGTGGGTACTCTTGTACATTGTCTGTGGACTTGTCAGAAAATCCGCAGATACTGGACTAAAGTGGGAAATACCCTGACAGAAATTTTAGGAACGGAAATTAGGGTGGACCCTGTATCTCTCCTTTTGGGCTTTTCGAACCTCTCATCTCTGGATATGCATGGGAAGATACTATTTTCTATTCTCTCTTTCTGTGCAAGGAAAAATATTTTGGTGAACTGGGTGGCTGAGGGCCCCCCTGGACTTTCAAATTGGCACAGATTAATTATGGAATATATCCCCCTTGACTTCCTCACAAATATGGTGCACCGAAAGACTGAATTATTTTATAAAATATGGCAGCCCTTTTTGAATTATATAAATGCAGATATTTCGGCTATCCTAACAAGGGCTTTTATTTAGTGAAGATTTCAGACCGGGCTGCTCCGGGGCCCCTTGGGAGAGGAATCCTGCGCGAATACGGGTTTTATTATATTTGATGTTTATACATTCCGAGCATGTAAGAGACTTAGGTATACACTCTGGTTAGTTATAGGTTAGATTAGTAGAAAGTTGAGTTTTTTTTTCTTTCTTTTTTCGTTTCTTTTTTTTTCTTTTTTTGTTTTCTTTCTTTCTCTTTTCTTTGTTAAATTATGACTATTGTATATATGATTTAATTGTACATCAATGTTTGTATTTGAGAGTTTTGTTTATTTTTGTAAATTTGCAAAAATGTTAAATTTCAATAAAAATATCTAAAAAAAAAACAAGTAATAAAATTGAATAATAAAACAAAGTAGGATCCAGTATCTGTAACTGTGACATGCTGCAGGATGATCTCGACTGGGACACAAAGATTGAAGTGTATGTGACATTTAGGAGGAGCAGCAAGCTAGGAAGGGGTGAATACCCTGTTAATTCTTAAGGTGTTTGACAAGGTCAATGCTAAGAGGATATTTTCATCATGGGACCAGAGGGCACAGTCTCAGATTAAAGCAGCACCAATTAAAAATAAAGATGAGGAGGAATATCTTCTCTCTGAGAGTTGTGAGCCTTTGGAACTCCATGCTACAGAGAGCTGTGGGGGCAGAGTACGTGTGTATATTTCAGGCTGATATAAGCAGATTCTTGATCAGATGGGGAATGAAAGGTTATGGGAAGAACTCAGGAAAGTGGATGTGGGAGTTTCATACCAGCCATGACCTTATTGAGAAGGCTTGAGGGGCTGAACAGCCTTCTCCTGTTCCTATTTCTCATGGTCTCATTAAAAATGATACTAGCACAATAGATGGGGGAATAACCTTAATACAGGGAACTACATTATAGAACAATCTGAGTAAGATGAGGAATGATAAAGGCAAGAGATTACTAGTGGGAGTTGTGTACAGGCACCCTTTAACAGTGAACACATAGAAGGACCAGATATCAAGGAAGAAATGATGGGAGCGAGTCAAAATCAGCAATCAATATGACAGATTGGAACTTAAACTGGAGAAGTCAAATGGGAACAAATTTTCTACAGGATGAATTCATTAAATGCTTTTGGGACTATTTCTTACATTAGCATGTTATGGTAGCAAGCAGAGAGCAGTTTATATTTGACTGATTTGGAGGTACCGGTGTTGGACCCAGGTGTACAAAGTTAAAAATCATACAATACCAGGTTATGGACCAACAGGTTTACTTGGAAGTACTAGCCTTTGGAGCGCTGCTCCACCTGATGAAGGAGCAGTCCTCTGAAAGCTAGCGCTTCCAAATAAACTTGTTGGACTATACTTGGCCTGGGTTTTGACCAACAAAGCATTATTAATTATTGACCTTATAGCCAAGCAACCCTGAGTAGCAGCAACCATAATTGAATCAAATTTTACATTGAGTTTTAGGGAGTAAGGAGTGGGTCCAAGACTACTATTTTAAATTCAAATAAGGGTATTTATGAGAGCATGAAAGCAGAGTTAGTGTAAATGGCAATTTATGTTAAGGGATACACCAATCAAGCTGCAATGGCAAACATTTTAGGTGACATTCCAGAAAGCACAACAATATTCCAACAAATGGGAAAAATTATAAGACAGGGACATGTCATCCGTGATTAACTAAATTAACTAATTTTCCAAAACTAATTGGATCCAGGAAAAGGTTCCTTTTTATTAGAAAAGAGCTAATGTTACTCCTTTATTCAAAAAGGCAGAGAGGCAGAAAGCAGCAAAATACAGGCTAGTTAGCTTAATATCTGTCAGCGGGAAATGTTTGAAGCTATTATTAAAGATGTTATAACAGGACACTTAGATAAGTTCAAGATAATCAAACAGAAACAACTTGAGTTTGTCAAAGGCAAATCGTGTTTAACTAATTTATTGGAGTTCTTTGAAGTAACTTGTATTGTAGATGAAGGGGAACCAGTGGGTGTATTATATTTAGAATTCCAGATGGCATTTAATAAGTTGCCACATTAAAAGTTATTGTGAAAAATAAAATCTCATGGTGTAGGAAATACCGTATTGGCATGGATAGCAGGTTAACTTGTTAATAGGAAGTAGAGAGCAGGAAGAAATAGGTCTTTTACAGGTTGATGAGATCTCATGAGTGGTGTCAGTGCTCAGGCCATACAGGTCAGTGCTCAGTCCGCAGCTTATTACAATTTATTTAAATGACTCACTGTAAGGACCAAAGGTGTAGTCGCTAAATTTGCTGACGACACAAAGATAGGAAAGTGAGTTATGGAGATGACACCATAAAGGGATATAGAATGGTTTAGTGAGTGAGCTATGAGAGGCTTGTGCTGCTTCATTTTGAAAGGCCCACTGTGAGCCATAGGAAATGCAGGGTTAGAAGAATTTGGTAACAGGATGGGTTTGGATGAGATGTTCTTTGGAGGATTGGTGTGGACTTGTTGGGCCAAATGGCCTGTTTCCACACTATGGGGATGCTATAATAATAAAATTATATATATATATATATATATATATGGCAGCCTGACAGATCAGCAAAGGCTGATCAATAACTTCAAAAGGAAAGCTAGTAAGGCCTCCAAAATGTCTTCAGCCCAAAACTCTAGATCTATGGCATATGTAGACAAGGGAAGAACATTTTGACAGAAATTTGCTAACATACAATATTTCCTTACCTCAAATTTCAGCTGTAATCATTGAAATTAAGCCATTGGCCCTCTGTACATGTAACAGATTGAAGAACAGCTTCTTCCCCACCATGATCAGACTTTGAACCCACCTCTCATATATTAGAATTGATCTTTTTTGCACCTTCTCTGCAGCTGTAACACTATACTCTGCATTCTGTTCTATTATCCTGATGTACTCAGCTAAGATATGATTTGTCTCATTAGCACACAAGCAATACTCTTCACTGTATTTCGGTACAGGTGACAATAATAGATCAAATCAAAATCAGCATTCTATTAGAGAAAATAAACAGCCTGATTGCATTGCAGGTGAGCTTCAGGAAATGGTCGGTGAGATAAGAATGAGATGTGTTCTCTCAGTGCTGCAGAGATCAGGCTAGGATTATTTCAACTCCTTTGCTTCATTCTCATGGTTTAATGTACAGAGTTTGTTTGGTTGATCCTCATCTACTGTAGGACACAACTGGATTCTGCAAAATAGGGCACATCACAGCTGCCTGACAGCATTGAACTATATGTGAGGAGAGGGATTATGTGGCAGTCTTGTGACAGAGGAAAGCATTGCAAGAACAAGGAAGAGTGTTTTAAATTTCCTCTGTGGACGCTGGACCCAGGTGGCCAGTCATCTGTCTTGCTTTGGCCTGACAGAACTGTCAATGTCTTCCCCACTCAGACTGGGTTAGAATTACAATACTGTTGATATTATCAATAATCGATGTGTAAAAAAAGGGCCTGCTCAGCTTGGTTGAAATGCTGACTCTCAGGCTGTAAACCTCCTGTTTGGCATTTGTTAACGATAGAACAGCATTCCATTCATTGTGTTGATTGCTGCTCTAATCAAGTAAAACTCTTAGGTTCTCTCTCCAACGTCAGAATTATTCACAGAGGTTCACCAACCTGAAACAGTCATTCTCTTCCTTTCTCCACAGGGGCTGCCAGATTTCCTCAACATTTCCAGAATTTTATGCTTTAATTTCAGATCTCCAGCACTGCAATAATTTATTTATGCTTTCAGTCATCTGGTTTGACATGACTCAAGGGATTTCAGAAATTGCCCTTTTTTTCTGTCAAAGTGCAGCATCGTACATTTGCCATGTGTTGATCTGCTCTGTATCTTCTCAATATATCTTCAAATTACTAATTAGGTGGGTTATGGTTAGGGTTGGTTTAAGATTAAGGTGAGGGTTAGGGTTAATTTCTGCTTCAGATCTTTTTTTTAGCTCCTGCATTTAGTAATGTCTGCAAATTTGACCAGTTTTCATTTCTGCATTGAAGTAACTGAAGTAAATTAAAGGCATTGGATTTCCTTAAGTCCTTTGTGATTAAAATAAATTTTCATTCTATTAGATGGACATTTTTAACTTCATTCTAAATTAACTATTTTTTTATTTCAAAATATACTTTATTCATAGAAATAAATCTTTGGTACCTGTACAATTGGTCAAGCTGTTCATATATATACATTGATTGTCTTAACATTACAGAGAACAGACTGAGTTAATCGAATTTACAGTTATTGTATTTACAGTTCTGTTTATTAACCATCCAGTCTCTTATTATTTAGCTGTGGCTTCAGCGGAACCCAACTACTGAGTGGACCCCCTGTTATACGATAGCAAAGGAACCTTCTTTAACCCCCAGTTTATGGGGTTACCATTGTCCATTTGACTGTCCTGTCTCTGGGGTAGCTGTCTGCAAACCCATGGTGAGCACGAACTGCTGGACCCTCGCTGGGTTGAGGTAGCTGTCCACTCCTCACTGGGGTCATTTACAACATCGACTAATGAAATTCCTTCTCAAATTACTTTGAAATTCAAGCATTGCATTGCACTACGAGTGGAAAGAAAGATATTCCACATTTCTGTCAGTCAACCTGGAATTTAGATGATTAATTTCAGGGTTAGATTGCTTAACTTAGCCATTTTTACAGGCGTTTAACAATACACATATACTTCCTGTCTAGCAAAGCAAAGGAACCATCCTGTGCTGTCCCACTAACCCAGTTACAGAACACTAACTGCCAGTATTATGAAGAAGTCACATCCAGTAATAAATGACAGATTAGAATAACTATCTGAATTATGTTAGAATTTAAAAGTAAGTATTGAATAATCAGTACCTAATAAAGCTGTACTTATATTGAGGTCTATGCATTTATCGTCTATGTTTTGAAGAGCATTGTTAGAAAAGATTGTGGGAAGGTGCATACGCCTCCAGAGTCTTAGGAATTGTAGAATGCCTAGAATCTGAAAGTAGGCCATTCAACCCATGCCAATCCTGTGAAGAGCAGCCCACCCAGACCTACCCAATCCCTGTAACCCTGCATTTCCCAGAGCGCAACCTGCACATCTTTGGACTGTGGGAGGAAACCAAGGCACCAACAGGGAGAATGTCTATATACCACACGGACAGTTAGCCCAAGGGTGGAATCAAAACCAGGTCCCTGCAGCTTGGAAGTAGCAATGCTCATCACTGAGCCATCATGCTTTATTGTTTAGTACTGCCCTTTGATCTTGAATTGTCAACATTCTAAGGAATAAAGCAAAGCTAAAGATGAGGTGAACACTCAAAATACTTCATAGTCTTCAGGTTTAAGGCAATGTGTGTACTTAGACAGATCCAATCATATTAACAGTTACCAGATTTTTAGCAAATTAGATTTCAACAACAACTTTTAATTAAGGAGGTTAACCTCAGTTTTGAATATAATAAGAAGGCTTCCGGAAGTACTAATTTATCCAATAGACAGTCAGAGCATATTTCTGCCTCAGATTTAGATCATTCAAAGCTAACCTAGTTTTTGAGGTGATTCTCAGGGTAAAAACCTTCATGTGGAAACCGGGTTTCCATCAGCATAAAAACTCAAGGCGTTTCAAGGAAGCAAAGATTTTCTGACCAGTAGCTAGTTTCTGCACTTGCAGTTTAAAGTCTTGTATTTCTGATAACTGTAATATTTCGTACCTTTTGTTTGTCATGTAATTAGTCCTTAATTGGTAATCGTGTATGTTGTTTTGGAAGTAGGTTTGCTCACTGAGCTCGAAGGTTCATTTCTAGACGTTTCATCACCCTACTCGGTAACGTCTTCAGTGGGCCTCCAGGCGAAGCACTGCTGCTGATTCCTGCTTTCTATTTATATGTTTGGGTTTCTTTGGGTTGGTGATGTAATTTTCTGTTCTTTTTCTCAAGGGGTGGTAGGTGGGATCTAACTCAATGTGTTTGTTGATAAAGTTCTGGTTAGAATGCCATACTTCGAGGAATTTCCGTGCGTGTCTCTGTTTGGTTTGTCCTAAGATGGATGTGTTGGCCCAGTCGAAGTGGTGTCCTTCCTTATCTGTATGTAAGGATACTAGTGAGAGAGGGTCATGTCGTTTTGCGGCTAGTTGATGTTCATGTATCCTGGTGGCTAGCTTTGTGCCTGTTTGTCCCAATGTAGTGTTTGTTGCAGTCCTTGCACGGTATTTTTTTTTGTTTGACAGCACTTAATAAAATTCAGGATCATTAATTAATAGAGAGTCCCAGTCTTACCTGATTATATCTCTCAAATTTGAAGCATCTAGGTTAATTTGAGACTTTTAATTGGTCTGAATTATCCAAACATACTTTCCAAACTCATGTTTGAATTGTCAGTACTTAGGAAATTTAATATATTAACAAACAGAAAATGTGAAAAGCACTTTAATTTATGATCTTAAAATGACAAATTAGCTGGTAGCATCTCTTCAAACCCTTTAACTAATGGGAATGTATTTTATAAGGCATAAAGAATCATAGGTTTAAAGGGCTCGTGTAGCATAGAAAGCAATGTCTCTGCCTCTGAACTAGGAAGTCCTGGTTCAAGTCCCACCTGTTCTGGAGTTGTGTAAAACATCACTGAACAAGTAGATTAGAAAATACCAAGAGCACCCTAGGCTTTATCAGTACAAGTGAACCTGTATAAAACATTAGTTCAGCCTCAATTGAAGTACTGTGTCCAGTCCTGCACACCATTCACTTTAAGAAGGATGTGAAAGCATTAGGAAAGGTGTAGAATGTTTCCAGGATGAGGAATTTCAGTTACGTGAAAACATTGGAGAAGCTATGACTCTTCTAATTGGGGTGAGAGGAAACTTGAAATAAGTATTCCAAATTGCCAGTGGTTTGGACAGAGTAGATATGGAGAAACTATTCCCACTGATGAAAGGATCAAGAACCAGAGGTTGCAGATTTAAGGTAACTGGCAAAAACATAATCCTTATTTCCTGCAGCAAGTGATTCGAACCTGGAATACCCTGCCCGAGTGTGTAGCAGAGGTACAGCGAATTGAGGCTTTAAAAAGGAAATTGAGACATTATCTGAAAATGAAAAACAATACAGGGCTAAGGAGTAAAGACAAGGAAATGGCAGTAGGTGATTTGCTCCCTCAGGAGGTGTTTGCACATAGTTCGTGGGCCAGATCCTATTCTGGTCACCAGTTGTAATGTTGGTGCTTCCTTTGGAATGAGGAGTTATAAACCAGGTAGGCAAATGGTAAATCTGAACAAGAACACTTCATTGTTGATGCTCACACCTCCAAAGCTGGCTTGCGTCTGGACCCACGCTTCAGAGCATTGGTTTAAAGTATGGCACCTCAATAGAAAAGAGTTACAGAACAGGTCTGAAATAAAGAAGGGATTGGGAAAATGTTAAGAGTCTATAAGAAAGGATGAGTGAGTAGATAATTTAGAAATAACATAAGCAAGCAAAGTCAGCACGGTTGCATGAAGAGGATATAACCATAGAGTTATTTGATGAGATAACAAGCAGGATATTTATAAGGGAACCACTAGATGTAATAAATTTAGATTTTCAAATGCGTTCAATAAGGTATTGCACATTAGGTCACCTCCCTCCTCAAATGATAGAGTCCATGCTGTTGGGGGTAGTATATCAGCATGTTTGGCAGACTGGCTAACGAATAGAAGACACAGATTTAAGATAAAGATGGCATTTTTAAAGTGTCAACCGGATCTAGTGAAATGCCACAGGAATCAGTGCGAGGGCTGTAACTATTTACAATATATAATGATGATTTGGATGAGGGAAGCTAATGTACTGTCACCAAGTATGTGAATAACAAAAAAACAGGTGGGAAGCCAAGCAATGAGGATAACACAGAGTCTGCAGAGGAAAGTACGCAGGTTAAATGAGTATTCAAAAAACTTGGCAGATGGAAGATAATGAGGGAAGATGTGAGGCAAGCACTTTAGCAGGATGAATATAACAGCAGAATATTGTTTCAATGGAGAAAGACTTCAGAAAACTGCATTTGAGGGTCCTCTCACATGAATCACAACCATCTAGCATCCAGGTCTGTGTGCAAACAGACTGTTGGCATTCATTTCAGAAAACATTATAAAAATTGGGATGTTTTGCCTAATCTACACAAGGCACTAGTCAGACCACAGCTGGGATACAGTAAATAGTTTCAGTGCCTATATCCAAGCAAAGATATATTGGCATTGGAGACAATTCAGTGAACTTTCACTAAAATGATTCGGGTATGGAGAGATTACTTTTATGGGGAGGGGTTGAGTGGGTTGGGTTTCTATTTACGGGAGTTTAAAAGAATGAGAGGTGACCTTATTGACAATATAAGATTCTTCAGGGGCTTGACAAAGTAAATGCTGAGAGGTTTTTACCTTGTGGGAGAGTCTTGGAGCAGAGGGCGTCATGTCAGAGTAAGGCATTGCCGATTTAAAACAAAGAGAAGGAAGATTTTCTTCCTCTCCCAGATTTTAGCGAATCTGTGGACCTCTTTACTACAGAAGGCTGTCAAGGTTGAGTCATTAAGTATATTCAAGGCTGAGGGAGACAATTTTAATCAGGAAGAGAATCAAATGTAATGCAGATAAAGCAGGAAAATGGATTTGAGGATTATCAGATCAGCAACAATCTAATTGAATGCTGAAGCAGTCTCCTTAGGTTGGATAGCCTGTTTCTGCACCTGCATCATAGTTGGAAGATGATGTAAGGCTGGAGGAAGATGCAGAAATAGGAAAATTGAGATAATCATGAAATCTAAATATGTGGGCAAAATGTATCAAACTATACAAGGCACTAAGTAGGCCAGTCCATGGAATCTAAATATGTGGGCAAAATGTTCTAAACTATACAAGGCACTAAGCAGGCCAGACATGAACAAGAAAGACAACGTAAGTCATTGAGGGCAGACATATTAGGCAGAATCTTTCTAGGCCCTGAACAATGGCAGAATATTTGAGAAAATTGGGTCAGATGTTGAGAAAGGCCCTTCTCAGTGTTAAGACAAATAAGGAGAAAGTGAGGCATGCAGACGGTGTAGATCGAAAAGTGTGGTGCTGGAAAAACACAGCAGACCAGGCAGCATCCGAGGAGCAGTAGAGTTAACATTTCGGGCATAAGGTCTTCATCAGGAATTTTTTTGGGGGGAGGGGCCACTGACAGATAAATAGGAAGGTGAGGGTGGAGGTAGCTGGGAGGGCTACAGGTTGGTGGTGGAAATGGCAGAGGATAATTTGCTGTATCCTGACATTAGTGGGGTGGAAGGTGAGGACCGGGGTGTCGGGGGGGGGGGGGTTCTAGGAGAAAGTGAGGACTGCAGATTCTGGAGACCAGAATTGAAAAGTGTGGTGCTGGAAAAGCGCAGCAGGTCAGGCAGCATCTGAGAAGCAGGAGAATTGACGTTTCAGGCATAAGCCCTTCTTCAGGAATGAGGCTGGTGTGCCAAGCGGGCTGAGATAAGAGGTGGGGGGGGGTGGAATTGGGGACGGGCGCTAGGAATACGATAGGTGGAAGGAGGTGAGGGTGAGGGTGATAGGCCGGAGAGGGGGTGGGGACGAAGAGATCGGGAAGAAGATTGCGGGTCAAGAAGGTGGTGCTGAATCCGGGGGTTGGGACTGAGATAAGGTGGGGGGAGGGGAAATGAGGAAGCTGGAGAAATCTACATTCATCCCGTGTGGTTGGAGGGTTCCTAGGCGGAAGATGAGGTATTCTTCCTTCAGGCATCGTATGGCCAGGATCTGACAATGGAGGAGGCCAAGGACTTGCATGTCCTTGGCGGAGTGGGAGGGGGAGTTAAAGTGTTCAGCCATGGAGCAGTTGGGTTGGTTGGTGCGGGTGTCCCAGAGGTGTTCCCTGAAACATTCCGCAAGTAGGCGGCCTGTCTCCCCAAGATAGAGGAGACCACATCGGGTGCAGCGGATACAGTAAATGATGTGTATGGAGGTGCAGGTGAATTTGCAATGGATATGGAAGGATCCATTGGGGCCTTGGAGGGAGGAGATGGGGGAGGTGTGGGCGCAAGTTTTGCACTTCTTGTGGTTGCAGGGGAAGGTGCCGGGAGTGGAGATTGGGTTGGTGGGGCGTGTGGGCCTGATGAGGGAGTCGCGGAGGGAGTGGTCTCTCTCCAGAACTCTTCGTCAGATGGGTCCCAGCTATGCCTGCCTCTTCGTCGGACATGTGGAACAGTCCATCTTCTGCAGCTACACTGGCACCATTCCCCACCTTTTCCTCCACTACATCGATGATTGTATTGGCGCTACCTCATGCTCCCACGAGGAAGTTGAACAGCTCATCCACTTTACTAACACCTTCCACCCCGACCTCAAATTTACCTGGACCGTCTCAGACTTCTCCCTCCCCTTCCTAGACCTCTCCATTTCTACCACGGGCGACTGACTCAACACAGACATTTACTACAAACCAACCGACTCTCACAGCTACCTAGATTACACCTCCTCCCACCCTGCCCCCTGCAAAAACACCATCACATATTCCCAATTCCTTCACCTCCACCACATCTGCTCCCAGGAGGACAATTCCAATACTGAACAGCCCAAATGGCCTCCTTCTTCAAAGACTGCAATTTCCCCTCCGAAGTGGTCGACGATGCTCTCCACCACATCTCCTTCACTTCCTGCACCTCCGCCCTTGAACCCCGCCCCTCCAATCGCCACCAGGACAGAACCCCACTGGTCCTCACCTACCACCCCACCAATCTCTGGGTACATCGTATCATCCTCTGTCATTTCTGCCACCTCCAGACAGATCCCACCACCAGGGATATATTTCCCTCCCCACCCCATCAGCGTTCCAGAGAGACCACTCCCTTCGCGACTTCCTCGTCAGGTCCACACCCCCCACCAACCCAACCTCCACTCCTGGCATCTTCCCCTGCAACTGCAAGAAATGCAAAACTCACGCCCACACCTCCCCCCTCACGTCTCTCCAAGGCCCCAATGGATCCTTCCATATCCATTGCAAATTCACCTGCACCTCCACACACATCATTTACTGTATCCGCTGCACCCGATGTGGTCTCCTCTACATTGGGGAGACAGGCCACCTACTTGCGGAACATTTCAGGGAACACCCTCTGGGACACCGGCACCAACCAACCCAACCACCCCATGGCTGAACACTTTAACTCCCCCTCCCATTCCG
Source organism: Hemiscyllium ocellatum (assembly GCF_020745735.1). Lineage (NCBI taxonomy): Eukaryota > Metazoa > Chordata > Chondrichthyes > Orectolobiformes > Hemiscylliidae > Hemiscyllium > Hemiscyllium ocellatum. The sequence goes on from NC_083436.1 coordinate 15,068,017, forward strand.
CCAAGGACATGCAGGTCCTTGGCCTCCTCCATTGCCAGACCCTGGCCACACGACGCCTGGAGGAAGAGCTCCTCATCTTCCACCTAGGAACCCTCCAACCACACGGGATGAATGTAGATTTCTCCAGCTTCCTCATTTCCTCTCCCCCAACTTTATCTCAGTCCCAACCCCCAGATTCAGCACCGCCCTCTTGACTCGCAATCTTCTTCCCGACCTCTTCACCCCCACCCCCTCTCCAGCCTATCACCCTTACCCTCACCTCCTTCCACCTATTGTATTTCCAGCACCCCTCCCCCAATGCCACCCCCCCCCCCCCCCCACCTTTTATCTCAGCCCGCTTGGCACACCAGCCTCATTCCTGAAGAAGGGCTTATGCCCAAAACATATATTCTCCAACTCCTCGGATGCTGCCTGGCCTGCTGCACTTTTCCGCACCACACTTTTCAACCAGGGGGGTTCTATCCTTGTTGTGGTTGGAGGGGTGGGGTTCAAGGGCAGAGGTGCATCAATGTAACAGAGGACTGTAGCCATGGGCACCTACATGGGCCCCAGCTATGCCTGCCACTTCAATGGATACGTGGAACAGTCATCTTCCGCAGTTATACTGTCACCAACCCCCACTTTTCCTCTGCTATGTTGATGACTGTATCAGTGCCACTTTGTGTTTCCATGAGGAAGCTGGACAGTTCATCAACTTCACTAACACTTTCCACCCTAATCTTAAGTTCACCTCGACCATCTTAGACACCTCACTCCCTTCCTGAACCTCTCCAGTGACCGACTCAACATGGACATCTATTTCAAACCCACTGACTGCCACAGATATCTGGGCTACACCTCCTCCTACATCCTTCTGTAAAAATGTTACTCCTTACTCCCGATTCCCTCATCTCCACTATATCTGCTCCCAGCAGGAGCAATTCCACTCCAGGACATCTCAGATGGCCTCCAATTTCAAAGACCACAACTTCCCCTAATACATAATCAACAATGCCTTCCAGTGTATCTCCTCCACTTCCCACACCTCCGCCCTTGAACCCCATCCCTCCAACTGCAACAAGGGTAGAACCCCCGGTCCTCACCTTCCATCCCACTAACCTCCGGATACTGCACATTATCCTCCACCATTTCTGTCACCTATAATCAGACCCCACCACCAGAGATATATTTCCCTCCCCATCCCTATCTACATACCGCAGAGACCATTCCCTTTGTGACTGTCTCATTAGGTCCATGCCCCCCACCAACCAACCTTCCACAGCTGACACCTTCCCTTGCTGCCCACACCTCCCCCCTCACCTCTGTCCAAGGGCCCAAAGGATCTTTTCACATCCAGCAGAGACTTTCCTGCACATCCAAACGCCTCATCTACTGTGTCTGTTGCTTTCGATGTGGTCTCCTCTACGTTGGAGAGACAGGATGCCAACTCACGGAATGTTTCAGGGAACATTTCTGGGACACATGCACCAAACAACCCCGCCATCATGTGGCCAACCCCTTCAACTCCATCTCCCACTCCACCAAGGACATGCAAGTCCTGGACCTCTTGCACTGCCAGATCCAAGTTACCTGACATTTGGAGGACGAATGCCTCGTCTTCCACCTTGGGACACTTCAACCACACAGCAGCAACACTGATTTCATGAGTTTCCAAATCTCCCCACCCCCCACCTCATCCCTGATCCAACTTTCCAACTCTGCACCTCTCCTACTTGTCCATCTGCCTTCCTACCTACCCACTCCACCCTTTCCACCGACCTATCACAATCACCCCCACTTGCATTCATCAATCGTCTTCGCACCTACCTCACCCCAACCTCCATACTCCTATTTATCTCTCAGCCCCCTTCACACCACAACAACCCCCTACATTCCTGATGAAGGGCTTATGCCTGCAACATCGATTCTCCTGCCCCTCATTTGCTGCTTGATCTGCTGTGCTTTTCCAATGCCACACTTTTCGACTAAGACAAATAAGTCATATTTTTCAGCCAACTCCTGACCTCAAGATGGTATTCTCACTCGTGAACAGAGAGAAGATGATTATCGCAGATTATCATCCTCATTATCATTCTCATTGGAGTGGCACAGTGACTCTGTGGTTAGCACTGCTGCCTCACAGCACCAAGGACCTGGGTTCAATTCCACTCTCAAGTGACTGTCTGTATGGAGGTTGTATGCTCTCCTTGCATCTGTGTGCTCCAGTTTCCTCCCTCTGTCCAAGAATATGCAGGTTATGTAGATTAGCCATGTGAATTACCATGATGCAGTGGGTCTGGCTGGGATGATCTTTGAAGGGTTAGTGTGGACTTGATGGGCCAAAGGGCTTTCTTCTGCAATGTAGGGATTCTACAATTCATTACTGCTTAACCTTGCCTCATTCTCCCATTTTCCCAATCACTGGATGGAAACTAGGTGCCAAGATTGCCAAAATTCCCAGTACAGTCAGTAAAAGGGTTGGTCCAATATCTGTTCTTAGGCTTGGGTATAGTCAGTCAGCTGATTTATTACTGTCACAGGTTTTGAGGTACAGGGAAAGGTGTTTTCTTTACAGGCAGATGTTACTACACAGGTAAATCAGGGTAAATGGATCACGTGTAGACAGGATCCCCTCCTCAGAGGAGGTGAGGAGTAAGTAGTCAGGCACGCCACCACCTGCCTTGGCTCTCTGCCCTATTGTGGTCTGTTTTCTCCTGGAGTAGGTCGAAGGGAGGAATGGAGGGAAAAACAAGTAATTGGTTCAGCCAGTTAGTCAGCAGCTGAAAGCTTTTAAACAGAGGTCAGTCAGCTTGTGGTAGCTGTAACATCTTAGTAGCTGTACTACAGGGTGATGAGAAAGCCAGGCCCAGGGATAAAAACACAGAGAAGCCTGTGGGGGTGACAGATATTCATATTTGGGCAGAAGGTAGTAGGTTTGAGTAGGGGTTCAGCCACAGAGCAAAGAGATAATGGGCCATTAGTGGTGAGTTATAACCCTTAGAGAAAAGGGTACTAAACTTAATGGAAAAGTAAAGCTGATGCACCAACTAGTATTCCTGAAGAAGGGCTTATGCCCGAAACGTTGAATCTCCTGTTCCTTGGATGCTGCCTGACCTGCTGCGCTGTTCCAGCAACACATTTTCAGCACCTACTAGTAAAACAAGGATTGCTGCAGTCATAAAGGATGCCTTGGGACACAGGTGCAACATTTAAAACAGGGCCATACTTCAATATATACTGAAGACAAGAATGGTGAAATCAAATCTAAACATTGTAAAATAACATTGGAAGATTGTGACTTTGCAAACACTTCAGATGCAAGAACAATCAGTAAATGCAATTTTAAAGCATTATTGGAATAACTTCATACACAATTAATAGAGAATGTTTTTTTTTAAAAAAGCTGTGAAGACACTAGTGATCTTCACAGTAATTTAAAATAAAATTGTATTCCTGAAAGCAAGAGCAGCTTATAAAACATCAGTATTAAAATGATACGGAAATTACATATTGCTAAAATACCCATTATAACTAAGAACACACTGATATTTGGATGTCTACACTGTCTTGAAGTATTTGAGATCAAGCACTCTACCCTAACAAAAGTCACAAGTGGTTTGTACCTGGACAACAGATCGGATTATAACAGCCATTTTAATTGTCTACTTGCGTCAAAACACAGAAGTATAGACTAACAGTTGACTACAACAATGCTGGAAATCCCAACAGGTCAGACAGCATCTGTGGAGAGAGAACAAGCTAATGTTTTGAGTCCAGATGATTCTTCATCAGAGCATTGACCAAACATTTATTGATATACTGCAGCATGACAAGGTCAATATTTCTGGTAAGATTGTGCTGGGTATTTTGAGATGCAAATATTTTTCTTGAAGATTTGAATGTTTGAGATATATGTAATAATTACATTGAGAGCTGTGATTAATTTGGAATAATTATAGAATGGCAATAATGAATACTTGCCTTACATTTAAATTTTTATTTTGCATTTTGCATTTCAAGAAATACATATAAGGGGTTAATATCAGAGATCAACAGGAAGCCAGTACTTCTACCTATACAGTTTAGCTCTGTTTTCCACTAGATGTGAGATTTCAAGATTGGCACAATAATTTTCTAAATTGTGATTATTTAACTAAGGTAGGCATTGGAGGCATAAAAGCACCAAAGGCACTGTTAAATATAGCTTATAATTCATGTTGACAAATAGTTGTTTGATCTAATGTAATTATGAAAAATACGGCAATCTGTTTCTTACATTTCAGAATAATTCAGAGGAGAGAACCAGAAAATAAGCCGTATGTCAGTAATGGAGATTTGGTTATTTCCATTACTGGGCAGCTGGCTTATGATGTAGACTAACACCAAAAGTATGGGTTCAATTCCCACACCAGTTGAAGGACTCTCCTTCACAACCTCATTCTGCCCAGCAGAGGTGTGGTGACCCTCAGGTTAAATCACCACCAGTTGTCTCTCTCTAGCAAGAGAACAGCCCTATGATCTGATAAGACTACAGTGACTTCACCTATCCTGAGTTATTAGTTTGGTTGCTGGAACCTTCTTCAAAAAGTGGATTACTATTTGTATTTTAAGAGTCAGTTTGCAGCCAATTTCAGTTTTGTAAGCTGCAGTCAAAGAACTATTTCAGAATTTTTTTTTCAAAGCATGTAAATAGTTGTCAATGGGGACTGTGCTCCAATTTCTGTTTGTAGGTCTGGGTTTCTGGAAATCTGGAAAGCTCAGTCCTGGGCAACCTGCAGATAAACAGCTTCTATAGCATACAACATTGTGGTCTAGTTTTAAGATAGAAAGGCCAGTATTCCATTAGCCTTTTTGTATGCCTGCTCTTAACATTATATTGATTTGCATGCTTGGACCACCAAATCTCTTTGGGCTACTGCCTTTCTAGCATTTTTTATGGATAAGAAGTATCCTTTCTGTTCTAGATGCAAGTGGAAGACCTTGCATTTGATTATATTGCAAACTATATGCAAAAGTTCAGCCCAGTCACTTAATCTGTTCATATATCTTTGTAGCTTCCTGCTTCCATCTGCATGTTTACGATGTCACCTATCTTATTGGCATCAATATATATTTAGATCTATGGCTTTCTCTCCCAATATATCAGATCACAGAATCCCTACAGTGTGGAAGCAGGCTATTTGGCCCATCAAGTCCACACTGGCTCTCTGAAGAGCAGCTTCCTGCACCCCCCACCTCCCCACCCCCATCCTATCCCTGTAATTCCCACGGCTGACCCACCTAACCTGCACATCTTTGGACTATGGGAGGAAACCGGAGAACCAAGGGAAACCCACGCAGACACGGGGAGAATATGGAAACTCCCACAGTCACCTGAGGGTTGAATCGAACCCAGGTCCCTGGTGCTGTGAGGCAGTGGTGCTGGCCACTGACCCCCCACGCCATCTTGATATTGATAAAAGCAGTGAATAATTGAGGCCACAACTGGACACCAACAGTTACATTCCGCTAATTAGAATATTTTCCTATTAACCTGTCTGTCTCCTGATGATCAGTTAATTATCCAGGACAAGAATTTACCTACAACTCTATGAGATTGAAATTCAAACAGTCTTTTGTGCGAGCGTTTATACGTGCCTTCAAGAAGTTCAAATAGAAAAAAATCAATTAACATTTTCAATTAACTATTTTAGTTCCCACTTCACAAAATTCAATAAAGTTTGATAGGAATACCTACCCTTTACAAATAGCTCTCCTAGAACTGCTGAAATTTTTCAGTGTTCAGTCATTCTTAAATATTGGCTTTAGAATTGACCAGTGTTATTAGCTGTCTATAATTTCAAAGTTAAATGACAAAGTGGCATGACAAACTTCCAATCTAATGAAATGGTTCCTAATTCGAGAAAATGATGTATATACTATAGCTAAGGTACCTGTAATGTTTTCAGCTACTTTTAAAACTCTGGGATGCAAACCATCCCATCCTTGAGATATAATAATCTATAATTATATTATTTTCTTCATTGTTGTTAATTTTTTTTAAATTTTGATGCATCTTCTCCTTAATTCAACATCAATTTCCCTGAGATTTCCTGTCAGAAAGACACCCTTCCACAGCTACTCTCTGTCTTTCATGGCCAAGCCAATTCTATATCCATCTCAGGCCAGCTCATCACAGATCCCATGTGACTTCATTTTCTGTATCAGCCAGCCATGATGGACTTTGTCAGAGGCCTTGCTAAAGTACATGTAGACAACATCTGCTCTGCCCTCATCAATCAACTCTGTCACTTCCTCCCCTCATAAAGCCATGATGCCTTTACTAATAAGTCCATATTTCTCCAAATGTGAATAAATCCTGACCCTAAGAATCTTCACCAATAATTTCCCTATCATTGAAATAAGGCTCAGCATCATATAATTTCCAGGATTATCCCTGTCGCCCTTCTTAAACAAAGGAACAACATTGACTATCCTCTGATCCTCTTGGAACTCACCTATGACTAAAGAAGATACAAGGATTTCCTACAAAACCCCAGCAATTTCCTCCCTTAACTTCCTCAATATTCTTGGATTGATCCCATCAGATTCTGGGGACTTATCCACCTTAATGCTTTTCAAAATACCCAACACCTCTTTTTTTTATGTCGACATGTCTTAGAGTATCATCATACCCCTATCCAGTCTCTCCATCCACTGTGTTATTTTACTTTGGAAACACTAATGAAAGTATTCATTAAGGATCTCACTTCCTCTGGCTCCTCGCATAATTTCCCTCTTTTGTCCTTGACTGGAGCTACCCTTTTCCTAGCTACACTTTTACTCCTTATATCTGTATAATATACCTTGGGATTTTCCTTAATCCTGTTTGCTAAGGACATTTCCTGGCTCCTTTTAACCATCCTAACTCATCGTTTAATTATTTCCTGTTTTCTTTTCAATATTTCTCAAGGGGTCTGTCTCTCTTCAGTTTCCTAAACATTATGTATGCTTCCTTTTTCCTTCTAAGCCCTCAATTTTCCTCACCATTCAAGGTCCTGAATCTTATCATTCTGATCCTACACTTTCACAGAAACATGCTGGTCCTGAACTCTAATCAACTGGTCTTTCAAACATCCACATGACAGATGTGGATTGATTCTCAAACAGCCACCCCCAAACTCTATACCCCATTCTTGCCTAATATTAGTTAGTTAGCTATAGTTAGTCTTGCCCCAGTGTAATAATTTTACCTAAGGACTACTCTTATCTTTATCCATAAGTAACTTTAAATTTACAGAATTATGGTCACTGCTCTCGCCATGCTGCCCCACTAAACCTTCAACCAATTGGCCAGGCTCACTCCCCAATGCCAGTCTAATATGACAAAAATGACACAGTGCCAAAATATCATAGAATCCTTACAGTGTGCAAGTAGGTCATTTGGCCCATCAAATCCACACCGACCATCTGAAGAGAATCCCATCCAGACCTACTCCCTACCGTATCCCTGTAACCCCATTTCCCATGGCTAATCCACTTAACCTGCACAACTTTGGACTATGGGAGGAAACTGGAGAACCTGGAGAAAACCCACGCAGACATGGGAAGAATGTGCAAACTCTACACAAGGGTGGAATTGATCCCAGGTCCCTGGTGCTGTGAAGTAGCAGGGTAAGATTCAGCTCAAAGTAATTATTCAGTAGAATTCTAGTTCTTTCTTTTCATTGACATTATCACCATTATCATTTTCCAAGGTTCCACATTGCTCAGAACCCCTGAATCCTAATTGTACAAGTGTTCTGTGTTGATTTTAGTATCCCTTCCTTGCAAGCTATTTTCCACACTTTTCTATATAACTCTTACCATCTATTTTGTATCCTTTGCACCTTCTGGATTCACCAGAATCTGTACAATTTTTTGACTTGTTGCATTGTCTCAAATCTCTTTAGCCATCCATGTTAGTTTTTTGATGCAATAGAGATCTTGTTCCTTATGTTATAAACCGATCTTTTATGGTATTTTAAACTGACCTTTTGTTGGTTTACTGATCCTACTCCTAAAAAATAGTGATAGGATGTCCCTGGTCCTCAGCCTTCATAGCATTAGCCTCCACATTCAAGTGGCCAACTATTGCCATTTCTACCACTTCCAGCTTTTCGCCATCTCCAAAAATATGTTGGCCTTTCCTTTCAGTATTCTCTCTACAACATCCTGGTCCACTCGTCCATTATTCCCATACCTGCTCCCCTTTCCATAACCCTTCCTGTGTTGGTGCTGGAGTTACAAAACCTGCCATTTCACTTTCTCCCTTCCCATGCAGGACCCCAAACACTCCTAAATAAAAACCGGAAAGAACTGCGGTTGCTGTATAATCAGGAACAAAAACAGAAGTTGCTGGAAAAGTTCAGCAGGTCTGACAGCATCTATGAAGAAAAATTGAAGTTAACCTTCTGGGTCCGATGACCTTTTCTCAGAACTGATGGTAGCTGGAAAATGTCGGCTTGTATTCAGAAGATAGGATGGGGGAGAAGGTAAGGAATAAATGGTAGGTGGGGATAGAGCCCAAAGAAAGAGAAGAATGGGTGGACAGACAAAGGAGTTTGTAGCGATCTGGCTAGATTAGATTCTCTACAGTGTGGAAACAGGCTCTTCGGCCCAACCAGTCCACACCAACCCTCTGAAGAGTAACCCACTGAAACTCATTTCCCTCTGGCTAATTGACCTAACACTATGGGCAATTTAGCATGGCCAATTCACCTGACCTGCACATCTTTGGATTCTGGGAGGAAACCGGAGCACCCAGATGAAACCCACGCAGACAAAGGGAGAGTGTGCAAACTTCATACAGACAGTCACCCAAGGTTGGAATTGAACCTGGGTCCCTGGTGCTGTTACACAGCAGTGCTAACCACTGAGTCAATGTGCTGCTCCTTGTGAAACTTGAAAGGATTCAGAAAAGATTTACAATTGTTGTCAGGGTTGGAGGGTTTGAGCTATAGGGAGAAGCTGAACAGGCTGGAGCTGTTTTCCCTGGAGCATCAGAAGCTGAGTGGTGACCTTACAGAGGTTTATAAAATCACGAGGGTGGGGGGAGTCAAGAACTAGAGGATGAGAGGGGAAAGATTTAAAAGGGACCAACTTTTTCACGCAGAGGGTGATGCATGTATGGAATGAGCTGCCAGAGGAAGTGGTGGAGACTGGTCCAATTACAATATTTAAAAGGCATCTGGATGGGTATATGAATAGAAAGGGTTCAGGTGGATATGGCCAAGTGCTAGCAAATGGGAGTCAATTAACTTAGGATATCTGGTCGGTGTGGACAAGTTGGACTGAAGGGTCCATTTCCATGCTGTCTAGCTCTATAACTCTATAACTCCCTCTCTATGGCAAGAAGAAAGTAATACTGAATGGGATGGGCTTAGGCTAGCTGGTTGGTGGCACAGTGACTCAGCGGTTAGCACTGCTGCCTCACAGCACCAGGGACCTGGGTTCGATTCCAGCCTTGGGTGACTGCCTGGATGGAGTTTACACATTATCCCCGTGTCTGCGTAGATTTCCTCCCAAACTCGAAACATGTGCAGGCTAGGTGGATTGTCCATGCTAAGTTGCCTGTAGTGTCCAGGAATGTGTAGGCTAGGTTGGTTAGCCATAGGAAATGCAGTGTTACAGGGATAAGGAAGGGGAAGTGGGTCTGGGTGGGATGCTCTTCAGAGGGTCCATGTGGAGTTGATGGGCAGAATGACCTGCTTTCACACTGTAGGGGTTCTATGATTAAACAGCAGAAAAATAGTGAAACAGATGGTTGACCCAGTATCCTTTTTTTAATGTACATTATAATAGATGCTGTAAAACACCTCCCAATACCAGAAGAGGGCGGCTCCACTGACCTGGAACACTAGGTGTAATATTATTCACCAAGCGTCGCCCATATTAATGGGAACATGTTGCTGCACAACACAACATAACTTGTCCCTGGTCAAGGATTGAAGGCACTGCTCTGTAACCATATTGGTAGCTGTTTGCACTCACTTGGACCTGAAGGAGCAGGGCGCTCCGACTACTGGAGTGTCTTTGCAGACCGTGTGTGCTCAGTACATCACCCATATGGAGTAAAAGCCACATGGCAGTGACGGAGGTGGAGCTGAGCTGACTATTCAGTGGGTCCACACCCAGGACAAGTTCAGTTCCCGGAGATGGTGGCGGCTGCTTACACCCAGCTCAGTCCCGGCTCCAGGCACCGTGGAGCACCCGGGAGAGGCGGGCAAGTCCAACCTGCTGGTGAGGCTCATCTCCCAGGACAGGGACACTGGCAACACACCGTCCCTGCTCTGCTAACCGGGTGAGTGGCGCGCTGCACACATCTCTTCACTTTCTTCTCTCTCTCGTTTATACCTCCCTGTTTCCCAAGCCCTGTGAGTGTCATTTATCTCTTTATTCTCTCTCTCTCTCTCAGCAGAACCACACACAGTACTTTAAACACTTCTGTGTGTGTAGTTCATATATTGAGCATAAAGGCGTTCGGCTGCTTGTGTGAGACAGCACAAGTTGATTGAGAAACTTTCTTTATAAAGCAAGTGGAATCGATTAATGAAAATGAAGTTTTAGGAAATCCGACTGGAATTAAAACTTATTTCCCCGCTATCTTCCGTTATTGATTTCAATAATTGATGTTAGAATTAATTGCAGAAGTAACTGCAATTGCTTCCTGTTCCTATTTCCCTGTAGGAGTCTGTCCGAACTGCAGACGCTGGCAGAGATGGGAGAGCTCGAACATCAGTGTCAGTACGATGAGAACGGACACACTCTGGTGCACTGGGCAGCGCTCACCGCTTCCGTCTCACTTCTCAGGTATTTGGTAGATTTGAGACTCCCTGTGAATCTGCCCAGCCGCTCTGAACCGGCGCAGCGACCTATTCACTGGGCAGCGGTCAAAGGACACATCCCTGTTACAGAAATCCTCCTGCAAGCTGGCGTCTCAATTGACGAGAGGGATCAGAGAGGATGCACTCCTTTAATAATAGCTTCGCAATATGGACACATTGCCCTCTGTTGCTACCTAGTGGGGAAAGGAGCCAGTCTGCAAGCATGTGACAGCCAAGGTGACAATGCACTGCACTGGGCTGCATTTAAAGGTGAGGTGTAACAATTTTGTTTCTGCGATGTACATTTTGAAGGTTTCCTTTGTGAATTGAATTCGTCTTGTAAACTATTGTAGCCCTGATTGAGTGTTAATATGTAATGAACAATGTAAAGGTTCCCTGGAAGTAACAACAGTGCACAGCCAATGAGACAGCAGTGTCAGTAACCTCAACAGGGACCCTGGATTTGATTTTCTGGTTATTCATAGTCAATAGGAAGTAATCTATTAATGCCTGTACCACCATGACCAGTCAGCTGTGGCCAGTCATTTTCTCTAGATATTATTTTACAATATAATCTTCTGCAGCCATTTAGATATATTACTCCCTTCTTAATTTGAATTTAAAAATAAGACCCAGATTATTTTCAGTCTGGGCATATATATTTTCAGGATGGACACTCTTCTCACAGTGCTTATCTTGTAAACAATTAACATAATCTATCTTAAATCTATGCACCTATTATCACTTGAAAACATACAAAACTGGATTGGTGGCAAATAACAGCTTGATGAGTTGATTTCATAAACCAAGATAAAGCCTTCAGCTTGTAACTTCTGCTGACATTCAGAACTGGCCTTGCCGTGGTTGTAGATAGGATGTCAGATCATGAGGAAGCAAATTGACTATGCTTATACTTCCAGCTGACTGGGTAAGGAAAGATGAGCTTAGGACAGGAAAGAATATTTATAAAAAGGAGCATCAAAATAGAAAATTCGTTCCAACTTCCATTTCATCAAATTTGAATCTAATCATCTGCTCAGACAAGAGAAAACCTATTATTCATTCTAGTCATGCTATAATGCCTGCCATGCCAAAATTAAAATTAGGCCTAACCACAGAGGTATGCTCGAAAATGGCTCACATTGTTTCAAGGCGAGAAAAAGTGTGTATCTTTGGATGAAAATTGCAAATAATTGATGGAGTTTATACAGTGTGGTTTATGGACCAAAAATGTGCATTCAGACAACAGAATTAAAATAACGCAGTTGCTCTTAAGCTTCTACACATGATTTGATCTGTTTGAACTTTGTGTACTTAGAAAAATATACATTTATTACTGTTGGGTAAATTTCAATCAAGAGATTAGGATTTATTTGTTTCAGGTTTATACAAATAAGTGGGAAATTGGGTTTAAAGTGTGCACAGCAAATGTGCAAAGTACATTAACTTGTGTTCCACAGACAAAGAGTCAGCATTGAAGGGCTGGCACAAAAACAAAGCAACAATAAAATATTGACAAGTATTAGTTTCTTAAAAACAGAAAATTTTGCTGGTTTTCAAGATTTTCTGATACATCTCTCACAATCCAGAAACGTCCCGATTTGATTGTAAGCCATTTATTAATAAGTGCTGTGCCTTGCCTGCTATAACTGTGTAACCTTTATCCAAAACTTTTTCTCACACAGTTATCACTTGCACACCGCTGTAATGGACTTGGGAAGCGAATTACTTTTAGCGACTGAGTCACTCACACATTTTCTAAACAAAAAAGGTGTTGGATGTATTCTTGTTTTGCAAACAATATATGATTTACAGATGTTGAATTATGTAGCAATTTTGAATCTAATGCTGGTGTGATTCACAATATAAAGCATGCCATTAATGTTTTTATATTAGTCAATTCTAATTATTTGTCTTTCAAAGCACAGAATAGAACCAATCCACATTACTTAAGGTATTACTACAATTATTTAATTTCAGCTGAAAACCTCAATACTGTTTTGGGACTAAAAATAGAAACTATTTTTAGCTTGTTGAAAATGTTTCATCCATTTGCTATCTGTGAAGATGTTACTTTAAATTAGTTTATCCATTCTTGGGCTACAGTTACTTGCAGCTGTTCTTTTGGTGCCAAGTTAAACTGATTCATACCAATGCTTCGATTTTAATACAAGTGACTACTTTGTTATGTGGAGACCGACAGTACACAATCAACCACAGATTAGTACAAATTATGAATAATATAGCAGTCTCATGTGAAGAAGTACAAGACTGGGAGTTATGAAGATTTTTTTTTCAACTCCCTTCAAAAATTAGTGGTCCTATCTATGATTAGACTTAAGGCACATTGTTAATGCATAATAGGTGAAACTTTGTTCAAACAGATGAAGTAGCTGACCTCAAAGTTTGCAAATCTAACATGAGGTGGGCACTGAAAATTAAGCCCCTTGACTCCACAGACCATATTAAAAGTGCAAATGTCTTACTTTATCACCAAAATAATCAATTTGTTTTTCTTTATTACTGTTATTGAGACCAAAAGAGACTTTAAACAAGTTTCTTCAATGAACTAAAACAATGGTAAAGAACAAAGTGTCAGAAGCTATTATTGAAAAAGTTATAGCAATGCACTTCCAACAAGTTGAACACAATCTGATGGAGTCAACATGGTTTTGTGAAAGGGAAATCATGTTTGACCAGTCTTTGAGGAGGTGATGTGTGCTGTAGATAGAGCAGAACTAGCGGATTTACTGTACTTAGACATCCAGTTGGCATTTGATAAAATGCCACACCAAAGATTATCATGAAAGCAGAAGCTGATGTGTAGGAGGTAACATATGGTATGAATGGAAAATGAGCTGACCAACAGGAAGCAAAGAATAAGCATAAATGTGCCCTTGTCAATTTGGCAAAATGTATTGAGTGGTGTGCCACAGAGATTGATGCTGGGACTCCAACTGTTTACAATTTACAGAAGTAAATTTGATAGAGGGATGGAAGATACTTGTAAATTTATTGATGATGCAAAGATAGCTCGTAAATTAAGTCGTAGAAGCAGAAGTTTGCCATTCAGCCCATTGAGCATATTCAACCATTCACAGAGATTATGGCTGCTCTGATAATACTCAATCCCTATCTTTATAACCTTTGATTCCCTTACTGATTAAAACTCTGTTTATTTGAGCCTTGAATATGCTTAAAGACCCAGCCTCAACAGTCATTGAGAATTCCACACTTTCATTACACTCTTGACAGAATAAATTCCTCTTTTCCTCTGTCTTAAATTAGCTACTGCTTACTCAGAGAATCTGCTCTCTGGTCCCAGACTGTCCTACAAGGGGAAGCATTTTCCCTGTCAAGCCCCGAAAAAGTCTTATGTTTCAAAAAGATGGCCTCTTCTTCTAGGCTCTGGTAAGTACAAATTCAACCAACTTAACTTGTCCTCATAAGAAAATCCCTGTATAGCTAAGATCAACCTAGTGAAATTGCAGGTCTACCTCCAGTGCCAATATATCTTTCCTTAGATAAAGGGCCCAAAATTGTTCACTGTATTCCAGCTGTGGTGTTACTGATGCTTTGTATACATTTAGCAAGATCTCTCTAGTTTTATACTCCATTCCCTTTGAAGTGAAGACCAGCATTCCATGTGCTTTCCTTATTACCCAGTGAGCTTAGCTGCAAGCTTTTTTTAATTCCTGCATGACAAAGCATTATGTGTTGCAAGTTTCTGCAGTCATTATTCATTTAAATAATATTCAGCCCCTCTATTCTTCCTGACAAAGTGCATAACCTCACATTTTACCATGATATTCCATCTGCCAAATTCTTGCCCACTGATGTAACCTGTCTCTAACCCTGTATTGACTCTGTTTCATCCTCACTATATTACTTTTTACCTATTTTTGTGTCATCACAAACTTTGCAATAATACGTTCATTGTCCTCATCCAAGTCATTAATGTATATTGTAATTAATTGTAGACCTAGCTGTAATCCTTGTGGCAGTCCACTCATTACTGGTTGCCATCCAGAAGATACCCGCTTTCTTCCAAATCTTTGGACTGAATCGTACATTTTATTGGCTAAATTCAAATTGCTTTGAGATTTCTAGACACCTTTCTTGCTTTATCTCACAAGCTCAAGGCATTAATTACCTGCCCATCCCTTATGAAGTCCCCCATTTCCACTATCTGCCCCATCTTACCATGTGCCACTCTCACAACAGCTTGCAACTCATTGAATACCCTGGAATTCAGCAGCATCCCTCATGCCCTGCCAGCTGAAAATCCCATTGTGCACATGGATAAGCAGTCTGTCCACAGCTGTCCTGCACAGCTCCTGACATTTTCCACTGACATGGCAGATAGGAGGATGTGGGTATCCTGCATCCTGCTTCATGGGACAAGCTCCTGGATTTCTTGGTGGATGGGATGATGCACAGGCAGGACATCCTGCTTTCACCTCCCCCCCCCCCCCCCAAGACAGCAGGGGTGCTACCACACACCAGATCTCCATACCAGCTTGGTCTGAGGTTGCCTCCCAGGTTAAAGCAATATCAGCAGCATGAAGGAATCTCCTGCTTTGTCGGTCAAGGTTCATTGTCCTTCTCCCCTGTGCCAGCATAAGTGCCACCACCTTCTGTCCAATACATTACACTACCTCTGCTACAGTACCCATCTCTCACTATGGCACATGCTTCACCACTCTCACTATAGCCTGAAACATCTTTCTTCTAATTCATACCCACCACAATCTCCAATAACACTAACCCTGCATGTCCTCTGTGCTGCCCACTCATTTGTTTGGGACACCTCCCCAAATGCATCAAGAGTAACAGCTATGCCACCTACTTCTATCGTCTGTAGTACCCACCTTTCAATCCCATTCCATCAGGAAAACAGACTACAATATGGCAGAAAGACTCCAAACACTGGTGTGCTTTCTATCCTTTGACTCCTATGAGGAGAGGATTGTGACTATGATCCTAACGAGCAGTGCCTGGTCTGGTTTTGGATACTGGGTCTGACTTACTATGCCAGGAACTTAGATTAGATTACTTACAGTGTGGAAACAGGCCCTTCGACCCGTCAAAGCGCAACCCTCCCATACCCCTACATTTACCCCTTCACTTAACACTACAGGTAATTTAGCATGGCCATTTCACCTGACCTGCACACCTTTGGACTGTGGGAAGAAACCGGAGCACCCGGAGGAAACCTACGCAGACACGGGGAGAATGTGCAAACTCCACACAGTCAGTCGCCTGAGGCGGGAATTGAACCTGGGTCTCTGGCGCTGTGAGGCGGCAGTGCTAACCACTGTGCCACCGTGCCGCCAATCTTGTGTAAAGTCCTATGCCAAGCTTCCTGGCTTTGTGTCTCTGCTAAACAACACAGGAAGGCAGCAGTAACATGATCCTTATATCCCCAACCGAAACTGGCAAAGGACAGAAAGGCAAGGGAAGACAATGATGCAGCTAGGATCAGTGAGTGAGCATTATAACAGCAAGTGAAGAGCAGAGAAATGCAGTACGGTGCAGTCCGTGAACTGGGTGCATGTCCCGGAGTGCGCAGTGTCCTTGCTGCAGCATGACAGTGAGAGTTGCCAGGGCAGCCTGAAGTACAGCATTGAAGTGCAGAAGCATCCAGTAAGTGGATTAGAGATGTACGTGAGAGTTCTTAGAGGCTGACACACAGAATCACTGAATTGTCACAGTGCAGAGTAAGCCCAGTCAGCACATTGTGCCTGCATTGGTTCGATTATCTACAGCCAATCTCCTGCCTTTGCCCATAGCCCTGCACATTGTTTCTATCCAAATAATTGTCCGATGCCCCCTTAATGCCTCAATTGAACCAGCCATCATCACGTTTCCAGGTAACAAAAACATTCTATGACCTAACAACCCACTGTGTAAAAAAATGTTTTCTCATTTCACCTTTACTTAATTTGCACATCACTTTAAATCCATATTCTCTCATTCTTGTTTCTTTTACAAGCAGAAACAGCTTTACTTTATTTATTCTGTTCAGCTCGCTCATGATTTTGAAAACCTAAATCAGATCTTCTCTCGGCCTTCTTCATTCAGGGAGAACAGTCTCAACTGCTTCAATCTATTCTCATAGTTGAAACCATTCTAGTAAATTATTTCTGCTCCCTCTCCAATGAATTTGCATTTTTCTTACAATGTTATGCCCACAACTGTACACAATACTCCAGCTAACTCTAACAAGTATCTTGTACAAGTTCAACATCACCTCCTTGCCCTCTATTCTGTGGCCCTATTAATAAAACCAAGAACACTGAATGCTTTATTTACTGATCTCTCCACCTGTCCTGTTGCCTTTAATGATATGCACATATATACTCGAGCACTCTTTTTAGAATTTTACCCCCTATTTTGTATTGTCTTTAAGTGTTCTTCCACTCAAAGTGCATCACCTCATACTTCTCTACATTGAAACCTGTTTGCCACTTAGCCACCCACCCCACCAACATTGCAACATTCTTTTGGAATTATGCACTATTTTCCCCACAAGTTTACAATTTTTCAAAAGTCAATGCCATCTGCAAGCTTGGAAATTGTCTCCTGCATACCAAGATGCAGATCATTGTTATATATCAGGAAAAATAGGTTTCCCAGTACAAACTCCATTTTCAATCTTTCTCTGCCCAAAAAAATAAGCATTGACCATTACTCTCTGGTTTCTACATTCGGTCAGTTTTGTAGCTAAATAAAAGCAGAAAGAGCTGCAGATGCTATAAATCAGAAACAAAAACAGACATTGCTGGAAAAGCTCAGCAGGTCTGGCAGCATCTGTACAGAGAAATCAGAGTTAATGGTTCGGGTCAAGTGACCCTTCTTCAGAACTGATATGTTGCCTGCGATTGAAAAGTCTCAGTAATGAGGATAGACTGAATTACTGAGTTAATTTACATGTAGTACTGACATCAGTGTTTCCCCTCGGACCATTGCACCCCTCCCAGGCATTTGCCAGCAGCATCATACTGAATGGGTGCTGTTTGTTACCTTATGAAACTGTGATTGTTCATTTTCCCGAGGTCATAATGACTAAGTAATGTTTTGCACTCGCATCCTTACAAAGTAATCTGTTTTCTCATGTCCTTTTATGAGGTTATCTGTTTATACTCTTCATTATATGGCATTCTGCCCTTTGTGGTTTGTACCATTCATCATAAAATCTCCAGTCCTCGGTGTTTACACTATTTGAGATGGGGTCTTATCTCAACTATCTATAGCCATTCCTTAACATTAATTTTTTTTAGTTGTTCCTATAATTTCAGTACTGAAAATGTGTTGCTGGTTAAAGCACAGCAGGTCAGGCAGCATCCAAGAAACAGGAAATTCGATGTTTCGGCCAGAGCCCTTCATCATTCCTGATGAAGGGCTCTGGCCCGAAACGTTGAATTTCCTGTTCCTTGGATGCTGCCTGACCTGCTGTGCTTTAACCAGCAACACATTTTCAGCTCTGATCTCCAGCATCTGCAGACCTCACTTTTTACTCTATAATTTCAGTATACCTACATGCATGAAATGTAATGGCAATTATTTAAGAAGTCTTTGATTATGGTGTGAATTGACTTTCCCTTCTTCACTTTACTAAATAACGAGTTTTCTCTTTCCTAAGATTTCTATGAGACACTTCATTAACTTATCTCTTTGCTGTGAGCATGAAGTCCGCGATTCTGTCTGTGAAAACTGTTGCCTCAACTAACAATTCTGTTCAGCCATCAGCAACTCCAACATATGTAGTCTCTTATTGAAGCGTTTTGATTGTGAATAGGACATAAGGAAAGCATAAAAAGATGAAACAAATGAAGTATAATGTGGAAAAATGGGCAATTGTGCATTTTGACAGGAAGAGTGAAAAGAAGCATATTGTCAACACAATGAGACATTACAGAGATACAAAGGGATCTGGATGCTTGAATCACAATAAGTTAGTGTATTTTGTTTGAGTAATTGGAAGTATTTAGGAAAGTTAATAGAATGTTTTAATTTATCATAAGGGGGGCTGAATACAAAAATAAGATGTGCTGTTTTAATTATATGGGCTATTGGTGAGACTATATCTGGAACACCGTATATAGTATTGATCACCTTTTCTAAGGAAGGTCATAAATGTATTGGAGTCTAGATTAGAGTGGTGCTGGAAAAGCACAGCAGGTCAGGCAGCATCCGAGGAGCAGGAAAATCAACATTTCCAGCATCTGTAGTCTTTGTTTTTACCACATAAATGCAACGGAGGCAGTTCAGAGAAGGTTTAATAAACTAGTATCTGGAATGGGAGTTAGTGTGGGTTAGGCTTGCATCCATTGGAGTTTAAGAGTATGAGGTGACTTAATTGAAGATTGTGTAGAACCTTGACAGGGTTCGTGTAGAAAGTATGTTTCCACTTATGGGAGAATATAGATCTAGCGGTCACTGATTCCTGATGAAGGGCTTTTGCCTAAAACATCGATTCTCTGCTCCTTGGATGCTGCTTGACCTGCTGTGCTTTTCCAGCAACACGTTCTCGACTCTGATCTCCAGCATCTGCAGTTCTCATGTTTTCCTAGGGGTCGCTGTTTACCTTTCAGGGGTTACCTGTTTGAAACTGAGATTCAGTAAAAGTCTTTCTCTCAGACTCTTTGGAACTCTTCCTGAAAAGGTGACGGAAGTGAAGTTCTTAAATATTTTTAAGACTGATGCAGATAGACTCTTGTTAAACAAGATGGTAGGTTATCTGGGGTAGGATGGAACGTGGAGTTGAGATTACAAACAAATCTTATTGAACGTTGGAGCAGGCGTGAGGAGTTGAATGGCCTACTCTGCTCCAAATCATATCTTCATATATCCTCTACATAGGTACACTTCCCTAACAACTCTTTGCTTTGTTACTAGAGCCTTGTGTATAGGCATTGGGAGGTCATGTTGTGGCTGCAGAGATCATTGGTTTGGATATTTTTGGAATATTGCAGGGAATTCTGGAATTCCAATTCCTATTGGAAGGATGTTGCAAAACTTCAAAAGGGTTCAGAAAAGATTTACAAGGATGTTGCCAAGGTTGGAGGATTTGAACTATAGGGACAGGCTGAATAGGCTGGGGCTGTTTTCCCTGGAGCGTTGGATGCTGGGGGACACCTCATAGAGCTTTATAAAATCACAAGGGGCATGGATAGGATAAGTTGACAAAGTCTTTTCCCTGGGGTGGGAGAGTCCAGAACTAGAGGACATAGGTTTCGGGTGAGAGGGGAAAGATATAAAAGAGACCTTTTCATGCAGAGGGTGGTACAAGTATGGAATGAGCTACCAGAGGAAGTGGTGGAGGCTGGTATAATTGCAACATTTAAAAGGCATCTGGATGGATATATGAATAAGAAGGGTTTGGAAGGATATGGGCCAGGTGCTGGCAGATGGGACTAGATTGAGTTGGGATATCTGGTTGGCACAGATGAGTTGGACTGAAGGGTCTGTTTCCGTGCTGTACATCTCTATGTTTCTCCGACCCTATGACTAACATTTCCCTCATTTTCCTGCGGAATTAAAATGACTAGTTTTTTTATATGGGAAGGGTCTCTAGTTTGCACTAGCTGGACACATAAAATCCGTCTGTGCATTAGAGGTCTTCATATTATAGAGCCTTCCTCAGCAGAAAGGTGGTTATTATGACCAAAGAGTGAAATGAATGGCATGATAATAACTTATGCCTATTAAAGGAAGGACTTAACAAGTAATTTTCCTTCTAAAGTCTGATTACCAGAATATGAACTTGCTGACAGGTGCTAAACTAAACATCTGCAAATTTAATCATAAAGTGTTGATTATACACAATTTTTACAGAGTAGGGCTTCCAGCAGCTAGATTCACTGAAGGTGTGCTGTGTGTGGGTGGACACACAGCAGCATGTTGGAGGATGGCTCAGGAATTCAAGGGAGAGGACACACAAGTTCCTGAATATGGCACTGGTAGTCCTGCTGGTGGGGCTCCAAAGCCTATACCTGAGGATGACATCTTGCCTTCTCCTCTATCCCCCTCTATCCTGCAGGTTGTTTTTGGCCAAGCTTTCTCTTGGTAACACCTATAGTGTTCAATGCAATACAGGACCACAAAACATGCATCTTTTTCAGTCAGTTCCAGGAGAGTTTATTGAATGTCAGTGGTGTTTGAAAAAGTGTCCCAAGAAGTCTGCTAATATTGTTCAGATGTCTCTCCAGCAGGTATTGAACAAGTATCCCCTTAATCACAGAATCCCTGCTATGCAAAAAGAAGCCATTTGGCCCATCAAGTCCACACCAACCATCCAGAGATCTCCCCACCCAGACCCTCACCCCCTGTAACACCACATTTACTATAGATAGCCCACCTTAGCTGCACACTGAACAACTTAGTATGGCCATTCCACCCAACCTGCACATCTTTGGACTGTGGGACAAAACCCACGCAGACACAGAGAGAACATGTAAATTCCACACAGAGAGTCACCTGAGGCTGGAATCAAAACCAGGTCCTTGGCACTGTAAGGTAGCAGTGCTAACCACTGAACCACTATGTTGGCCTTTAAGTAATGCTTAAAATTCACTGTTGGGAGAGAATATTATGTGAAACACTAGCCACTACAATTCTCTACAGCCTCCTTAATGGGGACATATGTGCATTTCAAATGATAATCATC
This sequence comes from Hemiscyllium ocellatum, assembly GCF_020745735.1. Taxonomy (NCBI): domain Eukaryota; kingdom Metazoa; phylum Chordata; class Chondrichthyes; order Orectolobiformes; family Hemiscylliidae; genus Hemiscyllium; species Hemiscyllium ocellatum. Next base: position 15,089,512 of record NC_083436.1, read on the forward strand.
CTCTTAGCAAGTTTATAGATGGTTATTCCTAGTGCAGGCTCCAAGTCCATTATTAAGTTGGTGCCTTGGGTTAAACAAAGGCTAATCTGTATGCTGGCACAAGATCCCATCTTGGACATTATTATTATATATTATGACTTATTGTAGATTCTGAAACACACCACCAATAGTTCCTTGAAAGTGCTTATGTTCAGTCATTGTTCAGGTATTATTAAACCACGTTTCTCTCACTGGGAAGTGTATCCTTTTACTGCAAACTAGAATCCTTTTAATATCAGGTGCCTTGATGTATTTTGTACTTTACAGTCAATACAGTTTAGCTACTAGCTAAACTCACAGGGCAAATTTCCTGTCTTATGAATTATAGGAACTTAGGAACAGGAGTATGCCATTCAGCCCATCAAACCTGTTCTGCTATTTAATGAGATCATGGCTGATCTGTGGCCCAACTCCATATATCTGCTTTTGGCTATTATCCCAAAATAGCATTTTTTTAAAAAAACTAGAGCAGACTTAAAATTAAGAACTAACCTAACATCACTGGCTGCTTTTGGAAGAGGGTTCGAAACCTCTATCACCCTTTGTGTATAAAAGTACTTCTTCACATCTCTCCTGAACAGTCTGGCCCTAAGTCTCAGACTGCGCCCTCCAGTTCTAGAATCTTTATCTTTATCTACCCTGTTTCTTCCTGTTAATATCTTGAAAGCTTCGATCAGATCACCCCTTAAGATCATCCCTTAACCTTCTAATTTCTAGAGCAAACAGGCCTAATTTTTATAGTATATTCTTATAACCTAACCCTTGAAGTCCAGGCATCTTCATTGTAATCCCTCCAGGCCAATATATCCTTCCTAAGGTGTGGTGCCCAGATCTGCTCACAGTACTCCAAGTGGAGTAACTAAGATTTTGCATACCCTCTGCATTCTTATACTCATGTGTTCTAGATATAAAGGCCAGCATTCCATTAGCCTTCTTGATTATTTTCTGCCCCAGTTGGTGACATTTTAAAGATCCATGCACCTGATCCCCAAGTCTCTTTGGACATTCACTATATGGACAATCTTGAAGAAGGGCTTATGCCCGAAACGTCGAATCTCCTGTTCTTTGGATGCTGCCTGACCTGCTGCACCTTTCCAGCAACACATTTTCAGCTATGGACAACCTCAGACTTGTTTACATTGAACTCCATCTGCCACAGTTTTAGCCATCCACTTAGTATTAAATTGCAAAGGAATATTGATAGACTATCACCTACACTGTCTACAGTGCCACCTAACACTGTGTCATCAATAAATTTGAACATGCATTTTTCTATGCCTTTGTCCAAGTCGTTTACAAATAATGTGAATAATTGAGATCCTAACACAGATTCTTGTCACATCCTGCCAATTCAAGTATCTGTCCACAATCCATTCTTTCTGTCACCTGCCACTCAACCTATTTCCCAACATGGTCAATAATTTACCCTCAATTCATGTTGATGCAGCATATCCTTCGCCAGCGCAGATATACATATGCTATTGGCTAATGTAAGCTCAACTTACATTTTAACATACGAGGAACGGCTAAGGATCCTGGGATTGTATTCATTGGAGTTTCAAAGATTAAGGAGAGATCTAATAGAAACTTACAAGATAATACATGGCTTGGAAAGGGTGGATGCTAGGAAATTGTGTCCATTAGGCGAGGAGTCTAGGACCCGTGGACGCAGCCTTAGAATTAGAGGGGTAAATTCAGAACAGAAATGCGGAGACATTTCTTCAGCCAGAGAGTGGTGGGCCTGTGGAATTCATTGCCGCAGAATGCAATGGAGCCTGGACGCTAAATGTCTTCAAGGCAGAAATTGATAAATTCTTGATGTCACAAGGAATTAAGGGCTACGGGGAGAATGCGGGAGTTGAAATGCCCTTCAGCCATGATTGAATGGCGGAGTGGAATCGATGGGCCGAATGGCCTTACTTCCACTCCTATGTCTTATGGTTTTAAGGTCTTAACTTAATTGGATGTAAAAAATTAGTGTAGTGTTGTACATGTTAAAAGTTACAACAAAAGATAAGTGTAGTGTCAGTTTGAATGTGGTAATTTCCGACCAGGGAATAAAGGCAATATTACTGACACAACAAGCATTAATAATGATGGAAACATTGGAATAATTCTACCAATACACACACACGCGTGCACACAGACACACACACACACACACACACTCACACTCACACTCACACTCACACACTCACACACACAGACACCCACACACACATATACACACACAGACAGACACACACTCTCACACACAGACACACTCATACATACACACAGACACACACACACGCACACACTCACACATACACAGACACACAGACACCCACACACACATATACACACACAGACAGACACACACTCTCACACACAGACACACTCATACATACACACAGACACACACACACACACACACACACACACACAAATACATCAAATATGTTAGAATAGAATATGAGCTTCAAGTATATTGAGGCAGCTCTGATAGAAGGTCATTGACCTGAAGCGCTAACTCTTATTTTCTGTTCACAGACGCTGCCTGATCTGCTGAGCATTTTCAATGTTTTGTTTTGTTTTCATTATAATGAAACTCATTTTGTAAGTATTTAGTACTTTACTGTGCCTCTAAAATGAAGTCACTCAGTTTAGTTCTGCTGTCGTCAAGAAGCCAAATCAAATGTATGTAGGAACTAATCGGTAATTGAATGCATCACTCAACTTGAACAATTGGCTACCACAGATCCAAACTCATGGGAAAACCAACCCCATTTTACCCACTTTTCATACTTACATTTATTTACAATTTGTGAAAATAAATATTCATGTGAACTTTTCATAGGATACTCTGACAGTTACAATTTAAGTCATATTAAAAGTCTGGCCAATTTTCAGACTTTAATTTCATAATGTATTATTGAAATGGACAGCTGAGTTTCATCAGAATAGAAACTACAATAAGTTCTCATTCCAGGCTGACACAAATACTTTGCAGCCACCTATTTGTTTTTTCTGAAATTTCCTATTTATAACTGTTCCTTGCTCAATCCTAGCTGACAGTTCTGGAATTTACAATATAGAAGAATTTGCATTTAGCAGCAGTCTGCCTACTGCAGTGAGCATCTCATTTCAAAATGCAACAGGAAGGGATTAAAAAAATTAAACTTTGGCCTCCAATATTCCCCACAGAGGAATTTAGACCAATGGGATTGGAATTGTGCCTATTGATGCTCTGAAAAGCTGACACTGCTGCAGTTTACAGGGACAGTTAATTTAAATGTCAATTAGCAGTTCTCTGAATGACAGTGATCTGAATGGGTGTTGGGAAGAAAATGCTTGAAGATTAGGTTGCAACATCTAAAGATTGAATGATGGAGGAATCAAAAACTATAGGGTACAGACAAGAAAGTGGGGCGGAAGCTATGATCAAATGAGCCACGATTTTATCAACTAATGGCACAAGCTTAGGGGGCCAAATGGTCTACTCCTGCTTTTGACTCATATGCTGACATGTATGTTCATACATGAGGTTGAGGAAGCAACTAATAAGTCTGCCATGTAGCAGTAATTGTTGGTCATGTGATTGTTGCTCAACTTTATAAGAGCTTCTTTCATAGAGGCAACCAGGGACAAGAGCAGTGCAAAAAATATTCAAGAAAACAGTTTCAGTAAGTGACTTCCAAACTTTCTTTGAAGAGATTTAGTAAAGATGAGATGAAGGAAGCCACAAACAAACAAATATCTTTCATCAAATGGTAAGAGGTGGCACCAGCCCTGAATTTTAGCTTCAACACTCAAGCCATTCTCCCTATAATTCTCTAAATTAGTAGCTGTACAATAGGCTCCTTATATTGCACACTGGTGGAGAGAGCATGAACTATGGACCTAGAATCTATTTATTAGTCAGAAATCTTAATTCTTGTTAAATAGAGAAACCTGGTCCGTGCTTTCTGTCAACCTGGGTCCAAAAGACAAGCAAAGTGGGGAATTCTGTGTACTTTTAAAAATCTTCAGGAGTAATGGGGTTTGATTTCCAGCTCAGGATTAGAGTGATGCTGGAAAAGCACAGCAGGTCAGGTAGCATCCGGGGAGCAGGAAAATCGATGTTTCGCGCAAAAGCCCTTCATCAGGAATGAGGGAGGGAGCCTCCGGGGTGGAGAGATAAATGGGAGGGGGATGGGGGTAGGGAGAAGGTAGCTAAGAGGTCTACAGGTGGATAGAGGTGGGGATGAAGGTGATAGATCAGAGAGGAGGGTGGAGCAGATAGGTGGGAAGGAAGATTGGCAGGTAGGAGACTCACTGAGGTCTTTGTAGGAAGAGGAGGAGAACTTCTTCAAGGTAGGCATCCTTGCAAGAGGATTCGCAGTAAGGTTAAAAGCAACAAGGCGAAAGTAAGGACTGCAGATCCTGGAGATCAGAGTCAAGATTAGAGTGGTGCTGGAAAAGCACAACAGGTCAGGCTTAACCAGTGAAGCTTAACAGAAATGCTGTCTAAGGAACTCTGATGAACAGTCATTTAGACTCGAAATGTTAGCTTTCTCTCTCCATGGGTATTGCCTGACCCGCTGTGATCTCCAGCATTTATTGTTTTCAGCGTTAGTGAGTTGTTGCAGTGCATCTTTTAGTTTAGATTACTTACAGTGTGGAAACAGGCCCTTTGGCCCAACAAATCCACACCGACCTGCCAAAGCGCAACCCACCCAGACCCATTTCCCTACATTTACCCCTTCACCTAACACTACGGGCGATTTAGCATGGCCAATTCACCTAACCTGCACATTTTTGGATTGTGGGAGGAAACCGGAGCACCCGGAGAAAACCCATGCAGACACAGGGAGAATGTGCAAACTCCACACAAATAGTCGCCTGAGGCGGGAACTCAACCCGGGTCTCTGACGCTGTGGGGCAGCAGTGCTAACCACTGTGTCACCGTGCTGCCCACTTGTAGTTGGTGAACACTGTGCCATTGTGTGTGAAGATGTTGGATGGGGTGTCAATTAAGTGACCTGGGATGGTGTCAAGCTTTTTATGTTACTGAAGCTGTGCCCATCCAGGCAAGTGAGGACTAACTTTAAGGAGTCAGAAGGTGAATTATTCACTACTGAAATTACAGCCTGTGGCCTGCACTTTATTGTTGTTTCAATTCTATTTTTGATCAACAATAACATCCAGGTATTGATATTAGAGCAGGATGGCAATCAGCAAGAGCAGGCCATAAAATCGAACTGTTTGTTAATAATATCATTGATAGACCTCACCAGCCTCCATAATTTTAACCACAATAGGAGAAGTATCAGGTGGATCATTTGCCTGTGGGCCTCTTGAGACCAGTTAGAATTCCACCACTGCTGGTGTTTTATCCATTGGGAGTTTGCAGTCATCAACAAGTGTGTGTAGCCTACGCAGAAAAATCTAGCCAACCTGCGGCTTGGCAAGTGGAGTGTCAATTGGAAATCCGCAGTATTTCCTCATCTTCATTATCTCCACCTCCATATATCATGATCACTCCATCTCACACCTCCATCACTAGCCAGCCTGCTCCAGTGAGACCCTAGGCAAATCTTCAAGCCTGGCTCCATGGCAGCACATTTCCCTCAGGGGCATATAGCAGTGCCAGAGGTGAACATCACTCCCAGTGATGCTTTTGGGACCACAGAACCTCTGAAATTTGGAGCACTCAGAGGCAGGGCTTCCTTCTTTGGCTGGTAAATGACTGCAAGGAAAATAAACAAGCAGGTGGCGGGCTCAACTCTGACCTTTGCATAATGAGTGACTCCAGGCCAGTGTGAAATTCAGCCCACACCACTATCTCCCACTGTTTTTGTGTGCCAGCTATCTACAAGCCCTCTAGAAACACTGATTCCTTCTCTTATTTTGTCCCATTTCAACCCTGTCTTGTCTTGCCTTATAACCTTTGTCATTTAATCACTACTGCCCTCTACCCTATCACATTAGTGAGTACCCTCTGATGCTGTCCTTGCTTTAATAGTTGTTAATCTCTGACATTTTCCAATTCTGGTGAAAGGACATCAACATGAAATGCAAATTCTGTTCCTGTTTCCACAGATCCTGACCAGCCAGCTCAGTGTTCTGGTATTTTCTGTCCTTATTTCAGATTTCCAGCATTGCAGTATTCTATTCTTGATTTTCTGAAGGGTTACTTTGTTTTCTAGTTGTTATTTTATAGATGAGAGAAGGTCAAGTGAAATGCTTGCTTCTCTTAGCTAAGCAGTTGAAATATAATAGGTCCTAGTAAAAGTCACCTTGTCTGTTGGAACATTTGTTTTAAGAAGACTGCTTACTCAGGCAATGCTTCAGTCCCTACAAGTCTGCAGTGCCTATGTAATAGGGACGACAGATGTGTGACAGGACAGTTTTTTTCTATCAATACTGCATTCATTGATAAAGTGACTATAATGCACACTCTGCATTTAATGCAGCCTGTTCTTTATTCCACAATGACTCAGAATACTGTCAAACGTCAGGTTCTCAGTGTAAGCTGCTCAAGTTCATCTTGTTAACTATTAGGTCCAAGACTCCAGTGTCAGCAGTTTTACTATAGATTAGCAGATGTTCTGCCCTTTCTGTTATATTGATGCATCAATGACAGTAAACGCACAGTGATACACATCCTCAGTTCTTACAGGTGGTCAGGTGCAGAATGAACTCAATATTTGTGCTTCTGTGGTCAAAGTATCACACCTGCTTTAGGAGGTTTTATATTCATGATTTAAAGTAGACTTGCTCCGCTTCTATACATTAATCACAGAAGATGGGTTTTGAATTTTCACTCCATTCACTACTGGGGTTAATAATGTATAAGTGCTTTTCCACTATGTTAACCATCCAGGCATTGTTATTAAGAGCATAATGCATGCTTAAATCAGAGAGATGGCATAACCAGTGCCTGGCCACATGTTTCAGACGTGGGTCTGGCAACATTCAGGATTATTTGGCTGAATGTGATAGTGAGTCATTCTTAATTGTGTCCCTTTATCCCCCACATTTTTTTGATAGGACATTGTGAGTTAACTCGCTTGCTGATCTATTCTGGCTTCAACCCCAGACAACTGGATAGCTTTGGTCAGGTAAGATACGTTACTTTACTTTTATCCATAGCCTTCTATCCTCCTCCCCCAACCAAGTTCATTCCTTTCCTCTGCCAAAATTTACAAGGTACATCCCATGATTGTTGATAGCCTTCCAGTATCGGAACTAAGGGGTGCTCTTTATGTAGGACTGCATAAAATACCATTGCAGCTGATCTCACCTAGCGTAGAGTCATAGTCATAGAGTCAGAGAAATGTCCAACTCGTCCATGCCAACCAGATATCCCAACCTAATCTAGTCCCACCTGCCAGCGCCCAACCCATATCCCTCCAAACCCTTCCTAATCATATACCATTCCAGATGCCTCTTAAATGTTGCAATTGCACTAGCCTCCACCACTTCCTCTGGCAGCCCATTCTGCACCTCTGCATGAAAATGTTGCCCCTTAGGTCTCTTTTATATTTTCCCCTCTCACCCTAAGCCTATGCCCTCTAGTTCTGGACTCCCATCTCAGGGAAAAGACCTTGTTTATTTACCTTATCCATGCTCCTCATGATTTTATAAGTCTCTATAACGTCACCCCTCAGCCTCTGATGTTCCAGGGAAAACAGCCCTCACCTATTCAACCTCCCCTTGTAGCTCAAATCCTCCAATCCTGGCAACATCCTTGTAAATCTTTTCTAAACCCTTTCAAGTTTCACAACATCTTTCCGATAGGAAGGAGACCAGAATTACACATAATATTCCAAAAGTGGCCTGTCCAATATCCTGTACAGCTGCAACATGACCTTCCAGCTCCTGCACTCAATGCACCGATCAATGAAGGGAAGCACATCAAATACCTTCTTCACTATCCTATCTACCTGCGACTCTACTTTCAAGGAGCTATGAACCCGCACTCCAAGGTCTCTTTTTTCAGCAACACTCCCTAGGACCTTACCATTAAGTGTATAAGTCCTGCTAAGATTTGCTTTCCCAAAATGCAGTACCTCGCACTAATCTAAATTAAACTTCATCTGCTACTCCTCAGTCCATTGGCTCATCTGATGTGGGATGGGCAATGGAACCCAAGGCTTTTAAAGTAGGTATATAGGTTAAGAATCGATGTACCATTTATTATGTGTTTAGTATTTTTAGTCACTGACTGAATAGTTCAAAAATCAAGAACTCCGAGGTAAAGGAGCACAAATACCAGAGAGAGAAATCAAAACTCAATGCAATGTCAGCCGAAGGTGAGTAATTAGTTGGTGGTTAACTAATGAGAGGTTTTCTTGTGCAGATCAGAGACAAATTATAGTTTTATTGCTGTCAAGATTTCGAGAGTAGTCTAATAAATAAAGGTTTGACTGGACAGGTAATTCCAGTCAGACATGCTTTGGGGGCCATATGATGATTTCAGGACATGCCTCACACCTGGGAGGAATAGATTCAGAAAGTGTCCTCAGCTGGAGGAGTCAAGCTCTAGGTTTTAGACCATGGATAGCTGCTGATGTCACTACCATGAATCCACTAGTCTAGGAGAACATCAATTGCCCATTTTTTAAAGGTTGTCATTGACAATTTAAGCGTGTACTATAGAAAGTGAATGGGTGACTATTGATAGCCAAGAAGAGTAGGATGTACAAAAGTCCCCTGAGAACATGGTGTTTTCAGACAGCCAATCACCTGGACAAATTGCAAATGTATACAGCTGAGCCTCCGAAGTTTGACACAAAGAGCTGTAGAAATAAGTGTTAAGATTCATAAGGGTGTAAATTCACTTTTGTAACTCTGCAAAGGTTGGTATAAGAAATCTGTTTTGCTGGCCTACAGAAAAAAAACACAAATTTCTTAAAGGTGGAATGAAATGAAAATGGGATCTTTCAGTGCAACTGCAACAGTGACATTGACACAAGTTGGAAAATAGCCCAGCTTTATTCCATTCACAAAAAGCACTGTAAATTACCACCCCATCAATATACTCTTAATATCAAAAAACATGATAGAAGGTCCCATTGGCAGTGCTATGAAGCAACACTTCCTCAGCAGTAGACTATTCATCACTGTGCAGTTTGGGTTCTGACAGGGTAACTTAGCTCACATCTTATTATAACCTCAGTCCAAACACAGACAAGAGGAGCTGAATTCAAAGGGTGAGCTGGGACTATCCTTGAAATCAAAGCAGCTTTTGGGCAACTTTGTCCTAAATGTGTATGCCTGTCACAGAAACCCTTTGGAACTCAAAGGGCACCCATGGCACTAAAGATTGGGCACCACCAAGGGCATGTTCCTATACATTGTGTTTGACGTGTCACTTTTTAGCATATTAAATAAAATGATTTTGAAGGGGCAGTTTAGAAAGGATGTTGCTCCCATAAAGACTGCAAAGTGAGACCAAACTCAAAGCTTTGTCCCCAGTTCCTGTTTAATCAGTGGCCACGTGCTGTTAGTTTATTTATACTTTAAAATCTGCTGAAAGAATTAGTGTTCATGACCAAATTAATCAAGGGTCATATCTGTATAAGGATGATTCGGGTTTGATGCCAGATACCAAGGGTGACTGCGGAAAACCTCAGTGGGCAGGATTGTTTTGGATGCTGAGGCTTCCTACTCTGCCACTCAAAGAGTCAGCTGGAAATGCATCTCTGTTGGTTGGTCAGAGGCAGAACGTACGACCACTATCATGGGGAATGTCTGCCTCAGATCTGATTGGCTGCCAGCTCAATAGTCCCAGTAGCATAGTGACCAATCTTGGGAATGCAAGAAATCCCAAAATTCTAAGTACAGAATCAGCATAAAATGAATGTGGTGGTCTCATCATGGGGAGGATTAGAGAGGTCTTTGGTATGGGGAGAGGAGAGGGATGCGGGTGTCTTGATGGAGAGGCCAGGGGAAGAGGGAGTACCCACAAGGGGTGTACCCAATGTAGAAGAAAGACTGGTGAAGGAAGCCCCTGGCCCTTCCTCACCCACAGCCTGAGCAGGGGGGGGAATACAAGCTACTTCTCTGTATTTAACACCCTTCACCAGCCTCAAAGTTGAGGCCAAGTGGTTAATTTCCCACTTAAGGATCTCAAATGGGGCTAGGGCAAGTGGGCTACTCCAAACATCACTGATCCCAATGCAAAATTGCAGAGAGGGCAGGATGGGCATGAGGATGGTAGGGAAACCATTTATGGAATGTTACAGAGCATTCCCTCCACCAACTCCCACCCTTCCACACCCACCACCTACCAACACCCATCCATTCGATTTGTAAAACTGCCTGTGTGAGAATATATAATTCAGTCCATTAGGACAGCAAGTAAGAAAAGCTACAATCTGCTTGCACAATATACCTAGATAGGAATACTTTCTTCGGTAATCAATGTAACTCGGATGATCTATTTCATGACTGCTAATAGGTTGTGTAACTTTGAAACCTAATTTAAGGCTCATTTTTAAGATTCAAGTTCTGAGGCAAACATTTTACAACAGAAATGGAAGAATTTGTGATCAAAGTAAAATATTTGACATACATTGGACCAAAATGTTTCCAAATCGAATCTCGTATATCATCAACAGTGTGGCTTGATGGTTAGCACTGTCTAATTTAGATTTCAAAATAAAATCTGTCATGCACTTTGGTCAGAAAACAATCTTTATTGTCCTCCTAAATGTCCGACAGAGAATAATTGTAATCTATGTTTTGAAGGAACTTGACAATGTCAATTGAAATGAATACTTGGTCATGTTTTCAAAGTTATGAAATTAACTTTCCAACAACATTGTTCAGGTAACAAAGATAGTATTTTACATTCACTCCTTTGCTGAAATGTGCTAAATGTCTATATTGCTAAGCATCTATATTGCTCATAAGCAGTTTCTAATGTAACAATTTGATTACCACTGTGATGTGATTCCTGTTGAGTATGAGTGCCATGAAGTTATCTACTGAAGCTAATAAGCTTAAACTTCCTGGTGGTTAAACTTCTCCTGGCCAAACGAAAACCTAGAAGACTGCAGCATGACAGTGTCTGTGTATCTGCTCTGCTAATTTAAGAATGGGAGGCATAAGTCCCCTTCATCTCACCTTATTGCAATGATTAATTTAACATACTCTGTATCAGCTTCCAGTCCTGGGATTGGTCAGACCCAGGATTCCTGTTCAGTTCCACTTCCATTCCCACCAAATACTGAAGGGACAGATTTATTGGCTTTGATGTACAATGTGTCAAACATGCCCATATGACACCACATAAACAGAAATCTAACTGGCATGTGGCTTCTGTATGAATTGCAAAATATAGTCAGTGACCTTCATCTGGTGTGACACAAACAAAAATTATGAGAATGCTTGAATATCGGAGGTACTGTAGATTTAGATTCCTTGAAATAACAGTACCAATGATTAATGAGTTTATAGACAATGTCCTTAATAAAGACCCTTATCCGCACATTACATACAAGAAACATTCCCTGTACATTTACTCCCAGATCATGAGTGAAGTGGTCAGAACATTTTCTAGCTCCCGAAATGTGATCTGGGAAAAAGTTACCTGGAAGGTCAGCATTTCCTTCTGGACTGGTGAGATGATCTGGGTGAGACCAAAACGCAAGTGAAGACCACCAAGTTTTGTTCATCGGTACATTTGTTCAAATCACATTCTCCCAACCATTCATTGTCTTGTAATTTTTCTGGTCAGCAAGTTATCTGAAATAATTGTGAAAGTTTACAGAGCTAGTTTAAGATCTCAAATGCCAAAAAAAAATCAGAGCTAATTAATATAAACCTTGAAATTTCTGTATGCCACACATTGTTTAATATACTGGCATAAAATTCCTTGCAGTGGAGAAATTAAGACATTTATTTTAACCAACTCTGTTAAAACAAAGGAATTCCACATAACTGCATTGAGTGTTCACTATCTAACATGACATAGCAGAAGAGCACAGTTGGCAGGCTGGCTGATTTTACATCCTTGCCTAAAGACAAAAAAAACCGCAGATGCTGGCATCCAAAGTGGACAGACTGGAAGAATACAGCAGGTCAGGCAGCAGAAAGTGTAGAAGTCAAAATTTCGGGGGTCACCCTTCTTCAGGACTGGGGGTGAGTGCGGGGGGAGCTGCAGATAAAGGGGGAGGCAGGGACGGGGTGATGAAGTGGGAACAGATGAAGATAGAGGATATTACCTGATCGGTCAATGGGAGGAATGAATCCACTTGGTGGCAGGGAGGGTGAGGGGTTGGGAAGGGAGTCAGGGAATGGGGAGGGAGGTTATTTGGAATTGGAGAACTCAATGTTGAGTCCGCCGGGCTGTGGGTTGCCCAGGCAGAATTTAAAGTGTTGTTCCTCCAGTAGGTGCTGTGCTTTGTATTGGCAGTGGAGGAGGCGAAGGATGTTCATGCTGGAGAGATGGTGGTTGGGGAAATTGAAATGTGTGGTGATTGGGAGATCTGGTCGGTCCCTGTGGATCAGGCTGCGATGATCGGTGAGCCGTTCCCTAAGTTAACGTTTGGTCTTCCTGATGTAGAGAAAAACACATCAGAAGCACTTGATGCAGTAAACTAGGTTGGAAGAGTGGCAGGTGAACCTCTACCTCATTTGGAAGGACTGTTTGGGACCCTGGATGGAGGTGAGGGGGGTGCGTATATCAGTAGGAATTGCATCTTCTCTGGATGATTTTACATCCTACCAGATATAAAGTAAAATCACATAGATGTAAACTAGACAGATAAATCAATTTGTATCAATTTACCACCAGATGTGTTGGATTAAACTTATCCCTTCAGTTTACATTGTTTGTAAGATTATTAGATTATGCTATAAATTATTTGTATAAAAGTGTGCCTTGCACTTATTCAAACACAAACAAATAGAATTTGGAAAGTACTCACTATTACTTGTTATTTCCCCTTGTCACCTGATAAGCCAATATAATTGATACAATGATTTCTTTTCTCACAAGCTCATCCAATAATACATAAAATGGAGATGCGAAGTCACATCCTAAATGGAATAAATGTCATTTTAAAACATCCAATTATAAAGCACCAAAGGGCCATCACAATCATTCATGAGAAACTTACTATAAACATTTTTGATCCAAACAGTAAGTGGCAAAATTATGATCTAGAATATGAAATGCAATAAGAAAATTGGCCTTGATACAATGAAATGTATTCTGATATAATGAGGAGTCAGGATAGCATTAGTGGTATCCCAAAATTTGAATATGTCAAGATCGTGAAATTTAGATTCCTGTAAAATTTAATGCTAGGCTATTTAAAAAAGAGATTCACGCTGCAATGTTTAGTATTCAAAACAAGCTTGGGGTTGGGCAATTCCCTGGAATTTGGCCAAAAACAGTCGAAAACAATTTGAAAAATCAAAAGCAGCAAATCATCAGCTAAATAAAACTATTGGAGAAGCACAGCCAGTCAGGCAACATCCGAGGAGCAGGAGAATCGTCGTTTCAATTATAAGCCCTTTATCAGGAATGAGGCTTGTGGCCCAAGCGGGCTGAGAGATAAATGGGAGGGGGGTGGGGCTGGGGGGGAAGGTAGCTGGGAATGTGATAGGTAGGTGAAGATGAAGAATGAAAGTGATAGGTTGGAGAGGAGGGTGAAGCGGATAGGTGGGAAGGGAGATGGACAGATTGGACAGTGCCAAGTTAGAAGGTTGGATCTAGGATAAGATGGGAGGAGGGGAAATGAGGAAATTGGTGAAATCCACATTGATACCGTGTGGTTAGATCAGATTCCCTACACAGTGGGGAAACAGGCCTTTTGGCCAAACAAGTCCACACCAACCCTCCGAAGAGTAACCCACCCAGAATCATTTCCCTTTGACTAATGCGTCTATCACTATGGGCAATTTAGCATGGTCAATTCACCTGGTCTGCACATCTTTGGACTAGGAGGAAATCGGAGCACCCGGAGAAAACCCATACAGACATGGGGAGAATGTGCAAACTACACACAGACAGTCGCCTGAGGCTGGAATCAAACCCAGGTCCATGGTGCTGTGAGACTGCAGTGCTAACCACTGAGCCACAATGCTGCCTGGTTGGAGGGTCCCAAAGTGGAAGATGAGGTGTTCTTCCTCCAGGCATTGGTGGTGGGTTTGGTGATGGAGGAAGCCCAGGAATTGCATGTCCTTTGCGGAATGGGAGGGGAGTTAAAATGTTCGGCCACAGGCTGGTGACGTTGTTTAGTGCGTGTGTCTCAGAGATGTTCCCTGAAAAATTCCACAAGTTGGCGTCCTGTCTTCCCAACATACAGGAGACCACATCAGGAACAACAGACACAGTAAATGACGTGTATGGGAGTACAGGTAAATCTCTGTCAGATGTGTAAGGATCCTTTGGGGCCTTGGACAGAGATGAGGGGGAGGTGTGGGCACAGGTTCTGCACTTCTTACGGTGGCAGGGGAAGGAACCGGGGGTACAGGGTGGGTTCATGGGCAACGTGGACCTAACAAGGGAGTCGCGGAGTGAATGGTCTCTCCAGAACCAGTTAGGGGTGGGGAAGAAAATATATCCCTGGTGATGGGTTCTGTTTGTAGGTGGCAGAAATAGCGGTGGATGATACAATATATCCTGAGGTTGGTGGGGTGGAAAGTGAAGACCAGGAAGATTCTGTCCTCGGTGCAATTGGAGGGGTGCGGTTCAAGGACAGAAGTGCAAGAAGTGGAGGAGATGTGCTGGAGGGCATCAATGACCATGTGTGAGGGGAAATTGCGGTCTTTGTTCTACGGGGACTTGGTCCTCCTGGGAGCAAATGCGGCGGAGGTGGAGTAATTGGGAATAAGAGATAGCATTTTTATAGGAGGTAGAGTGGGAGGAGGTGTAGTTCAGATAGCATTGGGAGTTGGTGGGTTTGTAATAGATGTCTGTGCTGAGTCAGTTGCCGGAAATGAAGATGGAGAAGTCTAAGAAGTGGAGGGAGGTATCTGAGATGGTCCAGGTGAACTTGAGGTTGGGGTGGAAGGTGTTCGTGAAGTTGATGAACTGTTCAGCCTCCTCATGGGAGCACAAGGTAGTGCCAAGCAGTCATCGATGTAGCGGAAGAAATGATGGAGAATGGTGCCGGTGTAGCTATGGAAGATGGACTGTTCCACACATCCAACGAAGAGGCAGGCATAGCTGGGACACATGCAGGTGACTTTTGGGAGGATTGGAAAGAGAAATTGTTGAGGGTGAGGACAAGATCAGCCAATCAAATGAGAGTGTCAGTGGAAGGGTACTGGTTGGGTCAGCATGAAAGGAAGAAACAGAGGGCTTGGAGGCCTTTGTCATGGCAGATGGATGTATACAGGGACTGGATGTTCATGGTGGAATTGGTCCATGGAGGCATTGGGGGCCAGAGAATTGAAAGTCATGGAGGAGGTGGAGGGTGTGGGTGGTGTCCCAAATGTAGGTGGGGAGTTCCTGGACCAAGGGGAACAGGACAGTGTCAAGGTATGCAGAGATAAGGTCGGTGGAGCAGGAGCAGGCTGAGGCGATGGGTTGACCGGGGCAGTCAGATTTGTGAATTTTGGGTATAAGGTAGAACCAGTTGGTGCGGGGTTCCCAGACAATAAGGCTGGAGGTTGTGGGTGAAAGGTTCCCTGAGGTGATGAGGTTGTGTATGGTCTGGGAGATGATGGTTTGGTGATGGTGGGTGAGGTCGTGGTCAAGGTGGCAGTAGGAGGAGATGTCTGCAAGTTGGTGCTTGGCTTCTGCAGTGTAGGTATCAGTGTGCCATAGTACCACCATGCCCCCCACCACTTGTCTGCTGGTTTGATAGTGATATTGGAGTTGGAGAAGTGGGAGTGGAGGGCTACGCGTTGCGAGGGTGAGAGGTTGGAGTGGGTGAGGGCGGTGA
The DNA here is from genome assembly GCF_020745735.1 of Hemiscyllium ocellatum. Taxonomy (NCBI): domain Eukaryota; kingdom Metazoa; phylum Chordata; class Chondrichthyes; order Orectolobiformes; family Hemiscylliidae; genus Hemiscyllium; species Hemiscyllium ocellatum. The sequence continues at coordinate 15,105,423 of NC_083436.1, forward strand.
ACAGGTTGAGGCAGTCAACGTCACAGTGGTAGTTGGAAGTGAAGAAATCAAGGGCGGGCAACAGTCAGCACGAGGTATCCAGAAGGATGGGGTGTGTTGAAGGTGGGTGAAGAGGTTCTTGGGGGGAGAGGGAATGGGGGTTGGCAGGAATCCTGATGGAAAAAGTAAGCAGAGGGTGGGGGCAGCGCAAGAAGTGTTGGATGTCACAACACATACTCAAGACTCATTGTTCAACCACAGTGACGGGGAGGTCTGGGGGGAAGGTAAAAACATGACAGGGCTGAGAGCTAGGACCTGGTGTGGGACTGGAGCTGGGAGTGGAGGCAGAGACTGTTACTGGAATGGGTGTGGTTATGGGGTCATGGATAACATCACCAATGGAAGTGATGCTCACTCTGGGAGTCAGGGAGGCAGAAGTGGTGCCTTTGGTGGCATCTGCAGAGGCGGTGGTGACGTAACATATGATGTAAGCAATGTTATCAGCAGTGTTCAGGTGAGTGACATAGGTGAGGGCAGAAGTGGCTGCGGCAGGAGCAATTACGGGACAGAAGTGACAGTGTATTGGCGCGACCTTGTGCTCCCATGAGGAGGTTGAACAGTTCATCAACTTCACTAACACCTTCCACACTGACCTCAAGTTTACCTGGACCATCTCAGACACCTCCCTCTGCTTCCTGGACCTCTCCATCTCCATTTCCAGTGATTGACTCAACACAGACACCTACTACAAACACACCAACTCCCACAGCTACCTGGACTACACCTCCTCCCACCCTGTCTCCTGTAAAAACACTATCCCTCATTCCCAATTACTCCACTACATCTGCTCCCCGGAGGACCAATTCCACCATAGAACATCCCGAATGGCCTCCTTCTTCAAAGACCACAATTTCCTGCCCACGTGGTCAACAATGCCCTCCACTGCATCTCCTCTACTTCCTTCACTTCCACCCTTGAACCTCACCCCTCCAGTTGCAACAAAGACTGAACAGTCCTGGTCCTCAACTTACATCCCACCAACCTCCGGGTACAATGCATCATTTTCCATTACCTACAAACAGACATTCCCATCAGGAATATACCTGCATTCCAAAGAGCCCATTCCCTCCGCGACTCCCTTGTTAGGTCCATGCCACCCCCAACCCACCCTCCACTCCCAGCACCTTCCCCTGCAACTGCAAGAAATGCAAAACCTGCATCCACACCTGCCCCCTCACCTCCGTCCAAGGCCCCAAAGGATCCTTCCACATCCAACAGAGATTTACCTGTGCTTCCACACATGTCATCTACTGTGTCCATTGCCCCTGATGTGGTCTCCTCTACATTGGAGAGACAGGACACCAACTTGCAGAACTATCTCTGGGATAGATGCACTAACAAACTCCACCACCCTGTGACTGAACACTTTAACTCCCCCTCGCATTCCACAAAGGATATGCAAGTCCTGGGCCTCCTCCACCACCAAACCCTAACCACCTGATGCCTGGAGGAAGACCACCTCATCTTCCATCTTGGGACCCTCCAACCACACAGGATCAATGTGGATTTCACCAGTTTCCTCAATTCCCTTCCCCGCACTTTATCCCAGATCCAACCTTCCAATTTGGCACCGTTCTCTTGAACTGTCCTACCTATCCATCTTCCTTCTCACCTATCACTCCACCCTCCTGTCTGAACTATCACCTTCACCCCAACTTCATTTGCCTATCATATTTCCAGCTACCTTCCCAACAGCCCTACCTCTCCCCCCCCCCCCACCCCCCCCCCCCATCCCATTTATCTCTCAGCCTCCTTGGGCCACAAGCCTCATTCCTAATGAAGTGCTTAAGCTCAAAACATCGATTCTCCTGCTCCTCAGATGCTGCCTGATCAGCTGTGCTTTTGCAGCACCACACTCTTTGACTCTGATCTCCAGCATCTTCAGTCCTCACTTTCTCCTGAATAAAACTGTTGTACGGATCTTTGTTTTCCAGACACCGCTGCATTTAGCTGTCCTGAGTGGAGATCTGCCCACAGTCCAGCTGCTCTGTGAGCAGGTAAGTTCAAAGGACAGAAACATTTCCTGTCGTCCTGTGTTGTACTTCCCGTTACTCAAGCATTTTAACAAATAGACAAGATTAGCTCTTTCCATCTGATGTAGGTGATTTAGTATCTGATTGAAACAAAAATCTTCCTTGCTCTAGGATATATTGTAGCGTTCAAATTTGGAAAAAAGTTGCCAAAATTGGTGATTTAACATTAAAGCTTTTTAAAAGTTTAAGATTTCATATATGAGCTAGGTTAATGTTGATCTGTTAAATATTGTTCATTTTTCACACATTTCCAGTAGAAAGTGTATCATTACAGCCTTGTGCATCACAGTACTTAGGCAGCTTCACCAAAACTGATGAAAGGCGTAAAAATGAAGGAACTGAGAAGGCTCATTAGCAAGATCCAAGAATAGCTTTCCTCATTCAATCAATGCATGTAACTATTGCAGGATTATTTAAGATTATTTAAGCACCCATTTCCCACAAGAAGTTTTACAGCAGTTAATTATAACTAAACATATACTACAGCACAGTTGACCTGTAGTGCAAAATACATGGAAGGTGGTGCAATAACATTGATTCCAGTCTTCATTAAGCCTTGATTTATTCCTTACCCAACAGCCCAGTCTATAAATTAGACAGCCCGGGGAGACATCATAATGCAGCTGTTTGGATTTTAATTTAAAGTAATAATGCAGATTAATTTTGCAATCTCCTTAGCAATCAACTGTGATATAACCTCCCAAGATATGTTCTAATCAACCTGTTTAGAACCATTACAAACACCGGTGGAGCAGAAGGGACTTAAACACTCCTAGTTCAGATATAGGGGCATTCCCATCACATGAGCCCTCAATATATTTTCTAAGCAACCTGTTCAGAGATGTTATTACATCCCTGTGGAGCAGGTAAGACTTGAACCTGGTTCTCCTGGCTCAGTATAACCTCTCAAGATTTTTATAGAATTCAAATTTCATAGTCTGCCATGGTCAGATTCAAGGTTAGGTCCTGGAGGATTAGCCTGGGTTCTGAATTAGTTGTCACCTCCCTCGTATAACCGCTCTAATAAATTCTAAGGTGAAATACCGAGATTGATCCAATCGTGACAGGAACTGAAGTCAGTCATCTAGTCACTCAAGTCTTTTTCCATCATTCAATCAGATGGTGGTTGATTTGCACCTTATTCTTTTTACTTGCCTTTGTTCCATGATTTTTTTTTCATAGCTTCATATGATAGGAGTCTTTCAACCTCTGCCTTAAAAATTTAATTGATTCAGCTGTCATCATATTTTAGGGTGAGCGTTCAAGATTTTCACTTTGATCAGAGTGTAAAAAGATATTGAGATTGTGCTCCTTGTTCTTGCAGAGGAAATTGTTTCTTTATAACCATACTATCAAAGCCCTTTATCATTTAATAACCCTATTTAAATAACACTTTAACATTCTCAAAAAGGTTGCAGACAAAATTGTGCACCATCTCCTCAGATTTTCTCACTTTAAACTCAATTATTCTAGTGAATATTCACTTTACACATCATCATTCAAACTGTACGTGTTACATCCTCTGGAGATTTTCCTGGGTTTGATTAATCACATAACATGATAATACACAAGTTCGTGTCCTATTCATTTTCCATTGTTGCATTCTTCCTCACATTTCCCCAAACACCTAGTCTCTACCTCTTTCCCATTTCCTAATATTGATTTCTCCTCAATCCCTGTCCCCTCATCTACCTTCCAAATCTCCATAAACTTTGTCTCTCCCCAAACTCCTATTCCTCATGCCACAACCAACCCCAACATCAAGCGACTCCAAAGTCAAATAATAGCAAATTCCCCTGAATGCTTTACTTGAATCTATTTCAAATCTTATCTGAACCTTATTTGAATCCTCCACACTCAAAGATAGTGCAATCCAGGTCCTAATCACATGTTGCATGATCTTGTTCTTGCTCAATTCTCTTTTACTACTTTTACTAATTACTTTAAATCCATACCTTCTCATTTTCATTCATCCCTGTTGCTCTTTCCAGACCTCTCAATTCAATGTTTCAACCAGACATCATCTCAGCTTTCACTTCAGCAAGGAAAGCTGTCCCAACTTTTTAATCTATCTTCATGAATTCCTCATCCCGAAACCGCTTCTGCACCGTCTCCAGTGCCTTCACATCCTTCCTAAAGTGTAGCACCTCCCTAAAACTGAACATAAACATTCCAGGTGAGATTTACCTGTTGTCTTATAAAGAGATACACCACATCATACAATTTATGACAGCTCATTTGGCTAACTAATTAACCAAAGATGAGAAGATTGGCCAAGCAACGTTTTCTTAACCCATTTTTAACTTGACCATGTTGTTGTTCAGTTGATTCTTACATCTATACTTTACAATCAATTCCATTATGCTACATGGGATGGCTAAGAGATCTGCAGTTTTTTTTACAACTTTTTAATCTGCTTTCTTTATTATGGTATACACAAAGTCTTGCACAACTTTAGCTTTACCAGCAGATCACTTGCCCCTCTTTCTTCTCTGTACTTTCAGCTATAGGTGCAGCTTACAGGTTTCCTGTTTTTCTCAATTCCTTCATAGCAACTACCTCTATATCTTGCTTGTTGATGTGGCTTAACTATCAAACTGACCTCTTGTTGTTGCAATCACTTGTAATCCCTGTATCATGTTAAATGAACAGTGAACAAAAGGTTGGCACTAATTTGTCTTCATTTCATATAAATTCATTTCTTATAATAGACCAATTGAGACGAAGAGCAAACTAATAATCACCTAAACTAAAAAAGGTCAAGGCTAATTATTTTCAAACATAATACTAATTCTAATTTTTAGCATCCTGATACACACACCAAGAGAATTGACTGTTATACTGGATTCAACACGCAACTTGTTTCCTCTTTTTAATTTGAGTGCTGTTAAAGTTGCATTTGGGAAGGAAGTTAAAGTCTTTCTGTGAGAAGTAAATAGAAAGACCTCCCATGGAAACTGATTGAAGGAGAGGAGGCCCCAGCCACTCAGCACTTAGCCTTCAGGGAAGATTTGTGAAATAACTCCACAGAGGTGGGTAGCCCATCACCAAGTCATCTTTTATTTACACATGGAGAGTCCTTGACACTGATCCAGCTCTCAAAGTGAACAGAGCCTCTGACACTCCTGTATATATCTGTCAACCAGGTTTCCCTGATTGAATCAGGTTAACATCCCCAATCAGGGAGCTCATATTCTGTTAGATCCACCTGGCTGACCTCATTACAATCACTACATTCCTCTCCTCTGAGTCTGAGGACATAGGCCAGTTCTTTTTTTTTGTAGCTCCACTTGGGGTGTTTTTTTTGCTCCAGCATCTTAAAAACAGCAGAAGGTTGAGGCACAACCTTTACCCAGAATGTAGACATTGCTATCACATAAAGCAGTTGAGACCATTAGCATGAATGCATTTAAGGAGAAGGTTCACAGATACATGAGTGAGAAAGTAAGATATGCACATGATGAGAGATGAATTAAGGTGATGGAAAGTATGTTAAGCATGAATACCAGCAGGATTAGTTACATTGAAGGCCCTCTTTCTGTCCTTTGAGTTCTATGGAATATCTACCATTTCCATCCCGAGTTTAAAAAAAAGACAAGTAGAGTGAGAAGGTGGAGGATAGAAAGAATAAAAACAGAGTCTTTTAAGAGAGAAGCAGAAGTGACGGACACATCATGACACTTCTGTTGGGATGGATTTCCATAGTAAATAAATATGAAAAAGAAAATGAGTAAAGTTTATGTGAAATAAATTCACACTGATGTTGTGCCTATAAAAATAAACAGATTATTTAAATTATATATTCCAATGTCAACGTTTATAAGCAAAACCATCAATGTAAACCTTTTATGTTGTCAGAATAGTCTTCACTAGTGATGGTGCTGAAACACTACAAGTTTGTACTTAGTTCCTTTACCTGTATTGTGGAAAGCTTCTTACATTCCAAGTAACTTTGCTTCTGTGCTTTCTGATTGGATGTTTCTACCCTGCACTAATTATTCTCCATCTTCCAACCTGCTTTAATTTAAAACTATACATTGCCCTAGTGGTCCGTGTTAAAGAGAATAGAGAGAGAATATTGTGGGCGGCACGGTGGCACAGTGGTTAGTTGCCTCACAGCGCCAGAGACCTGGGTTCAATTCCCGTCTCAGGCGACTGACTGTGTGGAGTTTGCACATTGTCCCCGTGTCTGCGTGGGTTTCCTCTGGGTGCTCTGGTTTCCTCCCACAGTCCAAAAATATGCAGATTAGGTAAAAATAATGACTGCAGATGCTGGAAACCAGATTCTGGATTAGTGATGCTAGAAGAGCACAGCAGTTCAGGCAGCATCCAAGGAGCAGCGAAATCGACATTTCGGGCAAAAGCCCTTCATCAGGAATAAAGGCAGTGAACCTGAAGCGTGGAGAGATAAGGTAGAGGAGGATGGGGGGTGGGGAGAAAGTAGCACAGAGTACAATGGGTGAGTGGGGGAGGGGATGAAGATGATATGTCAGGGAGGAGAGGGTGGAGTGGATAGGTGGAAAAGGAGATAGGCAGGTAGGACAAGTCCGGACAAATCATGGGGACAGTGCTGAGCTGGAAGTTTGGAACTAGGGTGAGGTGGGGGAAGGGGAAATGAGGCAACTGTGAAGTCCACATTGATGCCCTGGGGTTGAAGTGTTCCGAGGCGGAAGATGAGGTGTTCTTCCTCCAGGCGTCTGGTGGTGAGGGAGCGGCGGTGAAGGTGACCCAGGACCTCCATGTTCTTGGCAGAATGGGAGGGGGAAAAATGTTGGGCCATGGGACGGTGTGGTTGATTGGTGCGGGTGTCCCGGAGATGTTCCCTAAAGCGCTCTGCTAGGTGCCCAGTCTCCCCAATGTAAAGGAGACCGCATTGGGAGCAACGGATACAATAAATGATATTAGTGGATGTGCAGGCAAAACTTTGATGGATGTGGAAGGCTCCTTTAGGGCCTTGGATAGAGGTGAGGGAGGAGGTGTGGTCGCAGGTTTTACAGTTTCTGCGGTGGCAGGGGAAAGTGCCAGGATGGGAGGATGGATTGTGGGGGGGGTGGACCTGACCAGGTAGTCATGGAGGGAACAGTCTTTGCGGAAGGTGGAAAGGGATGGGGAGGGAAATATATCCCTGGTGGTGGGGTCTTTTTGGAGGTGGCGGAAATGTCGGCGGATGATTTGGTTTATGCGAAGGTTTGTAGGGTGGAAGGTGAGCACCGGGGGGCGTACTGTCCTTGTTACGGTTGGAGGGGTGGGGTCTGAGGGCAGAGGTGCAGGATGTGGACGAGATGCGTTGGAGGGCATCTTTAACCACGTGGGAAGGGAAATTGCGGTCTCTAAAGAAGGAGGCCATCTGGCGTGTTCTGTGGTGGAACTGGTCCTCCTGGAAGCAGATACGGCATAGATGGAGGAATTGGGAATATGGGATGGCATTTCTGCAAGAGGGAGGATGGGAAGAGGTGTAATCCAGGTAGCTGTGAGTTGGTGGGTTTGTAAAAAATGTCAGTGTCAAGTCGGTCATCATTAATGGAGATGGAGAGGTCCAGGAAGGGGAGGGAGGTGTCAGAGATGGTCCAGGTAAATTTAAGGTCAGGGTGGAATGTGTTGGTGAAGTTGATGAATTGCTCAACCTCCTCGCGGGAGCACGAGGTGGCGCCAATGCAGTCATCAATGTAGCGGAGGAAGAGGTGGGGAGTGGTGCAGGTGTAATTACGGAAGATCGACTGTTCTACATAGCCAACAAAGAGACAGGCATAGCTGGGGCCCATACGTGTGCCCATGGCTACCCCTTTGGTCTGGAGGAAGTGAGAGGATTCAAAGCAGAGATTGTTAAGGGTGAGGACCAGTTCGACCAAACGAATGAGAGTGTCGGTGGAAGGGTACTGTTGGGGACGTCTGGAGAGTCAAAAATGGAGGGCTTGGACGCCCTGATCATGGCGGATGGAGGTGTAGAGGGATTGGATATCCATGGTGAAGATGTGGCGTTGAGGGCCGGGGAAACGGAAGTCTTGGAGGAGGTGGAGGGCGTGGGTGGTGTCTCGAATGTATGTGGGGAGTTCCTGGACTAGGGGGAAATAGGACAGTGTCGAGGTAGGTAGAGATGAGTTCAGTGGGGCAGGAGCATGCTGAGACAATGGGTCGGCCAGGGTGGTCAGACATGCGGATCTTGGGAAGGAGGTAGAACCGGGCAGTGCGGGGTTCCCAGACTATGAGGTTGGAAGCTGTGGGTGGGAGATCTCCTGAGGTGATGAGGTTCTGTATGGTCTGGGAGATGATGGTTTGGTGATGGGGGGTGGAGTCATGGTTGAGGGGGCAGTAGGAAGAGGTGTCCTCGAGTTGGCGTTTGGCTTCAGTGGTGTAGAGGTCAGTGGTTTACTGCCTTTATTCCTGATGAAGGGCTTTTGCCCGAAAAGTCAATTTCGCTGCTCCTTGGATGCTGCCTGAACTGCTGTGCTCTTCCAGCACCACTAATCCAGGTTAGGTGAATTGGCCATGCTAAATTGCCCGTAGTGTTAGCTGAAGGGGTTAATGTAGGGGAATGGGTCTGGGTGTGTTGCGCTTCGGCGGGTCGGTGTGGACTTGTTGGGCTGAAGGGCCTGTTTCCACACTGTAAGTAATCTCAATATTAAATGTTTTAAAATCTTGTGGCATGTTCACTGTTAAAATCACAAGAATTGAAGGTTCTCCTTTGCAAAATTTGTGAAGTACTCAATAATTTTGTTCACAATCAAAAACAAATAATTGAATTCTATTTTAGTAAGGCATTATTTTTCCATCAATAAATTATATCACATTGCCTTCTGAAGTATCTCTATTTGCAGAATGCCAGTGCTGAACTTTAGTTGGATCCAATGTATAAAAGATTGACTTTGGTACTTTGTTTCTTGGAGTTCTGTTTCATTTCTTTGGCTGCAGAAGTGGATGCTGTCACTAGTATTCTTGCTGATGTCCTCCAGATGACTGCAGGGATTTCTAGTGGCAATATATCTGTACAGAATAGAGGGAAGTGATTTATGATTTGGTTCCACTTTTTCCTCAACTCAAAAGTGTCAACCATCCATTTCTGCAAAACCTTTCTGTTCACATTACAGTACTAGAGGCAAGTACACCTGTCTCTGAATACAGACTGTTCCCTCTCCTTTCAGACTCCAGACTCTTACTCAATAGGACATTGTTCCCTCAGCATCAGTGAAGTGAAATTTGAACTTAAGATCTGATCAGTTTTGCCTTCCAGTTGCATAATATTACCATACTGATGTGTAGTTGGATGTAATGAGAAATGACATTGATAAGAGCACAGCCTCTAGGAGGTATGCGCTATCTCATTTGCAACAGTGATGGGTTTTTTTTAAGTGCCAGAATCTGCAACCTCTGGCTGATTTACCATCTGTCTTGAGGTTGGTGTGATGTCTGATTCTGTGGCTGATGAACCCACTGTCCCTCTGATTGATGTGTCCCCTGTCCCTGTGGCTGATACACCCTCTGTGTGTGGCTGAAGAAAGTGAGAGAAATGTTTAACCATGGTACTATAGCCATTATTAATGTGGACAGGCTTGAAATTGTTTTTTACTTGCCATCGCTTTCATAAGTTTATACATGCCCTCTAATAGACAGTTCAGTGCAGGGCAGGTTTGCTCACAAATAGTTGCCCGAGTATGAAGACAGGAAGAACATTCAGCCTCTCTGTATTTAATCATTGTGCCATCCTCCTCAATTGCCACTACCGCTCTGCTTTCAAAAATGGGTCTGTTCTCTTGGTAGCCTCTAAGGAATTGCCTGATGGCAAATGAGGAGATATGACAGTCCAATCTTCAAAACCTTGTCTCTGACTTGCTTTTTGGAGACAAAATTAATTGCCCACAGCTCACCTGTTTAATAATGTTGAGTTGCAAAATCCAGTATTAAGTGTACCTAATTAAGTGCAAGAATCTCCTTAAAAGGTTATCAGTTAGCTAGGATATTCTGTCTTTGTGTATTGCCATTGCATTTTCTAGCATGCTTTCAGATTACTTTATGAAGATTTGCAATGTGATTCAATTTTAAATGTCCCCGTCAAGCTGAATGGTTTCATGTAATAGTAAGATTGTGGATGAAATTTGAACTTTACCAGCTGTTTGGGTAACTATTTCTGACTGTGTAGTAGATATGTCTATTGCTAAAACAAAACTGCATTGGTCTTCAATTTGCAATTCTTTGCAAAAAATTATAACTTTCCATGTATTGATAAGATGGAATCCAAGCTGGAAAATATTATTTTGTAGATTTCTAATGGACAACTGTAGCATTGAGGAAAGTTGGATACTTTCCAGGACCAAAAGTGACAGAGTTAGCTTGTTAATGAATTTGCACAGTATACAGCAAGAGTAGCCAGGGAGCAGTCAAATGAGTTTTCTCTCCTTGATATCCTAGTTGAGAAATCAGCTAGTGTGCCCCTTACTACTGCCTATCACAGACATGCTTTCACATATTAGAACAAACATTGGGATTCCCACAATTCCAAGCACTAAGTTAACTTCATCAGTAACCTCAGAAGTAGGGCCCAAGTTAAAAGAACTCCATAGAGGCCGGTATCCTATCGCCAAGTCATCCTTTACTTACACGTGGAGAGTCCTTGACACTGATCCAGCTTCCTCAGAGCCAACTCTGAGTGAACAGTACCTCTGACACTCCTGCTTATATCCACCAGTCTTTCGGACATATGCCACACAGTGGTATCTTGCCAGCACTGAAGTTCACATACGACATTAAGCATTTGTGCAATAGGCAAAATGTCTTAGGTCCTCTCATGAGTCTGCACATTATATTGCAAGAAACAGCCTGATCAGAGAAAACACTATCCCAAAGGATGGCTTTATTGCATCCTACTTCAGCATTATGCTTACAAGGTGCATAAATAACTTATGTAGTGATTGTAAAGGTTAGCCAGTCGAACCTCATAGAATATGAATTTCCTGATTGGACCAAGGTAGCAGCCCAATCAGGGAGCCTTGGCTGTCAGATATGAGTTGTAGACAGAAAGAATATGGGCATGCACTATATCTGTTTCAACTCAACAAAATTTGTGACATTTATTCTCTAGTTTATTTCTCAAGAAAATGTTTCGACCAATTAGAATCAACCTGCTTGGCTTAAAATTTAAATAAGGCTTAGCAATTAACTGTCAGTCATTATTAATGCATTCTCCATGACAACACCTCTACAAGTAAGAGTCAACCTGCCAACCAATCAGCAGTCCACTCTCATTTAATATAAGTATTGTTTTCTCTTTACCCTACTTGCGAATCATTCTGATGAGTGCAAAATGAGAAGCTTCAATGAAATGTGTGTTTCTTTAGCAATAATCAAATACAACATGAATCTTCATCGTCATCTGCAACTCATTCTATTAAATGCATTTGTTATACTATCCTATCTTAAATCTGATACTTTCTGAAAGATTTGTGTACAAACATGATATATTGAATGAACAATTGCATAGAAACTTCAGTCAATAAGAATAAATGTTTAATTAATTATGCTAAAACCTCTTTGAATTATTGAAACAAGCCCAGAAGGTCAATGTGACCCTGATTTATGTTACAGGTTAAACACTTCCTATATGAGGTGACCTCCTCCTTAGCCAGAATCTGGCCTAATTTTTCTCTTGAAGGAATACCATGAATTAGCATCAGTCAGTAATCTGTTCAAGAGGTCTACTATTCTCTGAAAATTTAGAAATACCTGCCATCTAATTTTGCAATTATTTAACATGTACCTGTCTAACCTATCCAGTTGAAATAATAGTCCACGTGAAAACATTGTAGCCTCTTTGCTGCTTTTTAATAGTGATTTAAAATTGCCTGAGTGTACACTTTTATAAAGCATACAACCCTGTCTGAGTAACAAAATTGTTTTATACTGCAAATCGATCACGATGCTATCCTCGGATTCTTTCCAAAACTTAAATATCCCCCATCATGTGTGGAGATTTAAAGTTGCCACAGTGCTCTAGTAGAGGCTTAATTGATGCCTTGAGCAAAGGCAAAATGGCATTCTTTGGTTCGTAATGACTTGTACCATGAATATATTTTTTTTTAATTTAGCTACAGTTTCACTGTGTTTAAAATACATTTGGTCATACATTGTAAAAATTATGTCTGTTCAAATCAACTCTAGTCCCTGTAGGATGTGTATATGTAGCAAGGAAGATCCCCATTCAGATTCTAAGTACAGTACACTGAAATCAGAAAACTTAATATAGTTGTAAGGATAGTAAGTTGTAAAATCTGACTGATTTAGTGGGCTGTACCTTTCTGATTTTGAAATGATCAGACACTGCTGGCTTGTTCGGTGAAGATTTTACTTTATATTTAGCATGAATCCCTGGCAGGTGCTATTCCTTCCTGTTTACATTGCTCTAATTAGTTCTAAGCAGGTCATGAAATGCTAGATACTGCAGCCAACTGCATGCAGCAATTTAGCACCTGATTACATGGAACTTATCCTGAATATTATTTCCATTTTGGCTAATATTTGTTAACATCAATACATTTCTATGTCATTTGATATAATTCACTGTTTTCCTATATATGCACAACATCAAGTATCTCAGATCAGTTTTGACCCTGAGTCTCAAAACTGTCCTTTTTTCCAGCTACAAGTAGAAATATTGTTAAGTCTTCATAAAATCAAATGTGACATATTATTGAGATGAATTTTAAAACTTGGAATGTTAGTTATAATCTAACTCTTCAAAGGTTTCTGGAATTTTGCTATCTTTATTTGTAAGCTCTTAAATTATTTTTCTCTCAATGCAGTGTGGAGTAGAATTAGAAACTGAAGATAAAAGTGGAAACACACCTCTAAAACTTGCTAGAGAATGCCAGTATAAGGATATCGTACTATATTTAGAAAATAGTATCTATCAAGCAAGAAGTATGATTCCAAAATTTGATTGGAGGTAATGTAAAACAATTCAGTTGTGTAAATTATTCTTTTTACATTTCACTTTGCTCTTGAGACACAGCCTTAAACTGATTCTATTGTTGGACTGTGATGAAATATGGTTGATCACTCTGGCAAAACTTTAAAGAGTATCCAACATAAATGTATTCAAAGTTTGTGCGATGTATAATTGTATAATTGGCCACCTTTGTAACAAAATCATTAACAGCCAACTGGTGTAATATGACTCCATAAGAAGCAGTGCATGTTTATTAAAAATAAGATGTGTGCATGAAGAGGGATAAGATGTATAATCTATAATGGGAGCAAAGTGATTAAAAAGGCTTGAGATGTATTCTCAGATTAAGTGGGTTTTTACCAGTGATGGTTCCCAAGGTGAGATAGGAAACTGGTTTGAGGATGACAGTAGCAGCCCTTTTGAGGAAGAATCTGTGAGGTTAAACATTGTGCATTTGAATATGTTGCTTTGTTTTGTGAAAATGCAGGTCATATAATGGGATAAGGAAAAGTTGATAGGGGAAATACACTTACATAGGCTAAATACGGTTCAATGCCAGATTTTGCTGCTTTGCAGGTTTCACTACATGTTGCAGAATCAAGTGATCTTCGTAACACCCTGCAGCTGCATGGCATATGGATTAAGAGACTTGCTGATGTGACCTTTATAGTCAGCGTAAGGCCAGGAAAGCAAAGTCAGGGTAATGTTTTATTAAATGAGCCAAAGGCAGTCAGAATGTTATTGATCCAAAGAATTCCCCAGTGTACAAGGTTGTCTCAATAAAACAAAAAGTGCTTCTTAATTGTCATAAATAATTCTGAATTATCATTTATTTGATAATGCTTGCATGTCAGTTATTGTAAATACTTTCTGAAATCCTAAAAGAATTAAACAAATCTAATAGCGTGTATCAATAAAGGACAAGGTACAATTTTTCCTTCCTTTGAAATGGCAAGGGAAATAATGCAGTAAGTTAGACATGGAGAGAAACCTCAACCCTTCTCACCAACTTGGCAATCAGGCGATGGGCAACTTAGTTGATTTGCCTGTAATTAAGGTCATTAAGTGGTCAATTATGAAAGGAAAGAAGCTGAACTTTGAAAGACCTCTCCCCACAGCTACCATCCTGTTTGAAGAAAAGAAGGACTTAATTTCTCATGGCTGAATCCTCTGGTTAATAGGCCATGACTGGTAGACTTTAGGATCCAGAAGCTGGCAGCTTCTGATTGACTGGCAGCTTGTGGCAACCTGGCTCACCAGTATCGATGCCTGTGATAGGGTGAGGTACTCGCTCACTGTCAGCTGTTAACAAGCTGATTGATGGGTAAATATCTTGCCAGTGAGGCTTCTGTATTAGTTGCCATCACAGATACTCGACTCTCGCACTTTTAAGTGTGGAAATTTCACAACTGGGTTGTGGTAAATGCTTGTTAAGACAGAAACTTTAGTTGAGGGATCTTGTACAGTGGTAGTGTCCCTAAATCTGACCCAGGAGGCAAAGGCTCATGTCCCACCGGCTTTAGTGTTGTATAATGACATCTATGAACAGCTTGATTAGAAAATATCTGGCTGGTGGGGATAGAGGAAAAAGTCATCTTAGCACAGCAAGGGAAATTCTCATGTAATTTGATGAATTATAAAACAAAAAGGTGTGTAGTGACAGTTCTTATTGGCCAAATCATCAAGAATGAATCTTGAAGATGTGGGAGTGAATGATGAGCTTGTGAATCTTAAAACTAGCATTGCCTCTGTATTAAACACTGATTTAAAGGAGATACCATTTTTCAGAGGTTCTTTCTTGGTTAATATTTAAGATTTAATTTTACTTGTGAGGTATGTTAGGGCAAGTCATAGCCAGGATATGGATGGAAATAGCTGTGCACATTCTCCCGTGCATCAATCAGACCTTTGCAGTGGACCTAGAGTGATCCCAATAATATGGTGTAACTATTGGGCTCAATATTGTGCTCCTGGACACAGTCTAAAGGCAGCAAGACAATATAATTATGTAGGCTAGTGTCGTACCTAAATCCCACAAACAACAGAATTAAGTTTGGATCTGGAGAGTCCTGTATTAGTGAAAGACTACTTAGGAACACAGCTAGTCTTTGGATTAACCCAGTTGCTTGTCACCTCATGTGGCTTGACTAACATTTGTAGGCAGCTTGTTACCTAGGGTGGGGTCCCCCTCAATAAACGTCTGGCCAAGGAGCTGGATATAAGGAAGGAAGGTGTCCACCATGGAGTCATGCATCCCTCCACCTAATCACCTTTGCTTTTGACCACCGCACTCCTCTCTCCCTGAAATACCTAAACTCAGAAATCATTCCCACAAATTACTGACCTTACTCCTTTATATTCTACTATCCTGGGTGTCCTCCCAGTAGCAGTCCTTCTGTGGCTTGCAGCTCTCATTGGGTGAGACCTCTGTCCTTAGAGTCCTAATACCCAGCAAAGGCTCCCATTGCTTTTAGAATCAGCAGGCCTTTTCAAGCAGGGGGAACGCAATTGTTTCTTTGGCTCTCAGCCAACTGTAGAGACCTCTGCTGCCTCAACAAGATTCCACCCATTGTCCACGAATTTTGTCACAAAGGATGTGGTAGACAATTACGAGAACCTCCAAAGAAATGCACGTCAGTTGATCCTGTCATGCCTTCTTATTTTTGCCGTGCTGCAAATGGACTTACTGGATGTCGTAACATCTCTGAACAGGCCAGTTAGAAAGTTTTTCTATAAATTGACTTATTAGGCGGTTGGTTAGGGAGAGATTATATTAGATGTAGAAGAGGTTTTTGTTTATTCTGTGGCAACCTTCCACAAAGTGACATTTTAACTTATGTTGTCAGACAAGCAATAATGCGATGTAGGGCAGATGGGCCTGTAGGGTTGGTTCCAGTATTCAGGTATGTGATTAGGTAAGAGAGGATTGATCAGAAACATTACACACGAGGAATAATTGGTTTTAAGCGGACGACAAGACCACACTTTTAATGAGAGCTTTATTTCCTTTAAACTCACTCATCCCCCTGATGACTAGCTCCCCATATTTATGTAACCAATTCTTACCTAATTAATTCTTAATTAAATATCTATCACTTGTTCACTTATTCCATTGGGTCTCAGACATCCCTTCCAACTTTATTAGGTGATAACAAGAACTTTGCGACTGGGGGAAGGAAAAGGAGAGCCAGATCAGGGAAACTCGATGTTTCATTTTAAAACCTAAACATGTTCTTCCTGGGCGACGAAGGAGACAATAAAAAAACTTGCCATTTTTGGACTAGTCCCATTCCTGTTTGACACTTCATCAGTCAGATCTTTCATGATTCCATCACAGCCTAATCTGTATTTTCAAGAAAGATCTTTGCTGCTGACCTCCTCATGGGCCAGGCTAGAGTAGCCATCAACAGGTCCAGACAATGGGCTGTGGATGGGACCATATTTCCTGACGGCATGCCTCTTTGTTGTGGCTACATTTGTGCCTGGTGTCCTTGGAGAGGGAGCAGCCAACGTCCGCCAACACTCTTGAGGCTCTTAGAGAAGGGCAATGCAGGGACTGGAATGCACTATCTTCCTATTTTGATTAAGTCCCTCTCTCTTTCCCTTCCCATTCTCTATTTTTATTGTTGTTAGACTGTGCCTTCTAGGTACAACAGGCAGATGGGCCAATGGGCTGAGAAGTGACAGATGGAGTTTAATTCAGATAGATGCAAGTTGCTGCACTTTGGGAAAGCAAATCTTAGCAGGACTAATACACTTAATGGTAAGGTCCTATAGAGTGTTACCGAAGAAAGAGACCTTGGAGTGCAAGTTCATAGCTCCTTGAAAGTGGAGTCGCAGGTAGATAGGATAGTGAAGAAGGCGTTTGGTATGCTTTCCTTTATTGGTCAGAGTACTGAGTACAGGAGTTGGGAGGTCATGTTGCGGCTGTATAGGACATTGGTTAGGCCACTGTTGGAATATTGTGTGCAATTCTGGTCTCCTTCCTGTTGGAAAGATGTTGTGAAACTTGAAAGGGTTCAGAAAAGATTTACAAGGATGTTGCCAGGGTTGGAGGATTTGAGCTATAGGGGGAGGGTGAACAGGCTGGGGCTGTTTTCCCTGGAGCGTCGGAAGCTGAGGGGTGACCTTATAGATGTTTTGCAAAACTATGAGGGGCATAGATAGAGTAAATAGGCAAAGTCTTTTCCCTGGAGTCGGGGAGTCCAGAACTAGAAGTTGTAGGTTTAGGGTGAGAGGGGAAAGATATATAAAAGAGACCTATGGGCAACATTTTCATGCAGGGGGTGGTACATGTATGGAATGAGCTGCCAGAGGAAGTGGTGGAGGCTGGTACAATTGCAACATTTAAGAGACATTTGGATGGGTATATGAATAGGAAGGGTTTGGAGGGATATGGGCTGGGTGCTGGCAGGTGTGACTAGATTGGGTTGGGATATCTGGTCGGCATGGACGGGTTGGACCGAAGGGTCTGTTTCCATGCTGTACATCTCTATGACTATGACTCTGGTGCTTGCTTTCTCAAAGAAGCAGGTTCTGATGACAGTGGGATCACTGGGGTTAAGTTACTGCAGCTAGTTTCTGTCAGACTGCTAGGGTTACAGTCATCTAAAATATTGCTAACTTTAACTTAAGACATTCTGTGCAAATTAGGTGAAGTGATCCACCTTGAATTATCTTGAATCACTGTGGGGCAGCACGATGTCTCAATGGTAAGCTTTGCTGCATCACAGCACCAGGGACCCGGATTCAATTCCAGCTTTGTGACTGTGTGTGTGGAGTATGCACATTCTCCTGTGTCTGCGTGGGTTTCCTCTGGGTGCTCCAATTTTCTCGCACAGTCCAAAGGTGTGCAGGTTAGGTGAATTTGTTTTGCTAAATTGTCTATTGTGTTCAGGGATGTGTAGGTTAGGGGAGATGTAGAATAATAGGGTAGGGAAATGGGTCTGGGTGGGATACTCTTTGGACTTTTTGGGCCAAATGGCCTGTTTCTACACTGGAGAGATTCTGGTTCTGGAAAATATGAGCAAGAGTAGACCATTCTGCTGTTTAAGCAGTTTTATTTTAGCGTTGCGCCTTTATCGATTCTTCTCCAAGCTATCCGGGAATGCCATGAGATGCTCTTCCTGAGGGATAGTAACAGGACACCTTGCACTCAACCAAAAAAGCACAGACAGGCTTTCAAAGGAGGTTAGCAATCCCGGGGTTCACTGAGGATTCTGAGTCCAGTTCAGGAAAAGCGTCAATGACATTATGCAGACTGCCCTGGTAAGTGGCATGGTGGCCTGGGATTATCCCTCCTGGACACTAGGCTACATATTTGAATGAGTTTACAGGCAGACTGTGTGGATAGATGTGTGAGGAGTTTCAGGACGGATGACACTTTCGTACAAAACGTGATGATTTACCTTGAGTGTGCAAGCAGATGCTATCTAAATACACTGATAGGTAGGTTTGTGTGACAGGGGTGTGTCAGACAAGGGTTGGCATTCCTGATGAAGGGCTTTTGCCTGAAACATTGATTTTCCTGCTCCTCAGATGCTACCTGACCTGCTGTGCTTTTCCAGCACCACTCTAATCTGGACTCTGGTTTCCAGCATCTGCAGTCCTCACTTTTGCTTAGTTTGCATTTGTCAAGACAACACATTTCTATTTCTCCAGTAGGACATTCCGACTTGAAGAAAAGGTCAAAGACAGGTGGCTGGGTGCCAGTCTCCTGTGAGTTTTTCTCATGCGATGTAAAAAGTCCTCCAGATTACTGGACAACAAGGCCACAAGCTCATAGCTGATGCGAGGTTGGACTGACAAAGCAACAGAATGAGAACGCATCATACCTGGTGCTGCCATAAGACCATAAGATATAGGAGTCGAAGCAAGGCCATTCAGCCCATTAGCTCTACCACACCATTTCATTATGGCTGATGGGTGTTTCAATTCCACTTACCCGCACTCTCCCCGTAGCCCTTAATTCCTTGCGAGATCAAGAATTTATCAATCCCTGCCTTGAAGACACCAAACGTTACTGCCTCCACCATGCTCCATTGCAATGAATTCCACAGGCCCAACATTCTCTGTCTGAAGAAATGTCTCCACATTTCTGTTCTAAATTGACCCCCTCTAACCTTAAGGCTATGCCCACGAGTCCTGGTCTCCCTGCCCAACGGAAACAGCTTCCCAGCATCCACCCTTTCTAAACCATGCATAATCTCAAAAGTTTCTATTAGACATCCCCTCAACCTTCTAAACTCTAATGAATACAATCCCAGGATCCTCAGCCGATCATCATATGTTAGGCTTACCATTCCAGGGATCATCCATGTGATGAATCCATGTGATGCTGGACACACTCCAGTGCCAATATATCCTTCCTGAGGCGTGGGGCCCAAAATTGGACACAGTATTCTAAATGATGCCAAACAAGAGCTTCATAAAGCCTCAGAAGCACATCGTTGCTTTTATATTCCAACCCTCATGAGATAACTGACAACATTACATTTGGTTTCTTAACCATGGACTCAACCTATAAATTAACCTTCTGAGAATCCTGGACTAGCACTCCCAGGTCCCTTTGTACTTTGGCTTTATGAATTTTCTCACCATTTAAAATATAGTCCATGCCTGTCTTCTTTTTCACGAAGTGCAAGACCTCGCACTTGCTCACGCTAAATTTCATCAGCCATTTCCTGGACCACTCTCCTAAACTCTCTAAATCTTTCTACAGCCTCCCCACCTCCTCAATACTACCTGCCTGTCCGCCTAACCTGGTATCATCAGTGAACTTTGCCAGAATGCCCCCTGTCCCTTCATCCAAATCATTAATATATAAAGTGAACAGCTGCAACCCCAACACTGAACCCTGCAGGACACGACTTGTCACCAGCTGCCATTCCAAAAAAGAACCTTTTTTCCCAACTCTCTGCCTTCAGTCAGACAGCTAATCCCCAATTCATGCCAGTATCTCACTTCAAACACCATGGCCCTCACCTTACTCAGCAGCCTCCCGTGAAGCACCTTATCGAAGGCCTTTTGGAAGTCTAGATAGATGACATCCACTGGGTTTCCCTGATCTAACCTACTTGTTACCTCTTCAAAGAATCCTAAAAGGTTTGCCAGGCATGACCTCCCCTTACTAAATCCATGCTGACTTGTTCTAATCCAACCCTGCACTTCCAAGAATTTAGAAATTTCATCCTTGACAATAGATTCTAGAATTTTAACTACAATTGAGGTTGGGCTAATCGGCCTATAATTTTCCATCTTTTGTTTTGATCCTTTCTTGAACAAAGGGGTTACAACAGCAATTTTCCAATTATCTGGGACTTTCCCTGACTCCAGTGATTTTTGAAAGATCACAGTCAGCGCCTCCGCTATTCCTCAGCCACCTCTCTCAGAACTCCATTGGGACCAGGAGATTTACCAATTTTTAGACATTTTAGCTTTTCTAGCACTTTCTCTTTTGTAATGGCTACCATACTCAACTTTGCCCCCTGACTCTCCTTGATTGTTGGGATATTACTCATGTCTTCCATTGTGAAGACTGACACAAAGTACTGATTAAGTTCTTCAGCTGTTTCCTTATCTCCCATCACTAGCCTCCCTGCATCAATTTGGAGCGGCACAATCTCTACTTTTGCCTCTCATTTGTTTCTTATGTATTAAAGAAACTTTTTTCTATCATTTCTAATATTACTGGCTAGCTTACTTCATATTTGATCCTCTCCTTGCTTACTTCTTTCTTTGTTAAGCTCTGTTTGTTCTTGTAGCCTTTCCAATCTTCTGATTTCCCAGTGCCCTTGACCACTTTATAGGCTCTCTCTTTTTCTTTGATACATTTCCTGACTTCCTCTGTCAGCCATGACTGTCTAACCCCTCCCCGGATAATCTTTCTTTTCTTTGGGATAAACCTCTGTATTATGTCCTCAATTACACCCAGAAACCACTGCCATTGTTGCTCTACTGTCTTCCCCACTAGGCTGATTATGATTGCTGCTGAAAATGTGTTGCTGGTTAAAGCACAGCAGGTTAGGCAGCATCCAAGGAATAGGAAATTCGACGTTTCGGGCATAAGCCCTTCATCAGGAACCTTCATCAGACGCCACATTATCTGACCCTATGTCATTCAGTGTCATAGATTTAAGCTCATTCTTAACTAACAAGGCATCCCCGCCCCCTCTGCCTGTCACCCTGTCTTTTCAATAAGTTGTATTTCCTTGAATGTTTAACTGCCAGTCCTGAACCCCCTGCAAACACGTCTCTGTAATGCCTACCACATCATAATCATTCACATCACACACATGCTAACCTGCTGCTTATCTTTCTACTTGACTCCATACTCCCTGTTGCTTTCCCTTTCCCTTCTCCCCGACTCACAAGTCTAAAGTCCTAGTGATTACCCTATTTAGCCTTTTTGCCAAAACACTGGTTCCAGGTCGGTTCAGGTGGAGGCCATCCCATTGGTACAGATCCCCCTGGTTCCAAAACTGATACCAATGTCCCATGAAATGGAATCCCTCTTTCCGACACCAATCTCTTAGCCACATGTTTACTTCCGTAATTTTCTTATCCCTATGCCAATTAGTATGTGGTTCGGTCAGTAATCCAGAGATTGTGACCTTTGAGGACCCTTCCTAGTGCTTGATACTCCCCAAACAGGTCCTCCTTCCTAGCCTTTCCTGTGTTGTTAGTGCCAATGTGGACCACAACAACTGGATCCTCCCCCTTCTGCTCCAATAACCTTTCAAGCTGAACGGAGATGTCCTGCACCTTGGCACTGGGCAGGCAACACACCATGCGGGACTCCCGATCCGGCTCACAAAGGATACTATCTGTCCCCTTAATTATAGAATCCTATAACAACTACTTGTCTTTTTACTCCCCACTCTTGAATGGCCTTCTGCACCATGGTCAGCTGGCTCATCCTCCCCGCAGCCCTTTTCCTCATCCAAACAACAATCTCATACCTGTTTGACAAGGTCAGAGGCTGAGGCTCCTCCACTCCTGAACTCAGAATCCCCCTACCTGCCTCACTTACAGTCACACCATGTTGTTCCTGATCACTAACTGAATTTGAATTACTTAATCTACCGGGTGTGACTGTCTCCTGAAACAAAGTGTCCAGGTAACTCTCCCCCTGCCGGATGTGCTGCAGCATTTGAAGCTCAGATTCCAGATCATCAGTTCTGATCCAGAGTTCTTCCAGCAACCAACACTTGCTGCCGATGTGGTCACCGCCATTCACAATGGGATCAGCCAGCTCCCACATCATATAGCTACAGCACATCACCTGTCCAACCAGAACTACTTATTTAATTAATTTATACAAATTTATAAGTTAAATAATTTCTAGTACTTCTCTGTGGTCTTATTCAACTAACCAATAGTAAATGTTTAATGTATCACACGATACACAAGAAATATAAATTGAAACACCTTACCTTAGCAACACATGAGAGTTCCTTTTTTTTAGTTAGAGGAGGAGGAGGACGGGTGAGAGACACTACAAGTGTAGTGTCTCAGGATTCAGCCGCTGTCCAAATAAAAACCCAGCAATTCTCCGCTCCTCGTTGTGGCCTCTCCCTCTGCTGCTCTTTTTAAAAGAGAGAGTGCTCCTCCCTCTCACCTCCTGACATTGGTTAGGCCACTGTTGGAATATTGCATGCAGTTCTGGTCTCCTTCCTATCGGAAAAATGTTGTGAAACTTGAAAGGGTTCAGAAAAGATTTACAAGGATGTTACCAGGGTTGGAAGATTTGAGCTATAGGGAGAGGTTGAATAGGCTAGGGTTGTTTTCCCTGGAGCGTCGGAGGCTGAGGGGTGACCTTATAGAGGTTTATAAAATCATGAGGGGCATGGATAGGATAAATAGACAAAGTCTTTTCGTTGGGGTGGGGGAGTCCAGAACTAGAGGGCATAGGTTTAGGGTGAGAGGGGAAAGATATAAAAGAGACCTAAGAAGCAACTTTTTCACTCAGAGGGTGGTATGTGTTTAGAATGAGCTGCCAGGGAAAGTGGTGGAGGCTAATACAATTGCAACATTTAAAAAGCATCTGGACAGTATATGAATAGGAAGGCTTTGGAGGGTTTGGCCAGGTGCTAACAGGTGGAACTAGATTGAGTTGGGATATCTGGT
This sequence comes from Hemiscyllium ocellatum, assembly GCF_020745735.1. Taxonomy (NCBI): domain Eukaryota; kingdom Metazoa; phylum Chordata; class Chondrichthyes; order Orectolobiformes; family Hemiscylliidae; genus Hemiscyllium; species Hemiscyllium ocellatum. The sequence continues at coordinate 15,128,559 of NC_083436.1, forward strand.
CGGCATGGGCGAGTTGGACCGAAGGGTGTGTTTCCATGCTGTACATCTCTATGCCCCGTGACTATGACAAATGGAGGCCCTGACACCTGAGGACCGTGGGAAGAATTGTGCTGTGTTCTTAGACTCTGTGGAACGTTAATGTGTTTGTTTTTGTTCTCCTTTACAGATCTCCACAATCCAAACCCCAGGCCTGAACCACTGGAGATCGAAGATTCCACTTCTGGGGAAATTACACAGTGACCCAGATGATACAGTGTCCCCTGCATTTCCCACACTCTCTACCAGTGCAGGCACATGAACCTGTCTTATATTTAGAGTCAAATCCAAACTCTTGTGAGCATAGCACAGACAAGGCCCACTTTCTGAAGGAGGCTTTGGTAGCCAGTTCCTAGGCATTAGGAAGACTCTTCATGAACAGACCCGTGCTGATCTCAACACTGTCTGCACCCCCCCTCCACTCCCCCACTATCTTGACCTCAAGACTCCTGCTGGTAATGCAGATCCCAGGGCTATCCATAGCTCTGCCAGAACTATTGGGGCATATGCCATTGGTGTGTATGCCATGGATTCTGCTATTCCCCCAGGCATTAGAGCACGTGACTTCCTCCTTGGACAAAATGGTAACCATTATGGGGACCCAGGTAGAGTGATGGAGCTTTTGGCACTTGGACAAGCAGACTCTTGCTCCAGCGATGGGCTAAAATAGCAGGAACTGTGCAACAGGGGTACAGGCACCTACACTTACCCTCTTCTCCTCAGGGACTTAGAGAAACACCATTGCACGCCCAGATGGAGGAGGATCGAATACCGGCTATCTGGGGATTGCAGTGGGATGGATCCTCTTAGGGCAGTTATGGCTTGAGTAGCCTTTCTTCATCCCCTCAAATATTGACATAATTCCGTCCAGTTGACATGGTCAAGGAAGTCACCACTGCATCCATGCAGGACCCCTCTTAACCAAGTTGAAGGATATGGCACAGTTCGGAATCTCGGGTGCCTGTGCTAATGGGTGGATGGAAATCATAATCTGGACCATCTAATCTCTTACAATCTCTTAGTGATGAAACCATGTCTCCCCAGGCACCTTGACTTCATTGTAAAGAATCTCAATATGTCCTTCATCACCTCTTTCTTCATTCCTGTGACACCAGAAGTTGATCAGTGCTCCCCTACTGACCTCGGACACAGCCTGCTTAATAATTAGATTAGATTAGATTAGATTTACAGTGTGGAAACAGGCCCTTCGGCCCAACAAGTCCACACCGACCCGCCGAAGCGCAACCCACCCATACCCCTACATTTACCCCTTACCTAACACTACGGGCAATTTACCATGGCCAATTCACCTGACCTGCACATCTTTGGACTGTGGGAGGAAACCGGAGCACCTGGAGGAAACCCACGCAGACACGGGGAGAACGTGCAAACTCCACACAGTCTGTCGCCTGAGTCGGGAATTGAACCCGGGTCTCAGGCGCTGTGAGGCAGCAGTGCTAACCACTGTGCCACTGTGCCGCCCACAAGATTAATAATCTTGGCTGTCGATATAAATCCAAGTGGTAGTTGTCATCCTCATGGATGTGCCAGTGGGAGGCCTCCAGAACTCTTACTTTTGTACCATTCCAGGGTCACCTTCCATCACTTGATCCTACAGTACAGATGTTCTCTCTGTAAAGAGACAAGCAAACTGAGGATAAGGGTGCCTGATGAGAGATGCCATCTTTAGTCTCCTTCATGCTATCCTCATCCCTTGATGAGAATGATGGATGCCTGATGGAGCATACCAATTGGGACACTACTTGGATCACAATGATCCCCACGTAACCACACTATTGTCCAGTTCCACATCACTTAGCATTACTGCCATTGAAACCCCTGAGACAGCACCTTCCGAACCTACAACTACTTCCATCTCGAAGGACAAGGGAACCACTTGCACATTCTCCTTCAAGCTAATCACAATACTGATTTGAAAACATATTGCTGTTCCTGGGCCGAAATCCTGGAAGGCTGTCCCTAAAGGCATTATTGGTCTACCTTCACCACATGGACTACAGCAGTTCAATAAGGCAGCTCATCGCCACCTTCCCAAGGGCAACAAAGGGGGCAATAAATACCGGCCTACCCCACATCCCATGCTTGAATAAGCCTCCTATCCTTCATTGCCTCAAAAGGGCAACCCTGCTCTAAGCATGAATCATACTTATCCATTTTAATTCAAATTAGGCAAGCTCTCAATGGAGGAGTTCATGAGCACATAATCCTAAGTGGTAGTTGTGAGCTCCTTCCTCCTTTGTCTAAACTCCATCCTGTCTCTGTGAACTGTGGCATAGGAACACATTTCCTACTGCTGTTCAATATGTAGCTTCCTTCCCAATGGATGCTGAAGCCCTGCATCTTTATTTATCATTCCTGCTTCCGTGCTTTGAGGGGGACTGATCTCAGCCTCAGGGTGTGATGTTTCCTCCTGCCACTAATGCCATGATCATTACCCTGTGCCAGCATACATATATGAATGTGAGGACCCACTGAGATGAAAATATCTGCACTTGTGGATGGTACATTTTTAAGGGGTAACGATGCATTCTTCATGCAGCTCACTTCTTAGGCTACATAGTCTTACTCAGTGTATGGTGCCCTTTCAGATGGATTGAAGTACTCTGCACTCCATCGACAAACATTTAGCCTTCTGTAATCATTAAATGTAATCAGGAGTTCTGGTTTCACCAGGTCCATGTGCCGGTCCATCTGCCTCTTTGACTATCAGGGGGGAGAAGTTGCAGAGAAGGTTTACTAGGATGTTGCCTGGTCTGGAGGATTTTAGTTATGAGTAGAGGTTGGACAAACATGGATTGTTTTCACTGGAAAAATGGAGGCTGAAGGGCAACCTGATAGAGGTCTACAAAATTGAGAAGAATAGACAGAGTAGATAGTCAGAGGCTTTCTCTCAGGGTGGAAAGGTCACTTATAGGAGGGCACAGGTTCAAGGTGAGGGGGTAAAAGTTTAGGAAGCGTGGGGAAGTGTTGGGTTCCTGGAGCGCATTGCCAGTGGAGGTAGTGGAAGTAGGTATTTTGCATTGTTTAAGGCATATCTTGATAGACACATGAATGTGAGGTGAACAAAGGGATGGAAACCACTCATGAGCAATAAATAGCAGGTCCAAATAATAATTAGGAATTGGTGCAGGCTTGGTGGGCCAAAGGGCCTGTTCCTGTACTATCTTGAATTGTATTGTATTGTGTTGTCTCATGGTTATCAACAGTGAATCCTGCTCCATAAGTTTATTCAGTGAGTTTCACTGCAGCTTTATTGCTATGAGCCATCCTGAGGGGTCAGGAATGGTCCCAGCATACACCCATCCAATTTCAGAGCAGTCTGAACCCTGAGATTTTGGTTTCTGGATGGTCCAAATCCTGAGATCTGTTCAACAGGTTACACTCATCTTACCAAATGTACATGGTTGCCAAACCTCTTTTCTGCACTGGATCCAAAGTTCTCTTTGCCACTCATAGCAGTAGCAATCTCCAGCCAGTTCTGTTTGCTCTTAGACAATTACCTTCTCAGGCCATTCTTTGGGAAAAGAACCACCCTCCTCTCCATCATTGCCTCCAAAACGAGCTTCACTATACCAAAGAAGCAAAGTAACCCTATTCCAAGTGTGAGTCACACTTCTGTGGTCTTCTTAAACACCCTATTAATTTGTCCTGCCATCTTCCATGATCCCTCTGTCCCTCTGAGCTTCCTAACATTCATGCCATTCATTAAATACTTCCTTGTCTTGTTACTTCTTCCAAAGTTGATCACCTCACACTTTTCAGGGTTAAATTCTATCTGACACTGCTCATTTGACCAATAAATCTATATTTTCCTGTATTCTAAGACCTTCTTCATCACCATTAACCACTTAGCCAATCTTTGGTCATCCAATAAACTCACTTACCAGCCCCCATATTTCCTTCCATATTGTTTATATGTAGACTATTTGTTTATGTATTATATAGATCGCAAACAACAATATCATGCCACTGAACACCAGCTTCCAGTCACACAAACAGCCTTGTACCACCACCCTCTGTCACTTACTAAAAAGCAAATTTTGGATCCATCTTGCCAAGGTATCCTGGATTCCATTTGTTTTATCTTCTTTATCAATCTCCCATGTGGGACCTTACCAAAGACTTTCTGTATAAACTACATCAACTGCACTACCCTCATTTACACACCTAATCACCTCCCCATAAATTCAATCAAGTTTGTTAGACCATGCTGACTATCCCTGATCAAACTTTGCCTTTCTTAGTGGAAATTAATTCTCTCTTTCAAAATTTTGTCCAACTGTTTTCCTACCACTGTTGTGTGATTCACTGAGCTGTAATTCCCTTGTTTATCTCTATCACCATTCTTGAAAAGTATAGCCACATTAGCTATTCTCCTCTGGTGCCTCCCCTGTGGTTATAGAGGAAGTAAAACTTTGAATCAAAGTCCCTGTAATTTCTTTCCTTGTCTCCTAGAACAGCCTTGATTATAGAACCTCAAGTATAACTCCTCTGGACATACAACTCACTTATTCATCTCCACATCATTCCTTAGCCATAAGTGATCCACCAACATGGCCTGGATACTGATATACTTGTGTGTACAGTATTGAACAAAATTATTATGGTTGCTAAAATAATTATAAGTGTAGTTATTAATATTGCAGATACTTAAGTGATCAAAATAAAAAGCTCCCAATGTATTAGCTGTGTTTTCTAGAATCCTAGTCCATCCGAGCCCAATTGGAGAAAATACCATTATTATATTCAGTGCCATTGATCTCATTCAATTTCTCTAATTCTTTGCAGTTCTTTGGTCTTTGGCCCCCCTGGAAAATCTAAAGGACCGATTCTTTTTTTTAATGGCTGTTTGCTGTTATGGGGTTATCCCACTTATTTTACACAGGTCAGTAACTGCTAAAGTGGCAGCCAGCTAGAGGTCAGCAACACATTCAATATTCTACAAGAAATTGCTTCTTAGTTTAAGAGATATGATCTGCATTTTCCAACACCATATTTTGATAATACCCATAACTCTTGGAGGAATTTCCATTCCAGCAACTCATGGCTGTACTGTCATGGAAATCTCAGGATTGGCAAGGAGTTATATTGACATGATCATCAATAATGAGGGTGCAGACGATACAAGTTAACTTTCAAGGCAATAGAGTCAAGGTGGATTGCTTTTGCATTTTGTGGTATTCTGTGCCACCTGTTGTAGAAATGACATTGTGTGTTGCAGACACACTTCCTGTGTTTGACTGGATCTTAGTGCTGAAGAATTGAGTAGAAGTCTGGTACCTCTCAGTAGGAATGATAACTGGCCAACACAACATCCAAAACGTCTGCAGTAACACCTTGTCACTCATTACAAAAACAGCATTAAATAAAATCATAGAGCATGTCAGCTTCTTCCTAATTGCTGAGGGCTTTAGGTTTGGTCAAATAATCTTAAAAGACTGTGGGGAAGGGTAGAAGGAGACTCAGAAATAAAAGAGAAGCTTGTATGTGTCTAAAACTCATGAATTCAGGGTGTTCCAAAATGCTTTAATTCTGCTGTAATGCTTTTGAAGTGTTGCCACCTGGTAGGGCAGACAGGATCTCAGTTATATGTCCTATCCAAAGGTCAAAGACATTGTAGTGAAGCCAACATCACACTGAAGAGAGACAGAAGCCTAGGTTTTGTGCTTGAATCTGTTTTATAGAATTTGAAACCATGCTGAAAGGCAATAATGCTGCAACTAAGCCAAGATTGACAAATGAAATAAGGAAGCAAATAATACATGTAGCTAAATTCGTAATTTTCTAATACTATGGCCTAATATGATGTCTGCTTTGTAGAAAAGATATTCTGATTCATACAGTGGCATAACTTGTGTTTCAGGTTTGATTATTTCACACTTCATTGATTGAACCAACATCACCATTAGCTTGAAGCAAATACACACAATGTGCTACAAAAACTAAGCAGGTCTGGCAGTGTCTGAGGAGAGAAACACGGAGTTAATATTTTGACATGATCCCAGCTGATAGTAATACTGGACAGGTCAGACTACTGAGTGAAACCTGACTTGATAAATCACTAGTTGTTACAAGGTATAACAGTTTGGTTGCTATGCAGGCCAGCCATTAAACATATTCACACAAGGGTGCCACTGACTTTTTTAACAAAGGGACACAAGATTATTATACAAAAGAAAAAATACCTATATATTAAACAATTTAGAAAAATTGAAAGAAAGATTTAAACCTTTTCCCAACAATATCCCTTACGCTCTATTCCAATGAAGCATCACCCCTATTGCATAAAAGCAAAACATTGCAGATGTCAGAAGTCTGAAATAAAAACAGAAAATGTTGGAGAAATTCATAGGCGTTGCAATATCTGTAGAGAGAGAAACAGAGTGAAGGTTTAGAGTGAAGTATGAATTGTTCAGAACTGAAAAGGCCTACATTTTTTTTAAATGCTGTTGATTGAGGAGAAGGAGTGAGTGGAACAGATGGTGACGATACCCTGATCAAAAGACAATGGAATGCTAATGACGGTAAAGGAAACACAGAGCTAAGAAACAAGTATAAATGATAGGTGTGAAAAGGAGAAAATGGATCTGCTCTTCAGAGAGCAAAGCTAACAAAATACACATAAAAAACCAGAAAATATATCTATCTGAGCTCTTCTGATTTGACTAATGGTCTAATTCAAAATATATCATTACTTTACTGAACTATAAAACCTAAATCTTTTATAATTAATAGAAATTGACAGAAGACCTTGAATGGAAAATTAGTTGTTAAAAATAATAGATATTTAATTATCAGTACACATAGAAGGAATAATCTAAGCTGGGTAATAGGTAATTCCACACTTTTTTTTCACAATCTTTCCCTACCCTGGATAGAACATTTCTCAGTCAGTCTAAAAGATAGTGCAGTAGGTATTTGATTACATACATATCCAAGGCAAGTCAATTAATCTGCTGCTAATGACTTCAGTTGCTGTCTATTCTATTGCACAGATTGTCTCGATCTCCTTCAACAGGCTAATGACCTGCCATATCGCCTTCTTGGTCGGCAATGTACTGATGTGGTATCTATTTCTGAAAGCTTCTCTGATGGATCCTGGTTTCCTTCAAAGAGACAGTGAAGAATACAATCGTGCTCTTAGGCAGGTATAACTCCCAACCTTTCTTCTCTGCCAAGGAAATTGTATCTTGCAGAAAATTCCCAGTACGGTTTCATTTCATTCAAGTCCAAAGGCTATCACAGTTTGTGTTTCTAAGTCCTGAAAGTATCTGCATCCACACAGACCAGAAAAAAAGTGTACTGTAAGTACTTAAAGCAAATTTTACTTTTGCAATATTTGGTGCAAATTTACAGCAATGGTGAGAGGGTGAGTTAAATATTTATATCATTCAGACTGTAAAAAGAATCTCACTTTGTAGCAGGTGAAAATAATCTTAAAATAGTGATTGCTTCTGAGCTGCAATTGACGCAATATCATATGATATTCCTACAATGTGGAAGCAGGCCATTCAGCCCACACTGACCCTTCAAAGAGCATTTCACCCAGATTCACCCCATCCCTGTAACCCTGCAATTCCCATGGCTACTCCATCTAGCCTGCACATCCCAGGACACTGGACAATTTAGCATTGCCAATCCATCTAACCTGCACATTTTTGGACTGGGAGAGGAAACCAGAGCACACAGAGGAAACCCATGCAGACACGGAGAATGGGCAAACTCTTGGACAGACAGTTATCCAAAGATGGAATGCAATCCAGGTCCCTGGTGTTGTGAGGCAACAATGCTAACCACTGAGCCACCATGCTGCCCTGAGAAATATATTCTGAGAAATGTTGCATTATTTTCAATTGTTGCATTTAGATATTGTGGATAAAAAAAGCAACTTGAACCCAAGTACAAACATTATGCATTCCATTGTATGACACTGGTGTTATTATAAACAGAAAATCATTCAATTTTCCATGCTTGACCTGAAATTTATTTTAAGAAAGTCATTTAACACTGGGTACATCTGACAATGTATAGCATTTTCCAAACTTTAAAGTTCCCTGTCAAAAAAATTATATTTTAATCAGGGCATGTAATTTCTGAACAATAATCAGATTGTGAGGATTTAAGAATATGTAGATTCACTTTAAAAACCATGTAATAATGATACATTACACAGGCTAATGCTATAGTCCCTATGGATCAGTATAGCATAAGCAAATACACAGGATGGACCAGTGGGCTGAGGAGTGGCAGATGGAGTTTAATTTAGATAAATGTAAAGTACTGTATTTTGGAAAAGAAAATCAGAGCAGGACTCTCCACTTAATGGTAGGTCCTGGGAAGTATTGCTGAACAAAGAGACCTTGTGGTGCAGATTCATAATTCCTTGGAAGAGTCACAATGTCCTTTATTGATCAGAGCACTGAGTATAGGAATTAGTAGGTCATGTTGCAGCTGTACAGGACATTGGCTAGGCCACTTTTGGAATATTACATGTAATTCTAGTCTCTTTCCTATCAGAAGGATGATGTGAAACTTGAAAAAGGACTCAGAAAAGATTTACAAGGATGTCACCAGGGTTGGAGGATTTGAGCTATAGGGAGAGGCTGAACAGGCTGGGGCTGTTTTCCCTCGAGCGTCGGAGGCTGAAGGGTGACCTTATAAAGATTTATAAAATCAGGAGGGCAAGGATAGGATAAATAGACAAAGTCTTTTTCCTGGGGTGAGGGAGTCCAGAACTAGAGGGCATTGGTTTAGGATGAGAGGGGAAAGATAGAAAAGGAACCGAAGTGGAAATTTTTTTCACACAGAGGAATGAGCTGCCAGAGGAAGTGGTGGAAGCTGGTACAATTACAGCATTTAAAAGGAATATGGATGGGTATATAGGAAGGGTTCAGAGGGATATGGGCCAAGTGCTGGCAAATGGGACTAGATTAGGTTAGGATATGTGGTTGGCATGGACGAGTTGGACTGAAGGGTCAGTCTCCGTGCTGTACATCTCTATGATTCAAGATTCTCAGTGTGTGTAAGTGTATGCAAATATGCATGCAGAGTTGCATGGAGATGAAATTTGGGTAGAAGCACCAATAAGCAAACAATCCACTAAATCTGGTTACCAAGTATTGATGGTGAAAATTACCTCCAATGTATTTATTTTTTTCTATAAAACATGAAATCAAAGTAAAACAAGAGTATTTTTTAACTTTTTACTGGGGTATTTTTTCAGAAAATATATATTGTTAATATGTTTTGTAAGGAAGGAAAGATTAAAGTAATTTAATCCTAAATTTAACAGATTTGGTACTAATGCAAATGAGATGGATTACAACAGCATGGAACTTTGCCTACAATGTCAGTGAGGCAACGTTTGGAGTACTGTGTATAATTTTAGTTTCCTTATTGAAGGAAGGATATAATTGCATTAGAGGAAGTGTAGAGAAGAGCCACTCATCCGATACCTTTGATAAATTAATGGTCTTACAATGAAAAGTTGAGCAGTTTGGACTTAGACTTACAGGAGTTTGGAAGAATAAGAGCTGATCTTGTAGAAATTTAAGATTCTGCGGAGAGAATGTTTCCTCTCATTAGAGATCTAGACCTAGGGAGGCACAGATAAAGGATCTTCCAAGAAATTCGGATGAGGAGGAATTTTCTTTCTCAGAAGGTTGTTAGTTTTTGTGATTCTCTTTCACAGATAGCAGTGGAGGCTGAGTGTTCAAATATATTCAAGGCTAACGTTCCACAAGGACTCCTCTACATTGGGGAGACAGGACGCCAACTTGTGGAATGTTTCAGAGAACATCACTGGGACACATGCACTACCCCACCACCCTGTAGCCAATCACTGCAACTTCTCCTCACACTCCACCAAAGACATGCAAGTCCTAGGCTTCCTCCACTGCCAAATCTAGCCACCCGACACTGGAGGAGGAACACCTGATTTTCTGTCTTGGGACCCTCCAACAGGATTGATGTCAATTTCACCAGTTTCCTCATCTCCCCTTCCCCCACCTTATCCCAGATCCAACCCTCCGACTTGGTGTTGTCCTTTTGAATTGTCCTACCTGTTCATCTTCCTTTCCACCTATCTCCTTCACCCTCCACTCTGACTTCTCACCTTCCCCCCCCCCCCACTTTCATCCACCTATTGCATTCCTAGCTACCTTCACCCCCAGCTCCAACCCCCTCCTATTTATCTCTTAGCCACACCCCCACCCCCACACATATTCCTGATGAAGAGCTTATGCTCGAAATGTCGACTGTCCTGCTCGGATGCTGCCTGATAGGCTGTGCTTTTCCAGCACCACACGTTTTTGACACAGAGGCACTGTACACTAAGAAAGGTGACTTCATTACCTTCTGACTAAACAGAGAGAGAAACAAGGAGATCCAAAAGGTGGTTTTCCTAGGTTATCAGGTTTTTCCATGGTGCAGCAAGCCATAAATTGTATGCAAGTCACTTTGCAAATGCTGAGGCTCAATGGTGAGGTGTACTGAAAGCATAAGAAAAGAAGCTAACAAAGATAAAGTGGAGAAAGCTTAACAACGAAAACCAGAACAACAATAAGCAATATTTAAAAGAAGACTAAATGAGCTCACCATGAATATGTTCCACTAAAGCTAAAAACATACACGTCAAGGTTGTGATGACATGGAAAAATAAAGAGTTGAGGAAAGAGGTGAATCTACATAAAAAAGCAGAATTAAAGGAAATAAATAATAAAAATAGTATCACAAAAAGGAAATATGATCACCTCAGGAAGGAGTTTGAAATTTAACAGTTCTATTCCATAACTTCTTTGTACAGAGGCCAGACCCATTGTCTGATGATGTTTATTCTTGATCCAGTTGCTTGGCAGTTTTTATTAGTTGTGATTCGCCACTGCCTTCCACTGAGGCGGGCCAAAGAGACAGCTCCTGAATCTACCACAGTCAGAACAGGAATCAAACTGATGCTTAAACATTTTTCCGAACCACAGTGTAGCCATTTAGCCGACTGAGCTAGTATGCTCAATCAGTAATTGGAAAATGGAAAGATTGAATATTTGAAAAGAATATATAATATTATAATTTAAGCTTTTAATAAAAGTAAAATATTAATACTATCTGCTAACACATATTTTAAAAATAAATGCAGCTAGACATGATTTATCTTTATCTTCTAAAGGTCCTTAACACTAATTTAAGAATGAGTTTGATGCCAGATTGTCTGAGACAACTGGGCACTGATCAACCTTTGATGCTCAGTCAAGATCTTTAGTAGTGTATTCTCAAAGGTCACTGCAGTTCAAATACATAAGTACAAATTACGTTGACTCATTTTAATTGTGAGAATTGCTGAAGCCTTATCCGAACAATTTGAGGCTGCACTAACAGTTCAGAACCAAGCTAAACAAAGCAAAATATCGTTCCATCTTTTCTGTCATTTAACTTGTAGATCACAGGTCAGTTCTCAGAATTAATATTGTAAAACTTACTGTTTCAAAATGGTACTAAATCAGTCTTACTTTCTAAACTGGCATCAGGATTTTTATAGTATGTCTTACTTTACAAATATACAGTTGTAGTGTCACAGGGGCAAAATCACTTTATGGATTTGGAACAATATTACATTGAGTTCAGCAACTTTCCACTCATTGAAAATACCAGCATTAGTTGCAGTATGAAACATTGAATAAGAAATTGAGTCTGTCAAGTTTCTGCTTTCCTTCACAGAATATATTGACACCTTGTTGGGATACATTTCCACAGCACTCTGGTTCCTAGCCAATATTCATCTATGGGCTTCAACGGCACGAGTTACAGATTATTTGAATGTGATAGGTAACACACTTAAACCTGATCTGACTGTGACTGGTATCTGCACATGCAATATTTTCTGCCAAAATTGCTAAACAGAAATCAGGAGCAAGTGGCATAACTGGACATTCTCATTCCTTAGCCCAGAAAAAAAAATACACACATTGTACCTGTTTCAACTAAATAAAATAAGTGGCAATCATTCATATTTATTTCACAATACATTGACCAATCAGAGTCAACCTATCTGGTTTAAAATTTAAACAAAATCTGGCAGTTAATTGTTGGTCATCATTATCTTGTGCATTCTTGACATCACATCTACCAACGAGAGTCCATTTGCCAACCACTCAGCACTGTCTTCTCAGTATAAATGATGCTTTCACTTTGGTATTTCTTATGAATTGTTCTGATGAGCATAAGATTAGATTAGATTCTCTACAGTATGGAAACAGGCCGACACTCTGAAGAGTAACCCACCCAGACCATATATTTACCCCTGACTTGAAGACCTTTGACAAACTTTGTCTTTTTTCAGCAATAATCAAGTTCTGTACAAATGCCTATTTAAATTATTTAGTGAATTATTCAGTAGCTTTTATTGACTTTGTCATTCCTGTGAAGGTGTTACTGTCCTTCAGTTTTCAAGTCAGAAGCAATGCCTTTGCTGTGATTGCCAATACTTAAGTTGGCCCAAATATATCTCCTGAGACCTTCTGACTCAGAGCTGCTACAAGCTCCTGACAAAATGATGATGTTTAAACTTTCTGACTTCATTCATATAGTATGCAGGTTCTGATTATCCCTCCTTCTTGGTCCAAGGAGTATAACACATTAATCTTCTATTACTGCAAAATGATTACATTATTTTGATCATTGCAAGGTAGACCATCTCTGGCTAATCTGGATAATTTGTTTGGGGTGGTCAAGAGCATAGCAAAGGAATTTCTATCAGTATTAGCTGTTTGGAATTTCCAGAAAGCATTTGATAAAGCTCCTCACAAACAACTTTTATAAAAAGTAAAGGTGTAAGGAATTTCAGCAAATTTAAGAAATGAATTGGTAATTTATTATGAAAAAGAAGGCAGTTACCCACTTCCTATTTACCTGCTTTTCCCTTCTGTGTTAGGTAACCACCTCTCTATATCTGCTATCTTAGTTCTCTGCTTTGTAATTATAACTCAGTAACTCCAGCTGTTGCCTCCAACACCATTTCTCCAGCTTGAGCAGCCAGAGAGAATTTCTGCAAATGGGATTCATCTAAGTCACATGAAATGCTGACGATTTCCCACATGCCACAGGGCAGGCATTTAATTTGACAAAGCTTCCTTACCATATCTTTAAGTTTACTTAACTTGTTTTAACCTTTACTTTTGTACTGTATAAATAGGAAATAACAAGAAAAACAAATTCCTTGCACTAACCACTGTGCTGGTTTAGAAATTTCCATTTTCAAAATGACTGGGGTTGAAACAAAATGATGAACAGCAGCTGCTCAACAAATAATCCACTCAAGACTTTCCTGTGATGTCACTGTTGTAGGTTTCTTTGCTGCTGAATCAAATTCTGTAGGCTCTGTCCTTTGGTTTCTGAAGATGAGTCCCTACTGTGCCCAAAGTTGGTGGCGTTATTTACAAATCTCCAACTTCTCCCATCATGTTTCGAAATCATCTGTCGGCATACCCTCTCCCATCATTTCTGAAGCTACTGTCAACAAGTTCTCTTGCATTGTTTCAAAAACCGTTGCCCCTACTGTCTCCCACTCCTTATGAAGTTGCCGCAATGATAGTCATTTGCGCTGTTTCAGAAATGGCTGCTCCTCCTCTCCTCCATGTTGTTTCAGAAGTTGCTGTCTTTCTCTTTTTTATGAAGGTGCTGTATCAGGAGTCTCTTGTGTTGTTTGAGAAAGTGATAGCCTATCTTCAGCTCATTCTTTATGACCTACTCTTGTAGCCCTCATTGTTTCTCTCAAGATGTTTATGAAGTTGCAGTCCCATCTCTAACCCACTCTTTGTGAAGTTGTTGGCCCCATTCAGTTTTGTGTCTTTTTAGAAGATACAGTCCCCAATCTCTATCCTGCTCTTTATGAAGCCACTGCCCCCATTCTCTCCTCTGCTGAAAATAATTCCTGGGTAACTCCACTACAGTCCAAACAACATCCATTAACCAACCTCTCTGTTTTGTGTTAGAGCCAATTTCATATCCATCTTGTTATGGTCACTTTTATTCCATATGTTTTAATTTTACTCACAAATTTGTTGTGCAGCACCAAATCAAATGCTTTTGGAAATTCATGCATACAATATCAATATCATCACCCTCACCGACCCTGTCAGGAGTGTTATAAAACAAAATACAATAGCTCCATAAGGAAGTGTTAGGTCAGAAGGCTAAAACCTTAGTCAAAGTGTTAGATGTAAAGAAAGATAGTAAGGAAGAGAAGTAGAGAGATCCAAAGAGAGAATTCCAGAGCTTAGATCCCAGGCAACTGAAGGAACAGCCACCAGTAATCAAGCATATTCAAAAGGCCAGATTTAGAATGCAGATATCCTAAGGGCTTGTCAAACTGAAGGAAACTAGATAGAGAGGGGTGAGGCCACAGAGGGATTTGAAAATGACCACGATTATTTTGTTCCAGACAAGAGAGAAATGGTAGGATTGTTCCCTCTCTTCTAGCAAACAATTAACTGCAGCACAAAGTATTTTAAAGAAGAGCTATTTTAACCCCTTAAACACTTTGATTCTGAAGAACAGACATAGGACGAATTTTCTAATAAGTTGAAAAAATAGAAAGAATAAATATTTGTTCCTGAACACCTGAATGGAATGACAACAGCATTCACACAAGACATACACACACATAAGGAAAGCTGATTACAAAAGAGGTAAGCACTTAGCTTTTTAAGGAATCCTAAAAAGTCACCATTACTCTTGTCTTTTTAAGATTGAAGCTGGAAACTTTGCAGGCTGGATAATTTTCCCTTGGTCCACTGAAGAAAATGGAGGTTGGAACACAGTAGCGCATTGCTTTTAGAAGTAAATTTCTCATTTTTCTAGTTGAAGATTTCATTGAGCCCCTGTAGCAATGATTGGGTTTAGTTATACACATCTGTAGGTAAAAAGCTAACCTCAGTGACCTTCCTTTTGTTGGATTCCAGGCAAAATTCTTTCTTTGTGGTTGGGATCTCTTCCCTCTGTGGTCTTCCAGACTAACTGAACATCAGAGGCTGTTCTTATTAGAGACTGCTCTCACATCTATGTTACCAACACCTCTGCATCCTTGGAAATACAGTGACCACTTGATTCCAGTGATGGTTAGAGGCACTCCACCTCTCAAATTCTATGCTTCAGAATCTTTCCAGGATTAAACCAGTCATAGGCTGGAGAGGTAGTAATAAGAAACAAAGAAGTGCTGTAGGAACAGCATAGGCTTTTTGCATCAGTTTTCACAGTGGTAGACACCAGCAGCCTACCAGAGGTGAGCATTGTGACCATCACTGAGGAAAAAATGCTGGGGAAGTTGAAAGGTCTGAAGGTGGATAAATCACGTGGACCAGGTGGACTACACCCCACAGTTCTAAAGGAGATAGCTGAGCAGATTGTGAAGGCATTAGTGGTGATTCCAGGAGGGTGCAAGAGAACTAAAATAGCTATTGTAACAGCTAACGAGGGAGAGAGAAGCAGCAAATGACTAATGAAGGAAGAGAAGGCCAGTTAACCTGACCTTGGTCATTTATAAGATTTTAGAGTCTATTATTAGGATAAATTGTGGCATATTTCAGAGTCCATGGTAAAATAGGGCTGAATCAGTGTGGCTTTGTCAAGGGGAGGTTATGCCTGACAAATCCATTTGAATTTTTTGAGGAATTAATGAGCAAGTTAACCAAAGGACAGTCAGGGAATGATCTATTTGGATTTCCAGAAAACCTTTGACAATGCGCTGCACAGGAGGCTGCCAATTTAGATAAGAATCAGTGATGTTAGGGACAAGGTACTGGCATGGATAAAGGATTGGCTGACTGACAGATGGCAGACAATGGGGATTAAGGAGTCATTTTCAAGATGGCAGCCAGTGACTAGCTGACGTTTGCAGGGGATATAGTTGGGACCACAATTATTCACATCATTCATTAACAATGTGGACAAAAGAATGAGAGTATTGTTGCTAAGTTTGCAGATGACACAAAGATCAGTGGAGGAACATGAAGTACTTTGGAGGCGGGGATGCAACAGAAGGATTTGGACAGGCTAGAAGAATGGATAAACAAGTGGCAGATGGAATATAATGTGGGGATATGTGAGGTTATGCACTTTGGTAGGAAGAATAGAGGCATAAGTGGGGAAACGCTTCAGAAATCTGAAGCACAAAGGGAATGAGGAGCCCTAGTTCAGGATACTTTTAATGTTTACATGCACGTTCAGTTTGCAGTGAAGAAGGCAAATGCAATGATAGTATTCGTTTTGAAAGGCTAGAATAAAAGAGCAGCGATGTACTACGAAGGCTGTATAAAGCTCTGGTCAGACAGGATTCGAAAATATTGTAAGCAGTTTGGGACCCTGTATTCAAGAAAGATGTGTTGGCCTTGGAAGGGGTCCAGAGGAGGTTTACAAGAATTGATCCTGAGGTGAAGGACTTGTCATATGAGGAGCAACTAAGGACTCTGTGTCTGTACTTCATGGAGTTTAGGAAGATGAGGGATGATCTCATTGAAAGTGACAAAATATTGCGAGGCGTGGATAAAGTGGACATGGAGATGTTTTCACTGATATGAGACCCTAGGGCCCAAGGGCCTTAGAGTGAAGGGACAACCCTTTAGAACTGAGGTGAGGAGGAATTTCTTCAGGGTGGTTATTCTGTGAAATTTATTGCCACAGAGGGCTGTGGAAGCCAAATCATTTAGTGTATTTAAAAGAGGGATAAATAGCTTCTTGATTAATAAGGGGATCAAAGGTTACAGGGAGAAAGCATGAGAATGGGGTTGAGAAACATATCAGCCATGATCGGATGCGGAGCAGATTCAATGGGCTGAAAGATTTAATTCTTCTCCATATTCATGGTCTTATACATGTTGGATGTCACATGCAGCCACTCCCAAATGTGTAAAGGAGGTCACCAGTATGCTGTTCAGAAGTCCATGTGACTAATCAGATCATACAACCAATGATTGCCAGCTGAAAGATCCATGGAATTTGTTACCATGACAGATTATCCACATGTGCAAGATGTCCTTAACTGCACCCATATGACTATCAAATCTTTATGAGATCAGTGAAAGCAGTCATAAACAGGAAATATTTTTATTCCGTCAACCTGCAGATTGTATGTCATCATCATGCATTATGCACGTGTGTGCACACTTTCCAGGCAGCAGCCATGATACCAAAGTCTTCATAACTCACAGCTGTCATATTTCTTCATTCCACAGTCACAGCTACATGGATAGATATTTGGTGATTGAGTTTGACTGGTCAGGGCAAACTGTACAAATTGAACCAGCAATGGTCTCACAGAGCATCGGTACTTTAAAAAACTGTGTAACCTAGTAATACAAAGCAATGTGAATCTCAATCTGAATGGAGGACAAAGAGAAGGCACAAACCTCATCTGATGAGAACAGGGATAAAGAGCGAAGCAGAAAGGAGAACAAGAACATCTTCCTGCTGCCAAAACCAGAAGGTTAGAGATAGATGCCAGGGATACCGGAGAAAACCATATCCTTCTATTCTTCTGGTACCTTGCTCTCCATTGAGGAACAGCAGCTAATATTTCTTCTTTAGCTGTAGAAGTCATATATTCTCCAATAAATCACTTGCATCGGCCTTTTAAAGCTTATGAAGCATTCTGTACATTACTTCAAGACACAATGCCACTTGTAAACATGTTGATGGGTGTTTCTGCCTCCAACAAATACATCAAATAATAATGGAAGCACAGACACATTTTAATGGAACAGCAACATATTATTGTTAAACAATAATGTCACCAGTCCCTAGTGCTGTGGATTCCTAGAATCAGTGATTTGACTCGGGCAATCTGTTGATCTCGATGCCCAATGGCCTTTGATGACCATGGTCCTTTAGTAGCTTGTTACCCAAAAAGTATAAGAAAACTAATGCGGTCCATCGCCAATGAGGGAGCTGTTTGCTGGTGGAGTTCAGGTCACTGGCAGAGGTACTGAGAAACACAATAGCACCTCTCTCTGATTCCTATGGATGGAGGTGCACCTTGAGAGGTGTCCATGAATACCACTGACCTGAGATAGTCCATTGCTGCAATGAGGTAATGGTTCACAATATACATTAACAATTTGGATGAAGGAATTGAACTCCATATCTCCAAATTTCCAGATGACTCCAAGTTGAGTGACAGTGTGTGCTGTGGGGAGGATGCTAAGAGGTTGCAGGGTGACTTGGGTAGTCTGACTGAATGGGCACATACTTGGCAAATGCAATATAATGCGAATAAATGTGAGGTTATCCAATTTGGTCACAAATACAGGAAGGCAGATTATATCTGAATGCTGGCAGTTTAGGAGAAGATGAGGTGCAATGAGATCGGAGTGTCATGGTAGAACAATCGCTGAAGGTTGGCATATAGGTGCAGCTGGCAGTGACGAAAGCTAATGGTATGCTGCCCTTCATAGCGAGACGATTTGAGTATCTGAGTATGGATGTCTTGCTGCAGTTATTCAGGGCTTTGGTGAGACCGCACCATGACTATTGTGTGCGGTTTTGGTCTCCTAATCTGAGGAAGGACCTTCTTGCTATTGAGGGAGTTCACCAGATTGATTCCTGAGATGGCAGAACAGATATATGAGGAAAGACTGGATTAACTAGGCTTGTATTGGCTGGAATTTAGAATGAGAGGAGATCTCATCGAACATATTAAATCCTGATGGGACTGGACAGACTAGATGTGGGTAGAATATTCCTGATGTTGGGGAACTAGAGGTCACACCTGTGAATAAGGGTAAGCCATTCAGGACTGAGATGAGGAAGAGTTTCTTCACTCAGAGTTGTGAACCTGTGGAATTCTCTACCACAGGAAGCTGTTGGGGCCAGCTCATTAGATATCTTCAAGAGGAGCTGGACATGTGCCTTGCGGCTAAAGGGATTAAGAGTTATGGAGAGAAAGTGGGAAAAGGATACTGAGATTGCATGATCAGCCATGGTCATATTGAATGGTGGTGCAGGTCCAAAGGTCCGTATTGCCTACTCCTATGCCTACTTTCTATGTTTCTACATAACAGCAATGGTCTGAATGTCTGTATTCAAACCATGCATCCACTGAGTGCTCTCCCGATTCGCCCTCTCACCAATCTCTTCAACTTCGCCCACCTGAGTTATGGGGTCAGAGCCCATGGCTTGGATGAATGCTTCAATTACATACACGTCTACCCAATGCCTTGGGATTCTTGTCAATAGCTAAAACGGTTAGTAGGATCTGCAACATTTTTCAATATCTCCTTATGAGGCTCAGTGTCAAACGTAATTTGATAATGGCTCTGTGAAGCTCTTTTAGATATGTTATTACATTAAAAGCACATTCGAAATATTAATTGTTGTTGCATACAAGTGCTTCCCTAATCAAGAGACCTAAGGATGATCTGAAATTGGGCCTTGGATCACAGTGATATTAACTGTGCAAGCCACATGTATCACCCCGTGGAGCTCAAGTTTTTTGTCTCACAGGAATGGACCTTTTAAATCATCTGATTTGAACTGATCATTTACAGACATCAGTTGCTACTGCTGTAGCAGCCTCTGAAGAATCTTCCGCAGAGTTAGCCTGGCTCCTGCTCCAGACTACCTTTTGGGTAGAGAGGTTCTAACGCTTTTTTTCAAACACCATACTTAAAAAAAAGACAACCAATTCCAGTTTTAAATGGTCACCAGGGGTGTCTTCCAATCCAGAGTTAGGTCAAGTGGCTTTTAGATGCCTTTGGGGTGCAAAGGTAGCCCTTGTTGTAACTGTTAAACCCTGTAAAATGGGTGCTCTTGCTCTCCTTTATGGAGAGCATCCAAAACAATGTTTTAAAATTAGAGCTGTATGCCATTTATGAGTGCAACAAAATAAGTACTTCTTAACGAGGATCTCTCTTTCACTACAAGGTTAAATGATGGGTCAATTGAACTGTCCAGGACTGGAAACTATAAAGTTTTGATAGTCAAGAATACCAAGGCATATTGAGTGTCGGTCAGTAAATAATGTTAGGGTACAGGTTAGCTATGATCTTTCTGTACAAGATGAACTTTGGAGGAGTTCATAATGTTTCTTCTCCCTCTGTGATAGTTTGTTTGTCATTTACAGAAATGATTTGGATAAGAATGTAGGAGGCATGGTTAGTAAGTTTGTGGATGATGCCAAAATTGGTGGCATAGTAGACAGTGAAGAAGGTTCTCTAAGTTTACAAAGGGATCTTGATTAAATGACTCAATGGTTGAAAAATGGCAGATGGAGTTCAATCTGGTTAAATGTGAGGTATTGCACTTTGGTAAAATAAACAGGGGCAGGACTTATACAATTAATGGCAGGTCTTTGGCTCGTGTTGTTGAATAGACAGACTTAGGGGTGCAGGTACATAATTCTTTGAAATTTGCATCACATATAGTCAGAGTATTTAAAAAGCTGCTTGGCATGCTTGCCTTTATTGTTCAGTACTTTGAGTGTAGGAGTTGGGAAGTCATGTTGAGATTGTACCGTACACTGGTGAAGCCTTGTCTGGAGTATTGGTTACCCAGTTATAGGAAGGATATTATTAAATTGGAGAGATTTAGAACAGATTTACCAGGATGTTGCCGCGTATGGAAGGTTTGAGTTATAAAGAAAGGTTGGATAGAGTCATGGAGATGTACAGCATGGAAACAAACCCTTCTGTCCAACCTGTCCATGCCGACCAGATATCCCAACCCAATTTAGTCCCACCTGTCAGCACCCAGGCCATATCCCTCCAAATCCTTCCTATTCATTTACCCATCCAAATGCCTCTTACATGTTGCAATTGTACCAGCTTCCACCATGTATAGGCAGGGACTTTTTTCACTGAAGTATAAGAAGTTGAGAAGTGACCTTATAGAGGTTTATAAAATCATGAGGGTTAGAGATAGAATTAATGGCAGGTGTCTTTTCCCGAGGGTGAAGGATTTCAAGACTAGGGGGCACATTTTAAAATCTCTCCTCTCACCTTCAAAAAGTCATAAGGGCCAATTTTTTTTTACACGGGGATGGTTTGCATTTGGAATGAACTTCTTGAGGAAGTGATAGATATGGACACAGTTGTAACATTTAAAAGACATTTGGATAGATATATGAATAGGAAAGGTTTGGCGGGATATGGGCTAGGAGCAGGCAAGTGGGATGAGTTTAGATTGAGATAATGTTTGGCAT
Source organism: Hemiscyllium ocellatum (assembly GCF_020745735.1). Lineage (NCBI taxonomy): Eukaryota > Metazoa > Chordata > Chondrichthyes > Orectolobiformes > Hemiscylliidae > Hemiscyllium > Hemiscyllium ocellatum. Next base: position 15,149,800 of record NC_083436.1, read on the forward strand.
AGACTGGTTGAACTGAAGGGTGTGTTTCTATGCTGTATGCCTGTATAACCACTTGTTCAGAATGTTCCTACAGCAGTACATATGGGATTGTTCACTGTGAAATTCCCAATCATAAACAGCCTATATGTGATTGTTCAGAATCACCATCTGTTGGTGCTCTCTCATCATCTTTATTCTATAGTGTGGAGTAATTTAATGGATGGTGATTGCACATTTAATTTAAAGATAATTTCACTGTGCTGTGTGAAATAGGAGAGGTTCCAGGTGGGAAACCTGTGACATATCAAGCAGAGAAACTTATTGGACCTTCCAAAAATCAAAAATACATTTGGCTAGCTGCAGACATCCAACCAAAATTAGGGTCCTAGACTAGAAAGTGCTGCTCACCTGGAGTTGCCAGTCACAGAATAACCAGAAAAAAGTCAGTCCCTTAAGTAGAAATGCTAGAATCTGTGAGAAACTTTTCCTCCAATCACAGGCTGGTTGTCTCTCAAATTAGTGACCTAGACAGAGAACAAATCTGCAAGACGACATTGGGAGAGGTGATTGTGAGGGAAGAGGCTCCAAAGTGAGAGACAAGAAGGAGATTGAAAGAAGGGGTTGAAGAGACAAATCTGTAAGTGGGAGTGGGGTGAGAAGAAGGCAGCAAGGGTAAGGAGAGACAGAAGTTACCAGAGTAATGAATCACATGACAATTAATATGGAATCTCTAGCTTTTGGCTCCACATGGGGAAAGGTTGCACAAGATGTTATTGTAAGGAATACACTGTCAATTGCTTGATTTAAATCGGAGATTCAGAGCTCAGATGCAACTATAACTACCCAGCTAAAATCTTCCAGGCTTATGCATAGGCAGTGGAAACTCATTAGCTGTGACCTTACAGGTTTAGGAAGATGGTATTGTTTTGTGTGTAGGGACATGTTTCAGTTACTTTGGAAAAACTTTTGGTTGTTAACCTATGTTGCTGTCTTGTGCTAATTTTAAATGCTGCAATGTCTAAGAAATTTAATGTTTTCATTGTGTTTTGTGACTTTAAATTTCATGGAGAGCTGACAATACTTGAGGACTTTGCTTAATTATTTTAATTCTGCTTCTGTGTGAGCCTAAATATCTCATACGTCAACATGAATACCAAAGGTAATGTTACACGATTGGATTACCTAAAAAATGAATTAACAAGAATGAAAAAAGGGAGGCTCTGAAAACTAAGAAAGGATTTCCCAAAAATTAAAAAGTAGCCCTCAAAAGACCCCTTGGATAAAGGTTGGCTTGACCCCTGCTCAGTAACTAACCCTTAGCACTAGATCCAAGTCGCACATTTATGCAAGATTAGTACAGACCAAGGGACAACTCCCAGCCCATTCCCCACAAAGTAACAACCTACCAGCACTAGTTAAACATTCAGGCATGTCAGCACCTTCATGCCCACCAGATACTAAATGTAATTGCATTCTGTTACTTTTCAAGAAGGATCAAGAGGCTGAAGCATTCAATAACAGCAAGGGCTTTATTCATGGAGTGTTCACTTTATAGGCTGTAAAATTAGAGTGAGCTGTTTCCTGCCCAAAATGACTAATGATGTCACATGATTTGTCTCTTTAAAGTGACAGTCTACCATACTTATCAAATACACAACACAACCCAAGCTGAATAAAGCCATCAAATGATAACTAATTCACCAATTAAAGGTCTCATTTGACGGTGAGACAGGAAGCTTAGAACTTCATCACAAAACTTAATTAAGACAAGATGTAGTGAGGGTTCTGGTTTACCACCAACCCACTTAATTAAATTCACTTCCAGACATTTCGCCTCCAGGATTGCAAGATTATCCCTAATGTTACTGTAGATTAATTTAGTTGAATTTTGTTTAAAGTTTGCCAGTACAAAAAATTGAGAAATATTCTTTCTTTGTTAAAATCATAGAGTCATGCAGCATGGAAACAGATCATTCAGTCTAACTAGTCAGGCCAATCAAATTTTCCAAAATAAACTAGTCCCACTTGCCTGTATTTGCCCATATCCCTCTAAACTATTCCTATTCAAATGTATCTATCTAGATGTCTTTAAAATTTTGTAACTGTACCTGCATCTACTAGTTCCAATGGCAGTTCATTCTACATATGAACCACCCTCTGTGTGAAAAAGTTTTCCCTCAGTCTCTTTTAAATCTTTCTCCTCTCACCTTAAAATATGCCTGCGAGTTTTAAACCCCTCTAACTGAGGGAAAAGACCTTTGCTAATCATCTTATCTATGCCCTACATGATTTTATATAACATCTATAAGGCTACCTCTCAACCTCCTATGCTCTAATAATAAAAGGCCCAGCCCATCCTTGTAATTCAAACCCTCTAGTCCCAGAAAAATCCTGGTAAATCTTTTCTGAATCCTCTCCAACTTAATGATATTCTTCTAATAGCAGTGTGATCAGAACTGTCCACTGTATTCCAAAAGTAGCCTCACCAACATCTTGTAAAACCTCAACAAGACATCCCAACTCCCTTACTCAATAGTTGAAGCAATGAAGGCAAGCATGCTAACCACCTCCTTAACTATCATGTCTACCTGTGATGCAACTTTCAAAGAACTATGTACCTGAACCCCTTGGTCTCTCTGTTTGACAACACTGTCCAGGACTCTATCATTAACTGTATAAGTTCTGTCCTTGTTCATTTTACCAAAATGCAATACCTCACATTTATTAAAATTAAATTCTTTCTGCCACTTCTCAGCCCTTTGGCCCAATTGATCAAGATCCCTTTGTAATCTTAGATAACCTTCTAAATCAATTTTGGTGTCATCTGCAAACTTACTACTCATGTTTCCTAACCTTTCATCCAAATCATTTGTGTAATTGACAAACAAGTGTAGACCCAGTACCAATCCCTGTGGAACACTGCTGGTCACAGACCTCCAGTCTGAAAAACAACCCTCCACCACCACCCTTGGCCTCCTACTGTCAATTTTGTATCCAGTTGGCAAGCTCTCCCTGAATCCCATGTGATCTAACTTTACTAATTAGTCTACAATGTGGAACCTCATGAAAGGCTTTACTAAACTCCATGTAGACAACGTCTACCACTCATCAACCTTTTTGATTACATTGTCAAAAACCTCAATCAAGTTTGTGAGACATTATTTCCCACACACAAAGCCATGCTGACTATTCCCAATCAGTCCTTGTCTCACCACATGCATATAAATCCTATCTCTCAGAATCTCCTTCAACAACTTACCCACCATGGATGTCAGATTCCCAGGTCTATAGTACCCAACTTCTCCTTTCAGGATTCATTACATAAAGATACAATATTAGCCACCCTTCAGTCCTCTGACACCTCACCCCTGGCGGTAGATGATACAAACATCTCTGCTACAGACCCCACAATTTCTTCTCTAACTTCCCACAACTTCCCAGGATACATTTGATCCAGTCTGGGAGATTTATCAACTTTTTTTTAAGACTTCCAGCACTTTCTTTTTTTTTCAAGACATTAATGTTTATTTCCCAAAGTTCCCTAGACTCCATTTTTTTCTCTGCAGTAAAAATTGATGTGAAATATTTGTTTAGTTTCTCTCCCATTTCCTGTCATTCTTTAAGGGACCTTATTCTCTCCCTGGATGCTCTTTTGCTCTTAATATACTTGTAGAATGTCTATGGATTATCTTTAACCTTACCTGCCAATGCAATCTCATATTCCTTTTGGCCTTCTTGATTTCCTTCTTAAGAATGTCCTACACCCCTTATACTCTTCAACAAATTCACTTGATCCCAGTTGTCTACACCTAATATATGATTCCTTCTTATTCTTGACCAGAGCAGAGCCTCAATATCCTTATTCATCCATTGTTCTCTACTCTTACCAGCCTTACCCTTCACTTTAACAGGAATATATTGCATATAAAAAAGTAAAATTTAAATGGAAAGTCTGAAAGAAACACAAAATTCTGGAAGAACACACCATTTTTATCAATGTTTGTGAAGAGAAATTGGAAGTTTTAATGTTCTAAGGAAGGATCTTAAGTCCAAAAAGTTTATCTGTCTTTTCTCCTTACAAATGCCAATGGACATGCTGTGTATTTAGATTGTTGTTTCCATCAGTATTTGCTTTTGATCTTGTAATTATGGACATTTCTTTTTTCAGGCAGTTCATTCTGATGAATGGAAACAGGGAAAGAATCCTCTGAACAGGCTGTGCCATACTTGTCACCTTGTGAAGCCACTTCGGTCTAAGCATTGTCATGTTACTAACCGCTGTGTGAGGTGCTTTGACCATTACTGCCCTTACATCTATAATGACGTAGGCTACAGAAACAGGTACAGTGATCTTCATTTCAATTATATTTTTGAAATATATATGTCATTTAATTTAAAATATATGCTTGGTTATTCCATTCTTTTGGATTCCTTTTCTTTAAAAAATAGATTTGAATATAAGAACAGGACAATATTACTGTCCTCTACCTACCCTCCACTCGCTCAGTCATCTGTTCCCTAGTCCATATTTATTCGTCTCTACCTTCCATCTCATTTCCCTTTTTTAATTGACAACTTTCTTTTGATGTTCCTAGGTTTCTAGGTTCCACAAAGTTAGCCAGGGCCACTGCTGCTCCAGGATCTTTTCCCAATATTGAAAATCAGCACCACCCCACTAACACTACCCCAAACAATCCACTGCTCACAATGACTAGTGCCACCGGACAGTTGGCAGCCTTGCCCATCTCTCACCCAAACACAATCTTCTCTGGAAATTCAGACTTTATTCTCACAACTCGAGATCTGCTCATGAGAATTCCATAGAGAGCAGACATTAAGATAGGGTGGTGGCGATGGTATGAACAAAAAAAAAGATAACCTTCTGATGGATAACCAATCAAAAATAAACATTTGATTCAAGATGCAAGCTTTGGACCTTGGTCATGATGCTCTTTCATGTGGTTAACGTGTCTGAAATGTTAAATTCTCTTTCATTTTACAATCAAGTAACAATCTAGCCACGAATTTTGGCGGAATTCTCAATAAGAGTAAGTTCAACTTACTAATTGACCTACACTCAAAACAGTTCAGAAACCCTTTGTAATTTGTTTTGTATATGTTTAATTTTGGATATAATTGGCCGTCAATGATTTGGTAAATTAGAGAGAATGGCTCATTTTTGGATGAGCACAGACATAATGGGCAATGTTATCCTTTTCTATGATATAAAGTTTCTATGGGTAGAATTTTCCATTCCCTTAGGTAATGTGGACAACATCAAGAGACTTGGGAAAATGCTATGAAAATGATAAAATCACAAACTCAACACTGAGAAAAAATTTCTGATTTTCATCTTAAATGGCAAGTTTAGAATTTTGCTAATAAATAGCAACTATCTCTTTTCTGTGCATATGCATCTTATTAATAGCCCAATTCACCTCATTTCTATATAACTTCCAATTCCAATTTCCTGAGAATCTAGACAGCATTATGTTCCGATATATAAGTCAGAGCACTTACTTGGCAGAAGCAGCTCACTGCTTCCCTTTCTGCACCTTTATCCAACTCTATTTTTATCACATCCCTACAGGGTAGAACCAGGAGGAGTGGTGAGCTTTTTCCAATGATTGAGTAAGAAGTGCAGAGAACAGAAAGGGTTATGTGTTAGGAGGATGACGTAGAGAAAAACTTTTGATATGAGATATGATTCATACAATAACATGCATTGTTGTCCATGAGCTTTGATATGAGGCAACTTGCATAGCAGAAGTAGAGTGAGAGGTGGCCCTGTGAGTGTAAGGTAACAAAGAAAAGATGGTGGCACTTATCCTTGCAGGGCACTGAAGATCATTAACCTTCTTCCTGGGACACTGCACTGACCAAAGCTAATGTTTGAGTCCAAGCTGGCCATGTCCAGTGGCATAGCCTCCTTTGCTAGTTAACAAGATACTTCTCTTCACCATCTCATCCACGAGCACCTTGAACTCTGTCAGTGAACTAAGGACTTGCTACCTCACTTTTCTCAGCTATTTCCTCAGGAATAATAGTGAAGGGTGGTTCCCGTTTGCAGTGTCTGAAACTGGTATTTAAATATGGCACCAGTGGCATAAATGTTGCAAAGTCCCTCCAGTGGGAGCACTTCCTCCTCTCCCTCTGCACGACTCCACAAGTCAGAGTCTGGATCACATTAATATGATGAATATTAGACAATTGTATGAGAAAAGTGGTCATCAGCCATGGTGGACTGACAGCCATGAATCTCACATTTAAAAAATTACATTACCAAAATAAAATGGAAAAATGAAGTCCTACAATTCTATTACTCTAATTTATTTTGAATCTTAAATTTAAGAAGTACTTAAAGACAGCAGTGCAAATTTTCACTCAAACACTTTGTGCCAATCATCTCCAACACTGTGGAAAGTTCTCTTCTTCATATTCCAAAAATAATTGGATGCAATGAAAAAGAAAAAAGATTGACAAGTATGACACCAGAATTGACTGGGAAGATTTATTTAATAGCTGATCTGATTGTGGCCTCAACTCTAGTTTCCTGCCTCCTCTTTTACTCACTGATTAGTCAGCTAATTCTGCTTTAAAAATAATCAATTACCCTGACAGTACTGTTCCCTGAAAACTGGAATTCCACAGATCCATGACCACAGTGGCATCTGGTTCTACTCTCCTGGCCAAGTGGAAACATGCTTTCATCATCTATCCTGTCAAATCCTTTATTATATTGTGTATTTCAATCCAACCATCTCTCATTCTTCGAAACTCCAATGGATACTAACCCAACTTGTCTAAATTCTCTCATTAGATAACTCACAGAAATCAATCGAGTGGATCTTCTCTGATCTATTTCTAATGCAATTATATCCTTTCCTGAGTAAAGAGAACAAAATTGCACACAGAGTCTGTTTGTGATCTAATTAATACCCCGAACAATTGTAGCAATTCTTTCCTTCTCTGATATTCCATTCACTTTCCACTAACAATAGCATTCCTTTCACCTTCCTAACTATTAGTTGTACTTGCATATTAACATTTTTTGAATAATGTACTGGAGAGGTCAGAACCTCTTAGCCTCAGAATTCTGTAATCTTCTCCATTTAAATAATATACTGCTTTTCTATTCTCCCCGTAGGAAAGTTCACATTTTGCCTGCAGATCTATCAAATTTAGCAACCATATATTCAGTCTCTTCATCCATAGATTGTGTATAGTTGAGGCCTCTGCACTGATGCTTTTGGCACTTCACTGTCACACCTTTAGACACCATAAATGTCCAGCTTATGCATAATCTCTGTTTCCTGTTAGCTAACCAATCCCATAATCACACAAATACATCACCATCTATACCATGAGCTCTTATTTTCAGTCGTAATTTTTGACCTAACATCTTGTTTCTGGAAATCCAAGTGTACCACATTTACAGGTTTCCCTTTATCAATGGTGCTTGGTACTCCTTAAAGAGCTGTAATAAATTAGTCAAACACTATTTCCCTTTCACAATCTCATACTGATTCTGGCCAATTGTGTTCAGATTCTCATTCAAGTATTCCACCACACTCCTGGTTTGTGCCTTGTAGATGATGGACAGGCTTTGGGCAGTCAGCAGGTAAGTTACTCCAAGCAGTATTGCTACCCTCTGGCCGGCTCTTGTAGCCACTGCATTTATATGGTGAGTCCAGTTGAGTTTCAGATCAATGATAACTCCCAGGATGTTAATAATAGGGGATTCAGTGATGATAGCACCATTGAATGTCAAGGTGTGGTGATTAGATTGCCTCTTGTTGGTGATGGTCATAGATATGGATATTGTCCAGATCTTGTTGCTTTTGGAGACAGACAGCTTCAGTGTTTAAGAAGTCACAAATGGTGTTGAACTTTGTGCAATCATTGGTGAATATCCCCACTCTGACCTTCTGATAGAGGGAAGGTCATTGATGAAGCAACTGAAGATGATTAGGTCTGGGACATTACTCTGAGGAACCCCTGCAGAGATGTCCTGGGGCTGATTTAGTTAAGTTAAAAATATTAGTCTTGAACTAACTCATCTCCTATTTAAATGGCCCCTTTTGGCCCTTCAACCTGACTCCACCATCTCAGCTACATCCCTCAGAATTATTCCCATACCCCTTAATTCCTTAGTTCGTAAATGTCTATTGTCCTTTATGTTAAATGGAAGATCTCACAGAGCTGAAATATTAAGATTGAATGTATATAAATGGAGGGCATTGATTAAGACTTGTCATGAGGACAAATGAGAAACTGGCATTGGAAAGAAATTCATGCTGTTTCAGTCTTGTTCGAACAGGTATACATGATATATGTGTGTAAAGTTCGTATTCTGAATGTTATGGTTATTATTTATGGTTATTTTTACAGGGTTTACTTTTTGGGCTTCTTAGCCACAATGTGCCTTAATAGTGTGATGGGAGTCTACTTTGCTTGGGACTGGTTTAATGAGATGGGTCGTAGCATATTCATTGGAATCGGCTTCATTTTCCTGTCTGTTATTGCATTCGCTTCAGCAATAATGACCTGCATATATGTATGTACTGTTCTTATCTTTCAGATTACAATTTTTAGTGCTAACTATTAGAAGATCTCTCATATATTCATTCTTTCCCTCCTTTTGAACTGGTATCATATCAGAGCATAATTAGGCCATCATTGATCTTTTCCAGACACTTTCCAGCAGGGATCATTAGATTTAGGTTCTACATTCTTCACAAATTGAATGGCACATTTCAGAAATAATTGCAGGAGCTCAGCATAGATGTAACATTTTGCAAACAGGCATGAAGAACGACCCCCCAGAAGGAGATGTAAACCTTAACAATCCAATGCTAATTGTAGAGAGAGTTATTAGAGAAGCCTGAGAAAATATTCTTCAATCTGGAGTAGTTTCTTGTTTTATTGGGACAATCCCAAGATGGGAGCAAAGATACAATGCTGCAAAATAATTACTTCTTCTTTATTAGATTAATGGACTAGTAATACAGAGCACCATGCTAATGTTCTGTGAATTTGAATTTGAATAACACCATGACAGATGAGGAAATTTTGAATTTGATTTTAAAACTCTGGATTAAAAGCTAGCCTAGTGGTGACCGTATAACCACTGTTGATTGTGATTTTTAAAAAATCTGATTCACTAAATTCCTTTTGGGGGAGGAAATTTGCCATTCTTACCTGATCTGGCTTACTTGTGACTCCAGACCCACAGCAATCTGGTTGGCTCCTTTGGGAATTAGGAATGGATAATAAATGCTGACAAATGCTGGCCCAGCCAACAGTGCCAGCTTTCCATGAAGGACTAAAAAAGATTAACCACAGGTGACAGCATTTTGTTAAAGCTGTATGATACCACAATTAAGAGTAATTAAGATTTTGCAAGTGCCGTCACACTGAGTTGTTCAGATGAATAACATTGAGGCATTTTAGAAAAAGCAAAATAAGTACATAATAGAGAAAAGAGTAACAAAAATGCTGATAGGATTGGATAAAGTAGGGTGGGAAGAGGTTTATGTGGAGCACAAATGCCAGCATAGACTAAACTGAATGCTCTGTCACTGTGCTGTAAATATTATGTAGTAAGTTTAATTTTTGAAATAAATTGAGTTCTATTAAAGTCATGAGATGATTTTTGAAGATACCACTTTAAAACAATGTTCACAATCTGATATTTTATTCTTGAATTAATTGTCCAGGATCTACATTAATCATTACTAATAAATCTTATTTATGGGTGTAGCAGATAGGATGTGTCAATATGATAAGTACAACTTGTGTAATATTACTTCGACAATAATTGTGGTGCGTTTTCAATTACAGAATCAAAATTCTCCTACTGCAGTACTTGTTCTAGAAATGCTATTTAATTGTATCTTAAGAAAATTTAATTGTAGTTTGTAAAGTTAAATTACAAGCAGTAACCTGTATAGTTAAATGTATTGGATAAATTTAATGTTAGTTTTGTTGCCCTCTAGCATATCACTTTGGCTAAACCTACAAAACTCATTAGCTTCTCATATTGGCTCATATTCTAATAACCAGAGTGTTGTTGAACCAGTGTAAAATGGACTTACATGTTAGCACCATGTGGAATCCCCAGTGCAAATGATTCCATGGTAACTGCCCAGGAAGCTGATTTTTCCAAAGTCCATTAAAATTGTTCAATTTGGACTGTTCCAACTCACTTGGACTTAACAGTTACCCAGGAAATAATTGTGGAGTAAAACTCTACTGTCACTCCTGGGTAAGTATAAACTTTAACTCCCAGCATACTACTGAGACACCCCCCCCCCCCCCTCAATTACATGACTTCTGATCCTTACCTCGCCCAGAATCTTAAGAAAAACCCTCTAAAATCATCCTCAACATGATTCCACCCTCAAGCTGACTGTGATAGGCTCAACATCTGTTCCCCCACTTACGTGACCTTGCAAGACCCAATACTCACTCCACCTCGGGCCTGACCCCCTGAAACCCACAAACTCTCCTAGATGTTTAACCTGAGATCCCTCACCCCAACCACTGAACCTAACTACACCCTCTCACCCAAACCAACAACTCCACCCACCTGCTGGGCTTGACCCTCCACTCCTCACCCACTTGAACCTAACTACCCTCTGTTCTCACTCACCTATCTCGCACCTTACCATCCTACCCTCTGGAAACATACCCACGTTCGCCACCTGGCACCTCATTTAGCCAATTTCTGGTAAAATTCAGCTCAGGCTTTCCGACCCTGATTGGAATAATTGGGCCTTATGTGTTACTAACTTACAGGTCTGTTTGGTCTATCTGATGCGCATACATCCAATGTGCACTTATGACTGTTTAATTGTTAGGATTACATCATCTCTAAATTCATTTGAGAATACACTTGTTACTGGATGTGATCTAATTTGACTGTTATTTCTATAACAGCGTCAGAAAACACTATTTTGGTGCAAAATGGGAAAAGAAAACTTGATATATTGATACAAAACTTGAATTAATACTCGATTACTTTGTAAGAATACTAAGGCTTTATAAAAACATCGAGAATTATTTTGAAAGAACTTAATAATGATGAGCTTTATTTTTACAGTTCTACACAGCTACAGTTAACATAACAATAAATGAATACATGAACCAGAAGAGATACAGTCACCTTTCTGATGAAAAAGGGCACTTCCGTAACCTCTTCAACAGGGGCATTAAACTGAACTTGATGGAGTTCTTTCACCTTATTGACCCACAGAAGGAGCATGAACTAAACACACTGAATCAGCTGTATAGCATCTGATTAGTGTGGAATCTGTGCCACTGGATCAGATTTTTTTTCATCAAAGTGGAAGCACAAATATCATTTTTACTTTTAAAAAGTCATCCTGATAATTTCTACTGTTACAGGAAAGATATAAAGATGTATTACTGTTATACAACAAACCTGCTAATTTCTGAAGAGAATCAAGGATTAAGATTGGGAGAACAATTGTGGGTCTAGGTGCTTCTCCTATTTCTGGGCGCTTTAACTTTAACTTCGTTCTCCCACCTTTAACCCTCCCTCTCTCATCCCTCAGAATTGGGAACACGGGTCAAAATATTTCCCCTCTGCATGTCCACTCATAGGCTCTTTTTTGATTTTTAGGGAAATATACCTTTTCACTAACTCATGTATTGCAGTCACATAGTAACAGCACCATCTGTGTTTGAATAGAAGTAAAATATTGGGGATGCTGGAAATCTAAAATAAAAAGCAAAATTGCTGGAGAAACTCAGCAGGTCCAGTAGCATCTGTGAATGTCACATATTAAAAATTGGAAGATCTTAACTAGGCAGTTAACTTTTTTTTTCCCACTGTATTTTAAGACTTAAATTTAAGAATTGACTTATGGTTTGTTACAATAGTAATTAATACACACCCACCACAAATGGGAGTTCCAGAACAAACACAGCCTTAAGCTTAAATTCTACATTACTTTGCAAAGAATGTAGCCTCAGTGATTTTCAGTTTTCACGGTTACTAGTTAGATGAGTTTTTTTTGGTCAGGCTTAAAACTGTTCACGTTCATTTCCAGATTCTCTGTCCTTACATACATCTCCTTTATAGCTTGCCTCCGTCCTTCTGCCCATTCCCTTTGAGAATGTCTCTGTCTCTGTTCCCGCTCCCCTAACTGCCTCCTTACTTTTTCTCCCCCACCTTGCGGCCTCCTCTGTTTCCCCTCTTGCAGCTTTCCTCTCTATAACCCCTTTGCAACCTTGCACTCTCTTCTGCCTTACAAACTCCTCTCGCTCTCCCCTCTTGCATCCTCTGTCTCTTGCTCTTTCCCTACACCCTTCCACCACATTGCTTCTCTCTCTCTTCACTTGCCTCACTGCCACCACATATTTTTTTCATTGTTTATCTAAATCATAGGCTGGTCCTGTTCCACATTTGCTGTTGATAGGTTCATTGCCCTATCTAAGAGCAAAACGCACAAGAGAAAACCAACCTCTAATTGGAACTATAGCATCTCCAGGATTCCATCCAGACAACTTACAGTATGCCCCTATGACTGAAAATTTCCAGAAATATTGAGTGTGAATTTATCCTTGATTTCTGTGTTTTCTGAATATTGCTATGTACCAATGAACCTGGCTGCTCCTAGAGCCCCCTTTCCAATGTCCTGGATACATGTAGTGTCAATCTGCTGCTATTACTGTACTAACTATGCATTTGCACCTGACCTTCACCTGAATAGCACTGACAATGCGGACCAGATAAAAGTAGAGTGTGTTGCACAGCAATGTTAATTCTCATCTCCTACTTGAAGTATTCTGCTAATAAAATTTAGGACTTAAGTAAGGCCCTCTCCTTAAATCATTCAGTGGGACTGCATGGTTTCCCTTCCTGGTATGTTTTGATTAAGATTTTGCCCATTACGCAGCTGTCTAGTCTTTTCACAAGTCAAGGAAACAAAACTAATCCTATCAAATGGAACATTATGAAATTCCTTAGGGTTAAGCATAAGAGATTCCCAAAGGTATTTTTTTGCAAATATGATGTGCCCAATCAAGTGTTGTAAGTTTTTTTTTCTATATTATTATAACAATTACAATACTCTGCTGCACTGTTGATGTAAGTGGTATCTTTCACAGTAGAATTTTGTAGCACCTATTTAACTCTTCTTATAGAAAGAGTGCACTTAAACAAAAATTGCTGTACAATTTATGCAAAAATGCTCTACAACAGACTCTATCTATGCATCAAATATAGCTGTGTTCCAATGCTGCTTCATGACATCCACATGCATCGGTAAAGGGCTAAGATATCCAAAACAAAGCTTATTGTGATGTGATTTGAATCAGAGAAGTTTTTTTAATATTATGAAAATATTGCTCAACCCTTTCACAATTGAATGTACAAATGTTTACATGGATAGAAATTTGATTGCATTTTCAAAACTGCAAGAACTATTTGGCCTCTTTAAAGGTGAACTCATACACGTGGAATACTTGTTGATAGATTTCACTATTTGAACAAAATATTTGTACAAGTCAACTTAATAAGCAAAGTTATGAAGCGTCTAAACAAAAATGTATTGTAACTTATTTTTCTAAAGCGTGCAGTTCTAGAGGGACTGTTGTGAGGCTAAGATGATTGTGTATTTTTTCCTATTTGAGATTAAATAATCCATCGTAATGACCTCCACTTAGCAATTTTTGATCATTGTTAAATTATTTTAAAATTCATTTCAAAGTTGTAAACAGCAGAAATTCAGCTTTCAATTTCTTTTTTATTGGGTCAGTTTTATATGTACTATCATTAGATTGCAACAATATCAGAGAGAAAATTTGGCATTTAGGTGGGATACGGGCTAATTCTCTACCAATAAGCCCTTCACATTTGATGCACTTATTGTATTTAATGCCCTTGTCAGCTATGTACTTATTATTCCTCTGATGTGAAACAACCTAATTGAAAACAGAATATAAACATGACAGTACTTTGCATTGAATTAAAAAGTTGGCAAATCATATTTGAATATAGCATTCAACCTTGAGAACATAACCCAGATACCACTTAGACTCAAGTCCCAAAAGAGTTCCAACTTAATGCTAGAGACATTAGAGCAGGGTCTTCCTGCAGGACTGGAAAAGAAACGTAAGTATGTAACAACTCAACCTTGAAGCATTGTGAGGTATCTGAACCTACTAACCCTGTCACACTGCATTAACTGCTAATATATACTATATTAAAGTTCACATTAACTGTGCCTTATAAACTTTTACAACTTCTGTGTGTAAGAACAGGGAGGAGATTCGGTGCAGTTTCCACTACATTTCTTCTGTTTTAGAAAAAAGCACAAAGGTGATCAAAAGTGTATTTTCTCAATGATTATAGTATAATTATTTAAATGTTAAATACAGTAAATAGAACATGTTTTGAAGAACAGCATCATTTAGTAAACATTGTCTTTGTGAAGTTATCCATAATCCACTTCAGATTTTTGTTTATACATTTTGGTCTATTTATATCAATGTATATCACATATTATGATGCTGGATTTGGAATGCAAAGAGCCATCTTGCTGAATTATATCTTTTCACTTAATGTCTTAATAAATTATGACTTTACGATTAAAACTTTGAAAATATGATCCAATCCTTAGTAGTTTTGATCAAAATTAACATTGTGTAAAATATTTGTGGCTCTTGTCATTTTACTCATAAAATGCTGAAACTGGCATTGAAAATCATGAGACTAAATTTTGTAGGAGAGAGAGGACAGCATAATTATCTGGAGTGAACCTAGTTCCATTTAGCCAGCTCACACCATTTTAATTTTTCAGGCAGGTCCCTGTTGTGGCTCAGGTTAGCACCCTATACTGCTGATGTATGGCATACTAATTTACAGGTCCATATGCGTTTTCCCATGTACAGGCAAACTACAACATTTAGCCGAGATTTGCAGTTTTAACAGTATTGATAATTTATTAAAAGAATACTCTGAATGGCAAGATGTCATTAGTTAACAGTGAGATGCCAATTGATGGGGATTCATGCCTACTAATGTCTCAACTCACTTCAGTAATATGCAGATTCCCATCTTTGACAACCAATCACAACAGGAAAACTCAACAGGGAAAACACAACATAAACCTCGCAGATTCAGCTCACTACCTGTTCCAAACAAAGACTGTGTTACCTGAAACGAAACCACAAACCCAGACATGGTCAGGGGGCATTAACCAATTGTACTTCTCCTCTGTGGACATTGGCATCCAGCATCTGCCCATCTTCACAATCATTCTGGCACTGAGTGCGATATCAACTTACATTGAAAGGCTGCAGTGGGAATACTTTGCGCACAGGGACGGGTACCTAGCTTGCAGGCCCATCCATGCTGCATCACAAGGTGGTTCACTTGCTTTCTTAGTGCTTGCTCACATCATCCCTGTCTTGCCAAGCCAGTTAGCACAGTTAAACAAGCAGGCAGCTTACCTTACCACTAAGTAGTCCTCAGTCTAATGGCATACATCTTGCAGTATTGCAGTATGCTCTGTCAGTCTTACACCTAGTCCATGTGCCAAATGAACTGCATGTGCAGCAAGCGGACAGCAATGCCTCAAAGTCTGTGGGGAGTTGTCCCCACTGAAGTCCATGGAGATATCTGTCATTCAGTGGGTTCTGGCACAGTAACTCAAATACAGTCTCCCTTACCAGCTAGGTATCCAGTTTGAGGGCAGTTTCACTTAGGGGACCCATGACTCTGAAGTCCAGGGAATGACTCATGATCAATCCACTGGCTCCAAATCGGCACTTCCAATGGATAGGGATAAGATCATTAGGGAGAGGTACAGGTATCAGTCCAGGTTTTTGGATACACTTTGCCTTGGAATACTCAGTCATATCAGGCAAGAGAGTGAGCCATCATTAATCCATCATGTTACTCTGCAGAAAATAAGGAGTTTGAATTAGGGGATTGAGTTGAGGAAATTGTTGCCTTTTCTACTGCACTGAACCACAGCAGTTCAATCTTCCTGCAAGGGGCTGGGGGATTTTCTGGTTTCAAGAGGGACACAATAAATGACCATACCAGACATGGTCACTCATATTTGGGAGCTCACTGGAACAGTCAGGCTGAGTCTGGAACAGGAGCCCTCATTGCCATCTTCCATCCTACTGGATATCGTATTGATGAAGAAAATGATTGTGAGCACACTTAGAGAGACTTGACTTGTGAGGGAGGGGGCTGTAGCATGCTCCATTCATAAAGATGTAGGCCATTCAGCCCATCATGCCTACAATGTCTCTTCAAATAAGCATCATTACCATCTTCAAAATCTCTTGTCCTTTCATCATATCCCTTCACACTATTTCTATGGTTCCAATTAAATCTGTCTCCACCACATTTCCAGGTAATGTTGCAACACTGAGAGTAGCTGAGTCTAGGTAGGAGCTGCATACAGTGGCAGGGAAAAGTGTGAAATAACCCTGTAAGAACAGGGAGGTTCACTGACTTTCTTTCTGCATTGTTGGCATTTCCTCCACATTTTAAAAATGGCACTAACCTGGATGGCATCCTCAGATGAGGCTAGCCGTCTAAACCTACAGTCTTATCTGATGGTCCTCTGGGAAGAAGACATCTCTTCATTGCATCACCTTTTCCATCAGAACCTCCAGGTCCTTGTTGGAAAATCACAATGCCATACTCCCCTTCTCTGTGCAAATGGCCTTGACCAAGGAGGGCAGTATTGAAATGCTAATGCTCATCCATGTGCTCAGTGCTGTTCTAAGGATAACTCAGATGCAAAAGATGTTGGTCTTTTGATGGATTTGCAAGAAATGGCAAATTGTTCACACAGGATGTGTAGTGAGATGGACGTAGAGACAATATTGGGCTTTGGTAGGTAATTAACGTGGCAAGATTGGTAAGATGGATGAGAAAATTTGCTTGGCCTCGCTGCAAAAGACACATGAAAAAACTTGTTTAAACTCAGACTCAACCAAACATTTGTAAAATTCAACCCAATGCTCTAACTGAGGATGTGCCAATGTGTTATAAACATTCATTATAACTTCCTTGCTTGAGTAACCCATGTAGCTATGTAAAGAGCCAAGGATTCTTTTTTTTATAACCACATACCTTCTCAACATATCCTGATGCTTTCAACAATTTGCTTTCTCTGTTCCTGAGATCATGAGCTGTGTTCATATTATCCAATGAGGTAATGCCTACACCCTTCACTGTTACCATGTCAGGAGATGTAAGGTGTACATAATCAGGCAGTCAAGGTGTCTGGAAGTCTGAGCGATACTTCTCCAATACACATGCTTTGGGCTGGTTGTAACTGATTCCTCTTGAACCTTTGTAATCTCTTTGATCTTTATTTCCAATGTTCTCTGTAGCTGACAGCTGCTGGTTGCTATTTAATTTAGTTTGGTCAATTTTCTGTCAGACCCAAGTTCTCTGGCTGGGTCAATTTAGAATGTCCAAATTTAGGCCCACCCAGCAGTAGTTTTGGTTCAGCAAGTGAAACCTCATGACAAGTTCTTGATGAACAGAAAAAGCAGGAAAATGCATGGAAGAGGGAAATGTTCCAACTACCAGCAGAGTATAAGCACAAGGTGAAAGCCTAGATTATGATGCAGGCATTGAGTTGACATTGCAACTACCAGAAACATTTGAAATATTGGGAGACCATGACATGATGATGGCAGAATTGGAGAAAGAGATTCATAAGCTGTGGGTGCTGCTTCTGTATCTTCCACATACATAGATTCTTTCAAGGCTTATGTGAACTATTGTGTGCATTGGTAGCTACCATCTGGTCTAACAGGAAGAGTCTTATAGGCTAAGCAAGATGTGGCTTATTGCATCTCTGCAATCATTTATGGGTTACAAGAACAAGTTGTGTATTACTACAAAAGACTGTTGGGAGTACCCACAAAATTCTACTTTATTCTCCACCCTATCATTCCTCATGGCATCATCATAGAGGGTGGTGCTCACAGGGGGTGGTGCTTACTGCACTCAGTCAAGTATTAACCCTTTGAGATTATTCCAGATTCATATTCACACCAGCAGAGAACTAACACTTGCCATGTTTCAAAAATTATATATTTAATAAACACAAATTCTACCTATTACAGTTCCCGTTTCTATGTCATCATGCCTGCAAGAGACAAAATGTTCTATATTTGAACTTTATTTCATATTCAGATTTGGCCCATTACTGTTTAAACTTCTTCCACTAGCTATATGTATAAATTGGAATATATATTACTCTCCTTCAAAATATATAAATTACAAATCAGATTATTCAAATTTCTTGGACAGGATGGTGAACCAAAAGCAGTGTCATAGCATTATAGAGTCATAGAGATGTACAGCATGGAAACAGACCCTTCAGACCAACCCGTCCATGCCGACCAGTATCCCAACCCAATCTAGTCCCACCTGCTAGCACCTGGCCCTTATCCCTCCAAACCCTTCCTATTCATATACGCATCCAAATGCCTCTTAAATGTTGCAGTTGTACCAGCCTCCACCACATCCTCTGGCAGCTCATTCCATACACATACCACCCTCTGTGTGAAAACATTTCCCTTTAGGTCTCTTCTATATCTTTCCCCTCTCACCCTAAACCTATGACCTCTAGTTCTCGACTGCCCAACCCCAGGAAAAGACTTTGTCTATTTATCCTATTCATGCCCCTCATAATTTTGTAAACCTCTATAAGGTCACTCCTCAGCCTCCGACACTCCAGGGAAAACAGCCCCAGCCTGTTCAGCCTCTCCCTATAGCTCAAATCCTCCGACCCTGGCAACATCCTTGTAAATCTTTTCTGAACACTGTCAAGTTATCTAAGCTGTTCTTCATTTCAATGAGAAATCAAATGGAATAGCTGATCTTAAACATTTCCCTCAATACAAATCAAGAAATCATATAATTATACGGTCCATCAGATCTGCACTAAATCTCCTGTTAAAGCTGATCTTTCCCTGTGCTATAATGTGTTGAGTTTCCAAATGGCTTGTTTTTCCAATCCCTTTTAAGTAAATCAAAGTTTTTGTTTTGTTTTCTGACTTCAGTACGTATCTCAGAAAGATGGTTTATAGCAGCTCTAAATTTTATTTATAACTAAGAATTCCAAATCAATTCATTTTGAAACACTGACCAAATTACAAGACATTTTTTATTCATCATGAGGTGTGAGCATTGATGACTGAGTCAACATTTATTGCTCATTCCAAGATGATTTTGAGAAGGTGATGGTCAGCTACCTTTTTCAACTGTTGCAGGTAACCCACGACATGTTGGAAGGAAATTCCATGCTTTTGACCCAGTAAAATCAAAGGAATGACCAAATATCACCAAGTCAGAATGTGATTGGCTTGGAGAGGAACTTGCAGATGATAGTGTTCCCATGTATTTGCTATCCTTACTTGCTAGGTGATAGTGGTCATGGATTCAGAATGTGCTGTTTCACTAATAAATTTCAGCAGAGCATCTTGTAGATGGTAAATTCTGCATCTGAAGTTCAGTGGTGAAGGGAGCAAATGCTTGTGGGTGTAGTGCCAATAAGATGACTGCTTTTCCTGTATGGTGTCAAGCTTCTTGATTGTTGTTGGAGCTGCAGTCATCCAGGCAAGTGGAAATTATTCCATTTCTCTCCTGACCTATATCTTCTAGATGCTAGACTGGCTTTGGAGTCAGGAGTTGGGGAATTAGGAATGGAGTTAGTCATGTCAGGATTCCTAACCTCTGACTTACTCTTGCAACCACAGTATTTATATGTCTAGTGCAATGCAGTTTATGATCAATGGTAACCCCAGATGTTGATAACTGCAGGTTCAGAGATGGTAGAGGCATTGAAAGCCAAGGGGTGAAGGCTAGATTATCTTTTGTTGGAAATTATCATTGCCTAGCACCGGTGTAACATGAACGTTACTTGCCATTTATCAGCCCAAACCTAGACATTGTCCCGGTCTTGCTGTTTTTGGATATGGATTACTGCAATAACTGAAGATTGCAAATGGTACTAAATGTTGTACAATCATTAGTGAACATCCCCTTTACTGACCTTATAATTGAGGAAAAATCTTTTCTAAGTAGTGTGGCTTCCTCCTGGTAAGAAGTAGATGACTTGCCCTATCCTTGAAGTGCCACAGTGTTTACAGTTCATCCTTTAGCACATCAACTCTGAGCTGAAGCTGCTTGAACTTTAAACATTTAATACAGATGTATTTGTTCTGGATCACGATGGAATCCAGCAGCTCCTACATGCTGCAGTTTTGACATATCACCTGTCTTGCCATCATAAATTAGTTTTAATTAATAATTTCATTAACTTACTGATATATTTAAGTTACCTATTTATATTTTCTTGTATTTTCCATTGTATACTATGTAAAAACTTATGACAAGAAAATACCTCAATTACTTATCAGACACTCAGCAAACAGCTTGCTCCTTTCTCCCTACCTATTTTCTGTCATCCGCAATCTTGGTGAAAGTACATTTAGTTCTGTTATTGAAATCATTAACATATATTGTCAAAAGGGTACAGCAATTATCATGGGAGATTTTAAATTACACATAGACTGGAAAATTCATTTGGGAAAAAGTAGTCTAAATGAAGAATTCATTGAATATTTCAGTAAAGTTTCTTGGAGCAGCATGTTATGGTACCAATGGCAGGATATTAAAACTGACTTTAACCAATGAGATGGGATTAATTACTGACCTCATATTGAAAACATCCGTGGCTAGCAATGACCATAATGATTGCTAAGTTTAAGGGAGAGAAATGCAGGTCTAAAAATATAATTTTGACTTTTTAACAAGGACATTAATGAGGGCATGAAAGCTATGCTAGCAAAAAGTGTACTGGTAATTCATAAGGGATAGGTCAATACAGATGCAACCACAAACATTTAAGGAGATGTCGCAGAAGACACAAATAGATGCATTCCAACAAATAGGAAAAATTTGGAATTCACTAAAAAAGTCAAAGATAATATCAAACTCCAGGAAAAGACGTATAATTGTGCATATACAATCGACATATCAAAAGATTAGATAGAACATTTTAAAAGGCAAAGAATTACTATGAGATTATTAAGAAGGGAAAAATTAGAGTATGAGAGAAAGTTTGCCAAAAATATAAATATAGAAAGAAAACTTTCCTCCAAGACTTAAAAGAAAGAGTTAAGAAAATAAATGTTGGTCCTACACAAAATCATAAATTACTAAGGAATTAGTAACAGAGGATAGAGATGGCAGATGAATTGAACAGTTAGTTTGCATCAGTCTTCTCCATCAAGCATATCATTGAAATCATAGAATCCCTACAGTATGGAAACAGGCCCTTCGGCCCAACAAGCCCATACCGACCCTCCAAACAGTAACCCACCTAGGCCACCCCGACCCTATTACTCTACATTTACCCCTGACTAATGCATCTAACCTACACATCACTGAACATTATGGGCAATTTAGCATGCCAATTCACTAAACTACACATCTTAGGATTACGGGAGGAAACTGGAGCACCCAGAGGAAACCCACACAGACACGAGGAGATTGTGCAAACTCCACACAGACAGTCACCCAAGGCTGGAATCAAACCCAGGTCCCTGGCACTGTGAGACAGCAGTGCTAACCACTGAGCCACTGTGTCCCATGCAGATAAGGAGTATATGGAAATAACTATAAATTTGGAACTGGAAGGAAGAAAAAAACTAAAGAAAGTTACAATTCCCAGTAGCATTGAGTAAATTGTTGAAAATGCGTATTGACAAGTCCCCAAGTCTAGATGAGTTTCATCCTTGAGTTTTTAAAAAAGGAGCTGGTGAGATAGTTGATGCATTGGTTTTAATTTTCTAAAACTCTTTAGATTCAGAGAGGCTTCACTGGATTACATCTTTATTAAAAAGGGAGGGAGAGAGACAGAAAGCAGGAAACTTCAGAACTGTTAGCTTAACATCAGCCATGGGGACAATGATAACAAGGTACTTGCCTATGTTCAAGGTTATTGGACAAGGCCAATATGTTTTGTCAAAAGGAAATCATGTTTAGCTAATTTATTGGAATTCTTTAAAGAAGTAACTTGTCCTGTAGATGAAGGGGAACCGGTGGATGTATTGTACTTAGTTTTCTAAAAGGCATTTGATAAGATGCCACATTAAAGTCTAGTGCAAAAATTAAAACCTCATGGTGTAGGAGATACCATATTGGCATGGATATAAGATTGGCTTACTAACAGGAAGTAGAGAGTAGGAATTAGTGAGTCTTTTTCAGGCTGGCAAAATGTCATAAATGGTGTACCACAGGGATTGGTGCTGGAACCTCAACCTTTACAATTTATATAAATGGTTTGGATGAAGGTATGGTAGCTAAATTTGCTCGTGACACAAAGATAGATAGGAAACTGAGTCATGAAGAAGATATAAGGAACCTAAAAAGGGATATAGAATAGTTAAGTACGTGAGGAAATATTTGACAAATGGAGTACAATGTGGGAAAGTATGAACTTGTCCATTTTGGTAGAAAGAATAAAAAAGCATATCATCGAAATGGTGAGAGGTGTAGAGAGATCTGCATGAATCATAGTATGCAAATACCATAGTATACCTTAGTATGCAAGCACAGCAAGTATTCACAAAAGCTAATAAGTGCTATGTTTTATTGTGAGCAGAATTGAATGCAAGAGTAGCAAGGTTATACTCAGTTAAACACGCCACTGGGAGACTGCATTTGGAGTACTGTTTACAGTACTAATTAATGTACTTACAGAAGGATTTTAATGCATTGATAGCAGTTGAAAGAAGATTTACTGGACTAATTCATGGAATAAGCAGATTGCCTTATGAGGAAAGGCTAAACAGGTTCAACCTGTATCCTCTCAAGTTCAGAACAATCAGAGGTAACTTATTTGAAACATGTAAGATCCTGATGGGACTTGACCAGGTGGATGTTGAAAGGACATTTTCCTCTCATGAATCCTGGAGTTCAATCCAGACAAATGTGAGGTGATGCACTTAGGCAAGTCTAATTCTGGAGCAAATTATACAATGAATGGAAGAGCCTTGGGAAAAGTTGATGGGCAGAGAGATATGGGAGTTCAGGTCCATTGTATCCTGAAGGTGGCTGCACAGGTGGGGTCAAGAAGGCATATAGTATGCTTGCCTTCATTGGACGGGGTATTGAGTATAAGAGCTGGCAAGTCATGTTTAAATTGTACAAGACATTGGTTCGGCTGCATTTAGAATACTGTGTACAGTTCTGGTTGCCTCATTACCAAAAGGATGTGGACGCTTTGGAGAGGGTGCAGAGAAGGTTTACGAGGCTGTTGCCTGGTATGGAAGGTGCTAGCTATGAAGAGAGGTTGAGTAGGTTAGGTTTGTTTTCACTAGAAAAAAGGAGATTGAGGGGGACCTGATTGAGGTTTACAAAATCATGAAGGGTATGGACAGGATAGATAGAGACAAGCTTTTTCCCAGGGTGAAGGTTTCAATAACGAGAGGTCATGCTTTCAAGGTGAAAGTTGAACAGTTTAAGGGGACAAGTACTTCACACAGAGGATGATGGGCGTCTGGAACATGTTGCCAGCAGAGGTGGTAGAGGCAGGCATGGTAGATTCATTTAAGATGCATCTGGACAGATGCACGAGTAGGTGGGGAGCAGATGCTTAGGAATTGGGCAACAGATTTAGACAGTAGATTTGAATCAGTTTAGGCTTGGAGGGCGGAAGGGCCTGTTCCTGGGCTGTAAATTTTCTTTGCTCTTTGTTCTTTGTTAATCCTCAAGAATCTAGAACTAGGGGTTACAGGTTAAAAATACTCATGAAGAAACATTTTCTTTCTCTTAGAGATTTGTGAGTCTTTGAAATTCCCTTCCATGAAAGGCACTGGATACAGAATCTTTGAATATTTTTAAGGCACAGATGAATAGATTCTTAATTACAAAAGGAATGCAAAATTATTGGGGATATGAGGGACTACAGAGTTGAGGTTAAAATTAGATCAGCCATGATTTTATTGAATGGTGGACAAGGCTCAAAGGACCAAGTGAATTACACATGTTCCTTGTTCATTTGTTCACAAATTGTGACCTCAGCACTGACCCCCTGAAGCATTCCAGTGGTTAAAGGTTGCCATCCTGAAAAAAAGCCCCTTTATTCGATTCATTGTCTTCAAGTAGTTGGACTATCTTCTATCCACGCTAATATATTACCTGCAATACCATGGGCTCTTATCCTATTAGCCAGAACCTTATTAAAAGCCTTTTAGAAATTCTACACAAAAGATGGATCTGGCCATGTCCCACAGCAGTTGTAGGACCACATCATATCACCTGTCCCTTGTGAAAAACACCTTTGTCCACAGGTCCATTAAGGAGTGGTCAGCAAATGACCTCCTCAAAGCCTAATGGGAAAAGGAGACAGTTTTTGCTGTCAGATGGTTCCTTGACCAGACTGCCAAAGCCATTTGGCAGAATACCTCATCACCACAGCTGAACTCAGCTGGCATCCATGTGGGAATGATCCATCTTTGACTTCTAGATATGGTAGGTGACTGCTGCAGCACAAACTTTGAAAATAGACCAAACTTGTGCCATGAACTGCAACATCAAGAGTACCTTACATTAGATGACCATCCTTATTCATACTGTCGAGGGAGTGCACTTCCGCAAGTCCAGTTTCTATCTGAACTTTGTGATAAGTACCTCCCGCTTTTAGTGCATGGCCCTATCCCTCTAAACATACTCCCAATGTTTTCAGGTAATCTAATCTGATAGTGAAGGTGAAAAAGGCATGATCAATCATTTATCAAAGAACATGGTCTCAGTCACGCCTTAATTTACCTGAGCTCCCGAGGCGAGTTGGAACTGATTGTAAATGCACCGAGAGCAGATCTAAGTAAAAGATAGTAACATTGTCAAAGTACAGGCAGGTTTTGCACTGCAGACCTCTGCTGCCTGGGATTATCACCTCTCCAAGGCCACACCTCCTTCCTGATGGATTTAGCAATAGAATTTATGTAATGCACAAAGAGAAGCCAACCATTGCTTGAAACTGCATTACTGTTTCTACAAAGCTGTTGTATTCAGGTGTAGATTCTCTACCCAAATCTCACTTTAGATAGCACATCCATGATGCAGGTGAGCAAAATTCTATCAAAGGTCTGCTTCTAATCCAGCTGATGTTTCAGGTGTCCGGTTCCCTGTCCT
This sequence comes from Hemiscyllium ocellatum, assembly GCF_020745735.1. Classification (NCBI taxonomy): domain Eukaryota; kingdom Metazoa; phylum Chordata; class Chondrichthyes; order Orectolobiformes; family Hemiscylliidae; genus Hemiscyllium; species Hemiscyllium ocellatum. Next base: position 15,174,998 of record NC_083436.1, read on the forward strand.
ACCCATAGGCAATCATATTCCCCAGTAATGTGAGGTTTTCAGAGGTCCTCCTGCCAGGTATGGTGTAAGTCCAGTCAGCATTAATTGCCAACTCCAGAGCAGACTTGATCCGGTAGGCAATAATCTTGACAGAATTTGTAGTCCACATTCAGCAGTGTTTTTGGTTGCCAATTTCTAATTTCTTCATTCTTGCACTTGCAAGTGTAGATATGAGTGATATTGTTCTTCCTCATGGATTACACCTACAGTCAATCACAAGCATACTCACAAACACCACCAGCAGGTCCTGGCTGATCCAATACAACTCTGCTGATAAGCTGGCCATTCTGTGTGATTTACTGTTCCCTGAGGAATTGAGGGCCTTTGTCAGCTGATAGATAGTTAATGGTTTAACCAACTCTTTAATGTATGTCACCTAAGATCTCCATGATAGAGGATAGGAACATGGGAGACCTACTGTCTATTATGTCATACAATCTGACATAAAATGATTTGTTAATTCCTCAAAATGTACGATTGAGATGATGTTACTGAGCCATGATCATCTTTCAACCTGCTGATCACAAGAGTTTTTTCTGTCTGCCTTCTGGAAGAATACATGTATGTCTCCTTCTGCTGCATGGAATGAACCCTTGAACTGACATTTTCCTTGAAAGCCCTCAAAGCAAAAGATGAGGTTTGCCTTTTCAATTCTTGAAAATCCTTTGACCGTACCCCTCCTAACCTTCACCCAATGTCTACAGCAGGAGTTAGTCTGTAAACCTTTCTGGAGGATTGCACCCTCCCCCTCGTCCCTCACCTTCTGAACACTTTTGAGAATGATAAACCTCTTGATATCCATTTTGGCTGTTTCCTTCTAGTGTGTTTTTTTATTTCAAAAATATACTTTATTCATAAAATAATTTGATGGTCTGTACAGTTGGTTATGCCATACATATGTAAACATTTACATACAGAGATCAGAATTTATCATTTGTATATACAGGTCTGTACATTTTTCAATCATATGCCCATATATTTAGCTGAGGCATCAGCAGAGTCCAAATGACTGCGTGGGTCCCCTGTTCTTCTTAGGCAGGCAGATGTTATATGGTGGTCTTTCCCCACTGCGCCTTGGCGGCAGCTGCCCCAAGCTTCAGCACATTCCTCAACACGTAGTCCTGGACCTTGGAATGTGCCAGTCTCCAACACTCAGTCGGGGTCAACACCTTCAGCTGGAAGATCAACAGGTTTCGGACCGCCCAGAGAGCATCCTTCACCGAGTTGATGATCCTCTAGGCACAGTTGATGTTCGTCTCGGTGTGCGTCCCGGGGAACAGACCGTAGAGCACGGAGTTCCGCGTCATGGCGCTGCTTGGGATGAACCTCGACAAACACCACTGCATTCCTCTCCAGACTTCTTCTGCGTAGGCACATTCCAGAAGCAGGTGTGTGACAGTCTCGTTCCCCCCCGCAGCTGCTTCGAGGGCAGCGTGCGGTGTGGCTGAGTGTCCGGGCATGCATAAAGGATCTCACAGGCAGAGCCCTTCTCACCACCAGCCAAGCCATGTCTTGGTGCTTGTTGGAAAGTTCTGGCAATGAGGCATTCTGCAAAATAGCTTTGACAGTGTGCTCAGGGAACCGCTCGATAGGATCCACCCTCTCCTTTTCCCGAAGGGTCTAGAGGACACTACGTGCTGACCACTTCCTGATGGACTTGTGGTCAAAGGTGTTTTTTTCATAAACTTCTCCACCGAAGGACAGGTGATACGGAATGATCCAACTACTCGGAGCATTCCGCGGCAGCGAGGCCAGGCCCATCCTTCGCAACACTGGGGACAGGTAGAACCTCAGTACGTAGTGACACTTGGTGTTTGCGTACCTGGGATCCACGCACAGCTTGATGCAGCCACACACAAAGGTGGCCATCAGGGTGAGGGTGACATTGGGTGTATTTTTTCCCCCGTTGCCCAGATCTTTGTACAGCAAGTCCCTTCGGACCCAGTCCATCTTTGATCTCCATATAAACTGGAAGATTGCCCGGGTGACTGCAGCGGCACAGGTTCTGGGAATAGCAATGACAGTGCCTCACACCTGATGACCAGGTTTTTTCCCCGCGATGGAAAGCGACCGTAGCTTCCATCTGCCCAGTTTCTGCCTCACTTTGCTGATATGCTCCTCCCAAGACTTTCCCTCTAGTGTATTGGAGACTCGGAAATGAGTTTCCCTATCCTTCCTACACAGTGTGAATTGCCTGGGGCTCGCACCCTCCTGGCTCTACTCCCCGGATCGAATTCACTTTCTGCTCAACTGTCAGCTCCAGCTGCAACACAGCTTTTTTAAGAGAGCCAGACAATTTTAACTTGCGAAGGCAGTTACAATTTTGGGCTCTGCATCGCACGAAGTAGGACTAGTACAGGCAGCGTAATTGAAGAACTTTATTTCCACCTTTCCAACATAGAGGGCAATGTAACATCAATCTCCGCTATTACAAAATATTTTCAGGGCCCCACTACTTATATGTCAGCCAATCAACAGTGCGGTTCGGCGATGGCTACATGACAACATCATTCAAATAAACAGGCATCATGATGTCAGCTGCTGTCTGCATTATAAACAACTGGCGTGGGGTAGTCGTGTCTGAGTTATATATTAGGTGCAATTTATATCTTCATTATGTCGTTGGTTTCTCTTTTTAGTAGCTAACTTTCAAAAGAGAAAAACATTGATTATAACCATTTCATTAAGCATTTCTGTGTCGATATTGTTGAATGCTAATGAGGCAGAAACAGACCTCGAGAAATCCTGGTCGGGCATTTCGACCCTCGGGGATGTGGTCGGATGAGTGGGATTTGCTTGCGGTTCCCACCTGCTCCTTTGTATTTGGAAAGTGAAGGCGATTATTTCTCCCACATTTCGCGAGCTTTCAAGGACTGTATTTGCGAGATTTGGGCTAAATCTTCAAAGCACTCTGGGGAACTGTGTCCTTTGGTGATTGGCAGTTGAACTTTTACCTCAACTCAGGCTAGAGAAAGCATTTATTCGCTTGAGTAAGTGAGACTAAGAAAAACGCTCGATGATAGGTTCTCTAGGATAAGATTATCGCCACTGAATGCTTAGAAGACAAACGGGACAGCTCGGCTGGAATGTGCTAAAGCTACCAACTCGGCAAGTTGTAAATCTGGAATTTGAAAATCAGGTATTCTCTTCCGCTCAATGTAAAATAGTACAATCCAAACCAGTGGTGGGAGCTACGTACTGTTAACGTGACGCTTTGGAACCCAAAACTTCAACTAAAAAAATGATCTGAAGTGAATGATGTTCAGTGTTGGTGGGAGATATAGTATTCCAAGACCTGCCAGAAGTCTGGATGAATTGGATTCAGTTCAGAGTATCATTGTTCACAGGTAAGCATAATAAAGAGTAACATCTCATAGAAATGATTTATGCCGGAGACTAAACCGGTATCAGTTTTCCACGATTTTCTAATTTGAAGGTTACGTCACGACGGAGTAGGTTTTGGGGTAAAATAAATCTAATAATGTAGTTACGTTAGCCTTAAATATTAAGTTGCTGATCAATTCATTTCCAAGAATATTTACTTAAAGGATTTTACGTTTCTGAAATTCCCTAGAAATCTATTGAACGTGTCCTTAGGAAAGACCACGCTGGGGGCAATACAACAAACTGCAGTTGATAAATTTCACGTGTCTTGGAGATTTCTTTTAAATTCCGCAATAAATCAAAATACATCCCGCTCTGCAGAAATATGACAGCTTATTTAATTGAGATCAGTTCTGCTTTAGTTTAATATACTGATGTCAAATGCAATACAGTGTATGCCTGGAGCACAAATGCAATGTAAGTGAAATTACACAAAACGCAGTGGGTGAGAAGTCTGTTTTTCTTTAAGTAACAGGTCGTACTGCTTTGTTGTAGTGATCTTTTACTGCCAACTCTCAAGTCAATCCAATTGTGTGTCAACAATAATGTCTCTGCCTGACAGCCCAAGGAGGAAGTTGGGCTACATTTATGAATCTGAACTGAACAAACTTAAGAATCTGAAATCCCAAATTTGCCTGTACTAATCTCATCTAACAGCATAAGGCACTTTCATAAAGAATGTCGACTTCAAGGCTAAAACCAGTGTAACTGTAACGTTTACAAGGTTTATAAAACATGGCACATGATGCAGCATTATTTGCTTTCTTCTTCTGGAAGCAAGTGTCTGACCTAGTGCAAACGACTCACCCAGCTTCAGTTAATATAATCATGGGATTAAAATAATCATGTTTCTTTTTCACTTGCCGTACATTTGCTGACCAACAATTGAGTTTAGATGTTTTAAGAGTTTTCATGATTCAACTTTTTTTCCAACAAAAGTCTCTGGTTCCGTCGAAACATTATTTTCTGGACACTATTGTCTAATGTAGATGCGAAACACTTTAGTTAGAGTGCCCAAAAGATTTAGAAGATGATTCCATTATTACAGAATTGGAGTTGGCCTCCTTGGAAAAGGTTAAAGGAATTAATGGAAGTGTTCGAGTCATCAGGGGTCTAGTCAGAGTAAATGGAGAGGAACTATTTCCATTGGCATAAAGGTCCAAACCCAAAAGCATGCCATAAGAATGGCAAAAGCCAGAAGTCTTTATATGTACATAGTGTTTGGGATCTGGCATATACAGCCTGAAAATGAGGTGGAGGCAGATATAATCGTGGTTTTCGAGAAACGGAATGAGGTAAGTGCCTGAGGAGAGAATTGCAGAGCTACGGTGAAAGAGCAGATGGATGGGGCGAGCAATTCTATGATTCTGTGATTGAAATCTCTCCTTTCCCGTTCCTGACTAAACGATGTATTCTTAAGAAGTTAGGAACTCGTGTGTCCTAAACAATACCACTTGTCCATCAAAACTTTTCTGAGCACAAAAAGCAAATGAAACCGAGTGAAAAACTAATGGCCTTTCGGTGAGAGAGTCTCGCTGCGTTTGGGACAAATTAAGTGTTTGATTTGAAATCTTTTCACGTTAAGTTTGAACCATTTTTCTCGTAGCAAATGGAGGTCAAAATACACTCACAGATCTTACAAGGATGTTTCGGGTTGTGAAGTTGGGACTCGATAACTGGCGTATACGATAGAAACGTGTATATTTTGATTCAATGAATTCTAGGGCAGGTGAACATTTCAGATTGTCCTTGCGGGGTGCTAAGTGGATTATATTAAGATCAACGTTTCCATATTTTGGTGCTTTTCCTCGGATCCATGATGATGATGTGTCCACTTGAATCAAGTAACAAATTGTTCTGCGCACATTTACACTCGGGAGAAATGTCTTTTCCCATTTTGTTCATTTGGCACTTTTGTAAAGATCCCATAAATGCTTGACCATTGGAGTTCATGTTAAAGTAAAAGGGCCTTTGTTAGTTCTTTGTTAGTGATCATTATCTCCTTTCCATAAATAGTAATATTTGCAGTATTTGTAATTGTAGTAATGTTATAAACATTTTGTTTTGAATGATGTGAACAATCGTAGTGCACTCAGTTCCGTTCGACCGTTTCCTGTCAGATTCTGACGGACTTACATATATTTTACATTTTCGTATTAAAACATTACTTTTGAATAAATAATTTGATTTGTTTTTTTTAGGTTCAATCATTACATCCATTTGAAACTTGATCATTATTGAGAGGTACATGATGCAATAAAAGATGTATTGGTCATAGTATGGTATTACCTCGGACAAGGTGAACTCCCCTGCATTGTGGGTCTTTATGCTGGTTAACAAAGGGTTTACCTGATGAAATTATGTGCTCTATTGTCTATCTGATCGAATTGATGAAAAGCTGATAACAGAATTTAAAGTGTGAAATCAATGTTTATAATATTGAAGGAGTAGACTATGAAATTTGGAATGATATTTAGGCTTTTTAACAATTGAGGTTAGTCGCCCTTATTAAATATGGGGCTTTTGCCCAAAACCTTGATTTTCCCGCTCCTGAGATGCTACCTGACCTTCTGTGCTTTTCCAGCACAACTTTAATCTTAGCCCTTATTAGATTGCTATCCCTAATAAGGTTGATGCTTCGGGCAGGTCCCTATGCAAACAAAAATCGAGGGATGCATTGCCTTTTACTTAGGAAACATTGTCTAGTTTGGTACTTTATGCAATTGGGAAAAAATTGCCCAGGTTTTGGGCGTTGAAATCGGATGTTGATTTTTTTTCAGCGAGTCTGGAATATTTTGTATTTCAGCTCCAGAGTACGTAAAAAAGCTGGCACTTCAGTGCTGTCTTTGGAAAGTCCTGTTGTATCTAACAGGCTGTCCTTTAGATGAAACGAGGGCCTAGTTGCTTGCTCAGGTAGGCAGATTAGATTCAATGGCATTGATACCAAGGGAAAAGGGAGTTCTGCTACCTTTTCAACATTACTTCCTTCAGCAGAAAGAACAAATCAACTGGTCTTTTATTGAAATTATTGTTTGTGTGGCCATTTTTTGTGCAGACATTGGTTGCCTGTCTCCAGCACCATTTTGGAGTGGCGTGAACCGGTGATACAGTGTGAATCACTCTCACTCAACCTGTCTTTTATTGCAGAGTAACATTATTTGGAATGCATGTACTTATGAGATTTTTAATGTTCACAGAATATTGATAGGACAGGTCACTGTGTGTGAACTTTAGAAAGTTCTAAGATAGTCCCAGGGATTTCTAAATTTGAAGAAAAAGCAGAAGGTGCTGGACAAACTCAGCAGGTCTGGCAGCAACCGTGAGGAGAAACATTTAACACTTCAAGTTCAATATGATGACTTCAGGACTGAAGAGAGAACTGGAAAAGTGATGGGTTTATACTTTAGTAAAAGGTAGATAGGAGCAAATGAACAGCAGTGACATTTAGGGAAATATTAGAGATGCTGTAGAACAAAATGCATAAGGAGTGGTAATAGTAGTAGAGAAGAGAGAGGGCCAGAGTAATTTTCTACAATTCTTTCTCTGTTTTTATTTCAGATTTTCAGCATCAATGGTAGCTTCTTTTTAATTTCTAAAATTTGTCTTTTGTACAGCTGTTTTTCATTAAATGTAGAGTAACTGTCCTCATATTCTATGTCAATTATCATTATTTTAATACGGCAGGCAAGTGGAAGCAAGTGAAGATAATATTTTGAAATAATCGATGCAGGAACAATGGATTGGATGGCCATCTTCTGTTCTTTAACATTTTCTGATTCTATTTCTTGTCTCTTACTATTGGACACCTAATCTGAATGGATAGAATGTAAATGTTACTGATGGAGACACAAAACCTCCATTGGAATTAACTCATTATTATACATTGTATTGCCGTGAAGACAAAATTATTCGACAGTAACACAATATAGGTAATAACACTAAAAATATTATTGTGAGTTGATATACAATATGCATTTCAATGTATTGATATATTGGATAAACTTAAATAAGCTGATGTACTCACACATACTTAAGCAATAAGGACAAAAGTACTTTTTTCACCAATATGGGAATCAACTTGTTGAACAAGATACAGCAGAAAGCCATTTACACAGACAAGATTAATATACTAAATCTCCATCAGTAACATGAGCAGAGGGTATTTTCTTTATATTCCATCTATTCAGATTGAGTGTCTGATAGCGAGGGCAAGAAGTAGAATCAGAAAATGATACAGAACAGAAGATGGCCATTCAATCCATTGTTGCTATGCTAGGTATTTGGGAAAAAAAATAACTTCAATTACACCCATTCCCCTGCTCATGTCCCTCATAGCTCTGCAAATCTTTCCCCTTCTAGTATTTATATAATTCTATTTTCAAATTATTGAATTTCAGTTAATAAACCTGGGGACATTGGATACTTTATTTATGGGGCACGAAGTACAAGAGCAAGGAGGTTATGTTAAAATTGTACAGGAAGCTGACTTAGCCTCAGTTGAGAGTCGGGAAGATCTGGGTGCCATCTTTTAGGAAGGATGTAAAGGCATTCAAGAGAGTGTGGAAAGGACTTTTGGGAATGATTCGAGGGCTCAGGAAAATCAGGAAAATAGATTGGAGAAATTATGACTGTTTTCCCTGTAAAAAAGAAGAATGAGAGGAGATTTGATAGCTTTTCAAATTTGAATCTGGAGGAGATAAAAAGAAAACAAAAGCAATATGAGAAATACAGTGAGTGGTTAAGATCTGGAATGCACTGCCTGAAAGTGAGCTAGAGACAAATTTAACTGAAGCATTCAAATGGGAATTAGACTATTATCTGAAAAGGGTTATAAAGAGAAGGCAGGAGAATTAATTAAATGAATTGCTCATTCAAAGAGCCACTCAGGCATGATTGGATGAATTGCCTCTCTCTGCACTGTAATGATCCTGTGATTCTGCAAAATCAACCCACTCCATTGTGCAATTAATACATTTGATCAAGTTGGTTAAACATGATTTGTCTTTTAAATACCAATACCAGCTTATTTATTATCACATCTTTTATAAGTGCAAACTAACTATGTCCAGTTTACTGTCTTTAAACATTTTCCCACTACTGATGTTAGGCTAACTGGCCTATAGTTACCAGGTTTGTCATTATTTTCTTTTAAGGCAAAAGTAAGTCAGAGTCCCAGCTGATGTTATTACTGGACAAGTCAGATCCTAGATTGAAATCTGCCTCGATAGATCATATTTTGATTTATGGTTTTAACAAATTAGTCTCTTGCTGAAATATAAGCAGATAGTGCTGCAGATTTTACTTTAACAATAAATCAAGTTAATTAACTAAAGAAAATAACCTACATCAAAAGTATAATGCCATTAATCCCAAAACATTCTTTTATAACTTAAAAAAGAAACAACGGCTTTTGCATAGTACTGAAAAATGCCAAATGCAATATCCCAAAAACTACTCACACCGGAATTACTGTCTCTAATATTTCAGGAGGTTTAAATCACATGTAATTTTGACACATAGACTGTCAATACAGACAACTTCTTCCTAAACATAAATGGACTGTTTTCCCCAGAGTGGGGGGAGTCCAAATCTAGAAGACATAGGTTTAAGTTGAGAGGGGAAATTTTAAAAGGGATCTTCGGGTCAACTTTTTCACACAGAGGGTGGTGCATGTTTGGAATGAGCTGCCAGAAGAAGTGGTGGAGGCTGGTATAATTACAACATTTAAAAGGCAAATGGATGTGTATATGAATAGAGAAGATTTAGAGGGATATGGGACAAATGCTGGCAAATAGGACTAGATTAGGTTAAGATATCTGGTCAGCATGGATGAGTTGGACCACAGGGTTTCTGTGCTATATATCTCTATGACTCTACTCAACTTTATCTCTTCAGGGTTTTATCCCAACACTTCACTCTAAGGTAATCTAGTTTATCATATTCGTCTCTTCTCAGAGGTACGAGTCTATACAGTCATCTTCAGCCGAGGAACTTTGCTTTGTAGAAAATAAACCTCCCTCTGTAAGCTTTAAAACAAAAAGTCCTAGAAATCTTTAATAAATCTTGAAGTAAACCAAAATCAATTAGCAGTGCTCAAAAAAACTTTTAAATCTAGGCCTCAAAAATGGTTTTAAAAGAAAGGCTATAGAAATATTTACATGGTAATTATTAACTTAAGGCACACAGAAAATCTGCATGAAACAATGGGGAATTACAATGCTATTAGGAAGGAACTGGGGCACCTAGATTGAGAACAGATGCTCTCAGGGAAATGCACAACAGAAATGTGGAAGTTGTTTAAGAAGCACTTGCTGATATTGCTGGATAAGTTTGTCCCACTGAAGCAAGGAAGGGACGGTAGGTTGAAAGAATCTTGGGTGACAAGGAATATGGAACATCTAGTCAAGAGGAAGAAGGAAGCTTACTTAAGGTTGAGGATGCAAGGATCAGACAGGGCTTTAGAGTGTTACAAGGCAGCTGGGAAGGAACTGAAGAAAGAACTTAGGAGAGCTAGAAGGGGGATTAAGGAAAATACTAAGGTGTTCTACACTTATATGAGAATGGCCAGAGTAAGGGTAGAGCCAATCAGGGATAGAGGAGGGAATTTGTGCCTGGAGTCAGAGGAGGTAGGGGAGGTCCTTAATGAATACTTTGCTTCAGTATTCACTACTGAGAGGGACACTGACGTTTCTGAAAATAGCATGAAACAGACCGAAATGCTAGAACAGGTTGATGTTAGGAAGGAGGATGTGCTTAAAATTTTGAACAACATAAGGATAGATAAATCCTGTGGGCCAGACAGGCAATACCCTAGGTTACTACAGGAAGTAAGGGAAGAGATTGTTGCACCCTTGGCGATGTATCCTCACTGACCACTGGAATAGTACCAGATGCAGGTCATTCATCACACAGCTATACTGACTATCTCTAATCAAACTATTGTTTTCTAAGTAATTATAAATCCTGTTAATCAGAATCCTCTCCAGTACTTTGTCCACAACTGACATAAGACTGACTGGTCTGTAATTCCAAGGGTTATCCTTGAACAAGGGAATGGCTTTTGCTACCCTCCAATCATCTGGTACTACTCCAGTGGACAGTGAGGATACATCACCAAAGGCGCAGCAATCTCTTTCCTTGCTTCCTGTATTAACCTAGGGTATAGCCGTCTGGCCCAGAGGATTTATCTATCCTTATGTTGTTCAAACTTTACTGAATTCTTTAAGGATGTGACACATGTTGATGAAGGTAGAGCTGGGGATGTTATATACATGGATTTTAAGAAGGCGTTTGATAAGGTTCTCCATGGTAGACTCATTCAGGAGGCATGGGATACAGGGAAACCTGTCTGTCTGGATACAGAAATGCTTGGCCCATGGAAGACAGAGGGTGTGATAGATGGAAAATATTCTGACTGGAGCTTGGTGACCAGTGGTGTTCCATAGAGATCAGTTCTGGTTCATCTGCTGTTTGTGATTTTTATAATTGACTTGGATGAAGAAGTGGAAAGATGAGGTAGTAAGTTTGCCAATGACATGACGGTTGGTGGAGATGTGGATAGTGTGGGTTGCAACAGGACATTGCCAGGATGCAGAGCTGGGCTGTTAAGTGGCAGATGAAGTTCAACCTGCAAAAATATGAAGTCATTCACTTTGGAAGGCTGAATTTGAATGCAGAATACAGGGTTATAGGCAGGATTCTTGGCAGTGTGGAGGAACTGAGGGATCTTGGGGTCCACATCCATAGATCCTCAAGGTTGTCACTCAAGTTGATAGGGTTGTTAAGAAGGCGTATGGTGTGTTGGCTTTCATTAGTGGGGGAATTGAATTTAAGAGCCACGAGGTTATGCTGCAATTCTATATAGCCCTGGTTATTGTGTTATTATAGGAAGGATTTGGAAGCCTTAGAGAGGGTGCAGAGGAGATTTATCAGGATGCTACCTGGACTGGAGGGCATGTGTTATGAAGAAAGGTTGAGGGAGCTAGGGTTTTTTTCATTGGAGGAAAGAAGGACAAATGGTGACTTGATAGAGGTGTACAAGATGTTGAGAGGAATAGATAATGGATAGTCAGTGACTTTTTCCTATTGTAGAAATGTCTATTATGAGGGATCATAATTTTAAGGTAATTGGAAGAAGGTTTAGGGGAGATGTCAGAGGTCTGTTCTTTACACAGAGAGTGGTGGGTGCATGGAATGCACTGCTAGCAGTCGTAGTAGAGTCAGATACATTAGGGACATTTAAATGACTCTTGGATAAGCAAATAGAAGGTTAGTCTGATCTTAGGAGTAGGATAAAAGGCCAGCACAACATCGAGGGCCAAAAGGCCCCTCCTGTGCTGTTCTGTTCTATGTTCTAACTGAAAAACTAAAAATGCAAATTTACAAGAAGTGATATTAAAACATATATAAATATCTCAGTTTACATGACAAGAAAAATGTTCAATCCTCCAGTCATTTGACATCACTTCCACATACAAGTAGGACCAGAGTGTCAGTTAGCTCACTGCCTGGGCAGTTGGTTTGATCCCTGCACCAGCTAGGGTTATCATGAAGGACTGTGCTTCTTAATAGTTCTTCTTGCCTAAAGCTTAGTGACCATCAGGTTAAGCACCTCCAGTCATCTAGCTCTAATGAGAGAGCCATATGGTCTGGTAGGACTATAATTACTTTACTTTTATACAGGAGGGTTGGAAGATTATAACCAGGCATTCTGTAATTTTCACTTCAAATATAATCATATATATATTTTCTTTTTTTTATTTTATATCTCTGAAAAAGATAACTAATGAGGTAAAGGAGGACCTTTTGAGAAAAGAATTTGATTAGGTCACATTTTCTTTCTATACCAGCAGATGTTGCTGATTGCCCATTTTTGCATCATGGCATTTTATGAATATCGTGAGGTAATGTTGTTTATTTTTGCCTGACATTTACAGTGGTACAGTCCTTGCCAGTTCAGTTGTGATTTGTGTTTAAATATTAAATTTGAGTTAATTATTCATACTGTGTTTGTTCCTGGGATACAAGTATTGCACATCTCTAGTTGGGAGGAGAGTATTAAGATTCATGGGTAGAGATGATTATGTAGAGAAAGTAGATGCCTTTCCGGAAGGATATTAGCAGTGGTATTATTTTTCTTTGCGGACTCTTCTTGAGATATGTCATGGACTACATTTTTTGACTTTCAGGACTACGTTTTCATTCTCACTAACTTTTCATTATGTGAGTTGCAATCCCATAGAAACATGATCTTTCGTATTTGTGTTTGCATATCGCTTATTTGGACTCCCAAAATCAGAACTGAAAGACTTCATCAATATTCTCAATAACAATCAATCTTCCAATTAACTTAGAGCCATGGCACACAAAAAAAGCTAAAATTTCATAGATACCGCAATAATTAAATTGGCACATGACAATAATAGCATGTTAGCAATAAAAGTTTTGTTCAGTAAATAAACATGTAATTTACACGGAATTCCTTACTATGCATGGGATGGCAGAATGTGGACCAAGGGCAGGCAGAAGGGATTAGTTTGATTCAGCATCATGTTCGGCACAACATTGTGGGCAGAATAGAACATTTCAAATGACTTCAATTTACCTGATTCCCAGTCAGCTAGACATTGATTTGTTGACAGGTTCCTCTTGGCAGCCTTTCTCCCTCTTTTTAGTCATTTGCTTCTCCCCTGCATTGCGGCCATTGGCTCCTCTTCATCTTCCACCCATCTCCCAATTACAGCCACTGATTTCTCCTCTCCAACTCTACTGCTTTGGCAGTCATTTAGTTCTTCTCCTTCCCCTTTCTAGCCACCCAGGACTTACATTGTCTTACAAGCTAGATCTGTTCTTGCTTGGACCTTGCCTGACAGATTCATTCTGTCTGGCAGATTGGTAGTCCCCCAACCTTACTCAGCAGACTGACACTCCCCTTCCAAGGTTCACAAGTTTTGTTCACAGCCACTCTTCACCTTCTTGCTGCTCCTCCACTCACAGGATGTTCTCCTTCTGCATAATGAGTCTATCACAGCAAACATGGGAGAAGCAATTTCTTTCAAAAAATCTCAGTTCCATGGATAGTGGTAACTTTTTTCTGATTGGTTTCCCATTATTCACTGTTCCTGAGTAATTTGACCAGTTTCAAGAGTAATTTTGCCAATTGGTCCTGTGCAGTTCCGACAGCTGGACACTGCTATATCAATTCAGATTTACAACATTTTGGCAGCTTCCACAATCTTTTTAATTAATGCCTGACTAGATTTATTGAGTATTACTTTTTCACTAATTTCCATAATTAAATTTAAGGTCATTAATTTGCACCCTTAAGCAATTACCATAACTACATGGCTGTGGATCATATGTCATGAAAGTGCCACAAAGAATTTTTGAGAACATGTGGAACTTGAAATGACAAAAATGTAATCTAGATATTTATGCATAAATGTAACAAAATATATGGGGATAGGATGGGATGCTGCTGAGAAGTTAATGCAAACTTGATGGGTCAAATGGCCTCTTTCTACTTTGTGGGGAATCTATGATAAGTGTACATACAGTATAAAAATGCAAAATGTCAGCAAGTTGAAACAAAAGTGTGCCATAAAACATATGAAAATTGAGTGTATTTTATGGATACGACTGCAAATTTCCAGTGATATTATTGTAAATAGATATGAATGGAGACAGAATTCGTATATATCCAGGGCACTTTTTGGTGCTAATATGATGTCATTAACTACATTGATATCATGTGTACATCAGTATCCTCTAAATCGGTATCCTAAATAGCAAGTCTATTCACCAGGTTACAATGCTGTCTACATACCCTAAAGATGTCTAATATTGCAACCACATGTAATGTTAATCAGAGGGGATTTATATCCCTGCTGGCCCAAAGATAACAGTGTAAATGCAGACTAAATTCCAATGTGATTTTGGAGTCAGCAAAATAATCCACATAATACTTCTGCTCAACTTTGTAACTGAATCTGTTCAAGCCTTAAGATACACCGCACAGGTTGGCGTTCGTCCAGTACCAAATAGTCTCCCGTCAATACTTAATTGTTTGTTTAAATAAATAAAGGCCTTGAGGTGTAGTAATGTCTGAGATATCTCAGACGTTTCTGAATAAAAATCCTACCGTGTTTTATGTTGAGGCGCACTGTTGTCTGAGGTGAGTATCAGGGGTTTGGACCATGCCTGTGTCAAAGATTTTAGAAAAGCTGACCTCTGTTTGAGTTTTGATGAACGTTTTCCGTGCTCACGGCTAAGAGTAATAGCATAAGTTTTCAGTGGTTAAAACTAATCGATTCAACACAATATTGGGCAGAAGGTCCTATTTCTCTGCTGAATGATTCGAGGGTTTACTCCGCTTTAACAGCTTCTCCCGTTTCTATGGCTACGGAGCTGCAGCCAATCACGGCAGGAGACTGCCGGACACGTGACGGGCCTGAAAACCCGGATGTTTCACAACATGGCGGCGGGCTGAGGGAAGTGCCTTTACCGACGGTCTGCCGGAGAACGGCAGAGTTACCGTCAAAGTGACGGGATGTCTTCCCGAATCACGGGTGTCGGTGGCACCGGGGAGCGGAGTTACGAGACGCCTGGTGCCCTGGAGGATGCGAGGCCGGAAAGTGAGGGCGACGCGGAGTCGACGTCGTCCGCTGAGCTCACCACCGACACGGACTCGTGCTCCTCGCTGTAAGTTCAAAGTTGAAGCATGGCGGTAGCTGGCTGCACGTCAGCCGGAGCGTGACAATACTGTCAGCATTCGGGAAGATAGGCTGCTGTCTGAGGTGGAGACTGACCAGGGTCTTTTCACAAACTTCGGCGGACACCGTGCACGTTCCTAATATAGTTCTGTCACTTGCAATTGCATTGCTGCAATCTATAGCTACACAAAGTCATGATTTGGAGATGCCGGAGTTGGACTGGAGTGTACAAAGTTAAAAATCACACAACACCAGGTTATAGTCCAACAGGTTTAAGTGGAAGCACTAGCTTTCGGAGTGTCGCTCCTTCATCAGGTGATTGTTGGACTATAACCTGGTGTTGTGAGATTTTTAACTTTACGCAAAGTTAAGTAGCTCTGACATAACTATGATAAATATTTGGCCAGTGATTTTGCTAGATTACAGCATTACCGGACATCGCAATTTATATTCGCTGATTTCACTGGTAATATCTTATGTAAAAATGTAGAAGCACCATGCGAATGATGTTTGTAATGGATATCGTGGTATAGTGAGTGTCTTCTGGTAAATCTTGCGTCCTAGTAAAATATTTGTTTATGTTGGTAATCTAATCACGGGATTGCCAAATAGAAGTTGTTAGCGAGTTCCTGTTTCCACAAAATATAAAGCTTTGGCGGAGGCTTAACGACGCAGGGAATGTCCGAGCTTGAAAGTGCAGAGTTTTTAGAAATTTGTAGTCAGTCTGCAATGCACAGTTACACAATTTGCTGGACAATTTGACCACTAACCATTAGTCTGGTAAAAATGGGTTCTTGGAGTTTAATTTCTCAGTCATATTAAATAGTCTCTTGTGCTGCTAGATTTAGTAGGTAAATTTTTTAGATTAGACTTAGTGTGGAAACAGGCCCTTCGGCCCAACAAGTCCACACCGACCCGCCGAAGCGAAACCCACCCATACCCCTACATTACCCCTTACCTAACACTACGGGCAATTTAGCACGGCCAATTCACCTGACCCGCACATCTTTGGACTGTGGGAG
This sequence comes from Hemiscyllium ocellatum, assembly GCF_020745735.1. Taxonomy (NCBI): domain Eukaryota; kingdom Metazoa; phylum Chordata; class Chondrichthyes; order Orectolobiformes; family Hemiscylliidae; genus Hemiscyllium; species Hemiscyllium ocellatum. Next base: position 15,191,154 of record NC_083436.1, read on the forward strand.
GAAACCGGAGCACCCGGAGGAAACCCACGCAGACACGGGGAGAACGTGCTCCACACAGTCAGTCGCCTGAGTCGGGAATTGAACCCGGGTCTTCAGGCGCTGTGAGGCAGCAGTGCTAACCACTGTGCCACCGTGCCGCCCACGTAAAGGGTCAGGTTTAGTTAATAGCCGAACAGTGGATGCACGTTCATCAGTTGCTCATTATCAAGATTAATATCTCTCTTTCTTGCTTTCAGAATCATAGCTAAGATTTTAGATTTGGGTAAGGGATGAAACCCAAATTGTATGGAGTAAAGTGAGTGAATTTGTTGAGGGGTAAAATGACAGAAGATCAACAGAAAGTAATATTGTGATGTTGAACTTGAGATATTGAATCAGTTTATACCAGTGATACTCAATGAACAGAAACCACAGAATGTCCACAGCACTTTATCTGATGTAAAATTTATTGTAAGCAGAACTTGTGAGAAGCCTCTAGGTTTCTGTGCCAGAAATACAAAAACTGGTTTGACAAGAATGACCAGAGCAAGTGATTTGTAGAATACTAAATTGTAAGTGAAAGGTATTTCTGATCTGGGATCACCACTAAAACCTGAAGGAAAAGAAACTAATCTACATACAAATGAAGACAGTTACAACAAAAATTGGGTAGTGGGCGGAGAGACCAGGAAATTCAGAAACTTGCTGACAGCATTGACTTGTGGGAACTCTTCAGTACAGTCAAGTCTATCTATGCCTGGATGTGCAAAAGCCTACCCGACACACAGAATGGCGCTCATCAAGAACAATTAGGCTGTTAATTTTTATTGGAAGGTGAATTTTGAGGTTCTTGTATCTTGGAAATCAAGCCAAAATACTGAAGAAAGACAGAGAAACATTCTTGGCATAAATATATGATGTCCTTTTCCCTCACCTGGCATTGTCAAAGAGAAGGAGATAGGCAAAAGCTGTTTTTGGTGGACTCCGCTCCAAATTTGGAGCGAAGGTGGGAATATGTGCTATTTGTCCTTTCCACATCTACTGTTTCAAGACTACTCAAGATCTTGGTCTGTTTTGGTCAAGTTGAATCAAGGGCAAGGTGTTCAACAAAATGAATACAAGGAAAGTCATTAATGAAAATGAGACCAAAGAATGACAGATCACCGATGTCAGGGTGTTTCTGTTCCGTGCTTCTCAAAGTATTTGGATACTACGATATTCTTAGCTAACTACAATCTTACAAAATGTTCTCTTAGGAAATGTCTCTCTCACATTGTGAAGTTGCAAGTGTCGTTCTGCTGCGAAGAGTGACCAGGAAAATCTAGGGGCATTGCCTGGCATATGTTGTCAGGAAATGTCAGGAGTGTAATCAAGAATAAATGGCAGTGGAATAGGGCTTCTGAGCCCGGGACTCATCCACTGTCTGCTCTTTCTTTCTCGTTTCTTTCCCTCTTGTTGAAGAGTTCGGTCATGGAGATTGCCTCACACAGACTTGAGTGGGCCCAGCATAGACACATTGTGGCGGCATCAGAGGCAAATTTAGGTTCCTAGTAGCTACTGCATCGACAAGGCCGTTCCAATCAACTAGTAGCTACTGCGACGGAGGCGAATTTGGGTTCCCGTGGCATCTACATCCACTGCAGAGTTATGGAGGCAAGTTTGTGCCCAGTATGAAACCAGGCTGTATCAGCAGTGGCTGCATCGCTGAGATGCATCTGAAGTGGACTCATGGCGGTAGACTCAAGTTTGGGCTTGTATGGTACCTGGAGGTGTCGGTGGTGTCTGCATTGGCATAGTCCAGTGAGGACTCATAGTGGCAAGGGCATAGGTTGAGAGACGAGATGGTGGCAAGTGATGACTTTCATTCCAGTGGCAGTGGTACAGTGAAAGGGACCCATGTCTGGCCACTAATCCCATGGTGGAGCACTTAACAAGAAGCACTTTAAAGTTGAACACTGTTTCTTTATTTTTCTGCCTTTATATTCTATGTTTTGGTTTATTTTTCTTTGTTTAAAGATGGCACCAGAGAGTGGCGACACTGTACACTTTTCACTATTTTGTAACAAAATACATATGACAATAAATAAATCAAATGCCTGAACATTTTGAAAATTTGAGCTGGGGGAATCAGTATTGATTTTTAAAGGGCAGGTGTTTAAAGTAATGGTCAGAGGAATGTCTATTGACTTCCAGAAGGTATTTGAAGTCATAGAGTCATACAGCATGGAAACAGACCCTTTGGTCTAACTCATCCGCACTGACCAGACATCTCAATCTGACCTAGTTCCATTGGCCAGCACTTGGCCTATATCCCACTAAACCTTTCCTACTCTCATACCATCCAGATGCCTTTTCAATGTTGTAATTGTACCTTCCTCCACAATTGCCTTTGGCAACTCATTCCATACATACACCTGCCTCCCCACGATAAGTTACCCCTCCATTCTTTAAAACCTATGTCCTCTAGTTTTGGGTGCCCTTCATCCTAGCGAAATACCTTAGCTATTCACCTTATCCGTGCCCCTCATGATTCTATAAACTTCTTTAATATCACCCCCCAGCCTTCAGTGTTCCAGGGAAAAAAGTCCCAGCCTATTTAGCCCCTCCCTATAGCTCAAACAGAAAATCTTTTCTGCACCCTCTCAAATTTAACAACATCCTTCCTATAGAAGGGCAACCAGAATTGTATGCAGTTTTCAAACGTGGCCTTACCAATGACCTGTACAACCACAACGTGACATCCCAACTCTTATACTCAGTGTCCTGATCAATGAAGGCAAGCATGCCAAACTTATTAAGCACTGTCTAGCTGTGACTCAAAGTTTGAGGAACTATGCCCCTGCACCCTTGGGTCTCTTTGTTGAACAATACTCCTCAGGGTCCTACCATTAATTGTACCCTGATTTGCCTTACCAAAAGCAACACCTCACATTTATGTAAATTAACTTCCATCTGCAACTCCTACACCATTGACCCATCTTATCAAGTCTCGTTGTACTCTCAGATAATCTTCACTGTCCACTACACCAACTATTTTGGTGTCATTGGTTAGCAAACTTGCTAACCATACCTCCTATATTCAGATCCAAATAATTTACAGATGTGATGAAAGGCAGTGGACCCAGCAGCAATCCTAATGGCACACTGCTGGTCACAGACACAAATCTGAAAAGTAACCCTCAACAACCACCTACCTTAAAGCCAATTTTGTAACCAATTGGCTAGCTTCCCCTTAATCCCATATTATCTAATCCTAACCAGTCTACTAACTGGAATCTTGTTGAACACTTTGCTGAAATCTGTACAGAGAAATTCCTTCATAAGCAACAACAGGCCATTCTGTTATAATGCAAGATTCATGAACACAGATTCACTATAATGTGATTGATGAATTGGGGACGCTGTTTCTATAGTGCGAATTTTTAAAAACATGTTGGCTGTAACGCAACTATAGTACCAACTCTAAGTATTATTTATTCACACATTCAAGCCCTGAGAGGTCCTTAGTCCACCTCAGATAAATACACAAGATGTTAGAGAAGTTTTCCATTGTATATTAAAACCAAAAGTGTAATTGTCAATTTATGTGAAATTGAAGTTCAGCGATGGTGCCTTCGCTAAAGATGAAAAGTTCAGATGAACCTAGATAGTTGAAGGCAAAAGCTGCAGAATTTCTTCAAAGTCAGTGATGTTTGTCGTGGTTTGCTTTTCATGCAAATATAGGAATCTTCCTGGAAACCAGTTTTCGAGGAGGTTGCAGTTCTGGTGGGTGGAATAGATTGATTTAAGAGTTCTGATATTTTTAATGAAACTCTTTAAAATGTAGAGGTAGTTTGGTCATATGATCTTGTCCATTGTTGAACCATTTACTTTACTGAGTTAACTTCTATCTGTCTGGTTTAAAAATTAATTATCACTTGAGGCGATGAATGGTAGCTTTGAGTTCCTTTGCAAGGATAATAAATGTATGTGTTTCCTTTTACTAAATACATGGGAGTACTTCAAACTGTATGGAGAATATTGATAGACTTCAGTAGGACATAATATGGTGAAATGGCATTTGGCAGATGAAAGTTAATTCAGCAAAGTGTGAAATGATCCATTTTGTTAGGAAGAACAATAGATGCAATACAAAATAAAAGTACGCTTGTCACCAGGGAGTAGGAGAAATGGTGGTTGAGAATGTGGTGAGGTAAGGCATTCTACTGTTTATAAATTGATGCCATGATAACTAAACAAAATGTTATGGACCAAGCCAAACCCCTCAAAACATTTCAAGACAGTACCCCAGACCCTAACTTTGCTAGTTGTTTTAAGCAGGTGTAAAGTGTGTACTCCAGGAGGGAATCAGGTGGTCAAACCACTTAGTTTTAAACAAAACAGAGTTTATTTACAAGATTGCTGATTGAAACGCAAAGAACAGAAAACAGAATACCGAAAAACCTACCCTATCCAAAAACCCAACAGACTATCCAAACTTTTTTTATAGATATTTTTATTGGAAATTTAACATTTTTACAAGTTTACAAAAATAAACAAAACTCTCAAGTACAAACATTGATAAACAATTAAATCTTAAATATATAATAACCAAAATTTAACAAAAGAAAAATACCGAGAGGAGAAAAAAACAAAACTCAACTAACTACTAATCTAACCTACAACTAATCAGAGGTAAATTAAGTCTCTAACATTATTCAAATAAGAGAAAAAAAAAACAACGGATAACACAGAAATTGGATAGTGAGATACATGCTCGGAATGTGTTAACATCAAATGTAACAAAACCCATATTCGTGCGGGATTTCTCTCCCAAGGGGCGCCGGACCAGCCAGGTTCGCAATCTCAATTAAATAAAAGCCCTTGTTAGGATAGCCGAAATATCTGTATTTATATTATTCAAGAAGGGCTGCCATATTTTATGAAATAATTCGGTCTTTCGGTGCACCATATTTGTAAGGAAGTCAAGGGGAATACATTCCATGATTAATCCGTGCTAATTTGAAAGTCCGGGGGGCCCTCAGCCACCCAGTTTACCAAAATATTTTTCCTTGCACAGAAAGAGAGAATAGAAAATAATCTCTTCCCGTGCATATCCAGGGAGGGTAAGTTCGAAAAGCCCAAAAGGAGAGATACAGGGTCCACTTTAATTTTCGTTCCTAAAATTTCTGTCAGGGTACTTGCTACTTTAGTCCAATATCTACGGATCTTATGACAGGTCCATAGGCAATGTACAAGAGTGCCCACCTCTGTTTTACATTTGGAACACATTGGAGATGCTGCTGCCTTAAATTTTGCCAATCGATCCGGTGCTATATGGGCCCTATGAAGTATCTTCAGCTGAATAGCCTGAGTTCTGTTGCAGATGGTGATTCTTCTGGCGGTTTCCTAAATGTCATTCCACATTTCTATAGAGATCCCATGTTTTAAGCAGATTATCCAAATCTCCCGAAACTACTTCATGTAGTAAATGATAAATAGTGCTGATGGAAGATACCTCTATTGGCCGTAGCACTCTACATTCTCTATCTGATTCATAAAGACTATCAAATAACGTAGTCTTCTTCTGTAAATAATCTTGAATTTGGAAGTATTGAAAGAGGTCTCCATTAGGTAATCCGAATTTCTGACGCAGCTGTTCAAAAGACATCAGGACCCCTTCTTTAAATAGGTCCCCTAGACATGAGATACCCCTGGATCTCCAGAGTTTGAAAGTGGCATCTGTAAATCCCTGTTGAAATCCGCATGCTCCCACTATCGGAGCATAGGGGGATGTTTTATGTGAGTTGCCCTCATTTTGCAGCATTATATTCCAAGCTTTAATTGTGTTTAGTATTATAGGGTTTTTACAGTGATCCGTAATGATTTTCCTCTTGTCTGAAAATAAAAGGCTAATAAGTGGGCATTTTACTTGAGAAGCCTCGATGTCCAGCCAGATTGATTGGGTCTTGTCTGACCCGCAATCAGCTATGTAACTTAATAGGGAACTTCCCAGATTTTAGGAACTATCAGGTAAGTCCAATCCTTACCTTGCCTGTGGAAGCTGTAGCTTCTTCAGCTTAATGAGGAGCCGTCTATGATTCCAGATAAAGGAACCCAACAACTGAAAATGTGTTGCTGGAAAAGCGCAGCAGGTCAGGCAACATCCAAGGAACAGGAAATTCGACGTTTCGGGCATAAGCCCTTTCCTGAAGAAGGGCTTATGTCCGAAATGTCAAATTTCCTGTTCCTTGGATGCTGCCTGATCTGCTGCGCTTTTCCAGCAACACATTTTCAGTTCTGATCTCCAGCATCTCAGACCTCACTGTCTCCTCAAAGGAACCCAACCAGCCACATAATTTATGTAGTGCCAGCCTCAGCAGCATCACCGGAAGCATTCTCATAGGATATATGAGACTGGGCAGGACATTCATTTTAATTAGTGCTATTCTACCCAGCCAGGAAATTGGAAGGTCTCCCCATCGCTGGAGGTCCTGCCATATCCTTTCCAGTAAATGCACAAAGTTAGCCTTGTATAACTGACCAAATGCTGGGGCAATAAAAATGCCTAAATATAAGAAACCCTCCAGGGACCACCAAAAGGGAAATTGGGATCCATCCACTAAGTGGGGTATCATAGAAGGCCACCCATTGGCGCAGACTCCGATTTTGAGAAATTAATTTTATAGCCTAAGAATGCACTAAATGTATTAATAACTTGGATTAATCGAGGCACGGACATCAGAGGATTACTGAGGAATAGAAGAATATCATCTGCATAAAGGGTAATTTTATGTTTACCTGTACCAATCCTCGGGGCCATTATATTAGGATCAGCCCATAAAGCTTCTGCTAGTGGTTCAATTATTAGTGTAAATAACAATGGCGAGGGAGGACATCCCTGACGACAGCCCCTATCCACACTGAAGCTATCCGAACCTAATCCATTGGTAACCACAACTGCTTTGAGATCACTGTACAATGTTGAGACCCATTTGGTAAACACTTTTCCAACGCCAAACCTTTCCAATGTGTAAAACAAATATGACCATTAAACCTTATCGAATGCCTTTTCCGTGTCTAATGAGACTACTACTCCTGGTATCTTTCCCTGATGGCAGGCTTGAATCAAATTCAAAACCCTTCTAATATTATTGGATGGTGTACGGCCCTTAATAAACCTGTCTGATCCTCCTTTATGATATGTGGCAATACCCTTTCTAGCCTTAATGCTAACATTTTAGAAAGGATTTTAAAATATACATTTAGCAAGGATATTGGTCTGTATGACCCACAATCTTCTGGGTCCTTTCCTTTTTTTAAGGATAAGAGATATTTGCCTCTTTCAGCGAAGGCGGGAGACAGCCCTGACTATATGCATAGTTATACATGTCCATAAGTGGACCAGCCAATATTCCTGTAAATTCTTTATAGAATTCAGCTTGAAAGCCATCTGAGCCAGATGCCTTACCGCTCTGAAGTTGCCTGATTGCGTCAAGTATTTCTTGGACTGTTAGGGGAGCATTTAAGACCGATACCTGTTCCGGAGTTAGGTCCGGAAAGGTCACATTTTTTAAAAATGATTGCATCCTCCTAGTCCAGTCTTCACAATCCTGCAATTCATATAAATCAGGATAAAATTTGCTAAAAGTTGCGTTAGTCCTTTTATTATCATGAGTCAAAATATCCGTACTTTCCTTGATAGACGTGATAGTTTGAGGGGTCTTTTTTATCTTTGAAAGAAATGCTAAGTATCTACCAGGTTTGCGCCAAATTCATATAACCTTTGTTTTGCAAGTAATATTTCCCTCTAAGCCATTTGGGTAAGCGTGGTGTTTAGAGCTGTCCTAAGGGCCTATCAGCGTATGCTGTTTCAGTTGCTTTTAAGCGAGCTTCGAGCAGATGCTGTTGTTCTCCCTTTAATTTTTTCTGGGTCGCTGAGTTTGAGATGATCAAACCTCGCGTGTAAGCTTTGATGGTCTCCCATATCATTGATGGGTTGCTAGCCGTATCTAAATTAATTTCTAAAAAGGTTTTAAATTCTTGAGAAAGTACTTTACAAATTTACTATCTTTCATCAGGAAGGGGTCCATACGCCAATGCCAAGGGGATGTCCCACTGTTCCTCGTCTTGATTTCCATATATACAGCAGAGTGATCGGAAATTGCTATACTACCTATTTTACAGGATGATATGGAATTTTTAAAAATCGAGGGGGCAAAATACATATCAATTCGGGTATGACATTTATGTGGATTGGAGTAAAAAGAAAAATCTCTGCCTTGTGGATGAAGACATCTCCATACATCTACTTATCCTAATTCTTTGATCAAATCCATCAATTGTCTAGATCTGGGAGATACTCCTGCAGTACTCTTGGGAATCCTATCTATTTCCGGATCCATAATCCAATTAAAGTCACCCCCTATAATTGTATGAGGGCACCGAGAGCCATCAAGTTTGAGAAGGCTTCCGTTATAAATTTAAAAGGATGTGCCGGGGGGTAGTACAAATTTAAAATCCCATATTCCTCTCTATTTATAAGGGCTTTAATCAGAATATATCGTCCAGATTTGTTTTTTATCTGATTTAGGATTTTGAAAGTGAAATTCTTCCGAATAAGAATTACAACTCCCCTGCTTTTTGAGCTAAAAGAAAAAAAGGCCTGATCAAATCCACCATGTCGTAATTTCAAGTGTTCTTTATCCAACAAATGTGTCTCCTGTAGGAGAGCTATATCAACCCTTTCTTTCTTGAGATTTGATAATATTTTCTTCATTTTGACTGGTGAATTACTTCCCTTCACATTCCAGTTGCACCACTTAACCGACTGATCAACCATAATCGTCCGGGCAAATCCGAGACCCCTTGGGAGTGGAAACCCTATCCAGAACATTCTGAGCATAGACCATATAACATTCACAAAAATAAAAGCTCTCTAATACACACAACAGTATAATAAAAAACTATTTCTAAATAAAAAAAACGTATTTAAATGGAGATTTTCCCCCTTGTTCCCAGGGAGTATCACTTTCTTTCCAAAGGTCCATCGTATCCTCTCCCAACCAGTGCCCCACCCCTGACCCAGGCGCTCCTCAATAGGATGAAGAAAATTCAAATATACTACAGAGCTAGAGTTAACAGCGTGCACTCTACCCCTCCCCCCTACCCACACCAACACTTGGATATATTTGGTAATGTTAATACCATGTAGAAACATATATAACTATAAAATTACAACCTCAACAAGTAATAATTAAATATAATAATACAAAATAACAAAGGAAAACAACCCTGCTCCTAAAGACAGGTAAAATAAAATAAGGTAAGAGTGGGGGAGAAAATCGTTAAGTAGAGAACAAATAAATAAATCCCTCTCCCCATCCCCCAAGATAATATTAAACAGTAAACAGTAAGGTTTAAAAAAAAGGGGGGAATATAAACCAGAGTGGGGGGGAAGGCAAACCAACATCCATTATCTCTTACAATTTATCTAAGAGAGTCCAAAAATTCCTTAGCCTTTTCCAGCGATCCGAAGTTATACACGGATCCTTCATGGTTAAAGCATAACGTCACTGGGTAGCGTAAGGAGTACTGAATATTTAAGTCCCTTAAACACTTCTTCACCTCATCGAATGCCTTCCTCTTTCGTACCAGAGCTGGGGAAAAGTCCTGGAATTACATGATCTTGGATCCTTTATAGATCATAGCTTGGGGATCTTTTCCAAGATTTCTAGAGGCTTCTTGGAGTATCTGCCTCTCCTTATAGCTCTGCAGTCGAAACAGGACCGGGCAGGTGCGCTGGTTCGAGCCGGGCCCGCGTATTGCAACCCGGTAGGCCCATTCCACCCTTACCTGGCCTGATCCAGTCTCCAGATTTAACAGAATAGAGGAAGAAGAACTTGGCCAATAATCAGTACACCAAGTTAAGATTTTCTGAGGCAGCGTCACTCGATCAGATTTCTCTGCACCCATGCTGCCAGACCTGAACTTTTCTGGCAATTTCTGTTTTTGTTTCAGGTTTGCACCATCCACAGTTTTTTTTTGACCGACTTAAAGTCATTTGTGGAAGACGTGAGAAGTAGTTATTGTTTTATATTGCAAATGGTTAGGCCCTGGCATGCATTGCATGAGTGAGTGGTAAAGGCTGATTCAATCATGGCTTGTCAAAGGGAATTGAAGAGGTACCTAATTAGAAAGAGTACTGGATTTCAGGAATAGTATAGCTGAATATGATTAGGAGACTTGCTTTTTGCAGGGAGATGACCAGGGCACAATGGGTCAAATAGACTCCTGCATTCCAGTAATTGTGATACAAAACAGGCTCGAAGTGATACATGACCTAGCCCTGTTTCATCATACTATGTTTGCAAAAATAACTGCTTTTTCCAGATCAATATATGCCCTAAGCATCGTTCACTGTGTTTACAGTGCTTCTCTTTAAAAACAACTATTTATTTAGGAGAATGTAAACATCAATTGCACTTTTCTTTATATTCATTCAAGGTGTGGGTGTCACTAATCTGGCATTTATTGCCTATCCCTAATTGCCCTTAAAGGTGATAATGAGCTGTTGTCTTAAACTGCTGAAGTTCTTAGGGTGGAGGTACAATCTTGTGCTATTAGGAATGAAGGCCCGGGACTTTGACCCAGTAACAGAGAAGAACTATAGCTCCAAGTCTATTGGTGTGTGACCTTGAAGTAGAACTTGAAGGTGGTGGCATTCTCATCTGCTGCCCTTGTCTTTCTCAGTGTTCTGGCCATTAGTTTATAAGGTGTTTTGGTCAGATACTGTAATACATTTTGTATATGTTACATAATGCTTCAGTGTGCTTTATGAAGGTGGTGAATGGAGATGCCAATAAAGTGTCCAACTTATTGAATGTTGTAGAGGCTGTACTCATTCAGTAGGTGGGCAGTATTTCACGACAAAGGTAAAAGCAAAGTCCTGTGTATGCTGGAAATCTGAAGAGTCATATCAGACTTGAAACATTAACTTTGTTTCTCTCACCCTGGATGCTGCCAGGCCTGCTGAGTTTTTCTACCACTTTCTGTTCTTGTTTACATATTCCGTTACATTCCTGACTTATGCCTTGTAGATAGTATTGGAGAGATGTATGGATCATAAATGCTAAGAATGAATAGCAAGTTATTAATGTATAATTCCTGCATTTTCTGGTACATTTTTCACTTTTGCCTCGTCACTGCATTGCCTTCTCTACGGTGACCTTTCTGAAAATAATCATTTTTTTAAATTGAATACATTGGACAGATTCGTGAGCCCCTTTTTAATTTATTTCTCCTGCTACTTGGCATGATTAAAAATGAAATTCTGTGTTTGTGAAGTGACTTTCATAAGCTCAGGGCGTCGAATGAGGTTTTTTTCATGTGTAGTCACTTGTAATTAATGGAAAAAGTATAATCAATTTATCCAGAGAAATGTTTCACAAACTATAATTAGCAGGTATATTAGAAAATGTTAACGTAAATAATATGGGTTTAGTACGGATGGCAGGAAAACTTATAGTTGTGAATAAAATATTTGTCATTTCCTTAACACTAAGTATTCCTGAAGCTGAGGGGAGTGAGAAGGAAGGAATGAACAGTTTAGTGTTAGTGAAGAGATAAAACTTGAGAAATCAATAGGATTAAGATTTGACAAACCCCTAGATTGTTGTATCATTTTAAAAAGGAGTTGCTTTTTTAAAAAAATTGTTTGCGGATATGTGTATCACTGACTACACCAGCATTTATTTCCTATCCTGAATTGCCTTAGGGGAAAAAAGGTAAAAATGAGGACTGCAGATGCTGGAAACCTGAGTCTGGATTAGAATGGTGTTGGAAAAGCACAGCAGGTCAGGCAGAATCCAAGGAGCAGGAAAATCGATGTTTTGGGCAAAAGCCCTTCATCAGAAATACAGGCAGGGAGCCTGCAGGCTGGAGAGATCAATGAGAGGGGAATAGGGATGGGGAGAAAATAGCAAAGAATACAATGGGTAAATGGCGTTGGGGACGAAGGTGATGAGTCAGAGAGGAGGGTGGAGTGGAAAGGAAGATAGGCAGATATGACAGGTCATGGGGACAGTGCTGAGCTGGAAGGTTGGAACTGGGGTAAGGTGGGGGGGAAGGGAAATGTGAAAATTGGTGAAGTCCGCATTGATGCCCTGATTGAAGTGTTCCGAGTCGGAAGATGAGGCGTTCTTCCTCTAGACGTCGGGTGGTGAGGGAGCGGCGATGGAGGCGGCCCAGGACCTCCGTGTCCTCAGCAGAGTGGGAGGGGGCGTTGAAATGTTGTGCCATTGGTGCGGGTGTCCCGGAGATATTCCCTAAAGCGCTCTGCAAGGAGGCGTCCAGTCTCCCCAATGTAGAGGAAACTGCATTGGGAGCAACGGATACAGTAAATGACATTGGATGTGGAAGGCTCCTTTTGGGGCCTTGGATGGAGGTGAGGGAGGAGGTGTGGCCGCAGGTTTTGCAATTCCTGCGGTGGCAGGGGAAGGTGCCAGGATGGGAGGGTGGGTTGTTGGGAGGCGTGGACCTGACCAGGTGGTCACGGAGGGAATGGTCTTTGCAGAAAATGAAAAGGGGTGGGGAGGGAAATATATTTCTGGTGGTGGGGTCCGTTTGGAGGTGGCGGAAATGTCGGCGGATGATGGGGTTTATGCGAAGGTTGGTAGGGTGGAAGGTGAGCACCAGGGGGCTACTGTCCTTGTTACGGTTGGAGGGGTGGGGTTCGAGGACGGAGATGCGGGATGTGGACAAGATGCATTGGAGGGCATCTTGAACCACGTGGGAAGGGAAGTTGCGGTCTCTTAAGAAGGGGAGGCCATCTGGTATGTTCTGTATTGGAACTGGTCCTCTTGGGAGCAGATACGGCGGAGGAATTGGGAATACGGGATCGCATTTTTGCAGGAGGTAGGGTGGGAAGAGGTGTAATCCAGGTAGCTGTGGGCGTCGGTGGGTTTGTAAAAAAATATCAGTGTCAAGTCAGTCATCATTAATGGAGATGGAGAGGTCCAGGAATGGGAGGGAGGTGTCCAAGATGATCCAGGTGAATTTAAGGTCGGGGTGGAATGTGTTGGTGAAATTGAACTGCTCAACCTCCTCGCGGGAGCATGAGGTGGCGCCAATGCAGTCATCAATGTAGCGGAGAAAGAAGTGGGGAGTGGTGCTGGTGTAACTACGGAAGATGGACTACTCTGCGTAGCCAACAGGCATAGTTGGGGCCCATATGGGTGTCCATGGCTACCCTTTGGTCTGGAGGAAGTGGGAGGATTCAAAGGAGAAATTGTTGAGGGTGATGACCAGTTCAGCCAAACAAATGAGCGTGTCAGTGGAAGGGTGTTGTTGGGGACATCGGGAGAGGAAGAACTGGAGGGCTTGGAGGCCCTGGTCTTGACGCATGGAGGTGTAGAGGGATTGGATATCCATGGTGAAGATGAGGCTTTGGGAGCCGGGGAAATGGAAGTCTCGGAGGAAGTAGAGGGTGTGGGTGATGTCTCGAATGTATGTGGGGAGTTCCTGGACTAGGGGGGACAGTGAGATGAGTTTGGTGGGGCAGGAGCATGCTGAGACAGTGTTGACCAGGGTGTTCAGGCTCGTGGATCTTGGGAAGGAGGTAGAATCGGGTAGTGCGGCGTTCCCCGACTATGAGGTTGGAAGTTGTAGGTGGGAGATCTCCTGAGGTGATGAGGTTCTGTATGGTCTGGGAGATAATGGTTTGGTAAAAAGGTGACTAGCTGCTTCTTTGAACCACTGTAGTCCGTGTGGTGCAGGTGCACCCACAATGCTGTTCAGAAGGGAGTGGGAAGAGTTTAATCCAATGACAGTGAAGAAATGAAACCTGACGTATTTGTTGCATTGATTTTGATCTTTCAAAATTCCTGAGATTTTATAATTATCCTATTAAATTAGATGCAGATGCAACCCAGCTATTCAAAAAAGAGGGAAGAGAGCAAAAAGGCAAGCAAATCATTCTCCTGAAATGAGTAATATGAATAATGCTTTAATCTTTTCATAAGGATGTGGTAACTGGTATTTGGAAAATTGTATATGAACGGACAGAGTTAATGTTAATGCAGAATAATGAAATTGAAATCAAGTTTGATAAATGTAATTTTTTTAAGGTGATTTGGTAGGTTGAATGAGAGAAAACTATTGGATACATCTATCAAATGCTGCAAATTTAGGATATGCACAATAGATAGTGGTTTACTTTTGTGTATCTATTGAACCAGCCAGCAGATGAATGCTTGATTATAATTGGAAAAACACAAACTGAAGTTCTGTTCACTATAAGACCTTTGTTGTTTTTTTCTCAAAGCACTATTTTGATTTGAATTCCAGGAGATTAGTGTTCATAGGGTTTTAAAAAGTCTTCTCCACATCTGTTTGAAATAATTTTGAATGGAATACTGCAGATATGAAGCTTGTTACTTCTCCATTCTTTTAATGCAATTTTCTATTATACATTCTTGTAATGTTATAATGGGTTAGCCCAGTGAATTTTTGTTACTGAAAGCTAATTCTTGTGACTCCTCTAACCCATTGAAACATTGGAACTACAAATCGCTGATGGGTTAAGGGAGCAGGTTTAACAGGTTAATTAGTGGAAATTCTGATCTTCCTGATTCCAAATTGAAATAGTAATAGTAGTTTATGAGATGGAATTTACAAGTCTTGAATATCTGAAACAATGGTACAGAATTTGGAAGAAAGCAACTGAAGTCAGTATATTTTGCATGAATTGGCTGCATTACAGACATCGACATATGAAAGCAGATTTCAAAACAAAAGATCTGGGCATTTGCTCCTGTTTTTTTCTGCTCTTGATAACTGGGCTTTCTTGCAACATATACAACTGGGGGTTTATAAGCATCTGACAAACTAGAGAAAGTTATGGCAGTTGAAACTTGTACAGTCAGCATCATTATGGCATAGTATGAGACCATTCAGCCGCTTGAGAGCATGCCAACTTTGTATCGAACAGGCCCATTAGTTTCATTCTCCTGCTTCAACCACATAGTCCTGCATGGATTTACCTCAAGTGTCTATATAATTTCCATTTGAAATTACTGATTGCCTTTGCCTTTGCTTCAATTGATATCAGAATGCTGAAAATCTTTTCAGTCATAGGATGTGAGCCTTTGTTTTAAAAATAGAATATTTCAATCATGAAATTAGTTAAGAATATAACTTTTGTTTAGTTTGGGGATTGAAGTTTTGTCAAAATAAGATAATCAAATATTTGCTTGGGGGAGTGGCGGGGGTGGGGGGGTCTGCGAAGTGACGTAAAGTGATTGGCATTCAGAGTATCCTATGTGTATTTAATAAGGTCAGACTTAGATGTGGGAAAACATTTATACAATGGCTGCTTTCTAAGTCTTGGTGGGAAATAGATGTCTGCAGTTGTATTCATAAATTATTCATGTATTTCCCAGAAACAAAAAGATGGTTTGGAAGATAATAGTAATTACTTTAAATCTCTATCTGGGACATCATAGTGTGGGCATGTTGCCATGGGGATAGGTTTCTTTTGTTTTCACAGACATAGGCAGTTAATGTCTGGAACTGGAATAGTTTGGAAGGGGGCAGCGAAAGTTGCAAGCAGTGGATTCTTGGAAGTAGCTGAGTCTGGAGACAAATGACTATCAGAAGCAATCTGAGTTTTAGAGTTACTGAGCTGGAAAGCAGTTAGGCCCATGCTTGAGCTAGAGTGTCCTCAGAAGTGGGGGTGTTCTAAAAGCCTTAGAGGGTTGCTTGACCTGATGCTTGTGGAAGGATCCCAAGAAATCTCATACCTTTGAAAAATAGGAATACTGAAAATGAATTCCTGAGAGCTGTGGCACACCCTAATTTGGTCTTAACAAATGTGAAAGAATCTTTGACACACTGGAAACGAGGAGAATTCTTGGGTGAAAATAAAAGTAATATGAGGAGCGACCATTGCGATTCTCAGTCTTAGGCAATAAGTGTTTATGAAATATCACATTTAATTAGTAATACGTATTTTGTTTAAAACATGAAATTTGTGTGGTGCAATTCTTTTGTTAATAACTGGAAGTCTGAATCTGTCTTTTTTAAAAAAAAATCTTAATTGCCATCGGGAAGATGCTGGCTTGAACAGTTGCAGTGTATGTGGTGTAAGTGCACCCACAGTGCTGGTGTGAAGACAGTTGCAATATTTTAGCTCCGTGACTATGAAAGAATGGGAATACAGTTTAAGGTTTGGGTAGCATGTAAATTAGAGGCAAACATGCAAATAGTATTATTTCCATGCTCTTACTTTGCCTTTGTTCTCTGGTGTTAGACATCACCCAATTTGCAAAATGCTGTCAAGGAAAGCTTGGTGCGTTCCTACAGCGTGTTGTGTAATTGGTACACACACGCCTTTGCCATTATGTGCTGTGGTGGGCACTTTCTAGGAATGTTTTTCTTTATTTGTACAAGAGGATATGAGCATTTCTGGTTAGGTCAGCATTTATTACCCAACATTAATTGATGGAGAAAATGGTGTTCAGCTGTTGCCTTAAATTGCTGCAGACAGTGTGGTATAGGGTCACCCGCAGAGCTGTTAGGAAAGATATTTAAGGATTTTGACTCCATGATAATGGAGGATCAATAATATAGTTCCAAGTCACAATGGTGTGTGACTTGGAAGGAAGCCATGCAGATGGTGGTGTTTCCATACAATGCCATCTTGTCTTCCTTGATTGTAAAAATCTCTGGATTGGAAGGCCCTATTATAGAATCCTGGTGTGTTATTTCACTGTATCTTGGAGATGGTGCATACTGTTGCCACTCTGTGTCAGTGGTGAAAGAATGGAATATTGAAGTTAGTGGATAGGATGCTGATTAAATGAGCTGCCTTGTTCTAGATGGTGCCAAGCTTTTTCAGGATTGCTTTTGCAACATCCATCCAGACAAGTGGAGTTTATCCCACCACACTCCTGATTTGTGCCCTATATGTTGTGGCTCGCCATTAGGGAGACTGGAAGTAAGTTACTTACCATAGAAATCCTACTCTCTCATCTGCTCTTATAGCCATGTATTTATATGGCTGGTTCAGTTCAGTTTCTGCCCTGTCAGAACCCACAGGATGATAATAGTGGATTCAGTAATGGTAATGCCATTATATGTTAAAAAGCAATAGTTTGATTCTGTTTTGTTGTAGATTGTCATTGCTTGACACTTGAGATGTGGATGTTACTTGTCAGTTCAAACCTGGTTGTTTTCTAGGCTTGGTAACATGTTGACTTGGACTGCTTCAGTATCTGAAGTGTTGTGAATAGTATTGAATATAATTCAATCATCAGTGATTGTCCCCAGTTTTGAATTATGATAGCGATTTGAAGGGGTTGAGTCATTTATAGTTAGTTAAGTCATATTGTCAGTAATAGCAAAAATGGAAATCTGAGATGTTCAAAGGTGAGCTGCTAGTGGAGGAGCCACACTGTCAGAAAAATAAAGCTGTCCTTGGGGAAAATACAGACAATGTTTAGTAATCTGAGGGTAATTGTAAAACAATAATGTAAGACACTTGAATGAAGAAATGGGGCAACTGGATAGCTTAACTTCATATTTTGCTTAATGTTTAGAGGTTTCTTTTAACCTTGCAGAGTTGGTTTCACACTTCATGATAATGAGACTAGCTATCCTTACCTATGTGTGAAAGTTAACAATTGTAAACCTGTTTCTTGAGTCTCCTATCAGTTGTCGATTTGTGTGACAATAGTGATGAATCGTCATGATTTGGAAATGCTGGTATTGGACTGGGGTGTACAAAGTTAACATTTCACACAATACCAGGTTATAGTCCAACAGGTTTAATTGGAGTACTAGCTTTCGGAGTGATGCTTGGGTTTTTAAGCCAAAACAGAAGAGGCCAAGGTATTCAAGGAAGCCAAAAGTGATTTCTATCCTTGCAACATGTGGCATAATTGTGAATTATTTATAGTTTGGGTATATATCTTGCACACAATATTGTCTCTATTATTTCCATTCCTTGGTTCCAGATGGCCCCTCAGGTTTGTGGAACTGATCCTATTGTACTTTGCTGGACCAAGAGGGCTGTTAAATGTAGGAACTGCAATAAAAGGAGAGGCGTACAAAAATTGAATTGTATGTTTTCTAAATTTCAAATGGTTAGTTCCAGTGCATTTAACACTCTTCTCTTTCTGTTGGCAAAGAAAGAAAGAAATGATGCAGCTGTTAACTGTGCTAGTTAAATATTAAATCCCTTATGTCATTTGAATGATGAAGATTTTACTGTTGTCTTGTCTGCAAGCTGCTTAAAACTTGGACAGAGTGACTGCTGACAACATTGGAAGTGAATTAGAGGTACTCTAGATGGAGAACAAACTACAGGACAAAATAACATTTGTTGACTGATATTGATTGTGAAGCTGTTGTTCAAAAATAGATTTTCTAAACAATTGTGTTTGTTGATTAGCCATATGGTTGCTAAGGGAAAGTTGTTTTAAAGGTCAGATTGAGCGGTTTGTTTTCCTCCTCTCATGGTTTTAGACAGATTGGTCGATTATACAACCTATTATGAACCAGAACATGAACTCTGAAGAGCCCCAATAAATTCAGCTGCAACTGCCTTGAAAATAAACTTTGCTCTCACCTTATTCCTTTTCATTTACCCCTGTCACTTTGATTTTTCTTTGCAGTGATCTTGAACCAGAGTGGCTGGATGACGTGCAGACAAATGGTGAACTATTCTACCTGGAGCTCAGTGAAGGAGAGGAAGATGTGCTGATCCAAGCTAATTCAACTTCAGCACATCTGATTAATCATGTCAGATTTAGTGAGAAAGAAGCAGAAGTAATTTTGGACCACGCATCAAGGGAGTCTTGCAAACCTGAACACAAACTTAAAAAGCTTGCTAATGTTTTAAAGAAAAAGAAAGTAATACGCACGCATTCTTGCAGCAAAGCCAATGAACAAAGAAGTAGTCACCCTCCAGTACTTCCTTCAATACTAAAGCATCAGACAAATCCCGAAGTTGGCTTTTCAGTTAAATTGTCTTATAAAGATGTGTACGTTTATGTTAATCCAAATAAAATAAGTGACAAATTGCTGAACAAAGGGACCAAGCTTCTGGAGGCCTTTGTTGGGATTATTAATCAACCTTCACGAAGAAAACCAGTGGCAGGAAAGCATTCTGATAGATCGGCAGACACAAAAATAACAACAGAAGAGCGACTTGTTGTACACAGTTTGGCTGATGGCAGTGCTGCTATGAAAAATGGTCAAATATTCATTGGTAAGTGTGGAAATATTTATTTACCCAAGTAAGATATTTTTAGGAAAACAAGATACTGTGAATGCTGTAAATCTGAAATAAAAGCAGAAAATGATGGAGAAACTAAGGTTTGGCAGCATCTGTGTAGAAAGAAACAGTTAGCATTTCAAGTCTATTATGTCTGTTCTGAAGTGCTTATGGATGAATACATTGTAGTGCTGGGTACACTGTAGGTATTGGGAACATTGCTGAAGAATAATTTGATGGTCCCTGGAATTTGGCTATGTATTTGGAAGTAGTTTGGGTTGTACAAGTTTATGAACATAAATTCCAGATGGTCTGGAATCCTACGAGTTTCAGGTAGTCTTTTATTCTGTAAATGTTCCATATTTTGTGTTAAGAGTTTCACTCTGTCAAAGTAGATTCATTACCTGTTTTTATCTACGTCAGCATTGGTTCAAGCCATCATCTAAGTCCCAAAGTTCCGGGTTCAAGTGACACTTCGGGTTACAAGTGTTTGGTTTTGATTGTTTTGTTTCTTCTTTTTCTCCAATTTGACATAACAGAAAGCTCCAATTGCGCGAGCTTTTTAAATTAAATAGCAAAGACCATTGGCAGACTAGGTCAACATGGCATAGAAGCTGTTGCTAAGATAGCTACTCATCCAGTAAAGCCCCTCTGAATTGCTTCCAATGCATTTACATCCCTCCTTTAATAAGGAGACCAGTACTCCAGATGTAGTCTCACCAGTGTCCTGTACAATTGAAGCACTTTTGTATTCCATTCCTCTCAGAATAAACAATAACATTCACTTTCTAAATCACTCATTGCAGTTGTACACTTGCGATTTCATCCATTTGGACATTCAGGTCTCTCTGCATCTTGGAGTTCTGTGATCTCTTACCATTAGGTCATTTTTTAAAAAATTCCTGCCAAAACAAACAATTTCATATTTTTCCGCAATATACTCCATTTACCAGATCTTTGCCCACTCATTTGATCCTTCTATATTCCGTTATTGCTCCCTTTGTCTTCTTCAGAACTTGCTTTCCTATTTGTTTTTAAATTGCCTGATAATTAAAGATTAGATTACTTAAATTAGATTACTTACAATGTGGAAACAGGCCCTTCGGCCCAACAAGTCCACACCCACCCGCCGAAGCGCAACCCACCCATACCCCTACATTTACCCCTTACCTAACACTACGGGCAATTTAGCATGGCCAATTCACCTGACTCGCACATCTTTGGACTGTGGGAGGAAACCGGAGCACCCGGAGGAAACCCACGCAGACACGGGGAGAACGTGCAAACTCCACACAGTCAGTCGCCTGAGTCGGGAATTGAACCCTGGTCTCAGGCGCTGTGAGGCAGCAGTGCTAACCACTGTGCCACCGTGCCGCCCACAAACAACTATACCTTCAATTCCTTCGTACAGTTTATATAAATGACTTGGAAAAGGTTAAGGCCCCAGCGGCATGCAAGTAATTACAGAAAATGACCCATTCATGCCTACTGTCCGCTTTCTGTTAGCTTGTCAATCTTCTATCCATTCCAAGATGTTACTCACTACAGCAAGAGTCTTGATTGTGGCACCTTTACCAGATGCTTTCTGGAAATCTAAGTGTCGTACATCCACCAGTTCCCCTTTATCCACAGCACAATTTACTACAAAGAGTGCCAATAAATTGGTTAAATGCGATTTTTCTTTCACAAAATCATGCAAATGTTTTACCATAGTAACTTTACTAATGCCTTCTAACATTTTGTCTTGCTTTTAAATAGGAGTTAGATTATCTATTTTTCAATCAAAAGCAACCTTGGAAAATTAACACCAATGCACCAACTACCTCACTAGCCACTTCTTTTAAGACCCAAAGATAGAGTTCATCAGAACCTGTCAGTGCACAGATCCATCAACTTGCTCAGGTGCACTTTCTGGATGATTGTAATTTTCTTGAATTCTTTGAGATTCCTTTTCTTGAATTTAAATATATCACAATAACCATGTATTATAATCTCAACATTGCTGCCAGTCTCCAACATAGCTCAGCCCCAATGCTACTGAAGCTTTTGTTATTTCCAGACGTCAATATTTTATTATCCTCCATAATGATACAAAACTCTGCTGCTTGTATCCAATCTGGCTCATCCATTGCTGCTGTGCATCCTTACTAGGTCAGTTCATGTTCAAAGTCCCCATTTTTAAAGTAACCATCCCTGTGTTGAAATTTCTTCATGGGTCATCCCATTCCTTTTTCTGAAACTTCTTGCAACTCTAACCAGAATATATCTTTCCTTTATCTCTCGTCTTTCATGTATTCCCCACTTACTTTGTCCATCAATGTGCCTTCATTGTCCAGACATTAAGATCTAGAATTCCTTCCCTCAATCCATATACTTATCTGTTGTTAAAACCATCCCTTTAACTAATCTTTTTATCTGCTGTTTTACTGCTTCTTTGGTGCGTTGTCAATTTTTGGCTGAGTAAGCTTCTCTGAATTCCCAGGACATATTATTTTGTTACAGGCACTGTATAAGTGCAATTGCTGTATGCAAGGAGGCTTATACATGAAAGCACAAACATAGATTTGATGGAGGAAATGACTTTTTATTGTGTAATATTTTTTGTTTCTGTGATTGAAATTCTGGAAATGCTTAATACCTTTGGTCTGGATTTTGCAGTTAGCTGTATAGTGATGGCAGTTACTATTAGCACAGAATAAATCTATCCGAGACTGAACACCATCCTGATTGTGAATTACATA
Source organism: Hemiscyllium ocellatum (assembly GCF_020745735.1). Classification (NCBI taxonomy): domain Eukaryota; kingdom Metazoa; phylum Chordata; class Chondrichthyes; order Orectolobiformes; family Hemiscylliidae; genus Hemiscyllium; species Hemiscyllium ocellatum. Next base: position 15,213,129 of record NC_083436.1, read on the forward strand.
AAAATTATCCCATAATACTACTTTGAAGGAGAGCTGGGGAGATAAAGGTTAGCAGATCAACATGTCAATGCTGCAGGAAGCCTTCAGTATCATGGTTACTAAGCAGCAGGAGATTTTCTTTTTGTTTTTGAATTCAGACTGTTTGTTTCACTTGAACCATCTGGTTCTGTGAATAAATTTGAATAGATTTTCAAATTACTGCATATTGCTTTTAAACAAGTTGTCAATATTAGCAATATATAGCTATTTAAAGAACACCTGTGAAATATGGTGTATTACGTTGCAATTTCTGCCTATTTTAAACTTTAAGCTGTGACTGACTTCTGAAATTGACACATCTACATTTTACAATGAAAATAAATCCAGTAATGACTTATGATTGAATAAAAGCAACTGCTTGGAATAGTTGGCCATTTCACTTCACCAAAATATGCTATGAGACTACACAAAAAATAATTAAATTGGCTTTGACCAAAGATGACAAGATCATTTAACACTGGACATCTTGAAGGTAGAAAGGAGGGGCAATGTCCAGTTTTGGCAGAGGACCAACAGCTCGTCAGAAGACAATGGAGCCAGATGGGCAAGGAGGTCATTTGTCTGCCCATTTGACCAACCTGCATTATCCTCGTGGTTCACTATACTACCAAGTTCTAATGCATCCACATACTTTGAAATTGTGCCACCACATTAAAGTTTATGTCATTAATATATTGGGTACATGATGATCTAATGGTATAGTGCCAGACTATTAATCCAGAGACCAAGATAATGTTCTTGGGACCTGGATTTGAATCGAGAGTGTGGTGCTGGAAAAGCACAGCAGGCCAGACAGCATCCCAGGAGCAGGAGAATCGACATCAGGAATGAGGTTTGTGAGCTCGGGGGATGAGAGGTAAATGGGGGGCATGGGGGGAGGTGGGGGGAGGGGAGAGTAGCTGGGAAGAGGTAGATGAAGGTGGGGGAAAGCGGTGATAGGTCGGAGAGAAGAGTGGAGTAGAAAACTGAGAAGGAAGATGGACTGGTCAAGAGGGTGGTGCTGAGTTGGAGATTTGGAACTGGGATTAGGTGGGGGGAGGGGAAATGAGGAAACTGGTGAAATCCGCATGATCCTGTTTTGTTGTGGGGTCCCAGAGCAGAAGATGAGGCATTCTTCCTCCAGGCATTGGGTAGTTAGGCATTTTCTGGATTTGAATCCTGTCATGGCAGATGGTTAATTTGAATTCACTAATATTCTGGAAACAAGACTCTAATGATGACCCTGCAATCATTGCTGATTGTCAGGAAAAACTCAACTGCCATCCTTATTTGGTCTGGCCTACATGTGACTCCAGAGCTGAAAATGTGTTGCTGGAAAAGCGCAGCAGGTCAGGCAGCATCCAAGGAACAGGAGATTCGATGTTTCGGAACTGCTGCGCTTTTCCAGCAACACATTTTCAGCTCTGATCTCTAGCATCTGCAGACCTCACTTTCTCCTCCTACATGTGACTCTAGCCCCACAGAAATGTGGTTGATTCTTAACTGCCCTCTGGGCCGTTGGGAATGGACAATAAATACAGGTCTACCTACTGAGGCCCATGTCCCATGAATGAATAAAGAAAAAAAACTGCACAATAAAATGTTTTAATTAATATTTAAATTTCAATGCAACTACTATATCATGCAAATTTGCAGTAACATTGGATTTTGCATAAGACATTACAAGCCAAAATAACCAACATATCATTTTAATTTTGTTACATTTTAAAAAAAAGTCATGTTGCCAGTTGTGGATCAGTTGGTGCCAATAGTGCTTCTGATTGAGGAAGTTATGGGTTCAAGTCCCATTCTAGCACTTCATTGTCTTCCCTGTCAAAGATGCACTATTTCTTTAATCCCAGGTCTAGTCTACTCTTTTAGAAACCTGCGAGGAAGTGGGGTAAGTGTGCCAGCCTGCTAGTAAGACTGAGACTACGCGGTTTCAAGACACCTCCCCCCGCCCCCCCCCCCCCCCCCCCCCCCCCCCCCCCCCCCCCAGCTTACTCCTAGCAAATGTACGATCTCTAGAGAATAAGGTGGACGATTTCCAATCACAGCTCAGCTTCCAGTGTGAACTACGGGACTGCTGCACATTCTGCTTCACAGAAATCTGGCTCAACCCATCCATTCCCGACTGCGCACTTGAGGCTTCTTCTATGCATTGTCTGGACCACACAGCATTCTCAGGTAAGACAAAAGGTGGAGAGGTTTGCTTTTTAATCGACGACTTGTGGTGCATGGACATTGCAGCTCTGAGCAGCAATTGCTCCCCAAGCCTTGAATTCCTCACCATCAAATGCCTCCCGTTCTATCTACCATGGGAATTTACCGCTGCTATACTAACTGCTGTGTACATACTGCCACAAGCAAAAGTTGAGGAAGCTCTGGATTGCTGTACTCCACCACTAACTTCTCGAGGCCTTGTTTATTGTAACTGGCAACTTCAGTCAAGCCAACCTAAGGAAGGTGTTGCCCAAGTACAACCAGAACATTACCTGCCCCACCAGGGGCCCGAACATTCTAGACCACTGCTACACCATGTGAAGGATGCCTACCATTCTATCCCCCGCCCTCATTTTGGAAACTCTGACCACAATGCTGTGTTTCTTCTCCTGGCTTACAAGCAAAAGCTCAAGCAGGAGACCTCCTTGCGGATACAGGTCCAGTGCTGGTCAGACGAGGCAGAGGATCAACTCCAGTGCTGTCTGGAATTCGTTGATCGGGCCATGTTCAAACCATCCGCAGGTACCTTGGACAAGTACGCCACCAATGTCACAGACTTTATCCGCCAGTGTGTGGAAGACTGCATACCGAGGAAATCAATCCGGGTGTTCCCCAACAGGAAACCCTAAATGAATCAGGCCATACAGAAATTGCTAAAAACCAGGTGTGAGGCCTTCAGATGAGGAGACCAACTCAAATTTCAGGAATCCAAGTATGACTTTCACAGAACCATTAAGACCGCCGAGGACCAGCGAGAGACAGTGCAAGATAGCAGATAATGGCACATCCCTCCCAGATCGTCTCAACACTGTCTATGCTTGCTTTGAGCAGAGTTTTGTTGGAGAGGTAACACTTATTCTGACAAGCCTATCCCAACAGTCACTGCATCAGAAGTCCGATCAGTTTTCCTTGGTATGAATGCAAGCAAAATGATGGGACCAGACAGAGTACCGGGCCATGCACTCAAAGCATGCGCAGATCAACTGGCAGAGGTCGTCTTGGACATCTTCAACCTCTCCCTGCAGCAGGCCACTGTCCCTGCTTGTTTCAAGAGGGCCAACATCATTCCTGTGCCTAAGAAGACTCATGCAGCATGTCTCGAAGACTACTGCCCAGTGACCCTAACTTCGGTGGTTGTGAAGTGCTTTGAAAGGATGGTCATGGCATTAGTCTACTCCAGCCTCCCCACTCCTCTTGACCCATTCCAATTTGCCTATTAGACCAACAGATCCACATCAGATGGATCACTTGCTCTTCACTCCTCCCTCGAATATCCTGACAACATAAGAATCCTACTCATTGACTACAGTTCAGCCTTCAACACTATTATCCCCTCGATTGATTACTAAATTAAGCGATCTCTGACTAAGCCCCACTCTCTGCAACTGGATCCTCAGTTTCCTGACCCACAGGCCACAATCAGTGAAGATTGGGGACAGTATTTCATCCTCACTAACACTCAACACTGGAGCCCCCCAGGGGTGCGTACTCAGCCCCCATTCTAATCACTGTATACCCATGACTGCGTCGCCAAATACCAGACTAATGCTGTTTACAAGTTCGCTGATGACACCACCATAGTCGGTCGGGTCTCAGATGGCAATGAAACAGACTACGGATGGGAGGCGGAAGACCTGGAAAAATGGTGCACTGAAAACAACCGACCTCTCATTGCTGGTAAAACCAGGGAACTCATTACTGACTTTCAGCAGGTTGTTACTCATGCCCTCCTACCCATTAACAGCACAGAGGTGGAATGAGTGGAGAGTGTCAAGCTCCTGGGAGTGACCATCAACAACAAGCTTTCTTGGTCTGTTCATGTGGATGCACTGGTTACAAAGGCCCAACAACATTTATTCCTCAGGCAGATGAGGAAATTTGTCAGGACAGTGAATACCCTTGCCAACTTTTATTGGTGCACCATTGAGAGCATTCTGTCTGGTGAGGTAACTGTGCCATTCAAGATCGGAGACAGAGAATGGTGAACTCGGCCTGGACAATCACAAAGGACAACCTCCCATCCATAGAATCTGTCTACCATGTCCACTGTCAAGGAAAGGCCACCAGCATGCTCAACAATCCATTCCACCCTGGCAGTGCTTTTCTACAATTTCTAACATCTGTGGAGAAGGTACAGAAGCATGAGTACACACACCAGCCAGTTTAGAAACCGTTTCTACCCTACTGTTGTTAGATTTCTGAATGGACTTACAAACTCTTAGCATTCGCCTGTACATGTGTTTTTGTTTTTCCCGCTGTTTATCTATTATTTGTTTATCTATGCTGTTTAACTCTGTGATCTGCCTGTATTGCTCGCAAGACAAAGCTTTTCACTGTACCTCGGTACACGTAACCATAAATTCAATTCAAATTCAAATTTAGGTAAGAGTAAAGGATCTTGTGGTACTATTCTGAGGAATAGCAATGTAGTTACCGGTAAAGTCTTGATAAATATTTATTTCTTAATCATCATCACACAATACAAATTGTCCATCTTTTATTACATTATTCTTTATCGGAGCTTGCTGCCTACAAATTAACTGAGGTTTTTCCTATATTACAACAGAGACTACACTTCAGTGCCTGTAAATCTTTGGAGAACATGAAAGACATATGTCACTTTAAGTCAGTTTGATCATTAGCAGGTTTGTGTTTTTGCAAATAGAAGGAAAGAAAAATCATCCTGCTTCTGAAACAATTAAATTTTCAATTGATGCACGAGTCAATGTGTTTACTAAGAGAAAATTAAACTTCTTGAAAGAATGTTTAATTTGAAATCTTGCAGATATTAACATTTCTACAATGTACAGGCTAATCAAGTTCATAACTGCCTGAAAGTTTTACATGCCATTCAATACTCCTTTAACCTTAGTTTCTGCATCAGCAAAAACAACATAAGACAATATCTTTTGACCCAGTTCTACAATCTTAACAATTAAATTTTAGAAGTCTACATCTTCACACACACTCAGGCTAGCGTAAATGAATTTTGCAGAATCTGTTTCTGTGAGACCATAGAAAATAGATGCAGGAGTAGGCCATTCGGCCTTTTAAGCCTGCACCACCAATTCAATATGATCAAAGCTGATCATACAGTTTCAGTATCCCACTCTGGCTTTCTTTCCATCACTTGATGCCTTTAACCGCAAAGGCCTTGTCCAGCTCCTTCTTCAATATAGAGGTAGTTTTGGGATAACACATGTTTTGGCAATGCCATTTGGCTAAATAACATGGCAGAAGAATTAGAATATAGTATTTTCAAGAATGCTTACCTCCATTGGCAATAGTGTGATTCCAGCATGGATCGGTTCACATGCTTCATTCTGCCCATGTGCCAGAATCTCCGTGCCATTCTGCACCTGCACCAATATTGGCGCTGTCCTGTGCATGTGTGACGCCAGTGCCCATCTTTGTGCCATTCTGCTCATGTGCCAATGTCTCTGCACCGTTCTGCACATGCCTGATCTCAGCACTGGTCTCCGTGTCATTCTGCGCATGTGTTGAAGTCAGCTACCGACAGAGCAGCTTTCTGTGAGAGGTTCTGCACAGAGAGCAGCTTTCTTACATTTTTTAAAATGTACTGTGATAAATTTACTTTTGTTTCGTTAATAAATATGATTTCAACATTTATTCAGCTTGTTTGGGTTAGACGTTTTGGGTGATTTTTGAACAATTGTGAATGACATTTTTTTGCTGGTCTGCCCCAACCCCACTTTTTCTACAGGCCCCATTATTTCTATTAAGAAATTTTCTATTAAGTGAGGTTTGCTGGATTGCAAGTATGGTGCTATAGGGAAACTACCTGTATCTAACGAACTAGCTGCAACAACTTTCTGTTAGAAAATTCCACTAGTTCACAACTCTCTGAAGAGATGGGGAAGAATTTCTGTCCTAATTGGCTTACCCGTCATTCTTTGACTGTGACCCCTAGTTCTGGACTTTCCCAACATCAGGAACATTCTTCCCACATCTAGCTTGCCCAGTCCTGTCAGGATTTTATATATCTATGAGATTCCCCCTCATTCTTCTAAGGTCCAGTCAATCTGGTCGTTCTTCATATGTCAACCCTGCCATCCGGGGAATCAGTCTGGTGAAGCTTTGCTGGACTCCCTCAATAACAAGAATGTCCTTTCAGACTAGGCGATCAAAACTGCACTCCGTACTCCAGGTGTGACCTCACCAAGGCCCTGTATAACTGCAAGAAGGTATCCTTGCTCCTGTACTCAAATCCTCCACTATGAGGCTGTCATGCCATTAGTTTTCCTCACTGCCTGTGTACTTGCATGCTAATCTTCAGCAACTGTTCTACCATGACACTCTGGTCTCGTTGCTCTTCACCTTTTCCTAACCTTTGAAGTTAATACCTTAAGCAATGATTTGGAGACACCGGTGTTGGACTGGAGTGTGCAAAGTTAAAAATCACACAACACCAGGTTATAGTCCCAACAGGTTTGTTTGGAAGTACTAGCTTTTGGAGCGCTGCTCCTTCATCAGATGATTGTTGAAGTAGCACTATAACCTAGTGTTGTGATTTTTAACTTTGGATACCTTAAGCAAATACCTGTCCCCTTTTATTGGACTATAAGTGTTACATACTGAAATTTATTGGCTTCTGCCAATTTGATTATGTAATAAAAATCAAGAAAATTTCTTTATAACTGAACAGTTAAAATAATTCTGATTTCATCGAATCTGAAATGTGGACAATTAGCTTTACAAAATGGATGCCAGAGGGTCATCTCACTTATTTTGTAGTTTCTGTACAGAGCAGGATGAATGAAAGTCTGCATTTGTATCTGGAAAATTATTAAGATATACTCCATCTTGATCAGGTATTGTTACCTACCCCCTTTCCATTCCAGTGGAAGAGCTTTAAGTGGTAGTGGTTGATAGACTTGCTGGCCTATGCAGATGAGATTTCAAAATAAAAACATCCAACAGCCTGCTCATGGCTGGAATGTTGATGGGATAGCAGAAACCCTCCATGTACAACAGTTACATTTGTCATCAAGTCATTGGGTGGGCAGTGGAAGACATTAAATATGTTGTCTCATTACAGAAACTGGCTTGAAATAGCAAATTTTATTCTCCGAACAGCCAGAGAAAATTGAGTGGGATTGCAGAAATGCCAGATATCTGTTCATATTAAAGCAATATTTGCATGGGAAGAAATGCTCTATATGTAGTTCCTACTGTTTTGATCTGGGGTGTTGGCTTTTCAATTATTTTGGTGCTTTGGAAGCTGATCACTGAAAAGGCATCACTCTTTTCTCACTTACTTCAGTGCAGCAACAGATTGTTAATTCAAATCAACAAATTTCCTTTTGCATTATTTATGGGCAGGTCCAAGCCTCGAATGCAACATCTTTATATTTAATACATGATTTTAATCACTGAGTGAATCCAAACAGTTATTGTCATGTATATAATTTAGTTAGTGGCAGTCATTGATACCCACCAAAACTTTCAAACTAAATAGAAAGAAATTATATTTAATTTTAGATTTCATAAATAGACTCATTGAGTACAAGAACAGGGAAGTTATGATGGACTTGTGTAAGACACTGTAGATGGACTATTATGTACAGTTTGGGCACCACGTTATAGTAAAGATGTGAATGCATTGCCAAGTGCAAAATGAGTTTATAGGAATGGTTCAAGTGATGAGCCATTTCAGTTAGGAGAAAACATCAGAGAAATTGGGGCTGTTTTACTTGGAGTCAAGAAGCAAAGAGGAAATTTGATAGAAAATGTCAAAATCATGAGGGGTCTGGACAAGTTGGAAACAGAGAAATATTTTCCATTTATAAATAGATTGAGAACCAAAAGAGAGGGTTTTAAAGTGTTTTGCAAAAGAAGCAGATGTGAAATGAGAAGAATCTTTTCAAACAACAAATAGAAATGTGGTGGAGGCAGGTTTAAATGAGGTATTGAAGAGGACATTGGATAATTATTTAAATAGAAATAATGCAAAGGATATAGGAAAAAAGCAGGAAACTAAGTTATTATGCACAGAGAGCCAGCACAGGCATGTTAGAAGAAACAGAAACGTCACCATATTTTAGAAAATACGAAACTGAACATTGATTGAAGGAGAATTATTAGCTAAAGCATAGAATACTTCCCAAAATCATCATGGGATCTTCTGCATCCACCCAGCCACAAAAGACATGTCTCAACTGAAGCAGAATGATTTGAACACTGCCTTCCTCAGTACAGTACTAAAGTGTCCGTCTTGATTTTTGTGCTTAAGTCCTGAAATGGGACTTGAATACACACGTCATGACTCATGAGAATACTGCTGAAAATATGTTGCTGGAAAAGCACAGCAGGTCAGGCAGCATCCAAGGAACAGGAAATTCGACGTTTCGGGCATAAGCCCTTCTTCAGGAATTATGCCCTTCGGGCTTGTGCCCGAAACATCGAATTTCCTGTTCCTTGGATGCTGCCTGACCTGCTGCGCTTTTCCAGCAACACATTTTCAGCTCTGATCTCCAGCATCTGCAGACCTCCCTTTCTCCTCGTGAGAATACTACCAACTGAGCCATGACTGCCACTGACTTTGTAGCACATTGCTTTCTACCGTCTTATCTCTACTCTTTTTTATTTTCTAATTTCCAAGCCATTTTGCTTTCATTGTGCCTTCATATTCTTATTTATGTTCTAGTGTTAATGCTCTGGTATTTTTTAGTTAACTGATTAAGGATCTATGAGGACCTTGCCAATTTTTGTGAAAATACTTCAAAGAATTCTGCAGTGGTGTGGAAGAATAGTTTTACTTTTGGCATTATTTATGGAGATGAAATTACTTTGAAGCCTGTATTGTTAGGGCATTCCTAACAAAAGTGAAACTGAGTTTTAGTGTTTTGGAAAGTGGTGAAACCATGTATTTCTGGCTGTGACATAATTTCTGAGAAATAAATTTGTGCATTGATTTGCTGGGTGTCAAAACTGATTGTGAGATCCAATTTCAACTTGTTAGGGTTAGAACAAGCAAGATTTTTAAAATGGCAGCTTTTTATTTTTCAACAGAAGGTATTAAGCTTCATAATTGGAACAGCAATGTGCAAACCAGAACAAAATATTCAGTTGATTTTCAATAGAGAGAGAGTAGGATAGTGCCTTTAAAGCTGAGAGTGTTAAGATGAAAAGTCATGGCATTGTTCTGCATTGAGAGGAATAACCCAGTACGGATGAGGTAACTTTTACCAGTCTGTTTCATTTAAGTATAGGCAGAGTAACTGGAGGAAAGAATGACGTCTCTCTTTTGACTCCCAGAACAACAGCTACATCATATTCTATAGTATCTAATGTCCTGTTTAATGCCTTCTCCAACATTATAATTATAGTTTGGAGTCTGTGTATAACCCCCACTATCATTTTCTGTCCCTTGCTGTTTCTAAGCTCTATCCATACAGGTTCCACATCTTTGGAGCTAATGTCCTTCCTCATATTTGCAGTAATGTCCTTTTTAGCCAACAATGCTATGCCACCTACCTTTTATCTTGCTCTGTATTTCCTAAAGACTGAATACTCTTGGATATTCAGTTTGCACCCCTGGTCACTCTACGGCCATGTCACATAATCCTAACTATATCCTATCTGTTTACATCTATTTGTGCAACTAATTCATTGACTTCATTATAAATGATTCACGCATTAAGATTGGCTTGTCATTTGACATTCTTAGTCCTATTTGCATTACTTTGCCCTGTGGCCGTGTTTGATTCTTGTCCTTGAATTCTCTGTGTGTCATATTTTTCTTATCTCCATTCTGTCATTTGTTTTTGCCCTCGATTCTCTTGATTTTGTACATGGGTTCCTATTTCCCTACCACTTTAGTTTAAACCATCACTAAATACCCTAGCAGATATTCCCCCAAGCACATTAATTCCTGTCCCAGTGTCCCAGGAATCTGAAACCCTCCCCGCTGTACTATCTGTCCAACCACGTAATCATCTGGTATATCCTGCTATTGCAAATCTAGTTAGCACATGTCATTGGTATGAGCTTGAGGTTACTACCTTTTTGAGGTATATTTCCTGTTCTCTGGCATCTCCCTCGGTCCATGTGAATTCACATGCCTCTAGAATACCTGAGGTCTCCTCACTTGAATTTTTTTTTAAGTTAATGCTCAACCTGTTCTGGACTATTGCTTCCAACAGGGTTAATAATGTCCCAGCATGTTCCTTTTATCATTGCAGAAGTCAGGACCAAGTCCTCAGCATATTGAATTAGGAGGTTCCCTACTCTTTTTATCTGCTCCCATATTAGCATCATAGCCTGGTGAAATATAGCTGGGTTATTGAGGAACTATTGGGGCAAACATTTCCACCAGTATTGGTGCTGTCTGCCATAAAGCCAAACCAGTCTTGAGATTCCATAACCTGGAGTATGGCCAAACATCAGCTCGCAATTTCCAGGACACTATATTCAATATTCCGGACATATGCATCTTTGGGGTCACCACCTTCAAAGTTGTATAATCTGGTGATCTCATAGGACCAGTCCGACCTTCCTTGCTGGCCACATGAACGAGTTAGTCAGCTTCTTAAATTACTCATTGTGCCAGTGACTCTTTTACTACTTCCCCTACTGACTCCAATGCCTCCCTACATAATAGGTATTGGCTGTTTAATCCATGGAGGAGACCTGCACCTCCTAAGAGGACATATTAGTTCTCTGCAATCCAATCTATGGGTTGTTGATGCCTTTGACACCGTTTCCATTATTATTTGCTGTTTTGTATGCATATTCCAATGAGATTTGTTGTCGGGCTGAGCTGGATACTGGGGTATTTGCCTTTCCCCAAGGATAAAGGCGACATAGTCAATAATGGGGTCTAAATCAATACATGAGCCAGGTTAATCTGATTTAACTGGTTTAGCCTCTGAACCAAACCAAGTTACCAAGAGTGCTGCTCTCGGTACTTCTCGGATTCTGATGACTTTAAAATCCAAGGTGAATGACAATGGCAATATGGAGAAGGAATCTTCCCAAACGTTTTCAGGGTGTCTATATTCCCCAGCTTTCTTATCTAAATCTCCACAGTCAATTTTGCCTGGTTGCTGTTGTGTGGCAACAGGCATCACCTTGCAGCAAGTTTCTTTTGACTACTAATTGTTGCTTAGACAGACAATAAAGGAACAAGAATACTTTGTTGTTTGATCTTTTTCTTTCCCTTCCACCAAGCCTGCTGAGCCTGCAGCAAGTCTTCCAATCACCGCTGTCCTTTTTCGCCTGTTCTACCAACCCCTGTGTTTCATATACACTTACTGTATCGACCTTTCTTGATCCCATGCGTCTTAAAGATGTGACCCGTACACCAGCATTTTGCCATGTACTTCTCTGCATGAACTGAATAGTGCAATCCCTTGCCCCTGCCTCAGACCTGTTTGATGGTCATCCACAATTCTTTATCCATTTTGTCCCTTTCACATGTGAATGTTCTGCTGACTGCGCTAGACTGTTCTGCAAAGGCAGGAATAATCCAGTCCAGATACTTCAGGTACATTTTATTGGTCTTCCTTGTTCAAGTATATGCAGAAGAGCTAAAGGACAGAGCAACATATCTCTTGTGACTCCCACAACAGTGATGACAGCATAGTTTATTGTATCAGAATACATTTAGATTTCAGAGTTCACACGATCCACCAGTAGTACAAGAGGTTATGTTCAAATCTTTGCAAGATGGTTGACACAATTGCGTTGTTCGGTCAGGATCTGCTTATTTGGGTGCTTGCCAAGCTTGTTGGTCAGCGTTCTCACCTCCAATGCTTGTCCAAATATGTTTGTGCTATGCTAAACCTGTTGATTAGAATTCACCCATTACTTGTACTGGCGCAGAAATGCCTGTGCACTATTAATCCCTTCAACACAGCTTGTAAGGAGACTAAAAGACCGATCACCAGTGCATATATTGTGAAAGTTCTGAAAGTGTGTCTTTTGGTGGACACAACACCCATGGAACTCCAGGGATGTTAAAACTGTTTTTGAATTGGTCTCCAGGCATAGCTTCTCCATCCATAAAACAAATGAAACTCTACCTGGCAAGAACAGAATTTTATGTATCTTTGTACCTGAGGTTAATGTCTTATACAGTGAAGGGACTACTGAAGACGTCTCAGAGACCTATCTTTATTGTAGTCAGCTATTTAAAATTTATTTATTTAGTTTCCACAGAGTAGAATTTGTCTATTACTTCATGTGACATCTATATTAATTTTAGTTTTGACTGTTAATACTAAAAGGTTTAAGAAGTGGAATTTTGACCATGAGGTATTTTCTTTAGGATCATTTAGAAAGTTTGATTCTTTCACAGTGTTGCTCTCAAAAGTCGTTGCATTGTTAATGACAATCCTTTTGGCTGAAATCAACCTAACTCAAATTGAAAGCTCAGTATAGAATTTTAGATGGAAATCTAATATTGGTTCCACTAAAGTACACCTAACTCTAAATTAAGGGGAGCCTTCTAGCAACTGTTTAGTTGTGTAAATTTGTTTAAACTGTTACTATTCTAACAAGAACTAAAATTGGAATTCTGCCATTAGGTGATACTCTAATTGCTGTGAACGATGTGGAAGTGACTACTGAGAACATTGAGCGGGTTTTATCATGTATTCCAGGTCCAATGCAGGTATGTTTATGATCCATCTCATTTATGTTGAAATAAAGTATTTTGTCATGGAAACTATTTAGCATTATTTCCCATTTGGTTTCAACAAGCCATTATGATTAAATGTTTGCCTTCACAAAATTGTTGGAAATCTGTTGAATTGGACTGACCATGATGTAACCTGTCTTTTTTCATTACATTGAAATCATTGGAATGAAAGTTAGGCAAGTGATCCAGTCAGCCAGATTTTGGCTAATGGTGAAATCAGACTAAAATTACCTAAAAGACATTTTATAATTGTGATACCGGCATTTTGAGAAAGTTGTTTCATTTGTTTGTTATTGTGGTGTGCCCTGCAGCCTTCTTGCTTTGCTATTTAATGTAATAATTGTTTCTAATGAATTTAATGGTTATTGCTGGGCAACCATTAAAGCTAGTCCGAATAGTGGTAAAATGTTGATTATGTAAGAGTAGAGGCTCAGATCTTCTGATCAGGATTGGAAGTCCATTTCTGACTCTGATCAAACAAAAACATGCATCCTTGATTTTGGAGATCTCCATGTAAACTTGCAGGCCACAAGTCTCGCAGCTGAAGGAGTCTAGTCCAGGCCATGAGTCCATGCAGCCAGTAATGGAATGGATTGACTTTGATACCTCATTTATAAAAAAAAACTGCTGCTGTATTCTAAGATTTAAAGCTTAATGGTTCAGATTTTGTTGCATGAGACCTCTAGCAGCACCTTTCGTCAATTAGACTTGCCCTTGCATTTGAATAGGTTACAGAAAGAGCTAAATGATGATGTTGCAGCCAGTTAAACAGCTATCTGGACCCTAAATGAACGGGCCAAGGATCTATGCATTTCCTTAACCAACCTCATTTGTGGATCAAAAAATAAGCAGGGGAATAGCAGAGAACCAAATTTAAATTAGCTATAAGTTAGACTGGTGAATTTAATGTCATCAGTTGAGAAAGAGAAATAGAGCAGAGAAAAAGGATAATTACCTGGTACTGATGTGGTGTGAATGAAAATGGTATTTGCCATTTATCATCCCAAGCATGGATGTTGTGCAAGCGTATAAATATGGATTGCTTCAGTATCTGAGGAGTCACAAATGGTGCTGAACACAGTGTAATCATCAGTAAGCATCCCCATTTTTGACATGGAGTGAGTAATTAATGAAGCAATTGAAGATGGTTGTGTCTAGGACTCTACCTTGAAAAGCTGTAGTGATACCCTAGGGCTAAGATGATTGTCCTCGAACGGCCTAAACCCATCTTCATTTATACCAGGCATTACTCCAACCAATGAAGAGATTTTCCCATCCTCTTTACTCCTCTTTTGCTGGGATTCTTTAAAAATTGCTCTTTCGTGAATTCAGTAAAGCCAATTAAGTGGCCTCTTATTGGTACAAGAGACATTGGGTAACAGTATTTTTACTACAGGGAGCCTTCTTCACTGAGGAGATTAGAAAGAGGGGAGCTGATTCACCCTTCCTCACCTGGTCATGAGACTACTATATTTGAATAGTTTGCATCTTACTGCCTTTATGGTTCATTGCAGTGGCACACCAATGCTGTGTTCCATCCCAGATTTACCATTTAATTTTGAAAATAAGTAGCAACACCATGTAAAGGGGCAAGTATCCTAATTGATGATTTGAGTAAATTATGCTTCTATATTGGTTTCATGATGAATTTCTTGACCAGAAGAACAACTGTTCAGTTGGTACAGAATTACAGAATTGCTATGGCACAGAAGGAAGCCATTCAGCCATGCACCTGCTCTTCAAAAAAGCACTATTACCTAATGCCAATCTCCAGCTTTTTCCTGTATTTCTGCACACTGTTCCCAACCAAATAATCATTCAATGCCCCCTCGAATGGCTCAAATGAATCTGGTTTCATCACATTTTCAGGCAGTGCATTCCATACCTTAACTACTTGCTGTGTAAAATAAATTTCTCATATCACTCTTGCTTATTTTGCACCTCACTTTAAATCTATGCCCCTCATTGTTGTTCTTTTTCCAAGCACAAGCAGCTTTTCCTTACCTACTCTGTCTACCCTACTCATGATTTTGGAAACCTCATTCAAATTTCCTTTTAGCTTTCTTTTTCTCCACGGAGAACTGTCACAACTTCTTCAATCTGTACTCATAACTGAAGTTTCTTATACCTGGAACCATTCTTGTAAATCGTTACTGCAGTCTCTCCAGTGCATTTACGTCTTTTGTATCATGTGGCACCCGTAATGGACACAGTCCTCCAGGTGAAGTCAAGTAAGTATTTTATACAAGTTCAACATCACTTCCTTTCTCTATGTCCCTATTAATAAAGCTGATGATACTGTATGCTTTATTAATTGCTCTCTCCATCTGTCTTGCCACCTCAATGATCTGTACGCATACACACACAGGTCTGTCTGCTCTTGCACCCCCTATTTTATATTGCCTTTCGGTGTTCCTATTGCAGCAAAATGTCAGATTATGCAAGGAACCAAATTTCTAGTTCAGTGTATTTGTTTATAGCTTCTGCTTCCTATGTAATTGTCCCCTTTTAATTCCTTCGCTCTAGCCAAAATGATTCTGTTCTTCAATCTCTGGCACATCCTCTTTCTCCAACACTGCAATGTACTCCATAACCAATATTACTACCCCTCCTCCTTTTTCTATCTTTCCTGAAGAATGTATACCCAGGAATATTTAAAACCCAATCATTTCCTTCCAGGAGCTCAGGTCTGTTATTGTCACAACATCATATTTCTGCATTGGCATCTGTAATTCCCCAACTTTATTGGCTATACATGTACACACATTAACTGTGTTACGACTTCATTTTTTTTCTCCTTTACTGTGACTTCACCAATAAATTTGCTATTCTCAATGCTAATGCCAACTTTATCCACAAGTATTTAGCGAACCCTGGTGTTCTCGAGTATTCGCACTTCTCTGTTAAGTTAAATTTAAAACAGTTTTGCCACAAACCAGGGATAGCCAACAAAACTAAGTCAGCCGGACTATCATTGGATTTGCAAAATAATAAAATTAAAATATTCAGTAACCCTCCAAGTCGACCAATGGTTCCTAACCAGACTTCACCAATAACAGACCTTGGGCACCAACTTTATAACTTAAATAAAAAGTAACAATTTATTATTGATAATGTAACTTTACCTTGTTTATCTTTGTTCTGCTAATCTAATTAATATCTGTGATCCAATGCCCAATCTTTGTTGATCGTAACTCTCACTTTTACTCAGACAGAAGAGATAATTAAAGGATAAATTATAAGGAAAGTAACATAATTGTAATTTGCCAGTTCATTATACAGCTTCATGCAATGGATACCAGCCCTTCATGAAATCATTGGACAAAGGATTGTTCACAAGTAGGTAGAACTGTATATCTTACTTGAGTCCCAAAGTCCTAGGTTAAAGCAAACAGCTTCAGCAGACTCCTAGAAATATTTTCTTATTTATTACAGATTGAGATTCTTTTCTCAAACCAGTCAACAATTTGATAACTGGTGAGAAAACTAGAAAGAGAGACAGTGAAACATACCAGCAGTCTCTAGAAAATCATTTTTTTTAAAATCACTCTCCTCCCTGCTAAAACCTAATCAAAACTGGTTCTCTTTTTCTTTTCATTTTCTGTGGTTGACTGTTTAACACTGGTCCTCCTTTGATTGACTGATTCAACATCCAACCAGCTGCTAGCCCTGATTAGTTAGTGGATAGGACAGGCGTTTCTGTGGCCATCGACATAACTCCAGGATGTTATGTTGCCTCACTGCTGTATGGGTCAAGGATATGTCAGAGCAGCTGCAGAACATCCTTCTGGGAGAGAGTGAACGTAAATACCAAAGATTTAGGTAAGATGGGGGATATGGCCCAGCAATCAGAGTTTAAGGAACTAGGTAGAAAGCTAGCTAGCAGAACCTTAAATGTAGTAATTCCGGGGTTACTTACCATGTGCAAGTGAATACAGAACCAGGAGATGAATTGAACCAGCCACCTTATGCCTCTTGCAAACCACTGGAAGTATCAGAGAAGAATGACCAAAAAGCAACTTTCTGACTAGTACAACAATCATTAGAGTTATCTCAAGATGACTCCGTTGCCTTCCTATAACATCATTTTTTTGCCTCTGTTGCCTTCCTATAACATCACTGCCCATAACATCATTTTTTTCTGCCTGCATCTGCTTTTATGCCTATGAAGAGAAGTTTATAAGGATATTAGAATTTCAACTGATAGAGTTAGATGTTGACAGGTCAAAATTGTTTACCTGTATCTTGAGCCTATTCGCTTGAAATAACTTCTTGTTTAGTACAGAGTCAATCTGGACATGAAAATAAGGTAACTTCTATAAAATGTTTAACCCTGTGATGACTCTGGAAATAGCAGGGCTTGATTTCCAGCATGGTATCACTTCACAATGCATTGTAATATATACAGAACTACTCTAAAACCACAGATGTACTCAAATTATGACAGATGAACTTCAAAGCACCAAGAACTTAACTGTAGATTTTTTATTGGATTTAATGGGAAAATCTATTCATTTAAATGGTTTACTTAAAGTTGCTCTTTTCAGGAATGCAACTACAACTTTAAATGAGGAACTACTGTATTTCTGGGTTAGTTTTTTGACTATGCTGACCTTGGGTTTGATCATTTCCCTGTATTATATCATTGATTTCCCACAAAATTCCTTGCATTGGATCTTTGCAATGTGATTAATGTCTATCTCAATTCTTTTATGTGTGTGCAAGTGATGTCTTCCTTAAAATCATTTGACTATGTTTCTTAATTTCTGAGTGGTATCATTTTAACATCATAGAACTTCAAGTGAAGAAACCATTGAACCAATCATGACAATGCCATCTCTTCCTGAATATAATCAAAAACTAACCTTCTGACTTGTCTCTGTATCTTCTGCTTAAATATTTCTAATATTTCTCTTCAAATGTGCAATACCATTGCCTCCATTTGTCCAGCAGCTTTCTACAGAAAGAAGTTTCTTCTAACTACTTACCACACTGACCTAGTGACCAGAGTAAATTGAAAATCAATGTTTTGATTGCTGACTAGAAGAAATAGTATTTCATTTTTCACTTTATGCAAAATCTTCATACATTTTTCTGTTTTAAAAGATGATTTTATCAACTTTATTGGCTGAAGGAGTGCACCATTGCTCTAGTCACATTTTTCCCAGGATTGCAGCTGCTGAGACCATCACTGTTTTTCTTTTCTTTCTAACTTTAGGTTGCAATTGCAATTGAGAGTTGAATATAAACCTTTGAACTGTAGTTCATTTTGAAAAGAAAGAGTTAAAGACTGATGTTTGTTGTTAGGAATTGGCCTAGAAAGATCATGCAGGTTAATTATTATTTTAAGGACACTGGACGATTCAGCATTGAGGTCTTGTTATGCTCAGGGACTGGCAGCTGGTTGGATGTTGAATTAGTCAGTCAAAAGAGGATGGTGCTGGCCAGTCACCCAGAGAGCATATTGAAAAAGGAAGTGAAAAGGAAAAGTGGTTTGGCTTTGTCTGGGTTTTTGAGCAGGAGGCAGTTTTGCTTTAGAAGCTGCTGGATTGGAAAGCTGATTTTTCGGTTTTGCTGTCTGTAGTTACTATCCAGTTATTGACTTGTTGAAAGTTCTGAGAAAAAACTCAGTCTGTAATAAATAAGTAAAAGTCTCCAGAGGTCTCTGGAATCTGTGTTGACAGGTGACTTTGGAATTCAGGTAAGATGTACAGTATTTTGTGTCTGGATTACAACTCATTGTCAAAAGATTTCATGAAGGCCTGGTATTCATTGAAACAGTTATTGACAAATTACTATTCTTTTATTTTCTTTTTTAAGTTAGCCCTTAAATGTATATATCTGTCTGTCTGTCACTGAGAGTTGAGGGGTCTGTATTCAATGAAGATCATAGATATTAATTAGATTATCTTGTACTTTGTGTTCTGCTGAAGTTACATTATTAATAATAAATTGTTAATTCTGTTTAAGGTGTAAACTTGATGTCTAAGATCCTTTATTTATGAAGTTTGGTTATGAATATTGAGCAACTTTGAAGGTGATTAATTTCACTGTTGCAAATCCAGTGATAGGGAGGCTAATTTAGATTGGTTTGCTATTCCTGTAACTCTTTCTTTTCAAAATGAACTACAGTTCAAAGGTTTATATTCAACTCTCAATTGCAATTGCAACCTAAAGTTAGAAAAAAAAAAGATAAACAGTGATGGTCTCAACAGCTGCAATCCTGGGAAAAATGTGACTAAAGCAATGGTGCACTCCTTCAGCCAACAAAGTTGACCGTTACCACAGCCACATCTCCTTCCTCAGCACCTGCCTACAGAACCGACTGATCGCGCACGGACTCCGGACTACATTCCAACCAACAAAATTTGGACCCAACCAGGACAACCTGTACCTACAACAAATCCGAAGCCTCCAGCAACAGACCTCCCTCCGGATCCTCCGCTCCACCCTTGCAGCCAAGCGTCACTACCTACATTCCCTGCAATTAGCCCTACCCCAGCTCAGGACAACACTCTCACAAACTTGCAAAGGACCTCTACTGTTCTTCGTCCACAGAAGAATCCATAAACTAAACAAACAGATCTTCCTAGCCATATCAGAAATTAAAGACAGTAAGTACCGAAAACTTTCATGTACTTACCCCCACACTCGTTCCTCAACTGTTCCAGAATCTTCCATCGGCCTGTACAATCTGTCGGACGCCATTACACACACGGCCGCTACAGCGCCCGCGGCACCAACGGCCGACGATGACCGTGACGTCACTTCCACCCCCACTGACCTCACAGCCTCCGCGATCGCCGCCCAAACAACAGCCCCGGAGATCGCCGCACAGACAACCGCTTCCACGATCGCCAGGAAGATCACCAACGGACTCGCGACCCCCGCGCCTACTGGGAATGACCGGTTCTTTCGTCGCCACAACCATTTCCGCCCCTTCGGTTGCCGTCGCCGCAGCCACTTCCGCCCCCACTGACATCACTAATGTGCACGACCACAACGCCTCAGATGTCTCCGCCCCCACGCCGACTTTCATCATCACGCGTAACCCCGCCCTCACGCCGACTTTCGTCACCATGCGTAACCCCGCCCCCACACAAATCTTCATCACCACGTCTAACCCCGCCCCTACGCTGATCTCTGTCCCCGCCCCTGCCCCTAACCCCACCCCCACTCCCAGCTCCAGTCCCACACCAGGTCCTAGCTGCCAAGCTTGCCGGATCTTCACCATCCCTCCAGACCTCCCCCTCTCTGAGGATGAAAGATCAGTCCTCAGCAGAGGCCTCACCTTCATTCCCGTACGCCCTCGGATTAATGAGTTCAACACGCGGCGAGATATTGAACAATTCTTCTGCCGCCTTCGCCTCCGTGCCTACTTTTACAACCAAGACTCCCGCCCACCCTCTAACGACCCCTTCTCCCGCCTCCAACACACCCCTTCCACCTGGACACCCTGTGCTGGCCTCTTACCTGCCCTCGATCTATTTATAGCCAACTGCCGCCGCGACATTAACCGACTCAACCTGTCCACACCTCTCATCCACTCCAACCTCTCACCCTCAGAACGTGCAGCCCTCCACTACCTCCACTCCAACCCCAACCTCACTATCAAACCAGCAGACAAGGGAGGCGCGGTAGTAGTTTGGCGCACCGACCTTTATACCGCTGAGGCCAAACGCCGGCTCGCGGACGCCGCCTCCTATTGCCTCCTTGACCATGACCCCACCTCCCACCACCAAACCATCATCTCCCAGACCATCCATAACCTCATCACCTCAGGGGATCTTCCATCCACCGCCTCCAACCTCATAGTCCCACAACCCCGCACCGCCCGTTTCTACCTCCTGCCCAAAATCCACAAACCTGACTGCCCCGGCCGACCCATTGTCTCAGCCTGCTCCTGCCCCACCGAACTCATCTCCGCGTATCTCGACACGGTTCTGTCCCCTTCAGTCCAAGAACTCCCCACCTATGTTCGGGACACCACCCACGCCCTCCACCTCCTCCAGGATTTTCGCTTCCCCGGTCCCCAACGCCTTATCTTCACGATGGACATCCAGTCCCTGTACACCTCCATCCCCCATCACGAAGGACTCAAAGCCCTCCGCTTCTTCCTTTCCCGCCGCACCAACCAGTACCCTTCCACTGACACCCTCCTTCGACTGACTGAACTGATCCTCACCCTGAATAACTTCTCTTTCCAATCCTCCCACTTCCTCCAAACTAAAGGAGTTGCCATGGGCACCCGCATGGGCCCCAGCTATGCCTGTCTCTTCGTAGGATATGTGGAACAGTCCATCTTCCGCAACTACACTGGCACCACCCCCCACCTTTTCCTCCGCTACATCAATGACTGTATCGGCGCGGCCTTGTGCTCCCACGAGGAGATTGAACAGTTCATCCACTTTACCAACACCTTCCATCCCGACCTCAAATTCACCTGGACCGTCTCAGACTCCTCCCTCCCCTTCCTAGACCTTTCCATTTCTATTTCGGGCGACCGACTCAACACAGACATCTACTATAAACCAACTGACTCCCACAGCTACCTGGACTATACCTCCTCCCACCCTGCCCCCTGTAAAAACGCCATCCCATATTCCCAATTCCTTCGTTTCCGCCGCATCTGCTCCCAGGAGGACCAGTTCCAACACCGCACAGCCCAGATGGCCTCCTTCAAGGACCGCAAATTCCCCCCAGACGTGATCGACGATACCCTCCCCCGCATCTCCTCCACTTCCCGCTGCTCCGCCCTTGAGCCCGCCCCTCCAACCGCCACCAACACAGTACCCCACTGGTTCTCACCTACCACTCCACCAACCTCCATGTACAGCGTATCATCCGCCGTCATTTCCGCCACCTCCAAACGGACCCCACCACCAGGGATATATTTCCCTCCCCTCCCCTATCAGCGTTCTGCAAAGACCACTCCCTTCGTGACTCCCTCGTCAGGTCCACACCCCCCACCAACCCAACCTCCACTCCCGGCACCTTCTCCTGCAATGGCAGGAAATGCAAAACTTGCGCCCACACCACCTCCCTTACTTCTCTTCAAGGCCCCAAGGGATCCTTCCATATCCACCACAAATTCATCTGCACCTCCACACACATCATCTATTGCATCCGCTGCACTTGATGTGGCCTCCTCTATATTGGGGAGACGGGCCGCCTACTTGCGGAACGCTTCAGGGAACACCTCTGGGACGCCCGGACCAACCAACCCAACCACCCCCCGTGGCTCAACACTTTAACTCCCCCTCCCACTCCACCGAGGACATGCAGGTCCTTGGACTCCTCCATCACCAGAACATCATAACACGACAGTTGGAGGAAAAGCGCCTCATCTTCCGCCTGGGAACCCTCCAACCACAAGGGATGAACTCAGATTTCTCCAGTTTCCTCACTTCCCCTCCCCCCACTTTGTCTCATTCGATTCCCTCGAACTCAGCACCGCCCTCCTAACCTGCAATCTTCTTCCTGACCTCTCTGGCCTATCACCCTCACCTTGACCTCCTTTCACCTATCACATCTCCATCGCCCCTCCCCCAAGTCCCTCCTCCCTACCTTTTATCTTAGCCTGCCTGGCACACTCTCCTCATTCCAGATGAAGGGCTCTGGCCCGAAACGTCGAATTTCCTGTTCCTTGAATGCTGCCTGACCTGCTGCGCTTTAACCAGCAACACATTTTCAGCTCTGATCTCCAGCATCTGCAGACCTCACTTTTTATTCCCGTAATAGAATATTAATAAAAAATACCTTCTCCAGCTACCTAAGTAACCTATCCACAAGTTTTAGACAAAAGATCTATTAAGCAGGTTTTGTAATAAACACTATTTTCACCAAAACAAAACTTATTCAATAAAGAGGCAATAATTCCTTAGTATATGCAATGAATAAAATGGAAGTATAGAAGTATTTATTTCAAAATATCCCCAAAATCCATGTCCAGGCGCACACACATTGAATGTGCATGCACACAGTCTTGAAGAAAACCATTTCTTTGCAGAGATTAGCATTCTGAAACCAAATAAACACTCTGGCCAATGGGTTAAAAGCAAAATTATACAGTGAAGGATGTTCTGGTTTCTGTTGTGGCTAATGTGGTCAAGTTACTAATCATCCACTGGTGTCTCTGAAGTCTTGCAGACTCTGCTGAGTCACAAAATATAAATCTTGAATTGTTCTTTCAGTCACTTTTCTCTCCTTCTGATTTTTTTTTCTTAGTATGTTCCATCCAACCAGCTTATTTTCAGAAGATTTTCCTCCTACTCTGCTTGCTCTTTAAACCAGATAAAACAAGAAGTTGTCCAAACAGGTTACCGTTCAGAACAGCCCCAGCAGGGTTAACAGCTATCATCAGTGGAGAGCCTTGTTTTTGGAAAAAAAAACTCTAACATCCACTGTGAGCTTTCAATTACCCCTTTTAAAGGAACCCATCCAAATAGATCCTCAAAACTTGAAAGAAATTTCATTCCCCACAGACCTTCAAAATGTAAGTCTTAAAAAAGCATTTTCATAATTCCAGCAGCTCTGTTATTGCTTGTAGAAGCATTGAAAGAATTATGACACGTAAGGAGTACACATGGTTCATCTCTTTTCTCCTCATAATTGTAACTTCCCATTTTGCATTACACTAGTGAACTTATATTGCTTAAGTTTAGGTAGTGGTTCATGCTTGGTTAGTGGCTAGAGACAGAGCTGAAAATGTGTTACTGGAAAAGCGCAGCGGGTCAGGCAGCATCCAAGGAGCAGGAGAATCGACGCTTCGGGCATAAGCCCTTCTTCAGGAAAGTGTAATAGTAAGTAAGGTAGTTAAACCTAAGTGTACTGCTGGAGGAGCCTTGGCCTTTGTCCCAAACTCGTTCTTGATATGTATGATGAGTGTAAAATTGATAGAATAAATGTGCAAACTTTCCATGACACTATGGTACAGAAGATCCCAAATGCCAGTCAGTCCACTTTAGAGAGCTATTCATTATTGAACCAAAGTATACATCTGCAGCAAACCAATGTTTGTAATGCTTTGCAATGTCACTTAATGTCATAAAAATGAATAAATGTTTAAAATTTGAATATTTTGTTTTGACCCTTCCACAACACATTCATGCTATTCTAGAATGTTGGTGAGTATTTTCAGTTTTTGCTGTTGTGGCATTCAAAGAACAAGATTAAATAAATGCAGTTGAGGTAAATTGTTTGATTACAAAATATAAAATCCCACAAAATCCTTGCTAACTTTCTGAATTGTTGCTTGGAATGCTTGATATTCTTGCATACTTACTAACTGTGCCTGTGGAAAATCAGTTTATATCTTTATAATGCACGTTGCTTTTGTTTTCAAAATTACCTTAGAATTTCTGTCTTTTTCTATAACCCTTGCTGGGATTTTAGATTACTTAGTGTGGAAACAGGCCCTTCGGCCCAACAAGTCCACATCAACCCTCTGAAGAGCAACCCACCCAGACCCATTGCCCTATATTTACCCTTTCACCTAACACTATAGGCAATTTAGCGTGGCCAATTCACCTGACCTGCACATATTTGGACTATGGGAGGAAACTGGAGCACCCAGAGGAAACCCACGCAGACGCAGGGAGAATGTGCAAACTCCACACAGATAGTTGCCTGAGGCGGGAATTGAATGCGTGTCTCTGGCGCTGTGATGCAGCAGTGCTAACCGCTGTGCCACCGTGCCGTCCTGGGATGTAAATATCAAATCTGAACCATTGTTTTCTTCAGTTTCCCCTTCCTTCATTTTAATATCTTTGCTCATTTGACTCCAGTGTGGTTCTCTCATGCACACTCTATGCTCACCCCACTCTCTTGCTCTACCCACCCCACTTCTTTTCATGAATGTGGGAACAATTAAGAGAGTAACCTGAGAATTCCATGCTTTGGTTTCCATGAGCTGAAAATGTGTTGCTGGAAAAGCGCAGCAGGTCAGGCAGCATCCAAAGAGCAGGAGAATCGACGTTTCGGGCATGAGCGGAGCCCTTCTTCAAGCTCATGCCTGAAACGTCGATTCTCCTGCTCTTTGGATGCTGCCTGGCCTGCTGCGCTTTTCTAGCAACACATTTTCAGCTCTGATCTCCAGCATCTGCAGTCCTCACTTTCTCCTTTGGTTTCCATGACACCAGACTACTGACACAATTGCTCTGCTCAGAACTTGACTGCAGCAGGAGACTCCTAGGAGGACAATGGAAACACGTTAGGGATAACATCAAAATGGCACAGATAAAAGAAACCGAGAAGAGGTCAAACATCCCTGTCAAATTGTGAGAGTCTCTGGCTCATGACCAGAAAGGTCCTAAACATCCCACAAGATTTTGTGAGCCGTGGCAAATTTGAAACATCATTTAAAAATACACACAAACCTCCAAGCAACTCATCTACCTGACACTTCAAACAACACCTGATCTTCACATGGCAGAATCTGCAGATCACACATTGGACTTAGCAGCCATCTATAAACCCATCGAACCAATGTGAAGCAAGTCACTTACGATCCTGAGGGACTGCCAAAGGAGAAGAATTCATAACTTCGGTTAATAGCTGTGCTTTTCAGGGTTGCAATTTGTAGCTAGCTAACTAGCTGGCGTTCCCTACAGGTATGGCTCCCTGCATGTGAGGGTGTAGAATTTCAGATTTTCCCCTTGTGTGAAATGCTTCTCTCCATTCTGGAAGCATAGAGAAACATTTCAGTGTTCTCTAACAGAAGAAGAAATTGTCCATTTTTGTTTTCAAATTGCTGTCCTGAATAGTTTTTAAGGGTCACTGTAGTCATGTTGCACATATTGTTGCTATTCTTAAAAGAAGATCTCAGTACTAGATCAAATTTAGAAAGTTATGTTGAAAGTAAGGCTTATTTGCATCATCATCATTATTTGGGATGTTAACTTGTTTCCATAGTTCCCAATTATGCTGTCCTTCCGTATAACTATCAATGGAACAAAAGGATGCAAGATGTGTTAAATTTACAGAAATTACTTTGCTCCCTCCGTTGTCAATGCAGGACCGTGCGACAGATGGTGCTTTTTTTGATGACCTTTGGAAGAGATTACAATAAAATGATGACCATTATTGCTTCTCATTGATCGTTTTTAATTAGGTGGTTAACTGCGCCATTAACTCCTCCATTGACATTTTAAATACCATTAATTATGTTGATTGTTAAATGCTAAAGTTATTTTTCCTCACTGCTTATCTAGCATTAAAGACAATGCATTCAGTGATCAAAAATTGCTTCTCCAGAGTTTCAGTATGTCATTGTGTTTCAGCTTTTCTGAAGCTTCTATATCAAAGAATTGCTGATGAATCCCTATTCCGTACAAACTGATGAAGTGAAGAGTGGTTTTTAAATTCAGTTTATTAGATTAGATTACTTACAGTGTGGCCCAACAAGTCCACACCAACCCGCCGAAGCGCAACCCACCCATACATTTACCCCTTACCTAACACTACGGGCAATTTAGCATGGCCAATTCACCTGACCCAAATATCTTTGGACTGTGGGAGGAAACCGGAGCACCTGGAGGAAATCCACGCAGACACAGGGAGAACGTGCAAACTTCACACAGTCAGTCCTCTGAGGTGGCAATTGAACCTGGGTCTCAGGCGCTGTGAGGCAGCAGTGCTAACCACTGTGCCACCATGCCGCATGCTATTCTTTGAATAGCATTCCACAGTTGTGGGTATTAGTTTGTTTAATTTATTTACTCAAAAGGTTACTTTATTCAAAAATTTCTAGAAATACATTTCAGAATGTTTCAAATTGAATATTACAGAGTGCAATACAATTACAGTACTCTTAATAATTATTATTATATATGCATACAGCTTTGAATACTTTGTTGGAATTCTCTCGAGCTAACTTTTCGAGAGTCAAACAGTATAGAAACAGGCCTTTCAGCTCAACATGTTATGACGAAGCTGCTCCTTTAACAAAGTTATGCTGTCCTTGGCTTTTTTTAAAGAGAGGCTGTTAATGACACAGACTCCCAAAAGTCTGGGGGTTGAAGGGTTTTAGGGACAATTTGTTTATAGCTCAGGCAGATGGCTTTCAAGTTAGAAATAAACATTTGAACAGTGAAAGAGGTGTGGTCAGTTCTCCAAGCTCAGCTTTGCTCTGGTTTGGTTTGTTTTTTAATAGTTGTGTGGAAAGCTGCAGGACCAAAGAAACAGATCCAGGCTGGTTTTCTCTCTCGTGCTCTGTCTCGCGCTCTCTCTCTCTCTCTCGCTCCTTCTCTGTAAGAACCTGTGTTTCATTTTATCTTTTCTACCAAGGAATGTTTATGGGGATTGTTGTTATGGGATAATCTGGGCTTTTGGAAATGTTAAATTATTTGGTATTCTGTTTTCTCTTGTTTGTGTTTCATTCAGTAATTGTTGTGGTTCTGTTCGCCGAGCTGGAAGTTTTTGTTGCAAACGTTTCGTCCCCTGGCTAGGAGACATCATCAGTGCTATGATGATGTCTCCTAGCCAGGGGACGAAACGTTTGCAACAAAAACTTCCAGCTCGGCGAACAGAACCACAACAACGAGCACCCGAGCTACAAATCTTCGCACAAACCTTGAACATTCAGTAATCTTGTAAATAGATTGTTTTAAACAAAACACACAAGTGGTTTGACCAGCAGCATTTCTCCTGGAATATCCACATTACACCTGCTTAGAACAACTAGCAAAGTTAGGGTCTAGGCTACCTTCTTGAAGTGTTTTAAGGGGTCTGGCCTGGTCCTTACAGTAATCCCATTTCCCTGCACTTGGTCCATAGCCTACTGTGCCTTAGCATTTTAAATGCTCATCCAGATGCTTTTCAAGTGTTGCAAAGCTACCTGCTTCCATAAGCATCTCAGGCAGCACAGTCCATTTTTCTGTCACACTCTGGTGAAGAAATATTTTTCTTAGATCTCGTCCAAACCACTTGTTCCTCATCTTAAAAGTACACCTTCTGGTCTTAGACACACCTGCCATCGGGAAAAGATTATCACAATATACTCTGTCTATATCTCTTGTTTGTATATCTCAATCAAATCTCTCCTCAGTCTCCTCTGCTCCAAGGAAAATAAACCCAGCCATCCAGTCGTCTTCATAACTGAGACTTTCATCACAGGCAACATCCTAACGCATCTCCTCTGCACCCTTCCCAGTGCAATCACATCCATCCAATAGTGTGACAACCTGAACTGCACACAGTATTCCATCTGTGACTGAACCAATGTTTTATAAAGATTTCCTTGCTTCTATATTTTACACCCTGCCATATGCTGCCTTCACCACACTCTCTACCTACGATAGGGGCATAGACTATATTCAAAATGGGGAAACGCTTCGATAGGCTGAAGCACAGAGTGTTGGGAGTCCTAGTTAAGGATTCTCTTCAGGTTAACATGCAGGTTCAGTTGACAGATAGGAATTTCAAGAGCTCTAGATCACAAGAGGAGGGATGTACTGTTGAGGCTGTGTAAGATTCTGGTCAGTCATTTGGAATACTGTGAGCAATTTTGGGTCTTGCATCTCATGATTGATGTGCTGGCATTGGAAGGGGGGTCCAGAAGATATTCACAAGAATAATCCAGAAATGAAGGGCTTATCATATGAGGAATGTTGAGAATTCTAGATCTATACTCTAAGTTTAGAAGGATGAGGGGGTAATCTTGTTGAAACTTAAAGAATACTGAGAGACCTGGATAGAGTGGATGTGGAGAAGGTGTCCAAGTGATTGAGTATCTGTAAGACCATGATGGATGGGTTCTTGATTGGTAAAGGATCAATGGTTACAGAGAGAAGGCGTGAGAATGGGATTGAAATGCATGTTAGCTATGATCAAACGGGCCTCAGGGTGCCAAATGACTTATTACTGCTCCTACATTTTATGGTAATTTGGTGTCAAACATGTCTTAAAATGTAGCTAATGATTGAGCACCACATTAGAGAAACAAATGAGTAGTGCAGCTGCAACAAACGATTAATGTAATATTTCATCTGCTTCTTCAACATAATTGCTATTTCCAACTTACTTGCTTTGAGTGATTTCAGTTTTTGTGTTGGATAATTTTTAACAGGTGAAATTGACAATTGAAACCTTGCGCCCTGAGCCCATAGGAACTAGTCCATCTTTCACACATCCTACTAAACTGATTCCCACTAATAACAATCTGGTGAAACTCTTGTGGGGTGAAGACACCAGCGATCTCCAAATGGAAATTGGCAACATTCCTCATGTTGCTATGTATCTAAATTTAAAGCTGGAATCAGAAAGTTCAAAGGAAAAGGTATGTATGAAATGGTTATTTTGGTTAGATTTTTTAAAAATCTAGGGAACTAATTTTATTCAATTGTTTCACTGGTTATGGGAAATACTCATTGGCTCAGTCAAAATATATCTACCACAGTTAGGCGCCAACCAGATATGAATACATGATTGTGTTGCATGCGTTGATACATTATTGGCTGCATTTGAACAATTCAAGTACAGAAACAATGCTCATATTTCTTTGAATGAGTGGTTGGGTAAAGTGTTTCTATGCATTTGTGAAATTGTATTCCACTACTGGGTGAGTTTTTATTTAGTGGTTATTGCAAACTAGTGGAAAAACCTAACAATGACCCAGAATTTACAATCCAAGTTGAGGGCTAGGGTGTTCGCCACTAACCTCACAGTAAGTCTTGCTGACAAATCTAGCAATCGCTTTGAGAAATTCACTTCCATCACTGCAAATGATTACACAATGAAGGATTTTTATAGCCTGTCAAATAAAAAGTAAGACAAGTAAAATAAAAGCACGTTCTTTTTTACCAATCCAAGATCGTGTCACACATATGGTGTGAAGGGAGAAGCTAAAATATTCTAGAAAAACAATTTTAAAATTAATTGACAATTTAAAACCTTTTAATTAATCATTTGATGACACTAAATAGTTGTAAATTTGTTTTTGAAGGCAACTTTTGTTCCTCGCCAAATTGAAATTTCTAACAAGAGCATTGTTATGGGAAGGTTGAAATGATCACTGATTTCAGTGTTTGCTAACAATGGGGATGGTGCTAGAATGGTAATCACACTGCATGTAATGTTGGAGCCCAAAGGGACTGACTGCACCTTAAGGATTCCTGTGCTAATTTGCATATGCTTACATCCTGACATTGTCATTTGTTACAGATAAAAAATTATGGCCAAAGCTGACTGTTTGTTAGTTTACAATCTACACCCTCCTGCAAAACTTGATTTTTGTTTTGTAAAGCAAAAGGCTGCCTTTGCACTACCGAAAATAATGACATTTTTTTTGTAACATCGGAGTACATATCTTTTCCAGTACATATCTTTCTCAATTCATGTTACATTTGACTATTTTAAAAAAGGCGGGATAGTGAAAACAGGGAATTATAGACCGGTTAGCCTGACATCTGTGAAAGGTTAAAGACTAAATTCCGTAATATAAGATTTAAAAGCAGAGCACTTGGGAAACCATGACAGGATCAGATAGAGTCAGTATGGAATTTATAAAAGGGAAAGCGTGCTTGTCAAATGAACTGGAATTTATGGTTTGATAAGGGGGAGCCAGTGGATGTGGTTTATTTAGGCTTTCAGAAAATTTTTGGTAAAGTCCTACATAAGGGATTAGCATATAAAATTAAAGCACGTGGGATTTGGAGTAGTGTACTGAATAGGCAGAAAACTGGCTGGCAGACAGAAAACAAAGAATAGGAATCAACAGGTTCAAGTGGCAGGCAGTGATGAGTGGGATCATAGCTTGGGCCCCAATTATTCGCACTTGTATTAATCTTCTATATAAGAGAACAAACTGTTTGCAGGTCACACAAAGTTGGATGGAAGGGTGAGCTGTGTAGAGTTTGAAGAGATGCTTTAGTGTGATTGGACAACCTGAGTGAGTTGGGCAGATAAAATATAATGTGGATAAATATGAGGTTAACCACTTTGTTAGCAAAAACAGGAAGGAAGATTATTGTCCGAATGGCGATTGATCATGAATAGGGGAGGTGTAATGAGACTTAGGTGTCCTTGTACACCAGTCACTGTAAGTAAGAATGTTGGTGAAGAAGGCTATTGGTATGTTGGCCTTCATAACAAGAGGGTTTGAGTACAAGATGAGAGCAGATCTGTTATAATTATGCAGGAATTTTGGTGAGACCACATCTGGAGTATTGTGTGCAATTCTGGCCCATGTTTGAGGAAGGATGTTCTGACCATGAATGGAGAACAATAAAGATTTACCAGGCTGATTCCTGGGATGGCAGGACTGAGGAGAGACTGGATTACTTACTATATTCATGAATTCCAAAAACTAAGGAGAATATCATTTCGAAACATAAAAAATTCTAACAGGACTGGTCAGGGTAAATGTTGCTGATGTTCAGGAAGGCAAGAAACTGGCGTCACAGTGTAAAAGTACAGGGTAGGTCATTTAGGATGGAGTTGAGATATTTCTTCCCTCCGGGATTGGTGAGCCTGTTGTAATCTCTGCCACGCAAAGTGTTTGAGTCCAAAACATTGGATGTTTTCAGAAAGGACTTAGACATAGTTACTGGGGCTAAAGGAATCAAATGGTATGGGGAGAAAGCAGGAATAGGGAACTGAGTTTTGTGATCAGCCATGATCAATATGAATAGTTGAACAGTCGTGAAAAGCCAAATTGCCTACTCCTGCTACTATTTTCTCTGTTTCTATATTTACAATAGGAAGTTAGAACCCTAAAGTACTGTGGCCCTTTTTTAACCTTTTAATTCCTAAATGTGTTTTTTTTAAAGAAGATTGATGCAGTTGATGATGGCTGCTGAAAGAAATTCCATATGAAAGAAACTTCAAACTGACTGGACTGTGATCTTTCATGACTACAAGACAATGAGAGGTTGACGACCCATGCAGATGAGGTCTTGAACAACGGACACATTTTGTGTTTTTTTCCCTTGGAGAAATGTTAAGAACAAGGGTTAAAAGGCAATTTCAGCTCCACTGGAGCATACTAGTCAGAATGAATACTCTGCTGTGAACTTAGGACTATCGCTTATTTAATCCCCTGCATTGCAAGTTAAAGCTCTCTCTGACTCAGAGTTCTTCAAGTCAGTTTTAACAAAAAAAGGAATCAGTAGAAAGGAATTTCCACCAGCCCATAAAATCCAGAATCTCAATCATCTGATCAACTGCTAATGCTACCAGTGCTACCCAATAATAGCCTCAACATTGTCTTATCATCTCTTCATATATAGTTCAGATCCTTTTTGTACTCCCCTCCAGTTTCTAATCTGTGTATCATTAGTATTTCTGTTCAAGCTTAATATAGTGATTTTATTTGTTAATTCAAGAAAGCTTGTTTAAATTGGTTCCTTTTAAAATACAAGTTCATTTGGATCTGGGAGAAAAATGCCCAGAAGTGAAAGGATCTTTTTTAAATTAACTTTATTGCAACTGTCCAAGGTAATGGTTGAATAAACAATGGGAACCAATTCACCCATCTTCAGCTGGGAGCCTAACAGTATCAGATATCCTATCTGGGATACCCTCATAGGGTTTGGTCGTACCAATTATAAAATATATAACACAGTCTTGCCACCAATGTTTTAGTGCAGCGAAAGACATAAGTTGTCAGCATAACACTGAAACTACACCTTGGTTCAGTGATCAACATTTTGTAACTCCTGATGAACCTTGTGAATGCTGTGGTGTGATTTTTCACTGCTCACTGTCAAGTCTTCAGTCTATCCCAGACCTCTGGAGTAAATTTTCTGAGCATTTCTGCCCTGGGCTGCCCAACATGTAGATCCAAAGGAACCAGGATAAAGGTCAGGTGGCTTACATCTGAACTCCATTCTTGTTCAAAAAATTCAATTCATGCAAAAAAATGCACAATCCCTACTATCTGTCTGTACCATTTTTTCCTTCCCTTTGCACAAAGAGTACCTTGTGGGTAACAGTCATTTGTTCTATCATCCTAATAACATTCAATGGACAATATTTGCCATGGAATTGAAGGATAGATTGTATTTATGATTATTTAACTAGCCAGTTATTGTTGTGAATGAGTCATCAACATTTAGTATTTGGCAAACATGGGGAAGATACAAGAAAGGGAAGTGAGAGGAGAGAATAATTCTAGTTGACACACTGCTGGAACCTGGCTCAAAAGTGAAATTAATTAGAGATCTAAGAGCACGATTTTCATTTACCACTTAGTGTGAAGAAATCTAAAGTAGAAATAAAATCAAAATTGGTACAAGAAATATACTTAGAAAACCTCTTAATAAATTTTATGAACATTGCATTTTTTAGTGGTAACCCTGTATGCATCCTGTGATGAAAAAGCACAATAACCTCCTTGAGTGTCATGTTTGTACAAGTCTAAAACCCTTCTTAGTTTTATCAGCATTCTGGAAGTACCATCACTTATTTGCCAAAGGACTGTTTCATAACTTAATCTGTGCCAAGGCACTGCTGTGTTTAAGCAAAGGCTTCCAAAGACATTGTTCACTGTGTGCTGTAGTGGAATTTGGAAGAAGGGGGAGGGGTGATAGTAAGGTGAACTTCACAGGCTTGAAAGAAATCTCATGATTCTGGTTTGACTGCAGTACTTTGTTTTGGTTTTTCCACATAGAGTTAAATGTTTTATGTTTTGGGAAAGAATACCTTACTTCTGCACTTTTCTGTATAATGAACCATGCAGGCTTTTTGTTTATTTAGGGCAAAATGACAAATGAAAGCTGGAGTTGAATAACTGATTTCTTATTTTGTTGCACATTGAAAAGAGCACAGCAAAAGGACAAGAGAGCCTGAAGGACCTTTGACACGTTTTTCCCTCAGTCTGTCTGGGAAAATGCGGTTATTCCTCTGAATTGTCTTCCCTTTAACAGCAGATGCTAAAACCTTGTATTTTGTTTACAGTTACGGGCTTTGTCGTGATGAATACTGGTTTGTAAATAATGAGAGTTAGGAATAAAAGAGATTATGTGAGGAAGCTATGTGTACCAATTCAGCTTGTTGTTCTTTTCCATAACTTTTAATGTATTTATTTTATTGCTGTAAACTTTGAACTAATGTTTCCATCCACAACATGTGCATCATGAGAGTTGTGGCGGGAAGGAAAGTGGTGATTCTCTATCCTTGAAATGCTTCTTTTCAAACCATCTCACTAGAATTCAAAGTTTGGGAGAAGATTTGTAGCTCAGATGCTACATAGGACAAACAGGAAGACAGCTAACAGTACACATTCATGAACACCAACTAGCCACGAAACGACATGACCAACTATCCTTAGTAGCCACACACTCAGATGACAAGCAACATGAGTTCGACTGGGACAACACTAGTATTATAGGACAAGCCAAACAGAGAACAGCCAAGGAATTCCTAGAGGCATGGCACTCATCCACAGATTCAATCAATAAGCACGTCGACCTGGACCCAGTATGACCCTGTCGGCCACTGCAGCAGACAGCTTGAACTGATAACCGGAAGCGGCAGATACAAATCACTATAAATACTGGAGGAAACTTCACAGAAGCTCCCAAGCACTAAGGATGTCACCGAGACAGGGGACGCAACGTCTGCAACACAAATTCCCAGCTCGGCGAACAGAACCACACCATCTCACTAGAATGTTTCCTTTGTATTGAGACAGGTGTGATTAATATTAAATAGAGTTAGCATTTGATATCCAGTTTGACTCTTTTTCAGAGGTGAACTGAACAGATGCTACCAGATGTGCTGAGTTTCTTCAACATTTTCCACATTTGTTTCTCAATTACTACTCTTACTTTCTGTTTCAAAAACATATTTTCAAAAAATTCTTTCTTTGTATTCAGCCATTCTTCAATCCTTCAGTTGAAAAATACTTTATTGGACATTTTTATTTCAGTGTAACAGTTTTAGGGATGAATTGTTTTGATGAAATGCTAACTCTATTTCTCTAACACACAAGCTGCCAGATCTGCTGAATTTCAGCAACATTTTCTGCATTTATTTTAAATTTCCAGCATCTGCAAATTTTTGCTTTAATTTTGAGTGGTTAACAAGAGTCTTTTTACAATTAAGTTAGCTATTTGAAAGGCTTTTTTTTAAGAATTTATCACTGGATATGATTATAAGTCTACGCACTACAGTATTTTCATCAATAGATTTAAAATACATTGCTATAGAAATCCTCTCAAGTAACAGCAATAACCCTCTTCCGAATTAAAGCTGGATAAATGAGGTGATTTCATAGAATTCTTTAAAAGTGTTACCTCTGCAAATCAAATATTAAGGATTTAACACTGCTGTCCAGTCTAAGTTCAATAGCTTTAATTTGCTGATCTGGATTAACTACAACGAAAAGCGTAGTATGTCTTCTCTAGCTGATTTGTAACATGTTTGATCTCAGCTGTTTTCCTTGTTCGATTCAGGAATCTCTGCCATCATATCATTATCTTTTTATCTGTTAATCATTTCAACTTCTATCCTTATTTCTGGACTAATGGAACAAGAAAAAAGTCAATCCTTTCCTAACACTGTAAATTGTCTCTTGTGCTGCTGTCTTCAGTGTTACACTGAAGAAAGCTAATTCTAAGGTGTTTCAATATGATGCTCCTCTATAAAAAAAGACACACAAGTGAAACCTCAACTTTACACTGTACTCTGACTGGGTTTTAACAACGAGATGTTATATCAATTGTCTTAAGAACATGGGAATCATAATGTTCTTTGGAATATTAGTTATTAGTGTCTATCCTCCATCTTGCTATCTGCCTTCTTCCTCTCCGCAATCATGTTAAACAAGATATTTAATTTATGTTTAAGAAGCAATTAATTAATTAGTGACCAAGACTATCGGTAAATGTTTGAGACATTACTGAAAGAGAAAACTTAACTTCATAATTAGTGGTAATGGAAGTTAAGTATTGAAATCAGGATTAGAATGCAGGTGGTTCTCAGTAAAAATAGCATTGTGTTCCTAAAAATTGTGGTGTTTAAGTGGAAAGGCTTTAACTGAAGCATTGTTTCCTAGTATCTAAAATAATGTAAAAGTTGGAAAAAATGAGCTGAATTTTCCCATTTTTTTGGCTAAATGTTATTTCCAAGGAGTTTCATGCAGGATGTTTTGCTATGGCGATTTTTCTCATGAACTATTCTACTGCTCACCTCATCTGGGCTCAATGGCACCATTCTCATTCATACATGTGTCAGTAGAGGCAGAGGTGCTCACTGTTACAGGGACCCTCCAGCGTTTATAACATGGGCCCCATGTTTAAATCCAAGCTGCACACTACTTCAAGCCTGGTCAGTTTACCCTGTTAAGGAAGAATTGGCTGAATAACTGAAATTAATTATTTTTGTTTAATTTGTTTAGAAATGAAGACAGAAGTTGATATGATTAAAAGATAATTATATAATTGCATAGATTCCTTGATCAAACAAGATAAACAAACTGTTGAGAGGAAGCATTTTACAAATCAATTACATTAAACATTTCCTTGTAGCTCATTCAGGCAAGCAAATTAAAGCTGTTGGGCTTATGACTGCACCCAAGTGTTAAATCTTTAATAATTGGTTTGCAGAGGGTGCGCTACCAAGGAATTTTATGAAATTGTCTCATTTATCCAGCTCTAATGTGGAAGAGGATCAATGCTGCTACTTAAGAGGATTTTTGTGGCAATGCGTATTTAATCAATTGATGAAAATTGGAGGTCTAGTGGGCAAGGAGGAAGAGGGCTATCTTCTTTCCTATGGACTGGCAAAGAAGGCCAAGATACCAGACACAGTCATCCTACATCCCAGCGTAATGCATCTAGTTCCCACATTGCAGTTTTCTCCAGCACAGCATATTCTGCTACCTGATAATTCCCCTCATACTTACCAACCAAACTTGCAGAACTGACTATGGACCCCTTCCAAACTGACCTGGGAGGACAATTTTGCCTGATCACACCCAGATGACTGTGAGAAACACATGGACTGATATACTCAATGTCCTTGACTGACTGGGGCAGTACCTGCTGACTGTCCATTCTCTCCTGACTAGATGCAGAACTACTCCCCTTAGACTTTCAGACATAGCTATTTGGTTAAGCTCGTGAAGTTTGTTTTCTGCATTAGCTACTATGACATGCTGTAGATGACAGTAGTGTAGCATGTTACCATACAGCAACATGAATAACCCCTTCACTACTGGCAATGATGATGAACTGCCTGGGTTTCTAGCTGTGCTAGGAAGCATGTCAAGTTACTGAATCAAAAAAATTTCATAACATTAAAATGAAAAATAAAACGCTAAATAGGGCGACTATAAATGGAGAATATCTGAACTATAATGTTACCTGGTGAAGCATGAACAAAAGCCTGTATTTCGCCCATATAGGTAGTGAACATAAAGTACCAATGGCACTTTGTGTTGACCTCGAATCTTCTCACTATGATTTTGAATCACTACAGTATATTTTTCACTTTTCCTGGCAGTAGTTTTTGTATCAATTTCTTGGCATTCATCAGCAGAGATGTCAGCAAGTCAGGTACACAGTCAATCAAATTGCAATACTCTCTCACCTAAAAGTAAAAACATTTTAGGTCCTTCACTTTTAATTGGAATTTTGAGTCAACCTAATAAAACATTATCGTGGGATTACAGAAGGATCACAAAAAAGATAAACAAACTTTAATATTAACATTTTAAAATTGTGGGGTTTTTTTGTCATTTATAAAGAAATTTGGCATTTCACAAGTATCAAGTTATCTTTTAAGCTCAGGCTATTGAGCAGTAATTATGAACTTGATACAGTGTTTTAAAAACAGTTACACATTAAACAACAAGGTGTAGTTTTTATATTAAACTTAACAGCATGAGAGTTGCAAATCAGTTGATTTCCCATAATTACAGCAGTAGGGTGCCTCAACAGCACACTTCTGGAGATATAAGGGGTAAAAACAATGACTTTAGATGCTGGAAACCAGATTCTGGATCAGTGGTGCTGGAAGAGCACAGCATTTCGGGCAGTATCCAACGAGCAGCGAAAGCCCTTCAGGAATAAAGGCAGTGAGCCTGAAGCGTGGAGAGATAAGCTAGAGGAGGGTGGGGGTGGGGAGAGAGTAGCATAGAGTACAGTGGGTGAGTGGGGGAGGAGATGAAGATGATAGGCCAGGGAAGAGAGGGTGGACTGGATAGGTGGAAAAGGAGATAGGCAGGTCCGACAAGTCATGGGGACAGTGCTGAGCTGGAAGTTTAAAACTCGGGTGAGGTGGGGAAATGGGAAATGAGGAAGCTGTTGAAGTCCACGTTGATGCCCTGGGGTTGAAGTGTTCCGAGGTGGAAGATGAGGCGTTCTTCCTCCAGGCGTCTGGTGGCGAGGGAGCGGTATTGAAGGAGGCCCAGGACCTCCATGTCCTCGGCAGAGTGGAAGGGGGAGTTGAAATGTTGGGCCACAGGGCGGTGTGGTTGATTGGGGCGGGTGTCTCGGAGATGTTCCCTAAAGCGCTCTGCTAGGAGGCGTTTAGTCTCCCCAATGTAGAGGAGACCGCATTGGGAGCAACAGATACAATAAATGATATTAGTGGATGTGCAGGTAAAACTTTGATGGATGTGAAAGGCTCCTTTAGGACCTTGGATAGAGGTGCGGGAGGAGGTGTGGGCACAGGTTTTACAGTTCCTGCGGTGGCAGGGGAAAGTGCCAGGATGGGATGGTGGGTTGTGGGGGGGGGGGGGGTGTGGACCTGACCAGGTAGTCATGGAGGGAACGGTCTTCGCGGAAGGCGGAAAGGGGTGGGGAGGGAAATATATCCCTGGTGGTGGGGTCTTTTTGGAGGTGGCAGAAATGTCGGCGGATGATTTGGTTTATACAAAAGTTTGCAGGGTGGAAGGTGAGCACAAGGGGCGTTCTGTCCTTGTTACGGTTGGAGGGGTGAGGTCTGAGGGCGGAGGTGCGGGATGTGGACAAGATGCATTGTAGGGTATCTTTAACCACGTGGGAAGGGAAGTTGTGGTCTCTGAAGGAGGCCATCTGCTGTGTTCTATGGGTGGAACTGGTCCTCCTGGGAGTAGATACGGCGGAAGTGGAGGAATTGGGAATACAGAATGGCATTTTTGCAAGAGATAGGGTGGGAAGAGGTGGAATCCAGGCAGCTGTGGGAGTCAGTGGGTTTGTAAAAAATGTCAGTGTCAAGTCGGTCATCATTAATGGAGATGGAGAGGTCCAGGAAGGGGAGGGTGGTGTCAAAGATGGTCCAGGTAAATTTAAGGTCAGGGTGGAATGTGTTGGTGAAGTTGATGAATTGCTCGACCTCCTCGCGGGAGCACGAGGTAGCGCCAGTGCAGTCATCAAAGTAGCGGAGGAAGAGGTGGGGAGTGGTGCCGGTGTAATTACGGAAGATCGACTGTTCTACGTAGCCAACAAAGAGACAGGCATAGCTGGGGCCCATACGTGTGCCCATGGCTACCCCTTTGGTCTGGAGGAAGTGGGAGGATTCAAAGGAGAATTTGTTAAGGGTGAGGACCAGTTTGGCCAAACGAATGAGTGTGTCGGTGGAAGGGTACTGTTGGGGACGTCTGGAGAGGAAAAAACGGAGGGCTTGGAGGCCCTGCTCATGGCGGATGGAGGTGTAGAGGGATTGGATATCCATGGTGAAGATGAGGCGTTGGGGGCTGGGGAAACGGAAGTCTTGGAGGAGGTGGAGGGCATGGGTGGTGTCTTGAACGTATGTGGGGAGTTCCTGGACTGGGGGGATAGGACAGTGTCGAGGTAGGAAGAGATGAGTTCAGTGGGGCAGGAGCATGCTGAGACAATGGGTCGGCCAGGGTCAGGCTTGTGGATCTTGGGAAGGAGGTCGAACCGGGCAGTGCTGGGTTCCCGGACTATGAGGTTGGAAGCTGTGGGTGTGAGATCCCCTGAGGTGAAGAGGTTCTGTATGGTCTGGGAGATGATGGTTTGGTGATGGGGGGTGGGGTCATGGTCGAGGGGCAGTAGGAAGAGGTGTCCTTGAGTTGGCGTTTGGCTTCAGCGGTGTAGAGGTCAGTGCACCAGACTACCACTGCGCCCCCTTTATTCGCTGTCTTAATGGTAAGGTTGGGATTGGAGGGCTGCGCGTTGTGAGGGTGAGAGGTTGGAGTGGGGGAGGGGGGTAGACAGGTTGAGGCGGTTAATGTCCCGGCGGCTGTTGGAAATGAAGAGGTCGAGGGCAGGTAATAGGCCAGCGCGGGGTGTCCAGGTGGATGCAGTGGGTTGGAGGTGGGCGAAGGGACTTGTGGAGATATCTTGAATCACTGACCTCAGTTTGTCAGTTACTGCATTACTCTGTGCTGTATATGCTCAGACTCCAGGAGTTGCAGTCACAAGGGCTAGATCAACAAATTAGATAATTGCTACAGTGGAAGGCAGGGATGTTGGTTGGGGTAATTCAGGAGTGAAATAACATCGAGGCAGTATAGAGGTTGAGAGGAGTTGTTGATATAAAACTGAGCATTGTCAGCAAACATGGTAGAACCTAATACCATAGCTTCTGATTAAGCCATTGAGGGGCACCAATATGCTGATATGCTTTGTGATTTTTTTTGAAGTATTTGCCTTTCTCAACTTAAAAATGTCTTTTCACCCATGTGAATTGTTTAGTTCTGTGAACCCCTCTAGTTTGTTAAAAGTGTCAGCCAACCAAGATATGATTTTTCCTTTGCTTTTACATCTTTCTTTTACTAAAACCAATTTGCAACAAAAACAAATGTTTATAAATTTACATATCTCAGTTTAAATTTGGTATTCGCAGTACTCTTTTGGATTAGGTATGACCAGCATCACTGATGAGGACTATATCGTGCTGTTGTTCAGCTAATGTTAAATGTGATCTCTTTCTAATATAATGTATATTTGTGTGTATCTTGAACATCGAGGCTTTAAACTCTCAAAATCATTGACTCAGTTAATGCATAAAAGGTTTAATATATGATGAATTGGTGATATGGCCTGCTAATTGTAAAGTAGCATTTTGCATTTAACTGTAATAATATGAAACTTTTCCTATTTTTAACAGCAAGAAATTCTTTACCAGTATCCGTTGACTAATGTATCCCAAAAGTTGATTAATGTTCGGGGCATATTTCTTACGCTCTGCGACATGATGGAAAATATAACTGGAGGACAAATTATAAGGTAATCATGACTTGTCACTTCATTATTAGAGTGAAAGAACTATCTTGTTACTTGTTGAGCTTCTGTTGATCAATAATTGTTCATTGAGCACTGTTTAAGTGATACACAGTGAAACCATTTTTATTAATGGTTCTCAGTCAACTATTCTGCATTGAATAGGTGGGCATGGTGCAATATGAGGACATTTTTCAGTTTCTAGCATTTATACATGACTTATTCCCTTAATACATGAAATGACTAGAAACACACGTTGCGCATGATAGATTTGTTGGTTCTTCAGGAATCAGCTGAGAGATCAGAATAATTCAAATTAATTTATTTTCGTCTAAGTATTTCTCATTATTTAATTCTACTTTTGTACAGTGCTTTAATTAAGTTTATTGGTTCAAAGAAGTTTGTCCAGAAAGTGTATAAACCAGTTCAGGGCACTCAAACAAACAAATCATGTATCGATGCTCATCTGTAGGTTAATATTATTCTATTCTTTATCTATTTTCTTATGGCAAAGAGAACTGATGGAAGAGATTAGATTGTCACAATATTTAAAATGCCCTCTACAATATTGCTCCTTTTTAAGCAACTTTTACAAGATAAACAAATCAGAGACCTGACAGTTAAATAGCACTGATGCCTCATAGCTCCAGGCACCTGGGTTCAATTCCAACCTTGCTGTGACTGTCTGTTCTCCTAGTCTCTCTTCGTCTGTTACCACCGGGTGTCCGGTTTTCTGCCACAGCCTAAAGATCCAAGTTTGGGAGAAGATTTGTAGCTCGGGTGCTCGTTGTTGTGGTTCTGTTCGCCGAGCTGGGAGTTTTTGTTGCAAACGTTTCATCCCCTTTCTAGGTGACATCTTCAGTGCTTGGGAGCCTCCTGTGAAGGCTTCTGTGATGTTTCCACCGGCCTTTATAGTGGCCTGTCTCTGCCGCTTCCGCTTGTCAAACATATCGACCTGGACCCAATATACCGGCCACTGCAGCGGACAGCAACTGACAAGCCACTATAAAGGCCGGAGGAAGCGCTTCACAGGAGACTCCCAAGCACTGAAGATGTCACCTAGAAAGGGGATGAAACGTTTGCAACAAAAACTCCCGGCTCAGCGAACAGAACCACAACAACAGCTCAAAGATGTGCAGGTTAGGTGGATTGACAATGCGAAATTTCCCCATAATGGCCAGAGTTGTGCAGGTTAGGTGCATTAGCTATGGTAAATGCAGGCTAATGGTGTTAGGGTCAGAGGTTAGGTCGAGATGGGATGCTAGGCAAAAGTGGGTACTGCAGATGCTGGAGATTAGAGTCAAGTTTAAAGTGTTGTTGGAAAAGCACAGCAGGTCAGGCAGCATCCGAGGAGCAAGAAAATTGATGTTTCGGACAAAAGCCCTTCATCAGGAATGGATGGGATGCTCTTGAGAGGGTCGGTACAGACTCAGATAAACCTGACAGTGGATAAATCACCTGAATCAGATGACATCATCACCAGAGTTCTAAAGGAGATAGCTGAAGAGAAAGTAGACATCTTTAAAGGTAACGTCTTTAGTGCGTTCATTGGGTACCCATTCATTTTGAATACACGGTATAGGTGATTTTCCTCTGCTCCGCGTTGTTCCTCTGTGCTGCAGTGTGTGTTGGCTCGTTGAAATAATGTTCTGATGCAGCTTCATTGTGGATGTTGGGATGATTGCTTCTGTAGTTATATCAAGAGCTCTATGAACAAACACATCAAGTTAGACCCTGTCTACCACCCCTTGAGAAAAGGAACAGGAATTGACTTCACCACAGGAAATAACATCACCACAGGGAATGACATCACCAACCCAAAGAAACCCACACATATAAATAGAAAGCAAGAATTATCAGCAGTGCTTCATCTGAGGCCCACTGAAGATGTTACCTAGTAGGGTAATGAAATGTCTGGAAATGAACCTTCCAGCTTAGTGAGCAAACCTACATCCAAAACCTCAACCTGAGCTACAAGTCTTCTCAAAACTCACTAAGATAGTAGAGGCATTAGAGGTGATCCTTCAAGAATCACGAGCATCAGGGAGGGTATCAGAGGACTGGAAAATCTCTAGTGTGACCTGTTTAAAAAGGAAGTAAGGCGAAAGATGGGAAATTGTAGGCCGATTAGCCGAACCTTGGTTGTGAGTAAGATTTTGGAATCCATTGTGAATAATTAGATTTCTGAATACTTGTAAGTGTATAGTAAAATAGGACAAAGACAGCATAGTTTCACCAAGGGGATGTCATGCCTGACAAAGCTGCTAGAACAGTTTGAGGAACATTGCGTGCAATTCTGGTCTCCTTCCTATCGGAAAGATGTTGTGAAACTTGAAAGGGTTCAGAAAAGATTTACAAGGATGTTGCCATGGTTGGAGGACCTGAGCTACAGGGAGAGGCTGAACAGGCTGAGGCTGTTTTCCCTGGAGCGTCGGAGTCTGAGAGGTGTACCTGTATAGAGGTTTACAAAATTATGAGGGGCGTGGATAGGATAAATAGACAAAGCCTGGGGTTGGGGAGTCCAGAACTAGAGGGCATAGGTTTAGGGTGAGAGGGGAAAGATGTAAAAGAGACCTAAGGGGCAACTTTTTCATGCATAGGGTGGTACGTGTATGGAATGAGCTGCCAGAGAATGTGGTGGAGGCTGGTACAAGTGCAACACTTAAGAGGCATTTGGACGGGTATATGAATAGGAAGGGTTTGGAGGGATGTGGGCCGGGTGCTGGCAGGTGGGACTAGATTGGGTTGGGATATCTTCTAGGAGAAAGTGAGGACTGCAGATGCTGGAGATCAGAGCTGAAAATATGTTGCTGGAAAAGCGCAGGAGGTCAGGCAGCATCCAAGGAGCAGGAGAATCGACGTTTCGGGCTTGAGCCCTTCTTCAGGAATTCCTGAAGAAGGGCTCATGCCCGAAACGTCGATTCTCCTGCTCCTTGGATGCTGCCTGACCTCCTGCGCTTTTCCAGCAACACATTTTCAGCTGGGTTGGGATATCAAGTTGGCATGGATGGGTTGGACCAAAGGGTCTGTTTCCATGCTGTAAATCTCTGACTCTAAGTAAGGAGCAGGTTAAACCAAGAAGAGCCAATGGATGTTATCACCCTCAACTTCAAGAAGGTCTTTGACAAGGTGTTGCATAGGAGGCTGCTGAGTAAGATAAGGGCCCATG
This sequence comes from Hemiscyllium ocellatum, assembly GCF_020745735.1. Classification (NCBI taxonomy): domain Eukaryota; kingdom Metazoa; phylum Chordata; class Chondrichthyes; order Orectolobiformes; family Hemiscylliidae; genus Hemiscyllium; species Hemiscyllium ocellatum. The sequence continues at coordinate 15,257,314 of NC_083436.1, forward strand.
GTGTTAGAAGTAAGGTGCTAGCATCAATGGAAAGTTGGCTGTCTGGCAGAAAGCAGAGAGTAGAGGTAAAAGGGTTTTTCTCAGGATGGCAGCCAGTAACAAATGGTATTCTGCAAGGGTCAGTGTTAGAATCACAGCTTTTCACTTTACACGTTAATGATCTAGTTGAAGGAAGTGAGGGAATTCTGGCTAAGTTTTCAGATGATGCATAGATGGGTAGAGGGACAGGTGATATTGAGGCAGGGAGGCTGCAAAAGGTTTTGGGCAGAGAAGTGGCAGATAGAGTACAATGTGGGAAAATGTGAGGTAATTCACTTTGGTAGGATGAATAGAAGCATTGACTATTTTCTAAATGGTGAGAGAACTCAGAATTCTGAATTGCAAAGAGACTTGAGAGTTCTAGTCCAGGTTTCTCTGAAGGTAAATTTGCAGGATGAGTCAGTAGTTAGGAAGCCAAACGCAATGTTGCCATTTAATCTGAGATAACTCGAATATAAAAGCAGGGATGCATTTCCAAGACTCTGTAAGGCTCTGGTCAGACCACGTTTGGAGTATTGTGTGCAGATTTGGGCCCCATATCTCAGAAAGGATGTGTTGGCCCTGGAGCAGGTGCAAAGGAGGTTTACGGGGATGGTTCCAGGAATGAAAAGCTTAACATATGAGGAACGTTTGAGGACTCTTGGTCAGTATTCCATGGAGTTTAAAAGGATGAGGGGGAGGATCTAATTGAAACTTACATACCTGAATTGCTTTGACAGAATTGAAGTTGGGAAGATGTCTCCATTTGTGGGGGAGACTAGGGTTCAGCCTTAGAGTAAAGGGAAGACCTTTTAGAATGGAGATAAGGAGAAACTTCTTCAGCCAGAGAGTGGTGATTCTGTGGAATTCACCGCCACAGATGGTGGTGGAGGCCAGGTCTTTGAGTATATTTAAGATGGAGAGAGACAGGGTCTTGATTGTCAAAGGGATCAAGGGTTACAGGGAGAAAATGGGACAATGGGGTTGAGAAACTTATCTGCCATGATTGAATGGCAGAGCAGATTCGATGGGCTGAATGGCCTAATTTCTGCTCCTACATCTTATGGGTTGAATGGCTTGATTCTGCACTGTTGTGTTTCGATGATGCTATGAAAATTGTAATGCATGTGAAACCACACAAACCAACAAGACCAAGATGTAACAGTATCAAAATTAAAACGTAAATGTTGCATTATGTTGATGAAAGGTTTAGTTTAAGGAAATTTCAGTCGGGCAAATGTACATAGTGATCTTGTGGTTTCTGAAGACTGTATTACCCAAAATCAGAACTTAAACTTGAATTAGAGAATTATGGCTTGGCTTTTGATCAGAGATCACTGCTATGGTGAACTAAATGAAATACCAAATCGTGGCATCAGCATATGTACAATTAATACAAATCCATAAGTTGCAGTAAGAGATACCCTGTTGCTCTGCTGCCGTATGATGTTCCTAATTATTCTGGTACAGTACTTTAACTGCTGCTTTGACATTTTGTGTTCTTATGGGTTAACTGATGGGCATCTGATTCCACCACGTCTCTTGCTCTGTCTTGTTGTTTTTTGAAATAGATTCTTTTACACTGACTCTGGAAGTAAGTCATATACACTAAGTTCAGTTCATTTTTCTGTTTTCTTTTTCTAATTCAACTACCTGTGTCTCTAGGCCACCATTGTCCTCTCAGAGGACATCTTTTATCTCTCTACTTCATACAGAAATCTGACTGAGCAGGCAGTTACCAGCGCCTTCTCAAGCTTTTTCACCTTTTTATCTAACAGTCTTTTGCCTTCTTCCCAAAGTTGACTTCCTATACATCCTCAAACAGAAGCTCAAAAAACTTTCTACTATGCAATCAAGCAGCTTGCCCTCTAGGAACATCTGAGACAGCTCAGTCCCAGCTTATCCTACATGATTCATTATGTCCTCTAAACTTAGGAGGTGGTTCTAACTTGACTTCTGGTTTAAGTGACCACTGTAGCTCGGGGACTGCAAAACGTACTCTGTTCCCTTCCCGTACTGCTAGTGAACACAATGTTTGCAGCCTGTACTATTACTGCGACCTACTTCTTTATTTACCACTCAGCCAGTTTAATTTTACAGTATCCAATTACAAACAAAGCATGCCCTAGAATTACTACTGACACTGAAGTATTAGCAACACTAATGAGGGATACTTGGCCCAGGCTTCAATCACTCAGCTGGGTCTATCTTTATTCTCTGAAGTCCAGGCTCAGGGTCCTGATTCTGTGATGGTTGTTCCTTGGTTGTGTTGTTGATGTTTCAATACACACATATGTTTTGACTTGAAAGTTCCAGAATATTCAACTGCCACCCAGGAGCCTTGTGATTCTAAAAGCATCCATCCAAGAGTTGTATAGACAAGATCTGTTTCATTGCCCTCCCTTCTGTCTTTAATTTAGTAGTTTGAAAACCACAAAGGTCAGGCTGCCTTTTAGCATTCCTTATTACCAGATTTCTGATTAACGAGCAGTGCCTGCCTCTGCCTTGCATAGTAGGCTATTGTACCTGTGAAGTTGGCCACATTTTCCCATCAACCTTGTAGAGACTTAGCTGTTAACCATTCTGGTACAGTGTAGAAATTAAGATGCACCCATACTGCTACAGACCCAAGAGAGTAAGAAATTTCTTGATGGAATGCTTCAGAATTATATGGGATAGCTTAAATGGATTAACTGGTCCTTTTATTTGTCTAATATTTTAGTATATTACTTATGTATATGACGAAAGAAAATAATAAAGTAGAATATTTCTTTAAATATTTTTAACAGTTCTCTTTTTTGTGCAATATTCTTGCCTAGTTCTTCATTCCTGCTGAATGGAAAACTTATCAACGTAGGTTATTGGAAGGAAGGTAGCAATTTGCTGCTCATAGGACTGCCAGCTGAAAGGCAAGTATTAACAAAATGTGGTTAATGCTGTAGAAAATCTTGTAGAAAAGGAATCAATAATGCATATTTGCCTATTAATATTTTGCATTCCAAAAGAATTGTATTCAGATGTTCAGAACCCAGACGTTCAAGCTGATGTGCAAACATACCTAAATCTGTGTTTCGCAAGATTTGGCTTTGTAAACATGAGGAGAATGTTCAATTATTTGTGGCACTTATGATTAAAGGATTAAAGGTGTTTGAGTGCGTTTGCAACCAATCAAGTAGTTTTGAAGTGTAATCATAGGTTTAATGTAGGAAGCAGTTATTGACAGTTTAAGCCCCTGAATTCCTACACCATTGCCTCTGATTCCCTATGCCTTCCTTATATTTTATTTATCTACTGTGTCTCATTGACACCATCCAAAAACTGTGTCAGGTTTCACATATACACTTTAAATACTCAACCTTGTCACATTACCACCATTGCATCTCTGAGCAGCTACACTGTCTCTGTTTTGTCCAACATCTAGCACTAATGGCCTAAAGTTTCTTCTACCTCAGTATTAAGAAGATTCAAGTCATTGTCCCACTTGGCCTCCCTCTTGGCACCTTACATATACTTTGGTTAAAAAAAACATTGTCCACATGCTAATTTACACCCTTGCCTGGGTGCTCTGTTTGTTGATGTCTGTTTCACCGATATTTCCATTTTAAAGTAATCGTCCTTGTTTTCAACCATGGTGTCATCCTTCCCTATCTCTGTAAGCTCATTCAACCCTACAGTGGTCTGTGATATCCGCACTCCTTTAAATCTGACCTTTTGCATATCCCTAATTTTCAATACTGCACCAGTTGAAACTGCGACGACAACTGCATAGCCCTTCAATCTGAAAATATCTTCCTAAACACACTATCACTATCTACTCCTCTTTGTCCAGTACTCTATCTTTCTCATCCTTTATGACATTTCTTAAACATTCCTCTTCAAACCAAACTTTTAGTCCTCAATCCTAATATCTCACTATGTGGCTATGTATCAATTTTTGATAACACTCTTATGAAACACCTTGGAATGTTTTGCTGCATTAACAATAGCATATAAATGGTTGTTACCCACTTCCTCTCCTCCTTGCATAATATAAACAACAAGTCTTGTGTAATAGCTTTCTTTCCTTCCTTAAAGTAATGTTCATTCAAATACTTCCACATGCTAAGTTGACAGATTCTTCTTTCCTTCAAAGGGTACCTCTTCCACAGCTCGGGAACATGATCAAGAATGTTGTGAGAACCTTGAAGTTTATGTACAGCTCATTAGACAGGCAAGTACTCGAGCAAAATTGTGACAAGCACAATATAAATTGTAAGTTCCAAATATGATTAAGTATTAATTCACTGTAGAAAGTGAAACCATCTTGAGTACACTCACAAATGAGGCATAGAGATGTACAGCATTGAAACAGACCCTTCAGTCCAACAGACCCTTCAGTCCAAGGAAGAGTGAGCTTTGTTTTAATTTACAGTTTTATGAGCTTATTTTGAAAAGGGCTTTGAAAGGCTGCATATTTGATTGATTATTTTATGCACTGTAAAGAGGTTTCCAGTTCATTTTAGAGGTTTTTGAAAAGCTTTATCTTTTAAACTTACAAAATGTAACCTCATGAACCTTGTAACTTCACAAATTGACACCTCATTTTTTAAAAAGAATATCCTGATGCTGCTACCTGGCATAGCCTCCTGCAATCTTCACTGTAACCAGGGTTGACCCCCTGACTTGATGGTAGTGGTAGAGTGGGGAAATGTGGGCTCTGAGATCGTAGATTGTGGTGAAATATTATTCTGTTTCTGCTAACGTCTCACAGTTCTTCATGGATGCCCAAGCTTCAGTTGCTAGATTGTTTAAAAATATCTCATCTCATTTATCACAGTGTTAATACCACTTTGCATTTCCCCATTGCGAATACGGAACTCCTCTACAAAGACTACAGTGTTCACTCCTTAAATTATTGTCAATTCTGATAGGTGCCTCAGCAAAAGGTTGGCTGATGAGGATGAGATTAATTAAGCTTTTTCCTTATTTTGTTCCCTCACCACCTGCGCAGAGCCAGTCTTGCAGCTATGTCCTTTAGGATTTGGCCAGCTCAGTCAGTAGTGGTACTACCGATCCACTTTTGGTAAAGAATGTTTAAATCCCCCACCTAGATTCAAAAACTCAGGCTTGATAATTCCCAGTTTTTGGTTAATTCGATTGCCACTGATCAAATGAGCATTCAGTGTTCAGATCAAACCAAAAATAGCTTGAGCTGGAAATCAGTACTGAAATTACCATTAATTATAGTGATCTGTGATGATGAAACTGCTTTTCATCTAGACAAAAGAGCAGATGGCTTGGGGTATTTATTTACTTTTAGCTACACTATTCAAAGATTGAAAGTGACTCCTAACCATCTAAAATAATAATGCAGAATTGAGAGTTTGTTATATAAGTTATTGTCATTTTAGTTTTAATGTTCTGTTCTGCTTTTGAGCAATTAATGAACCAGTTTGATGTTCTGCATTTTTAATTCTATGTCTTGTCTGCCTTCAGTGCCTTTTGCAAGATGGACAATGTTCCCCAGTTAGACCACTTTTTCAATCTGAGCTTCCAACGAGCTATTCAGCCAGCCAAGTTAAACTGCAACACAAGTCCCAGTTCCCAGTGTTTCAGTATTTCAAGCACATTATTTTCAGACAGCCTGCCTGGAGTTCGGTGGCTAACATTACCCCAGGATATCAAAGTAAGTTAACCAAATTCAAAGGACTATTACAACTTGTGTGTGCAGTCAAACATTTTGATGCCCTATTTTGATTGCGACTTTTTGTACAATAATAGCAAGGTAAGTTTTTCTCTGGTAATTGAATAGCAAACTTGTAACTTAGTTTTTAAAGATTTTCTCTTCCGTTTCCTTAAAAATAATCAAAAGCTGTGAGAGATGTAGACAACCTTTTAGAGAGACAAATAATTTTTAAAAACCCTGCAAGAACTGATAACTTCTGGAAAAATGTAACCATGGTTTATTTTCTCAGTCTAAACTTTCTCCAAATTGAGCTTGTCCATAACTGTTCTGTATATTTCCTAACTCACCAAATTCTATTTACCTTTCCTCTTTGTGCTTGCTTAACTTCTTTAGATCTTGGACTGACAACATCTGGATTTAAAAATTCTCATTCTTGCGGTAATATCCTTACATGACTCATCTGTTCCTTTCTCTGAAGCTTCCTTCAGCGCATCAACTCATTTGAGATCACCACATTTCTCCAGATCTTTGACAACCCTAATTTTAATTGCTGCATTAGTGGCAGTTGTGCCTTCAGTGCTCAATTTATTCTTTAAACAACTCTGCCGACCTGCTTCTCCTCCTCAAATCTTTTCCTACGTCTTTATCACATTTTTTTGATCATCTGTCTTGGTAGCTCTTTATACAGCTCAGAGTTACTAATCGCAAGAGGGAATTGATATTCTTCTAAAGATGTTTCCCATTTCATCACAAATATTTCAATGCGGTTAGAGGAAATCGTCAGTAACTTGTTAAATTTGCCGTTGCACATAATAATCGAAGGACCTCACTAAGTTTCAATGCCCATCAAACTTTGTTTTATCTATAACGATTGATTGTCGTGATTTGTTTGGGTTACTTTAGGCCTTCTGTTAAACTAGAAACATATATTGTTTGCTGCCTTGTAAATTGACTTCTCAAATGCAAAGTTCTAGCCCCTGAAATGTCTGGAGAACATATCCTTGTAATCTTATTAATTCAGCTCATGTTATATAGTGTATTTTAATTGTATAGATGCATGATCTTTCCATAACTGGAAGGTTTCATGTCAGCCAATTCATACCAGTTCAATGTGACTTGTATGCATGCTTTTTTTAATCACATTTCCCATGTCCTTTTTCTTTCAATGTGTGTTACTTGAAAGTTACAATTTATGATATTCAAACTGATATAGTAATATTGTACCATCTCAGAGTGAAATATCTAATAACATCAAAGGTAATGAATTTATGCTTTGCTGTTGAAGAAAAAATTAATTACAGCATCCTCTTTAAAATGTAAAATTCCATAATGTTTGCACAAGATGATCTCCAAGGAAAAAAGTTCTAAAATGTTTTTTAATCTTCAGTGCCACTCACTGGCCTCTTGCTGCTATTACATCTGATTTATCACAAGCCCTTTCTGAAGCACGATAAAAAAAAATTACAGTTGTAAAGATTTACATCACTGAAAAGGGCATCTGCACCAGTCAAAAACAACCACCTAACTATTCTAATCCCATTTTTCAGCAGTTGGCCCAAAGCCATGTAGTCTTGGCATTACAAGTGTACATCTAAATACTACTTTAATATTATGATACTTTCCGACTCTACCACCCTTACAGGCATTGAGTTCAGATTTCCGCTACCCTCAGGCTGAAAAAGCTTTTTTCTCACATTTCGTCTAAAGCTTCTAATCCTTGCTTTAAATTTATGATCACTGTTCACTGATCCCTGCATCAATGGTAAAGTTTCTTCCTGTCTATGCTCTTCATAATTTTATACATCTCAAACATGCTCCTCTCAATTTCCTCTGCTCTAAGGAAAGCAACCCAAGCCTGTCTAATCTCTCTTCATAACTGGAACTCTCCAGCCCAGGAAACATTTGTTTGTCACTTATGTATATGATTTATATTTACAGTAAGGATAATTAATTTTGCCAACTTTAAGTACATTTAAGTCACCATTGGACAAGCATATGGACGTACATGGAATAGTGTAGGTTAGATGGGCTTCAGATTGGTATGACAGGTCGGCGCAACATCGAGGGCCGAAGGGCCTGTATTGCACTGTAATGTTCCATGTTCTATTTATATGAGAATATAGAAGGCATGATTAGTAAGTTTGTGGATGACTTGAAAATTAGTGGTATAGTCAACAGTGATGAACTTATCGAAGATCACAAAGAGATCTTAATCAATTGGGTCAATTGGCAAATGGAATTTAATTTGGATAAATGTGAGTTATTGGATTTTGGTAAAACAAACAAGGGCAAGACTTATACAATTAAAAGTAGCATCTTGGGTAGTGTCATAAAACAGAGACCTAGGGGTTCAGATCATAAATCTTGGAAGTTTGCATCACATATAGACAGTGTGGTTAACAAGGCATTTAGCACACTTGCCTTCATTGCTCAGTCCTTTGAGTACAGGAGTTGGAGCGTTATGTTGAAGTTGCAGTTGGTGAAGCCTCTTCTGGAGTACTGTCCATTTTTGGTCACCCTGTTATAGGAAGGACATTATTAAGCTGGAGAGGCTTCAGAAGAGATTCACCAGGATGTTGCCAGGAATGAAAGGTTTGAGTTATAAAGAAGACTGGGTAGACTGGGACTTTTTTCACTGGAGTGTAGGAAGTTGAGAGGTGACCTCATTGAAGTTTATAAAATCATGAGAATTATAGAGAGGGTGAATGGCAGTTATCTTTTCTCCATGGTGGGGAAATTCAAGACCAGGGGCCATATTTTTAGGATGAAAGGAGAAAGATTTTGAAAAGAATATTGGGGGCAATGATTTTACTTAGAGAGTGCTTCTTGTGTGGAATGAACTTCCAGAGGAAGTGGTGGGTGTGGGTAGAGTTACAACATTAAAAGACATTTGGATGAGTAAATGAATAAGTAATCTTTGAAGGGGTAAGGGCCAACCCAGGCAGGTGGGACTAGTTTAGTTTAGGATTATTGTCGGCGTTGACTGGTTGGACCAAAGGGTCTGTTTCTGAGCTGTATGAATCTATGATGGCCTGGTCAATCTCCTCTGTACCTTTTCCATTGCCATCACATCCCAACTATAATGTAGATTCCAGAACTGCACACAAGACTTTAGCTGTGGTATAAGCAACCTTTTACACTTCCAGTGTAACCTCCCTGCTCTTAAAGTCTATCCCTCAACTAATAAACTCAACTACAACTTCTAGAACTTAAGTACTTTATAATCACTTTTTCTTGTCATTTTGGACTGTTTTTATAGGCTTACTTTTTTTAATTCTGTAACAACACTTGAAATATCTGTACCTAAGATGGCACCAAGAGGCACCATTACTAACCTTTCACTGCACTCATTCGAGTGCACGTGACAATAAATACCATTCTATTCTAGTAAAGGCAAATATACCTTATGCATTCTAAACCACTTTATCCACCTATCCTGATACCTTAAGGAGCTGGTGCACTTGCACATCAAAGTCCCTCTGATCTCTATTCAATGAATATTGCATTAAATAGGGATAATAATCTGACTTGAGCAATCTCTGACTTTTTTTAAGAAAGTCAATGTCCCAAATGGAGGTTGGAAATCTTGCTGATTGGCACATTCAAGCTTTTTCTCTTTGTGACCAACACAAGTTTTATTGTAGAACTCAAAGCCGTATATAGAAGTCAATGTTCAAGTAATTTGCAGATATCTCTGGTTTCCTATGCTGACATTTCTTGGTGTTTATTTCGTATTTATCAACCAGTGAAGCTCAAAAATACTCCAAAACAAAAAAAACTGTTGGAGAAACTCAGCTGGTCTGGCAGTATCTATGGAGAAAAAGGTTTGAGTCCAGTGATCCTTTTTCAGAACTAGAAGCAGCTAGGAAAGTGTGGTATTTATGCTGATGACAGGGTGGGAGGGGGGAGGGCAAAAGAGTGACTGGATAGTTGGAGATGGAGCACAGAGAGAGGGGGGGAAAAGGGTATGCAGACAAAGGGATCGTTGATTGTAAACCAGGAAAGAAAAGAAACTAGATAATGTGCTAATGAGGCATAGTTGAAAATATGTTGACTGTGTTGAAAGCAACCCATTTCAGAACTGGATCTGGGGTTATAGAGTTGAGTTATAGATAAGGGCAGGATGTGTTCATGCTCTAAAATTGTTAAATTCAATGTTGAACCCTGAAGACTACAAGGTGCCTAAGTGGAAGATGAGGTGTTATTCCTCCAGTTTACATTGAACATCACTGGACCACTGCAGTGGGCCTGAGACACAAATGTCGCCATGGGTACACAGTGGTTTGTCGGAGTGACAGGCAGCAGGTAGTACAGGGTCAGTTTACAGGAAGAATTGTTAACTCTGTTTTCTCTCTGCACATGCTGTAAGACTTGGTGTGATTCTCCAGCAATTTCTGTTTTTATTTGTTTCAGATCTCCAGCATGCACAGTTATTTGTTTCATTATATTAGAAAGTAACCCAATCTCTAAGCCCACAAAATCAGAGCTGGGAGATGGTAAATGAGATAATTCCCTTGTGGATTAATAAATGAAGTGTTGACTCTCTGAAAATTTACTACACTTGTCATAGGTTTTGTTAGTAAGCTCTGGAGGTGCTCTTGCAAACCCTTTTCAATAATTGAAGCTTTGTGCTATAAACTACTGATTGTTTCAAGGAACTTTAACTGCATTGAAGGGTAACTAAAGTCAATTTAGGATAACTTTATATCTTGAGATATTGCAGCAAGTTTATTTCTTGCTTCCTCTCTCATCTGCCTACCTTTCCCAAATGTTTTCAGCTTCCACCTTTTTGGCTTCCAGGTAACAGTGGTTCACTTGTTCGCAATTTTAAAAAAAAAGCCCACAGTAACTTGCACTGAATTTTATACTGAATTTTCCTAAAGTGTAACTCCCACTTTTCCATAGTGAAATGATATGGTTGGTAAATAGTGGATTTTTAATTCATATCATATTATAGTTCTTAATTTCTGGATTTTTGTAAAAAAAAATCTGTTAATGTACACTGTAAATGATTAGCTTTCAGTGAATCAACAGCTAGACATACCATGTTTATGAAGTATAAACTTGCAGGAGTTTTGAGTAGGACAGGGTATCTGTTCTCACTCTTCTTCCCTCCTCCACCACCTCCCCAAATGAAAAGTGCTTTGAAACTGTGCTGACCAAAGGTTCAACTGTCCAGTGGCAATAATATGCTGTAGGCAACCTTAATTGGTTCAAAGTAGAAATTCTGCTCCTCCTGGGGAAAGAAGCCCCCCCCCCCCCACCTTAGCATGCTGCTTGTCAATCTCATTGATCAGAACCACCAGAAGAGAGTAATGACCAACAAACTGTCCCAAGAGAGATGTGATGTTGTGTTCTAGATGTCAGGTAAGTCCAGGGATTTTGAATAGACTTGCTTTGCAGTCCCCAGAGATAGGAAGGCGTGGATAAGAGGGAAAGAGGGCATCTAATGGGAATATCTTGCATAGAAGGGATACTAACTTAGTGCTCTCCAGCAGTATAATTTGCTGGGTTGCATGCCTACAACTAAGCAATTGTGGTAAAGGTGGAAATGCTGCCCTTAAGTAGGATGGGTGTGAAGGGAGTGGCCCGACAACCTGTTTTACTTTCTATCCCCGTACACTTGCGAGCATGATGGTAACGAGTCATAACATTTCCCCCTGGTGTTAGATGGAATGGCATTGCTACCTTTACAAATATGTAATAATCCTTGCAAGTGTTTAAATCTTTAAATTCACATTTAAATTTAATGTGTTAAGCAGTCACTAGCTACTTTTCACCTGCTGAATCGTGAAGTACCTTCTGGAAGGTTTTTTTTTAAATAAATTTGATGGTTCTGGTATATATTTTCCTCATTACATCCTGAATTCGAATTATTCTCATTTCAGGTGGACATTGATACAGCAATGAGTGATCTAGAATCAGCAGACTTTGGAGAATTGGTAATAAAATTATAATAATTTGTGTTTGAACTCTCATTGATTTTTCATTATTTTCATTTTTATTCTTTTATTAGTTTTGAATTATGAGCTGGAAATGACTTGTGGATTTTGAGATAGCTTGTGTTAAAAGGAGAAAAGTATTCCAGTTTTGCTTGTTTGTAAGTTCAGGTATGAAGGCTAATTGCAGGCTGATCTTTAAAAAGGTTCTAACAGACACAGCCACCCCAGGAAGAGCAATGTGTTTAAACACAAAGCAGAATTGGCTATTAACAAGGTCAGTACCTGGCAGTTGGTTCAAGCAAGTCTGAGGAGACCCATTGTTCAAGCAGGTGGCAATTGATGAATGATGATAGATTCTCTGAGGCCTCAACCAGTCTATCAGTGCGTGGTCAGAATTAATCTTGTTTCTTGAACAGTGTTTCCCAAGATGCTTTCTAAAATCTTTGGGATGCTGCTGAGACAGCTTGAAGATTTAAAAGCTCCCTTGCCTAATATGATACACCATCTTCGTGAAGCCTAGCGTATAGAGAGATGCGTTACTGCCCTTACCTGTGTAAACTGAGAGGTAACTCTGATCAACATTTAAGAAAAATAACCGAGGAATCAAAATCTATCCCTGTGAAACAACACAACGTGAAAGCCACTTAATTAATCTGGCCAGTTATATTATTTTCTTTTATTTATCCCTTTGCTGCCTTTTGTGTGAAAGAGGGCTGGAAATAAATTTTTCAAGTTGAAAGTGCAAACATTATTCGGTTTACTGTGTTGTTTAATTTTCTTTATGCTAATTTTTTTTATATAATAGATTGTTCAGTCTTTTGTTGAGATGTAAAACCAATATCTATATATTAATAATTTGCTAAGTGAGGGATTATTTAATCAAAAGTCTAGTCAGGAACCAATGGAGTACTATTTGGGGATCTTCAAACTTTTCATGTTACTATGTTGCAAATACAGAGGTAGAAAGGCTGATTTGGTTTGACTGTCTGTGTCATAATACTTGGTTGTGTCCAAAGAATAACTAGCAACTCGAATTTGTATTCAGACATTTGCACAAGTGTTTGCCAACCTATTTGATGGAAACATAACAAAATGGTTATAAAATAGCATAGAAGCTTTACAGAATTAAAGAAGCATTTGTATTAATGAATTTATTTGCATTTAATATATGTCTACACAATTTGGGAAACTATTTATTACTCTTGGTGTTCCGAACACTCAGGGCTCAAATAAACAAATTAACAATGCTGAACATTCAGTTTAGATCAAGAGGAAAAACTCTATCAGAGCCCATCAGCTTACAAAAAAAAAGCCTTTAAAATTCTACTGATCCACAAAGCTTCATGGCTTGGATTTTAGTGCCTCAAATTGGGTGCCCCTTTGCCCCATACACCATGATGAATTCAGATTGGCAATACATCATCATGACTCTGGACTCCAAAATTATTGAAGACAAGTGAGCATGGAAATCAGATGGCCACTCCCCATTTTGAGATTACTAATGAATGCACTTTTAAAGTTGTCAACTGACAACCCAAATATGTATAATTTTTTGTTGCTCAATGCATTTTTGAGAGATTGGCAGTACTTTATGGCAGCAATGATGAGTCAACAAAAAGGTGAAGGAATAGGCCTTCCACCAGGACCATGGATAAAAGGAGCAATGGATTCTGCTGGTGAACCTGGCAGCATCAGTATGTGTTTTGAATTAATTTTACTAACTTTTTGGGGCATACTTTTCAAAATGAAGAAAGATTGAAATAACAGGAAGCTTTTAAATTTGTAGTGACTTCCTGTTGATGTGTACACCCTCTGTCATATGACAACATAGTTTATTAATGACAACCAAAACACATGATTGAGCGTGAAGCCTCCCCTCCATTTGTCTGTTAACTTGTTGCCTTCCTGTCATGCTGCGACTGATTGGCTACTCAGTGCTTCATTTGATGAGCTGAAATGTGATGATACTATGGCTTTAAGAGGTCCTGGGATTTTTTTGAGAGAGAGGTTTTGAGCCATAGGTGATGAGCTGTTTCTTCCAAGTCAGTAAAATAAACAGCTTGTGAGGCCTTGGGTTTTTGTTTAAGTTGGAACAATAAAAGCAGCATGAATGCGTGGAGTCAGGCTCCCACAGAGCCAGGGTTATAGTTCAGTTTTCAGTAGGTTGATGGAGTTTTGAATTTGGTTGTGGAAGCTGCTTTACATCTTTCTCTGATACAGCAAAAAAGCTGGAGTGTTCTCTCTCCGCTGCCAGGACTGCATGTGAGACAGTTTGTTTTACTGAATTTGCCTTTGCTGAGAGCGTGTTTATAGAATGTTACTACATTGGAACAGTTGTTATTTAGTAGTTAAATAACCTATTATTCTGTCAAGTTTTCCAATAGAGTTAAAGTTGTCTCAACTCTGCTTTCGTTTGTTTGTTTGTATTTTAACCTTAGACTAAGAATAAAGTGTCTTTTGCTTAAAACCAAGTAGTGTAACCAATCAAGTTACATTTGGAACATAACACATTATACTTGTCTTTAAATAAGTTAGGGTCTAGGCTATCTCCTTAATATATTTGGAGGGAGTTCGGTCTGGTCCATAACAGTAAGAGCGAGCAGATCACTCTATTTCCATTCCACCTTCTTCAACCTGCTGACGAACACACAATCCCAGCCCTGGAGGTATAAGCAATAATATTTAAGTGCATATTCTTTGGTCTGTAAGTCAGTTTTAACATGTGAAGAGAAGGGGGGTGGCCTGCCAAAGGATGAAAGTATTACGACAGCTTCCTGGAAATGTTGCACACAACTTCATAAATACCATTTCTAGCAGTTAATGTATAATTTGACATGGTTTGTGTGTTGCCTTAATTGCCACATGCATATAGTTGATGAAGTCTGTATATCTCTGGGAACCTAGCTGGAGCTGCAAACTCAAAGATCCACACTATCTGACTGGAATTATGGATCGAAAAATCAATATAAATTGTCTTTTCTAGCAAAAAAGGCTTCAGTCACCCAAGTTATACATTGTTACCCACTAACCTTGGATGTCTCCAATTTAGCCCCTGAAAGATGCAAAGTAGCAGAAGGTGAAGCTATTGGTGACTTTGACTGCCACTATTAAAATGTAGGCAACCAGATCTTGTTGACAGCAGATCTTATTCCATTGAGCTTAAAATGCCTTGACTAGGATGCAAAAATCCCAGGATGCAAAAACCTGAGCATCCTGAAGTACTATGTTCCGGTAAGCTTTTTCTCTGCATGTGGTCTTCTACAGTCTACATTTTGATGAATAAAAACCTGTCTTGAACTTATGCCCAAATACTCAATTAATGTTCTGGCTGGATGCATTCCTGTGCTCTGAACTCACGTTTAGCAAATTAATTTGTGTCAACAGAAGCCAATGATTTTATGGGAAAGCTAAAAACCGTGTTCGGGTTAGGGCAGTCTAAGTATACATACAGCATTAGATTTAAATAAGAAATGTAATCGTTAGGTGAGATAAGGGCTGAATTATATGACCACTTTATTTTTAGTACAGCTCCATCAAATTATAATGGTATGGTTTCTTTTAAAATGTCATATCTGAATAACATACACCAAAAAGTGGTTTGCCATAATTAAACTTGTTTCACTTACTTATCTGAGATGGACTGTTTGCTTATGTCTTTTGAAATGTAATTACAGTATTAATGATGAAAATAAAATTTAAATAGAATTAATGCATTTTCCTATATAAGTTTATCTTGTTGCAAACTTATTTTTTGATATTTAGTCGACTAATAACCAGGAACTTACTTGTTTCAGTCTGAAGATTATTTTGGCATTCGACGACTGTATGTGATACGAGGTTCTTGTCTTTTCTTCAAGGTAAGCTGTTGTTAATTAGAAAAGAAGATTTAAGAGAATGAGTCGGTTATAATTCGATAGGATGCTAAAATTGTATTACTGCTTCAAGAAAATGATTAGATTCTCAGTGTGTTAAATAATTTCTACACAGTAGACCAAGACGACTTTGCTATATAATGATGTTCTTGTGTTTATAAGAAAATAGTGCCACACCAGTATGAAAGATTCTGTTGACTAATTTGATACTGAAATCTCATTAACTATTAATTGCATTTCATGCCAGATTATACAATAAAATTGAGTGATGTTGAAAAATGGTAAGTGGTTATTTTTGGTTTATTGGTTTTTAAGCATACAATATGTTGAAGTCAATTGTGAATTCTCGTATTGAATCATAGCACCTAAAATTGCTACATGTATTTGCTCGTAAACTATATTTGTAATCCAGATCACTGATTTTTAAAAGATTTCTTAAAATAAGTACAAATTGAATTTTATATTTCCAAGTTTGAATTGCCATATCATTTGTGCCTGGTTGATAAGCAAGCACCAACACCTTTAAAATCTCTCCAAAATTATATATACATAATGTAAAATTACTGCATAGATGCTATTAAATGCAAGAGCACGTTACATTAAAATTGAATGTAATGTTAGTGCTGTATGTCACGATACATGTCAGAACCCTGAAATATTGTGGACATTTCTGACTTCAAATTCCAAAGTGAATTTTAATGGGTGGCCAATTATTTTTAAACACTGACCCCTAGTTCTTGATTTTCCCACAAGTGGAACCATTCTCTCCAACTCTGCCCTGTCAGAATTGCTCAGGATTTTATATGTTTCAATTAAGTTGCTCTTGCTTTTATAAACTCCAGTGGACACAAGCCTAGCCTATCTGCCAGAAGGCAGCCTATCCGTTCCAGATATTAGTCCAATAAACATTATCTGACTCTTCATCTGTCAATTTTTTTAAAATCTGTATCATGACATACTTTCATACCTATCTTTGTGTCATCAGCAAAATTTGTAACCTGTATTGTACCCTTTCATCCATTTTATTTATGTAAGTTATAAACAGTTGAAGTCTCAGCTATGTTCCTTGTGGCACACCACAATGTTTGCTGTTGCATCTCTGTAAACCCATTCTTTAACACAAATAGTGAATTCACTTTACCAGCTCTGCTTTTGTGAAACCATCATTACCTTTCTTCAAATTTCAAAAAGTAACCTTGGACTCCCTCCCCTCCCTCAAATTAATTGTAAAATTTGATCATATAATGGTTGCTTCTACCAAGGGGTGCTTTCAATATGAGATAACTAACTAATCCCATTTCATTGCACAGTACCAGCTCTGGGATATTTGTTTACTAGTTGGCTCCAGAACGTGCTGTTCTAAGAAACTACCCTGAAAACATTTAATGATTTCTGCTATAACACGCATTTCTTCAGCGCGAATTGGCTATAACGCGATTGATTAATTGTGAAAGTTGTTTGGATAACACGAACATTCAATTGAATGGATTTAGTGATTTTTCTATTGGTAATCTTCTACAGCATGATTTGCTAAAGTGGTTTTCCATGGCATGAGGTTGTGGAGGAACAAAACAGTCTCCTTATAGCAGAATGACCTGTACCTTTGCCCATCTGACTTCTGTCAATATTTAGGTTAAAGTCTCTCATATTATCATTATGCCTTTTTGACAACCTGCCATTATTTCTTCCTTTACACCTTACCCGACTGGTCTCTGCTAAGGGGCCTTTGTGCCAATCCCACAAGTGACTTCTTGCCTTTACCATTTCTCATTTTTACCCAAACTATTTCACGTTTTGATTTCCTGAATTTCAGCCATCCCACTTTATTGTATTAATACAATCATATTTAACTGAATTAACACTCCACTTTTTCCTACTTTCCTCTCATTCCTCAATGTTCTGTATCTTTCAAGATTCAGGTTCCAGTCCATTTCATCCTGCAATAATGACTACCAAATAATATTTAATCATTTCAATTTGCACTCTCAATTCACCCGTTTTGTTTGAATGTTATGTGTATTCAGATACAGAGCGTTTAGTTTTATTATTCACTTGCTTTGTAAATTCTAGTGTTGACTCTTAGATTCATACTAACTGTCCATCGTCTGTATTTTATTTCCTATCTTTTTCCTTTTCCATTTGGTTATGACTCTACTCTGAATTATCATATCTTTCCAACTTTTATCCCTTATAGTTTAAAATCCTCTCTACTGGCAAGAACACCAGCCCCAACGTGGCTGAAGTGGAGGCCATCCCATCAATGCAGATTCTTCTTTCATCAGTACTGACACTTGTGACCCCTGAAACAGAACCCACTTCTCCTACCATGTCTTTGAGCCATGCATTCATTTCTCTAATCTGATTTGCACTACACCAATTTACACATGGCTTATAGAATAATGCAGAGATTATAAGGTTTAAGGTTAGAGTCATAGAGTCGTACAGCACAGAAATAGACCCTTCGGTCCAACTGCTCTAGGCTGACCAAGTTTCCCAAACTAAATTAGCCCCACTTATCTACGTTCAGCCCTTATCCCTCTAAACCTTTCTTATTCATATACCTGTCCACATGTCTTTTAAAAGTAGTAAATGTATCTGCATCTACCACATCCTCTAGCAGTTCATTCCACATACGAACCACCTTCTGTGTGAAAACATTGCTCCTCAGGTCCCTTTTAAATCTTCCTCCTCTCACCTTAAAAATATACCTCTTAGTTTTGAACCCTAGGGAAAAGACCTTTGCTATTTACCTTATCTATGCTTGTCATGATTTAATAAACCTATGTAAATTCACCCCTCAACCTCCTATGCTCATGTGAAAAAAGTCCCAGTTTACCCAGTCATGCCTCATAACTCAAACCAAGCAGTCCAGCAACATTCTGGTAATTTTTTTCCGAAACCTCTCCAGTGTAATAACATCCTTCCTTCAGCAGGGCAATCAGAACAGTACACAGTACTCCAAAACTATCCTCACCAATGCCCTGAACAATCTCAACATGACGAACCAATTCCTATACTCAGTGGTGTGAACAATGAAGAAAAGCATGCTAAATGCTTTCTTAACCATCCTGTTTACCTGTGACACAACTTCCAAAGATCTGTGTATCTGAACTCTTAGTTCTCACTATTTCTCAACACTACCTAGGACACACCCATTAACTGTATGAGTTCTGACTGGTGCCTAGCTCCTCATTGATGATGCAGAAACTCCTACTTTGCCCCACTGCCATTCCAAGTTCCTTTCCAGCCCAGAACAGATGTCCTGAAACTGGGATCATTAGTAACTAAAAACCCAAAGAAAATAGGAACAGAAAGTGCTCGAGAAACTCAGTAATTCTGGCAGCATTTGTGGAGAGAACCATAGTTAACATTTTGAGTCCAATGTGACTCTTCTACAGATCCCAAGCAGTTATGAAGAAGAGTCAAATTGGACTTGAAAATTTAGAACTTTGTCTCTCCCCATATGCTGCCAAATCTGGTGAGTTTTCCAGCCTTTTCTTTCCGATTTTCCACATCTGAACTTTTTTTTAATGTAGAAATCGAACAGCCTCTGTCTTGAACTTAATCAATGAGATTACACCATCCTCTGGAGCAGAAAATTCCAAAGTTCTTCCTCATCTCATTTTACTGACTTGCTCTTTATTCTAAGATTCAGTCCCCTGGTCCTACGCTCCTCAGCCAGGGGAAAACATCCTTTTAGCATCCTCCTTGTCTTAGTCTTTCAACTCTTTGTAAGTTTCAATAAGATTACCTCCCGTTCTTCTAAACTCTATAGGCCTAGTCCCCATAGTATCGTCTAATAGGACATTCCCATTCTCCCAGGAATCAGTCAGAGAATCTTCACTATGTGCCCTCAGTAGCAAATATATTTTTACTTCAGCAAGAGCACCAGAGCAGACTCAGTGCTGGGAAGAACTTGAATGAGTGTTGAGAAGGCTGAATGGAAGAACAGGAAGTGTTTGTGTGTAGTTAAAATTTGCATACAATTTGTCATGACATTTTGATGTTGGTGTACAACCTACAATTATTTCAGAAATTGAAAATGCTTGTTGCATCATAGCAAATAGTCATAATTGCTTTCCAATAAAATTGTACTTTTACATTTCATTTTCTTTACTAAGTTAAAAATCACAACACCAGGTTATAGTCCAACAGGTTTATTTGGAAGCACTAGCTTTCATAGCGCTGCTCCTTCAGGTGGTTGTGGAGTACAAGATTGTATGACGCAGAATTTGTAGGACACAACTTTGTCCAACACCAGCACCTCCAAATTATTTTCTTTACTGTTGAACGCTGTAACAATACTTGGCTCAACTTACTCTATTGAATTTGTATTATTTTTAAGGGTTACTTGATTGGTAGTCATTTGCCCAAAGATGACCTCCTTGACATCTCACTTTACTGCCAGCATTATTGCTTGCTACCCCTCGCAGCAGAGCAAAGGATTGGTCAGCTGATCATTTGGCGTGAGACATTCCCATGTCGATACCTTCCAAGAAATCACAAGCTGATCATTGAGAACTATCAAGAGCCAAAAGGAAGACAGTTTTTGCTAATTGTTGGTTTGGTAGGCATTCCTTATTACTTCATATATACTTTCTTCTGATACATAATATAGTCCATTTTCAAAATAAGTTAACAAATATTATTGTTCATATATTGTTGAGCTGTAGTCCTTCATGTAGTGATTCTGTTACTGATGTCATTTCCATTGTTATAAAGTATTCAGATCTTAATGTGCCTTCTTTATTAAAATAATGTTCATTCTATATAGTCACTAATTGACCTCAACAGTAAGAAACATTTATAACTAAAAATAATTAATGTGCTAGTACAAATTTTAACAGCTCAAATATGGAGTGAAAACCACTTATCAAGTATGATGAGCTGATCCAACTTGCATAATAAGATACAAGAGGTGAATTGCAAATAAAATTGTAAAGAAAATAGAATTGTGTACTTTATCAGAAAAGCTGAAAGCATTTATGTGAAATTCAGAATATCTGTCCAATCCTAAAACACCTACCACTCAATCCTGGCTGAGGTGAAATCTCTATGTGGCAATAGCTCAGAATCATTTGCTGTTGAAAATTATCTTTATAGTTACGTCCATCAAAATTCAATTAAAATCTTAGTTTGCGTGGTTAAAAGGAGCAGAGAGATCCCAGCAGCAGATAGCCTGGCAGCAGACCTTTGTGAGACTCAGAAGTGGTGGTAACAAGGTTAAAAGGAGCAGTGAGCGCAGAGTGGTCCCAAAAGCAGACAGGCAGGTGGCAGAGCTCCTTAAACAAAAACAAAATGTGAAATTACAGGAAAACAAATAGGTAACTGGTGAGTTTTCTCTTTTCTCTCATGACTGAATAATGGTTTAAGTTAAGGCCTGTAAGTGCAACTGAAAATGTTTTATATTAATAATTAATATTTTACAGGCCAGAACCCCTCAAAACATTTCAGAAAAGTACCCTAACATTGCTAGTTGTTTTAAGCCGGTGTAACGTGGATATTCCAGAAGGTCAAACCACTTAGTTTTAAACAAAACACATTTACAAGATTACCAAATGCAACACAAACAAAAGAGAACAGAATATCGACTAACTTAACCTATCTGAAAACCCAACAGATTATATCAACTTAACGATGCTGTTGCAAATACTTGCAACAATTCCCATAAACATCCCTTGGTACAAAAGATAGAATCAAACACAGGGTCTTACAGGTGACACATCAGAGAGAGAGAGTCAGCATGGACCTGCTACTCTTAGGTCCAGCAGCTTTACAACTGACTGACTGCTTTCAGGGAATAGCCAGAGTACCAAAAACCAAATTAAACCAGAGAAAAGCTGGGAGAACTGGCCGCTCCCCTTTTATTGTACAAGTTCTTTTTAACTTGAAAGCCTTTTGCCTGAGGCAGTATCTGTTAGCAATAATCAAATTGTGCCTAAAACCCTTCAAACCTATACGTATCAGAGTCTGTGTCTGTTAAGACTCTTTGGAGGGGGCGGGAGCTGTGGACAACATAACCTTGTTAAAGCAGCAACATCATCACACTAATGTCTTCACTTGTTTTACTTAGGTGGTTCTGATTGTTGATCTGATATAAATAAGAAAAAGATTTTTATAGTCTATTCTTAAGTTGGAGCAAGAGTCCATCTTGTATTTATTTAAGGTGTGCCTGAGGATGGGAAATCCTAGATGCTCGAGGTGGTCTGATTATC
The DNA here is from genome assembly GCF_020745735.1 of Hemiscyllium ocellatum. Classification (NCBI taxonomy): domain Eukaryota; kingdom Metazoa; phylum Chordata; class Chondrichthyes; order Orectolobiformes; family Hemiscylliidae; genus Hemiscyllium; species Hemiscyllium ocellatum. Next base: position 15,279,026 of record NC_083436.1, read on the forward strand.
ATTTGCAGTAGAGACATCTCTGGCTGGAGCAACACAAGCTCTGTGTTTTGGAGCTTGAGCAACATTTGGGGATACTGTGGTGTATTCACAAGGAGGAGGTTCATCGATAGCTTGCTGCAGGATATGGTCACCTTGCAGCTAAAAGTGATACAGCTAGAGAGGGAATGGATGACTGCCAGACATAAGAAAGGGATTGGTCAGTTACAAAGTGAATTGAAAAAGTGCATCTTGCTTGCAAACTGTTGTTCAGCCTTGAATAACTGCAAGTGTGACAATTCATCTGTGGAGTTGAAAAGTGTGGTGCTAGAAAAGCACAGCAGGTCAGGCAGCATCCGAGGCGCAGGAGAGTTAATGTTTCAGGCATAAGCCCTTTATCAGGAATTCCTAGATGAAGGTCTTATGCCTGTTCCATCGACTCTGTTACTCCTCAGATACTGCCTGACCTGTGCTTTTCCACTGCCACACTTTCCGACTCTGGCTCTCCAGTATCTGCAGTTGTCTCTTCTAGTTCATCTGTGGAGGCCAATCAGAGTCAAGGCACTGTGGGTGGTCCAGCTGCTCATTGATGGAGAGAATAGTAGTCAGGGACTCATAAGTAAGGGAAATGGACAGAGGCCTATGTGAGCATGGACATGACTCCAGGATTGTATGCTGCCTCTCAGGTGTCAGGGTGAAGGATGTTGCAGAAAAGCTGCAGGACATTCTGAAGTGGAAGAATGAACAGTTAGAGATCATGGTCCGTACTGGGACCCATGGCATTGGAGGAAAGAGAAATGCGGTCCTGCAAGCAGACTTGAGAGTTAGATAGGAAATTGTAAAGCTCGACTTCAAAGGTAATCTCTAGATTACTCTCTTTGCCTTGCAGTAGTGAGTGTTGAAAGAGGAAGATAGAGCAGATGAATATGAGGATGGAGAGGTGGTGCAGGAGGGGTGGCTTTAGATTCCTGAGGCAGTGGGACCCTTTTGAAAGGTGGATCTATACATGTTGGACAGGTTACATTGGAACAGGAATGGGACCAACAACAATATTGGGAAGATTGATAACTCCCTTTGGACAGATTCAAATTTGAAGGGATTGGGATACAGACAAATAGATCAGGTGGAAGAGTAGCTGAAGTGGAATTAAAAATTAAAGCATTATTGGGCAAGATAAGGAAGAAATGAATTCAGCAAGGCTATATAGAATATATTTTAATGCAAGGAGCATGAGGAATAAGACAGATGAGTTGAGGTGACAGAAAGGTACACGATGATATCATCATTATGACTTAAAGATGGGCAAGAGTGCCAGCTCAGTATTCCTGGTTATTGGGAAACAGGGGAAAGGAAAATGGGGAGAGAAGAGTTGGGGTTCTCAATATTGTTCAACAAATCCGTTACAGCAGTGAGAAAGGATGATATTTTGGAAAAATCATCAAATGAGGCCACGTGGATAGACATAAAAATACACAAGAGAATCAAGCATGCTTTTGGATTTGTACTATAAAGTCTGCAAACAGTCAAGGAGAGATAGAGGATCAAATATGCAATGAATTTCCAGAGAATTTTATAAGAATAATAAAGCATAATAGGGGATTTTAACTGCTCAGATATTAACTGGGAAAGAGTCTTGGTTTCACAGTAGCTTCAAAGTTGCAGAGCCCCATCAGTACTACACTGAGTGACAACCTAGAATTTCAGATCTCTGGAATGGAACGTGAATCCATAGTTCGATGACAGAAGCAAGAATGCTAACACTGAGCTGCAGCTGACTGAAGACTGTAACCACTGTGGGCAGGACTTTGTAATTTTAAAATGGACTTCCATGTATAAAACAGGATGCTGTATTTAGAGTTACCAGAATTTCTCAGTTTGAATGATTCTGAACTTATTATTGACTTTTATAAGGAATGATCAAACAGCAGAAATAGGAAAAATCTACAAATATTCTGTGGAACAATTTATTACTATCATATTTGGAATTGATTTCTTACTGGCCAGAATACCACAACCATTGATTCCTTTTTACTGTATGTATCTATCAGTTCTGGGTGGCTTAAGACTTTTTGTGAAAAGGCAAAATACCTTCAAGAAATAAAGAAGCATATAATGTGGACTGGGGTCAGGAGGTCTGCTATATCTGTAATTTTTTTTTAAAAGATATCTAGTTAATATCACTTCTTTGTTCTTTAGCTGTAACCCCTAAAATTTCCTCTGATCAATAGTACTTGGACCTAATTGTTAATATTTTATTTTATAGTACATATAATGAAAAGATTAATTAACAATTGCCTCTCTTCAGAGACATTTGATGATGTGTGTGCTGCTGGAAGCAGGAGGATGTGCATCCAAAGTAAATGGAAATCCAGGACCTGACAGTGTTTATGTTGATCAAGTTAAAACCACCTTACTTCAGCTTGAAGGACTAGAAGCCAGAATACAAGAAAGACTTGATAGTCCCTCCATTGCATGTTTGTCATGTGCTGATTGGTTCTTTCCTTCTTCTCGTGATAAGTTTGAAAGTTCTCCTATTATTAGCAAGTTTCAAGGTGCAACTAAATCAATTCAATCACCAACAAGCCGAAGGGCACTATTTGGAGACTCCAGCCAAAGGATGCAGAAATCCAGTCCTCCAAGGAACACTGGTGTCTCTGATATTGCTAGTGAAAGACATGGAGGTGCTGGTTCCTTCAGTATGAACTTTAGTCCATATTCTACATCTGACACAGTCAAGAGGCTTTCTCGAAGAGAATCCCAAGGGTCTGGTGGATCTGAAGGCAGTGGAAGTATATTTAAGGTGAGGAAAGAAATCTGAAGATGTACATAACATGTACATGTTTTTGTTCCCCAGTTCTTTAATGATTATATTCAAAGCATTAATCTAGAAATTCATGGCTTTTGACAAAGGAAAGCTGCTGTTATTAGAACAAGTGAAAAAGAATTCTGGTTAAAACCTGGTTCTGAAGAACATTCATGTCAGACTCAAAGCATTAACTGTATATCTCTTTACAGATGCTGCCAGACATGCTGTGTTTCTCTAGCATTATCTGCGTTTATTTCAGATTTCCAAATATCTTGCCCTTATTAGAACCTGGTTCCAGTCAGTTTCCACTACTTTTCATGCCCTTTGTGAAATTCTGCAGGGGTGAAGGGTAAGGGGAAGTGAAATGTCATTAGCAAGAAATGCTATCAATTTCCTTTACAAGGAAAGCTGATGGGTTATTCCACACTATACCTAATCTAAAGCAATAAATTGCTATTGGGAAATGAACTACGCTATACAAATTTTTAACTCAGTATATATGAATTTCAGTGCCAATGTGATGACAGATATGTACACCTTACATCCCAAAGAATGAAGGATCACATCTGACAGCATGTCCCTTGAGCTCTTACGAAGTCATCTTCTAAACTCGAAGCATTTTCACTCCATAGATGCTGCCTGACCTACTGTCCAGAATTTTTATTTTCATGTCCCTTCAGCTGTTCACAGCAAGTAAGGTATTATACATATCTAGCCTGTACCTGCAAAGCCAGCAACACAGTGTCTAACAGCAAATGTGATTCTAAAACTGGACAGCATTTGCTGGTTAGCCCTGGATACATGATGAATTATGCTGACAAACTATATAGAATTGTCAGCGCTGAAAATGTGTTGCTGGAAAAGCGCAGCAGGTCAGGCAGCATCCAAGGAGCAGGAGAATCGACGTTTCGGGCATGAGCCCTTCTTCGGGCTCATGCACAAAATGTCGATTCTCCTGCTCCTTAGATGCTGCCTGACCTGCTGCGCTTTTCCAGCCACACACTTTCAGCTCTGATCTCCAGCATCTGCAGTCCTCACTTTCTCCTATATAGAATTGTCAGTCAGGCTCACGGTTTTATGCACTTGTGTGTGCTGGAAGCTGTGTGTGTTAATACACAGGGCACTGTTGTTTGCAGATATAATGAGAGTGTATACACATTTCCGGTTCGAACTCAACAAAATAGGTGACGTCCATTTGCTGGTTCATTTCTCAGGGCAATGCTCTAACCAATCAGATTCAACCTACCTAGTTTGAAATTTAACAGCTTGACTATTTACGGTCCATCAGCATTAATAGGTGCATTCCACATGACACATCTCTACCAATCAACACTTTCCTCTCATTCACCATAAATATTGGTTCATAGAATTCCTACGGTGTGGAAACAGGCCCTTCGGCCCAACAAGCCCACACCAATCCTCGGAAGAGTAACCCACCCAGACCCATTCCCATATCTTATATTTACCCGTGAACAATGCATCTAACTTACAAGTCCCCAAATGCTACGGGCAATTTAGCATGGCCAGTTCACCTAACCTGCACATCTTTGGATCATGGGAGGAAACCCATGTAGACACAGGGAGAATGTGCAAACTTCACACAGAAAGTCGCCCAAGGTTGGAATCGAACTTGGATCCCTGATGCTGTGAGGCAGCAGTGCTAACCACCATGGTTTTTCCTTTTGAATCCCCTTGTCGTCTTGCAAAATGCCCTGATGAGTACAAAATGAAAGGCTTCGGCAAAATTACATATCCTAGATCAGGTGTATGGTAATATTAATCATACTACTAGCAGGCCTTGGATTTTATCTTTGTCTACCACATACAAGGTGTGGATTTTAAGAGTAGAGGATTTCAGCATTTTGTTCTAGAATACACTCTTTAAAAATTAAGGTTAATTAAAATCTTTAAACTGGTAGGTTAGTTACCTGATATCCTCATTTTTCTTGTTCAGTGCCAAGCATCATTCACATTTTAAGTCTGAAACATTATTTTAGTAACCTAATTGAAAAATGAAAATCAAAAGTCATGGGTCTATCCCACAATACTGCCCTACAGTTAAGAAAGATGTTAGAAAGATAATGAAATGATGAAACTAAAGATTCTGTATCTGATTGCACGTTTATAACAAAATAAATGCATTGATAGACACAATGAAGTGTATAAATATGATCTGACAGCCATTGAAACATGACTTCAGGATGACATGCTTTCAATATTAAATGTTGAAGGGTATATTGCTTCAAGACAAATAGGAAATTAGGTAAAAGTGGCGGGATGGCTCAGCTAATGAAAGATAGCATCTGTACAATAGTTAGAGATGGCATTCGTTCAGGGGATCAGGATGTAGAATCAGATTGGGTAAAAATGAAAAATATCAGGGAAAACAAGTTACCATAACACTAACTGCAGTGTTGGCGAAAGTATACAAGAAATACTTGTCGTAAAGGGACAAAAGTAATTATGGGTGACTTTAATAAACTAGAAAAATTAGGTTGGTAGTAACCTGAAAGAGGAGTACATAAAATGCTTTCCATATAATTCCTTAGAACAGCACAACTTGGAACTGACAAGTAATTTGTAGAATTTCAGGTGGAAGTGTCATTAATGTTTGGGTTGTAAATAAACTCTTGGACACCCTGGGAAATAGTAGATTATTTTTTAAACAGTAAAGTCAGTAACAACTACAAATCTTTTAGCCCTTAGGATCCAAGAAATTATTGAATATTTCACAAGTATTTGCTTCAATGTAAATTGTTCCCTCCATTTGTGTCATTGGTGGTGAGATTACTTCCCATAAAACTGAACGTTATCTGGAAGTTTCAGAAGGCAAGATAAGCTTGTTTGATGTGTGTTTTCAGTTTTCAATCTCTTAACCTGGATGTGGAGATTCTAGTGTTGGACTGGGTTGGACAAGGTCAAATATCGCACGGTACCAGGTTATAGCCCAACAGGTTTATTTGAAAACACAAGCTTTTAGAGCGATCCTTCTCTTTCAGGAAGAAGGAATAAAGCCCCAAAAGCTTGTCCTAGAACTGTTATCATTTAGTCATTCAATTGTGCCTCATTTGGCAAGACATTAAGGTTGTCTATGCTCTATTTCAGTATCAGATAAATTTTGTCTAAACAGTGAAATGAAAATTCTCTTCATAAACTTAGAAAACTTCGGTGATAGTAAAATGTATAATAATTCTGTTAAAGTGCCTGATGCATCAGATACTTTATGAGCAGCAACAATGATTTTGATTCTGCTCATCATCACCATGCTTAATAGCACGAATGTGTCGCCTTTTCTATTGAGTACGCAGGTATATATGTATATAATGCACATATAAATGTGTATATTTAAGAAAGTAGAACAATGCTATTCAGATCTAGTCCATTTTTACACTTTTTACATGTAAATTAATTAATGAAAATTAATTAATATTGATCTTTTAATACATTTACTCAGAATGAATTGGTTTAAAAACTGAATCAACTATTTCAGAGCAAGAAGAAACAAAACTTTCCCAATCCATTTTATCTGGGAAGCATGAAAAAAAGCCTTTCCGAGTCAGAGACGGAAGAAATATACAGCATAACAAAGTAAGTTAAAGCTTTTAATTTAAGACTTTCAAACCCTTATTTATGCTATAGGTAGTAACAACGATTATGGCTTTCCCCTTTAGTTTCTGACCTTGGTTTCAGTTTCTGTTTTCATTGTTTCTTGCTTTCTTTACTATCTTGAATAAGATCTGTATTGAGCATCTTTTATGATATAAGGTATATCATTGAAGTTCCTTTTGAATTGTACACATTATGTTGGATAATACTCCTGGCCATTAAAAAGGATGTACGCAAAATACAAGCATTGAAGGTGCTGACTATCATGTCCAAAATATAATGCAGGTGTTTAAAGAAAATGTAAAATTGACATTAGAGTACAGAATATTCCATGACTCTTTGAACGGGAGAATGGATATCAAACGTCCATCGAACACCAAGAAGAGGTGATCAAAAGGAAAAATTTTATAACTTTTAACTGTGAAAAGAGAATCAATAAAGAGGTTGGTTTAGGATTAAACTGTCAAAGAGTGCAACCAAGATGACTGAAAATCAGTCTCTGACTAGGTATAGTTATTTATTTGATATTGGGATCATAGAATCAATGAATACAGACTGGAGTGGAGAGCTAGAGATGGTTGTAGAGGTAAAGTAATCAGTATAAGGTTATAAAGGTAATCAGTAAATTAGATTGAGGATTTTTGAACTCAATACATTGAGACTCAACAAAGATTTCTGAGTTACAGCAAACAGAGCTTTGTATGTTGGAGTGTGCAGGCTGGCAGTTTTGTTTAGGTTGCTGTTATCAGTGGAGTTGTACGTATGCAGGCTAATAAAGAGAATGTGGGAAATGTTAATAAGTAGTTAAAATGTAGACAAAGATTCAGCAATAAAAACTTGTATTCGTATGAGCCCTTTAACATAAAACAAAAAAACAAAAATTGAAAATTGACACATGAAGATGGGTGACTAAAAGTTTGTCAATAGGGTTGTTTATTTTTAAAATTTTTTAAAACCTGAGGAAGAGGCTTAGTGAGGTTGTTCCAAAATCTATGGCCTAGAAGATTGAAGGCAAGGCTGTAACCATTCAGTTCAAGGGAGCATTGATGCACCAGAGGGTTGGAAGGAATGCAGAGTTCTTGGAGAGTGAGGATGCAAAGAAACTGGAACATGAGGCTGGGAATTTTACATGCAAGATGCTGGCGTGCTGGGAGTCAAAGTAGCTCAGTGACAATATGGTATGTGAAACCTGTAGTGGAATAGAGCACAGACAGCAAATGCTTTTGAGGAGCCAAAGTTTACACAAGTTGCTGGATGGTAAAGCCATTCAGGAGGACATTCAAACATTGAATTTGAAAGTGACAAAAGAAATTGGCAAAGGTGGAGAACATATGGAAATGGTAGTTAGGAAAAGTCCATCCAGCCAATCTCAAGACACTTATGGGTGACACGGTGGCACAGTGGTTAGCTCTGCTGCCTCACAGTGCTAGAGACCCGGGTTCAATTCCTGTCTCAGTTCCTGTCTGTGTGGAGTTTGCACATTCTCCCCGTGTCTGCGTGGGTTTCCTCCCACAGTCCAAAACTGTGCAGTTTAGGTGAATTGGCCATGCTAAATTGCCCGTAATGTTAGGTGAAGGGGTAAATGTAGGGGAATGGTTCTGGGTGGGTTGCCCTTTGGAGGGTCAGTGTGGACTTGTTGGGCCAAAGGGCCTGTTTCCACCCTGCAAGGAATCTAATCTAATTTGTATATCAGGTTACATCTCATGGAATACAGGGAGAACTTGCCATTTGGATACAGAACTGGCTCAAAGGTAGAAGACCAAGGATGGTGGTGGAGGGAGTGCCACAAGGAGTGGTGGTGGGTCCTCTACTCTGTGACTGTATAAGTGAGACACCTTGCAAGTTAGGTGCCATGTAGCAGCGCAAGGGTGGAAGTAGGCAACTTTTTTGGTGGAGAGGAAAAGGGGGAAATAAGCTGTGGTCAAAGAGAGCACCACGGTTGAAATCAAGCTGAGATAGTGGCCAGTAAAGTGGATGGAAATTTTGGCAAGAGTAGGGAGATAGTGGCAGAATCCAAAGGCAGGCAATTTATGGATTTTCTTTTGAGACAAAAACACCCTGAGCAATTGATTTCTTTTTTGCTGCCAGATATGATAATGGATGACTGAACTGGTGTGCAAGTTATGATTCCAATTAAGAGAAGACTGGGCAAGTCTGATAACAGAATTAGGTTCCAGATCTGTCAAAGTTGTCAGCCATTCTCACTCAGAGTTGCAGCTCCAACAGGGTGATGTCCATAAGCTAAAGGTTCAGAGTGGCAGTTAGAGACAATGACGAATTTGGAGGAACCTAGGGGGAGTGATGGATGGCAGTTTTAGAAAGGGAGAAAACCCACAAATACAGTTAGGTAGATGGGTTACCTGCAAGAAAGGTAGAAGAGGGAGGCAGGTAGTGCAGGAGTCTCCTGTGGCTATCCCATCTCAAACAAAATGCCGTTTTGGAAAATGTAGGGAGGAGATGGACTCGTAGCACGAACAGCCACATTTCTGGTACCGAGACTGGCTCTAATGTGACCAGGGTTATGCCAGGTTCCAAGCAATTGATTGTAATAGAGGACTCTCTAGACAGAGGCACAGACAGACGTTTCTGTGGCTGACAGCAAGAAATCGGATTGGTATGTTACCTCCCTGGCACCAGAATCTTGGATGTTTCTGAGAGATTGCAGAATATTCTCAAAAGGGAGAAGGACCAGCAGGAGGTCACTGTACGCATTCAAACTAATGACATAGAAAGGGGAAAGGCTGTGATTCTGAAGGGAGAATATATGAAGTCAGGCAGGAATTTAAAAGGATGTCCTTGACAGTAGTAATATCTGGATTACTCCCAGTGCTATGAGGTGGTGAGGGTAGGAATAGGAGGATAGAGCAGATGAATGTGCAGCTGAGGAGCTGGTACAAGGGAGAAGGGTTCACATTTTTGAATCAATGGAATGTCTTCTAGGGTAGAAGTGACCTGTGCAAGAAGGATGGATTGTACGTGAATTGAAAGGGGACTAAAATACTGTAAGGACATTTGATAGAGCTGCTCAGGAGGATTTAAACTAATAAGGTGAGGGAATGGGACCCAGGGAGATAGTGAGGAAAGAAATCAATCTGAGACTGGTACATTTGGGAAAAGGAGCAACAGAGCAGGATCAAAGCAGAGAGTTAGGTGGGACTGATAAATTAAACTGCATTTATTTCAATGCAAGAGGTCCAACAGGGAAGACATGGTTAGGAACATGGGACTGGAATATCATATCAATTACAGAGACATTGCTTCAACGGGAAGGGCTTGTGCCCGAAACGTCGAATTTCCTGTTCCTTGGATGCTGTCTGACCTGCTGCGCTTTAACCAGCAACACATTTTCAGCTCTGATCTCCAGCATCTGCAGACCTCACTTTTTACTTGTAGATGTACCTAGTAGAGAAGGTGCAAAACTTGACCTACTCTTGGAAAATAAGGCAGGGCAAGTGACCAAGGTGTCAGTGGGGTGCACTTTGGCACCAGCGACTATAATTCTACTAGTTTTTAAATAGTGTTAGAAAAGGATAGACCTGATCTAAAAGTTAGAGGTCTAAATTGGAGGAAGGCCAATTTTGATGGGATGAGGCAAGAACTTTCAAAAGTTAATTGGGGGTGGATTTTCCCAGGTGGAAGGACTGCTGGAAAATGAGAAGCCGACAAAAATGAGGTAGTCCAGAGACCGTATGTTCCTGTTAGGGTGAAAGACGAGGCTAGTAGGTGTAGGGAATGCTGAGAGAAATTTGAGGTTTTGGTCAAAAAAAAAGAAGCATGTGTCAGGCATAGACAGCAGAGATTGAGTGAATCCTTCAAGTATAAAAACATTAGGAGTACACTTGAGAGAAATCAGGAGGGTAAAAAGGGGACATGAGATAGCTTTGGCAAAAAGGTTTATGGAGAATCCAAAGGACAAAAGGTATCTAGGGAGAGAATAGGACCCTTCAAAGATCAGCCTATGTATGGAACCACAGGAGATATGAGAGATATGGTGAATATTTTGCATCAGCGTTTACTGTGGAGAAAGACGTGGAGGACATAGAATGTGGGGAAATAGATGGTGACATCTTGAAAACTGTCCATATTACAGAGGAGGAAGTGCTGGATGTCTTAAAATGCGTAAAGGTAGATAAATCCCGAGGACTTGATCAGATTTGTCCCAGAACTCTGTGGGAAACTAGGGAAGTAATCGCTGGGCCTCTTTCTGAGATATTTGTAACATTGATAGTCACAGATGAGGTGCCAGAAAACTGGAGATTGGCTAATGTGATGCCACTATTTAAGAAAGGTGGGAGGCAAAATTCAAGGAACTATAGACTGGGAGCTTGATGTTGGTGGTGGAGTTTTGGAAGGAATTCTGAAGGACAGGAACTGCATTGTTGAGACAGATCTTCTGTCCCCGCGTTCGTTTGGAGGAGAGAGACACCGGGTCTGATTAAAAGTATAAACAGGTTTAATGAGAGAGAATCGTACACAGTACAGTGAGGTGTCTAGCTCACTGGAGAAGGCGCGTTCTGACTATTTTTTAATTTGTCTATCCTCTTGTTCTCTCTCATTCCAGAGTTACATCCTTATTTGGTAAAATGCAGAATTTTAGTATGTCATTGGTTCTCACCTGATAACGTTCTATTACCTCAGTTTGAGCTACGTGCATTTAGACACGGCTCCAATGTCCTGTTATCTCTCACCCTCCCTGGGGCCTCTTCAGGCTATGCCATCAGCTTTTCAGTCTGTTCTTAGTGTAACATAATGGCTTACTGTTGTCTAGTGAAGCTAACAAGTTCCAGACTTGCTAATACTACCTTACGTGAGCACTACCTAACAATAAAGTTTCTTACACTACCTAACCCTAATAATGGATCCCAACACTCCCTCCCTTGGCCTCGAAAGAGGCCACACAAAATACAGCAGTTCGCGCGCAGCAGTCAGGACCCGGATGGTCGGTGAGTGCCCCTGCGTCGCTCCTTTGCAAGACCGACCAATTAGCTTAACCCGGCTTGTCTGACTCTAGGGAGACATAGTTATAAGGGATAGGAGTCCCTAAGCAGCATACAACTTCACAAAGCAATCCGCATCGCAAAAAATCCCTACTCTAGGCGCCTCTCCAGTTCGCATACAATCGTTAAGGCACGAGAAGCAGTGAAATAATACATAACAGACATAAGCACTCAAAAGTCGTAACATGGGGGTGGGATGTCCCCCTCCATCTCAAATTCGGCCATGCCAACTGTCGCACAGGGAGCACCTGCGCATTCCTGCTGTACAGCTTGATAAGGTGGGGGCGAAGAAAGGTGGTCATCCTTGTCTGTAAGGGCTCGGTCGATAGTTTGAGTTACAAGGGTCCTGAGACAGGGGATACAACAACAGCCACAAATAATAAAAATAGCAACAGAAATGCTCAGGCCCAGGGCCAACTGCCCCAACATATTTCCCCACTTCCCGAATGTTTTACTCAACCAATCTATAACAGGATTACTGACCCCAGACTGCAGTTTCAGTTCAGTGGCCAGAGCACGTAGTTTCCTTAAAGTTCTAGTGAGTTTCCCATCTGGGCCCGTGTTGTTTGCTATTGAAGTACAACACATTGCACCAAACATCGCGCAGACCCCTCCTTTCTCTGCTAAGAGCATATCCTTTGTTACCTGCATGGAGAGTCGTACCGCAAAGCACAGACCCAGCCCTATGAGAAGATGACCAGTCCGCCTTGGTTCAGACATCATCACCACCACTCTCCGTCTCCTCTCCGGGAGCGCCCTCCGCCAGTGATTGTCCTTTTGGAGATCTGGAACAGTGTGAAAAGTGGTGCCAGTTATTGTCCCCCTCCCTGTCCACCCTCAGGGTGTTGTTAGCCACTTCGGTGACTCGGAATGGCCCTTGCCACCTCTGCTCACTCCAGGATGTCCTGCCTGGGTGCCGGAGGTAAACTTCCTCCCCCACCGAGAGCGGTGCCGTTGAACCAGTCTCCTTTTCCCGAGCATCGATCACCTGTTGCCTGACTAGCTTAACCATCTCGTGCAAGACCTGCATGTACTGGGTCATGCCCTGGTTCATGAAGTCCCAGGTATCCTCCCACCGGGGTGATAAGCGAGGTCCGGGCGTGGGTCTACCGGTCAGAATCTCATGAGGGGAAAGGAAGGTGTCTCCGTACTTCTCCTGGCGCATGGACATAAGAGCCAGGGGCAGTGCTTGTACCCAAGTCATGGAGGTCCCCGCCAGGACCTTCGCTATCTTGTCCTTCAGGGTCCTATTCGCCCGCTCAACTAAGCCCTGGCTTTCTGGATGGTGTACACTGCCAAACCTATGGCTTATTCCCAGCGCCGCCTCCACACGGGCTAGGTGTTCATTCTTAAAGTGGGTGCCGTTATCGGTACAAACGAGTCTGGGCACCCCATGTCTGGGGATCAACTCATTTCGCAGCCAGTTGGCCACTACCTCCCCATCCTCCTTCTTTGTTGGCGTCGCCTCCACCCACCGGGAAAAACGGTACACAATCACCAGGAGGAACCTGTAGTGGTCTGGCGTGCGCCACTTGGCCCCCATGTCAGTGAAGTCCATGCAGATTTCCTGCCACGGGCCGAGGGGCGTTGGGAAAGTAAGTAGTGGGTGAGGAAGAGCTCTGCGAGCGTTATGCTCATTGCAAATCTTACACTTTGCTCTCAGATTTTCCAATTGTTCCCGTAGCTTGGGAGCCCACCAATGAACCCGCACTGCCAGGAGGACCTTAGTCAGTGCCACATGTGTCGGCCCATGGAGTTCAGCAAATAGTGTAGGGAGCAGGGACCGGGGCGCCACTACCTCTCCGCCTGCCGATCTCCATAGTCGATGCTGCGACGTCCCCACACAAATCGTCTGGGCCACCGCCCCCTTGCTCTCCCACTCACCTTTCTCGGCCGCACTTGCGCGGTCCTGTAACTCAATAAGATGCATAATGGCATCCTCTCGGCTGACCGGGTTGCCCACATCGCGTTCATTCCCATGTGGTGTCCCCTGTCCATCCGTTATCCCTTCTTCCGTGGCCCCTCTAACACTGTCTCCCTGTGTGCGCCTCCCTTCAAAATCCTGAGCCACCAATCTTGTTTCAGTATCAAATGTCCTTCCACAATAATGGCATCCTGCCTGTGGAGACCTTCGTCTCTGCCCCTGTCGCTCAAACTCTCTATCAAATGCTCCTCCTTGTCTCTCCCTATCCCCTTTCTTCTCTGCCCTACATGCTATCACTCGCTGCTCCGATTGCTCACTTTTGGTTGCATTCTTCTCCTAATTACCTCATCAACCGCAGCTACCATCATTTACGCGTACTGCTCCAGTCACTCGTCCTTTCTCTCTTTAAAACACTTTCTGTGCCCTTCCTAACAATTCATTTAATGGTTTTATCCCACTTCACCCTTTTATCTTCCGTATCTTTCCCTATCCGGCATCCCCATATAAGTCTCCTTTCTCCCGCAGTAAATAGTATATTCAAAATAGACATTAACTCAGCCCACAAATACAGACCAGACCTCAAAAATAAATTAATTTGTTCTGACAATCCTATCGGTTTCTCAACCAGGACCGTCATTTCCTTTTAAATGTTCCGACCTCCCCACTGGTGAGGGGGTCACACACAAACCCAATCTCCTTGTCCCCTATCAACACTTCCCGAAGGGGACAAGTCGTTATGTTCTTCTCTGAAAATTTCTTTAAAGAAATTTTCCAATGTTCCTATCTTCCCATATGCTCAAACACCAATTTATCAATTCGTGCTTGACTAACTTTAAGGCCTGTTCCTAACTTGTAAACATATTTATATATTTACGTCCATTTATTCAGTGTTTAATATTTAAAATGTAAAATGCGTACAGTTCCCAATTTTGAAATCCACTGTAATCGTCCAGATTTAGTACCCTAATTTAGATCCAAAATTAGTTTTCTTATGTACTCCTGACCAATCATTTCTCAATTACAATACTTTAGGTCGTAAAAATAATCAGAGCTGTCTTACAACAATTCGTCAATTCAAGTTAAAAACTTCTAACGCATGCACAATGGTCGAATCCAAGGTCACAGGTAATAACCATGGAAACTTTCGTTTTTACAACTACCCACTGTCGAACGAAACTTCGACTGTCCTTCATATATTGCTTTTATGTAAAAATAAAAGAGGTTAGTAAGAAAAGTAGTTAGGGAGTCATGACTCATAAAAGAACAGGAGTTATTAGCCTTAAAAAATCATGTTAAGTTCTCATAAAAAGAAATCACTTTAAACAGCAGTCCCGGAACTCAAGCTCTAGAAACACAAACAAGAATTCAATCACCAAACAAACAGATGCATCTAAATCATGTTAAACAACCATAACAATCACATCCAAAACAGTCCCGGGACTTACGCCCTAGGTGACAAGACTTAAACATTCAATCACTATCAAACAGATGAATTCAAGCCAGAGCACAAAGTGTTAAACTGTGTGTTATCAGAGAAGCTTTCAGCCAGTCTCTCTTTTACACAGACACACCGCTGACGCATGCAGCAATAGCTTTCTCTCTCTCTTTGGGCAACAATACAGACTTTTTTTTTACCGACTCACACACAGATTTCCACACACACAAACTCTCTTTCTCACACAGACTTTTACAAACACAGAAATACTTATACACACACAGATTTTTACACACCCAGAGACTCTATCTTTCTCATAAACAGACTCCCTCTCACACACACACAGTCGCTCTGTCCGTAACTCTGTGTCTGTCTCTGTCCCCTGTCCTCTGTCTTTGTCTCTCTCTCCTTGTCCAATGCCCCCCTACTCTAGGAATTCAACTTATGTGCGTCGGGGTTCGTGAGCCCCTATTAAATACTTCCATTATATTGCGGGACGGGCCAGCTACTGAAATACGGTCCAGAAATCGGGTTCTCAAATCCTTGTAATTCGACTCCTGACAAAGCCTGTTCCAGTCAACACTGTCCTCTGGTCAGGGGAAGTATACACTTTACCCCAAATTCGTCAGCGCGGGGGGAAGTATACGCTTTACCCAAATTCGTCAGCGCGGGGGGAAGCATACGCATTACCCAAACTCGTCAGCACAGGGGAAGTATCCACTTTACCCCAACCCAGTCCAAAGCGCAGGGGAAGTATCCGCTTTACCTCAAAACTATTTCTTCACCAAAACTTCGCAGCGCTGCATCCAAAAATGACTCACCACTCTTGATCACCGGTTCACTCTACTTACTCATCTCTAGGACTTTCAATCCTTGACCCAGAGACTTTCGTTACTATAAAACAAAACGGTTCGATTCTCTCTCGGGCTGACAAGCCCAGAATTTCGGTTGGCAAAGAGTTGTGAGACACCAAACAAAATAAGAATTTAGTGTATTCAAACCCCTACTGGAGATCTTTTGTATAAAGGGCGTCTCCGAGCCTGATTAGGAGTGGCCGGCCGTCCGACGAGCTCTCAATCCCTGCCAACAGGCGTGTCTCTACTCCTATCTCGCATCGGGGTCACCATGTGTTGAGACAGATCTTCTGTCCCCGTGTTCGTTTGGAGGAGAGAGACACCGGGTCTGATTAAAAGTATAAACAGGTTTAATGAGAGAGAATCGTACACAGTACAGTGAGGTGTCTAGCTCACTGGAGAAGGCGCGTTCTGACTATTTTTTAATTTGTCTATCCTTTTGTTCTCTCACATTCCAGAGTTACATCCTTATTTGGTAAAATGCAGAATTTTAGTATGTCATTGGTTCTCACCTGATAACGTTCTATTACCTCAGTTTGAGCTACGTGCATTTAGACACGGCTCCAATGTCCTGTTATCTCTCACCCTCCCTGGGGCCTCTTCAGGCTATGCCATCAGCTTTTCAGTCTGTTCTTAGTGTAACATAATGGCTTACTGTTGTCTAGTGAAGCTAACAAGTTCCAGACTTGCTAATACTACCTTACGTGAGCACTACCTAACAATAAAGTTTCTTACACTACCTAACCTTAATAATGGATCCCAACAGCATGTACACAAGAACCTCGATTATCCAAAAATCAATTATCCGATTATCTGATTATCCGAAGGAGATCTCAAGGTCCCCATAGAAACATTACATCAAAGATGTGTTTCCAACACTGCTTGCGTCTTTTGTTTACAGTGATTGAAAGTGAACTCTTCGGCAGCATTTCAGTAAGCAAACAGTCCTGGACTGATGGGAGCTCACGCACCGTCTCAAAATGACTGACCTCCAGCGTGTTCTCTCTCCCCACACTTTCCCTGGAGTTCTACACACGCATGTACCCGAAACCCCCCTTCCCCAGATAATATCTCCTACATTGTCCTGTACAGGGCAAAGGTGGAACCTCACATTTTTATTGCAACTTTTTGAGTGTGTGTGTGTGTGTGTGTGTGTGTTTGCGTTTGCGTTTGCGTTTGCTATTTGGAGACTCAACCCCCACAAAAGGCGGCAGCAGCAGCAGTCTTGTTGTTGGTGTCCAGTCCGGCTGCCCCGGGGTGGGGTGGGCAGGGGGACGTTGGTTGGGTTTGGGGGGCAGGTGGTGTTGGACAGGTTTGGGGCTTGTGTGCAGTGTGCTGCTACCTCGTCTCCTGAACAGGGAGTGGACTTAACAGAAGGCACAGCACCAGGGACCTGGTTTCAATTCCCGCCTGTCTGTGTGGAGTTTGCACATTCTCCCCATGTCTGCATGGGTTTCCTCCCACAATCCAAAGATGTGTAGGTCAGGTAAATTGGCCATGCTAAATTGCCAATAGTGTTAGGTGCGTTAGTCAGGGGTAAAAATACAGTAGGGGAATGGGTTTGGATGGGTTATTCTTCGGAGGGATGGTGTGGACTTGTTGGGCCAAAGGGCCTGTTTCCACACTGTAGAGAATCTAATCTAAAAAAATACTCCCAGCTCCACAGGAAAGGCAATCCTTTGAATCAATTAACCGCATAATCAATTATCCGAACAAAATAGTGCCTGCCCATCTCGTTCGGATAATCGAGGTTCCTCTGTATTTGGAAAGGCAAGGACTGATTAAAGATAGTCAACGCGGCTTTATGCATGGGAAATCATGTCTTACAAACTTGATTGCATTTTTTGAAGAAGTAACGGACAGGATTGATGAGGCCAGAGCAATGTACGTGATCTGTATGGACTTCAGTAAGGCGTTCGACAAGATTCCTCATGGTCGACTTGTTAGCAAGGTTAGATCGCAGGGAGAACGAGCCATTTGCCTACAGAACAGGCTGGAAGTTAGAAGACTGAGGTTGGTGTTGGAGGGTTGCGTTTCAGACTGGAAGCCCATGACCAGTGGTATTCCACAAGGATCGATGCTGGGTCCACTGCTTTTTGTCATTTATATAGGTGATTTGGATGTGAAAGTAGGAGGTAGAGTTAGTAAGTTTGCAGATGATATCAGTGAATCAATAGGGAATGCTAAGAAAACTGTCAGAAGTTGACATTGATAATGGTATTTTGACAAGTAGAGAGCCAGATGACAGGGAATTAGAAATTAGAATGAAGTGAATGTTGGAGGCATTGTTGTCTGAGTTTTAAGTATATATGGAGATGTAGGAAATAAAGGTGCTTTCCTAAAGGTAAGAGTTGGCTATGTTGAGTGAAAACTGAAAACTCAGACCTTGCACAATGGTGAGGTTAACTGAGTATTCTTATTAAAGGAAAGACTGTATAGAAAATTAAAGCAGAGAAGTGAGAATGAATATCAATAGAATTTAGAAAATTAAAATCATCTGGCACAGAAGAAAGTGAAGAGAATGGTAACAAACACTGCAAGACTTGAGACGACAGTGAAAAATTCTTTTAATGGCCATGTGGAACTGACCCATGAAAAGTGGTTCTCCTTGTAAAATAGCAATACTTATTTTGAGTCTGAGCTGCCCGTGAAAGGCCACCAGCCTTGCATATTAAAAACGTAATCGCATGAGTGGTTTGCTATTTTCCAACTATTTGGTTAGAAATTTATGAGAAGCAAATGGACAAATTTGTGATGAGATTTGCAACCATACAGGAGTTTTTCTTTCAACTGCATGACACAAATCCAAAGAACCTGAGTAATGATGAATGTCTGGACACAGAAAATGGCAGTTACTTGTGCATTAAATATTTTCATAAATTAAAATTTAATATTTCTCATTTGGTAAATACATACCTGAGGAAAGTTGTATCAAGTTTGTTAAAGATCTGCTACTTTATGTTTTACAGATTGACATCAGGCACAGAAAATACTCTATTTTATTATATTTCATTAGAAACAACGCAAGGGATATTCATAGCACCAACACACACAGAGGTTTCACAGCTCAATGGTTCCGTTCACTCACAGCTAATCAAAAACTTCCATCGCTGTTGTTTATTGATACGGTCAGTCTTCCAACAAACCTTGGACCAACAGGTGAGATTGTTTAAAATGTATAGTAACTGGGTTTATACTGCTATTTGTAGCATATGTATTGTATAGACATGGGTAAACGCACTAAATATTCAGTTAACTGAGTGGTGCAATAGAATGGGCTAGCACACAGTTCTTTTCTCTGTAGGAACTGAGTTTGAATCTAACCAAAATAGATAGGGTGCATATTCTAATTTTATTGGCTGTGAATTTCAAAATTAACCCCATTCAATTTTAATGGATATTCATCCAGGGCATAACTTTACCCATTTTTCAACACCAGTTGTCAGTTTTACAAAAGACACAATTTGTTCATTTAAACATATAATCTCATAGAAACCTTATAAAATTCTAAGATGATAAAACAGAGTAAACACAAAAGGCTATTCTCACTGACCAGGGAGTCCATAACCAGGAATCATAGTCTAAGGATACAAGGCAGATCTTTTAGAACAGTGATGAGCAGGAATTTCTTCACCCAGAGATTAGTGAACTTGTGGAATTCTCTGCCACAGGAGATTATTGAGACCAAACATTTGAAGACTTTCAACAAGAGTGGCGATATAATTCTCAGGTCTAAGGGATGAAAGGATATGAGGAGAAAGCAGAAACAGTGTACTGAGTTGAATGATGAGGTCTGATTACATTGAATGGCAAAGCAGGGTTCGAATAGCCTACTCTTGAATTCTCTGTTTCTGTTTCTTGAGTTCTCTGACCAAAGATAGGATCGTCCCACAGCTCCATAGTCTCCTTCATGGGCAAAGCAAGGATACACGTTCTAAACCCATCCCAGCTGGAGCAGGGATTGGATCCCATGCAATTGACAATAATATAGTGCAAATTGACAATCCAGCCGACTGAGTCTAAGCTGGCCTCTAAGGTGCTGTAGCTTGTACACTTTGACATCTATATTGTAGCTTAGAGTAATGGATAGTGACAGTAAAGGCTCCAGTTTCTTTCCATTACGTAGCTGACCGGAATCTCTCTGCTGTAGCTGCTTAACATGGATATGTTAGAAGGAAATACAAGTTAATACTCAAATCTTTTGGGGCAGAGATAAGAAAGCACTTTCTTTAATTGACTGTTCACCTCGTGGAGTAGGACTTGAAACAGGAACTTCTGGCTCCGAGGAAGAGTTACTATATCATCAGACCTCTGAGTTACTGCTGTTCTATCGACATTTTACACTGTTAGTCTATCAAGAAGCCATTTAAACTAGCATCATAGGAAAAATAATGAGTGATGGTCAGTACTAGTATTGAACAGTGTGTTTCTGAACAGTGGTTTCCTTCTCTGCATCTTTATTTTGCACCTCACATATTTCAGCTGTATCTGTCCAGATGATTTCAGATCATCTGTGATTGTGAAGAAGCTATATTTTAAGAAGTATTTTACTATTTGAAAATATGTTTATTGTCAATTGTAGAGTAAAATCTGATTAATAACTCTTGACTTTTTTTTATCTTGTATATTTTCAAAAGGAAAGGAAATACTCCAATATTGTTGACAATTCAAGTCAAATGAATGTGAGGAAAAATAACGTAGGGCTTGGTACAGTAAAAGAACATGGTGTCTTATTCCAGTGCAGTCCTGAAAACTGGACTGATCAAAAGAAACCACCACCTATCATGTCCTACTGGGTTGTTGGGTGAGTGAGCATCACCTTGATGAATTGCAATCATTTTTCAAGTTCTGATTTCTTAGTTTGTTCTTTTTACAATCTAATTTTTATTTTCCAGATTTAGTTGTGATATTCATAAGAACTAACTAAGCCTTAAAAGTTTGTGAGTATTGTTCAGAATGTATCAATCAAAAACAGGCTTTTCACCCCATTTATCTGATGTGGTGTCTGTGGTTCACATAAGTCTTCTCCTGCCTATTTAATTTACCTCATCCCAGGCTTTCACCATAAGCTTTGTTCCCTTTTCTCTCATTTACTGATTTAGTTTTTGTGGTTTGAAAGCATCTGAACTTTTTGGGTCCACCGTTGGCTATTTATTTATGCTTTTCAGATGAGAATATAGGAGGCATGTTTGGTAAATTTGCCGATTATATCAAAATTGGTAGTATAATGTACAGTGAAGAAGGCTATCTAAAAGTACAATAGAATCTTGATCAACTGGGCCATTGGAATGAGGAATGGCAGATGGTGTTTAATTCGGGTAAGTGCGAAGTGTTGCATTTTGGTGAGACAAACTAGGGCAGGATTTACAGAGTTAAATGGCAGGACCCTAGGGAGATTTGTCGAACAGGGATCTAGGGGTCCAGGTACATAGTTCCTTGAAAATGGTGTCACAGGTAGACAGTATGGTGAAGGGGGCATTTAGAAAGCTTGCCTTCAATGGTCAGAGCATTAAATAAAGAAGTTGGGACGTCATTGGTAGGGCATACAATTCATTGGTAGGGAATACAATTCTGGTCTCCCTGCTGTAGGAAATATGTTATTAAAATATGTGGTTAGCACTGCTGCCTCACAGCGCCAGCGACCTGGGTTCAATTCCCGACTCAGGCGACTGACTGTGTGGAGTTTGCACGTTCTCCCCGTGTCTGCGTGGGTTTCCTCCGGGTGCTCCGGTTTCCTCCCACAGTCCAAAGATGTGCAGGTCAGGTGAATTGGACATGCTAAATTGTGCTAGGTAAGAGGTAAATGTAGGGGTATGGGTGGGTTGCGCTTTGGTGGGTCGGTGTGGACTTGTTGGGCCGAAGGGCCTGTTTCCATACTGTAAGTAATCTAAAAAAAAATCTAAACTGAAGGTTGCAAGAAAGGTTACATAAACTGGAAGGTTTGGATTATAATGACAGGCTGGATTTGCTGGGATTTTTACACGGAGGGGCATAGATCAGGTGAATAGTCAAGGTACTTTCTCCAGGGTAGCGAAGTCCTCAAAACTAGAGGACATAGGTATAAGATGAGAGGAGAAAAATTTAAATGGGACCTAAAGTGCAACCTTTTCACACAGTGTGGGGGTGTGTATATGAAATGAGCTGCCAGAGGAAGTAGTGAAGGTGGGTACAATTACAAAATGTGGAACACATTTGGACAGGTACATGGGTAGGAACGTTTATAAGAGAGAGAGGCCAAACACAGGCAAATGAAACTAGATCAGCTGAGGAAACCTGGTCAGCATGGACAAGTAGAGCCAAAGGGCCTATTTCCATGCTAAATGACTCTCTGACTCTATTATTTACTCGTGGCTTCAGAAGGCAGTCTATCATTGGTGAGGTAAGTTGTCACTATTTGTTAGATTGTAAATGTACTGAGACTGTCACACAGATTTGCTTGACACCTGGCTTTTGAAGTCAAATGGAATTCAATTTGTTTTCAGTGTGACTGAGTATGAGGCAGCTGTCAGCTATTCCTTTCGAACAGAAGTGTATCCACTCTGCTTGTTCCTACAGCTCTCCATCACCAGAAAAGTGGATCTTATTTAGAGTAGCCATGCCGTTTGGAGTTGTGACCACTTCTGTGATTTGTTTGCATTACTTCTTTCCAGACAGTAATTCTTGAGATTATCCATTTTTTCTAACATTGCAAATTACAAAAGTTAGAATTTACTTGACCCAGAAGATGGTAATCCCATTGAGTTTACTAAGAAAAAGAAAGTGGAGTGGATTTTTTTTTAACACTTATTCTAAACTCTTTCCAATTTGGGGTTAGCAGTGGGGATCCTGAAGATGACTGCTTCCTAAAGATATCTCTATTCAAACATAGTTACTCAGTAATTTTCCTGCATTGTTACCCATATACAGTATCTAACTTGGCATGCTCAAATACCTAGTCCTGTCCCCTTCACCAGTCCTCTGTGGCAGAGGAAATTGTAGTGGACCCTAGTAGCAGGCTGCACGTGACTTGAGAAGTCTTGATGCACCATTAGTGTTCATATGCTCTTGATGAGTCAGTGGTCAGCATTAGCTGACAAGTCAGACTACAATGACTGAAACCATCATGCAGCTCAGTGGTTTCTGCCTTTGCAGCTGATGAGACAGAGCCAAGGACAGGGCTGTGAGCCTTGGAGTCCCGAGTCGGGATTCTACACACAGATGACTGATGACTGTTGAATACAATCAGACCTATGCTGGACCAGATAAAAACAAAGGTTTTGTACTCATTTGTGGAATGTGGGTGTCACTGGCTGAGCCAAAATTTATTGCCTGAATAGTTGCCCTTAAGATTGTGGTGGTAATCTGCCTTTTGAACTGCTGCAGTCCATGTGCTGTAGGTAGTCCAACAGTGCCATCATGGAAGGAATTCACATTTATCCCATTATCTCACATTTACGTCAGTCAAACCTTATTCATTGCTTAATTATCCAGTCTTCATGCCTTCTAAATTTGTCTCATGATGTACTGCACTGGTCTTCTGTGGAATCTGCATTCCTCAGTTCAGTATCATCTGCAGAATTTGATATTGTGAAATGTGATCGTAAGACCAAATCATTAATGTAAAATGTAAAAATTGCAATGGTCGCAGCACCAATCCTTGTGGAATATCACTTTTTACCTTTCTCCAATCTGAATAATTCCACTTTTTCTCTTTGAAATTTATAGTCACTTTACTAAACCTGCAGCTGTTTCTCCCCTGAGCATTGATGCCCTCAACTCTGTCATGACCCTTATGTATGATATTTTAATTCTCCTTTGGAGAATTTTCTCAGGTTTAACTTGTACTGGGAAGACAATGGCTTGGATCATCTGATGCAAGATCACAAGTCATAGAATCTTTACAGCATGGGGAGAGACCGTTCTGGCAAATTGTTTCCATGCTAGTCATCAAACACCCATCTATTTGTAACCCAGTCAACCTAAAATGTTAATTCTGTTTCGCTTTCCATTCATGCTGTCTGATCTAAGTATTTCCAGCAGTTGTTTGACTTTATTTCAAATTTTCAACACCTACATTTTGTTTTTATTTGACTTGTTTTCCTTTTTGATAATATGCTTTCATTCATCTCCCTTATTCTTGTAGCTTCTATTCACCTTTCCTCACTGAAAGAACAGTCTAGAAAACTGTTCCCAGGCTCCCTCCAATATCTGATAGTAAGAATTGCACACCTGCAGTAGACCAGCCTATCCAATGTTCATTACCTTCCACTGGGGGACATTTGGCCTTACTCAGCACCTCCAGACAGCAACCGAGTTTAGATGGCAATTCAATGTGAAAACTTGTACTTATCAATTTCTAACGAATATGTTTATTGACTTTGAATTTAGTTTTCGGTTTCTTGATGTTATTTCTGTTGCTGGCTTATTTTAATGTTTTCTGAGTGCCTGAAAAGAATTTCATCACCTATCCAGTGTATCACAAGTACCAAATACTCACCTAAATCTAATCCCAGATCTATGTAGAATTAACTGGATGATGGCAGGTTGTAAAGTAGTGAACCTGCACCTTACCTGTGGATGTGACCACCATTCTTGTACTGGATTTCTATTTAGCTGTACCTTGTCATTGAGGTAGAAATGTCAGATAAGATGCATTATTTGAATTCAAGCCATAAGCAGGGAGGCGGTAATGGCTCTGTGTTCTACTGCCAGGACTGGATGAGATCCAATGAAGTTTAAACCTTTGTTTGCTGTGTGTGTGTGAGAGAGATGAATTTATTATTGATCACATGTGGTTATGTAATTTGCATAATATGGTCAGATTTTATCCTACAATCTTAATGATCCTGAGTTGCTTTAAATTTCAAAGATACAAATTACCTGATTTACTATTTATAGTACTATTTTCCCATGTCCAGGGAAGAACAAGATTAAAATGTTTCTTCTCTATATTAGTGAATTGGCCTCATCACTATAGTTGTTTTGAGTGAAGTGTCCAATTAAATGATCTTTGTGTCATCTTGAATTTCCTTGCAACTTTTCATCATAGTTTGCAAGCATAGTTTGGGAAATGTACCTTCAAAGAGTAACGATCTATAAAACTGCACTAGTGTTAAAGAACAGGAATGCAATTTTGACTTTATACAAAATGTATTACAAAGACTGAGCCACATATTTAGTGAAATGTTTTTTTTTCATTTCATTGCAGAAGACTTTTAGTAGACCCTCATCCTCAAGAGTTTTATGTGTGTTTCCATGATTCTGTGATGGAGATTGCTGTGGAGCTTGCTTTCAAACTGTCTTTTGGATTAATTACATAGTGAAATGCTGGTCTACGTACATTTCAGTTCATTGACACATTCCAAAATGTTCAGAAAACTAGACTTATGAAAATTGCATGATTCATAAATTTTGTTAATGAAACAAGTATTCTATATTTATACAGTCACTGTGATTGCTAACTGACTTGTCATGGCTTATCATGCTCTGAATATAATTGTAATCTAAATAGAATGAAATAGTTTTACAATATGTTATTTTTTTTACTGGAGTTTGATTGTTCTGACTGTATGTGTAAATGTAAAATTTGTTTTTAAAACTTTTACTTGAAATGTGCCTTTGATAATTATTGTAAAAATTCACTTTATGCAAAATTGTCCATGTTAATTATAAATGACCAGGTATGTAAACTATAATAAATGTAGCAATTAAGATGTTGACTTTATTGACAATCATTGCAGTATTTTGTTCTGTGTGAATGGCATTACAGATCATCCATGGTCCAGGAATGAAAAAATAAAACTTGGCAGTATCAGGAAAATGAAAGAATGACACCAGATTTATTTTTTAAAAAGGGTTTTGATAAAAGACTAAGCATTGCATTATAAAGGACGGCATTACTTCACTGAAGGTGATTTTAGTCTGCAGTATATTACTTGAGGACCCAAGTAAAATAGTCTGACTGAATTCCAAAACAAGATCATGAGAGATTGGTATACTATGTGAACAGTAATTGAAAAAAGGGATTTTAAAACACTCAACTCAATTTTAAGTTTTCCCAGATTGAATTTTGTAAATTCAAATCCTTTTAATTCTGGTCTCTGTGCAAGCAAATTAATGTTTTTTCTCAGAAAAAAAGAATATATATATCCTCTGCAAATTCAACCCTTTTCTATTGCCATAAATGTAACACATATCAAATGCCTTTATTTATTCCTTGTTATTTGCAATTTGTTTCTATATTTATACACGTAAATGAAAATATTTTCTATTTAACTCTTCATGTTCTTCAAAGTTGGATCACATCACTATATATGCCTATTTTCTATAGCTAATTGTACTTTTGTATTTAAGTAAATGTCTCGTATTTCTCCCTATTTGCTCATCAGATATCGGTCTCACTGCCAATGTCATAATTTAATGTTTATTTCTTGTTTACTTTGATGGTGAGCCATAAAACCTACAATCTGTTTGGTGTAGCTGCTGCATTGCAACTGTTAATGGACTTACGGGATTTTTACTTGATGGTAATAAAACAACTGTGAAATATTTCCTACTCAAGATGACAGTTTATCTTCAAAGAGTAACAAACAAATGTGTTTGTTACATTATGTATTACAGGTCAGTTGTTTGGAAGGTACTATTCAAGCAGGCTTCTTCTTTCCTGCAGTATATTTTATAGATAGTACATAATGCAGCATGGGATATGGTGAGAAAGGGAGTAAACCTTTAAGGTGGTAAATGGGGTACCAATCAAGCAGTTTTTCTTGAATGATAAATTTCTTGAATGTTGTTTAGAGCTGCATTCATCCAGGCACATGGAGCATAATTCTATCACCTTTATTTGTGTTTGATGGAGGGTTTAAGGAGTCAGAAGATTAGGTATTCATCAAGGACCAGATGAGATGAAGAACCCTAGTCAACATCAATTAGAGGATCAGGCAAAGAAGGACTCTGTGGCAGGGAGTCAGAGACAGACCTAGATTCATTGGAGCTGATTGGAATAGGTTCTTGGGGCACTACAGAGAAGGAACTAGCTGTTTGTTAAGTCTTGATAAGTGATAAGGTCTCTAATCTTAAATTTTAAATGTTAGATCTTTAGGATACTGCGCCATTTGGTGATTCGGTTAAAAATGTACAAAAAGCAACATAAATAATTGAAGTGTCTGAAGCTCATGCACTGTGTGATACATTGAGGGGGTGGTCACAAGTTGCCTGAATTCTTTGTACTAGGAGGAAGTCACACCACTTCAGATTGGATCTTCTGATTTGTGAGGTGAGCAAAGACAGGATGGGGTAACTTTGACTAAGTCACGTCAGAGGAGCTAGAATACAAGTGTCAGCCTCTGCAGTCATCCAATGCACTTGAGGTTCTTTCAGCTTGTTTAGGTATGAGAGGAGCTGCAGAGTATAAACTCACTGTGACACCATTTAAGGAAGTCATTTAAATAGTTGGAGCAACAAGGAATGTACTTTTAGGGGATGGATGGAGAGTGATTCACACTGTTCTCTGGAGAAAAGCGGAAGAGTTCATGCAGCTGTTTGCAGACCCTGTGCAAGGTTCTACCACATATGCTCAGGGCTCAAAAGGATCTGGCAATGGAAGGGGGTAAGATTCAGTAGGTACCAGTGACCTAGACAGCATCAGAAGAGGGGTTCTGTATAGAGAATATGAGGAACTAGACATGAAATTAGAAAGTAGAACTTCACAAGTTAAAATCCCTGGATTAGCATAGGATCCATAATACTGGAGAAGTGAATACGTGCTCAAAGACTGTTGTGGGATAAAGTGGGTTCCACTGGTGAGTGACTGCACCAGAACTGGGAAAAGTGGAGCAATACCATTAGGACAGTTTACATCCAAATTGTGCTGTGGCCACAGTTCTTGCAATCTGCACACCTAGGGAAATACAGATGATTTTAAAGTGAATGGGAGGGTGTAGCCAAGGATGAAATTCAGAAACCTCATTTCCAATACTGCAATAGCTGTCCCTGACCTTGGTTCCACTGTTTGGTATGCCACACATGACACACATCAACAAGTAAAGACAAGGTAGGAAAGGAAAATAGTAATATGGATAATCAGAATCAAAGAATGGCAGGGTGGAGCAGACAGGGAGGGGGAGAAAAAGCTTTGGGATGCACTAGCACTGAAGACAAGATGTCACAAAGACGAATGACAAATCTTTGCATTTGAATGTGTGTGACATTCATGACAAAGTAAGTGAATTGATAGCCCACATTGAAGCAAGTAAATGCAGTTTGATAGCTATAATGGAGATGTGGTTTCAGGATGACGTGGAGGGACTGAATATTGAAGGATATCAGATATTCAAGAAAATTAGGAGGCTCACTAGGGTGGAGTGATAGCATTGTAATTCAAGGATGAGAAGTCCATTGAATGCTTTCCAAATTTTTTTTTTAAAAGAGCAGCACTTTTTGGAACCAACCAGAGAGCAGGTTAAGTAGACTTGCTATTTTGTGATGTAACTCAAGCCAGTGGAAAATTTCTCCCTGATTCTCACTGACCAATTTTGCTAAGATTACTTGATACTATACTCTGTCAAATACTGTTTTAACGCTAATGGCATCCATTAAACTCGTCTCTGGAATTCAGCTCTTATGCCCAACTTAGGATCCTCTAATGTTTTTTCACTGCATGGACCAATTGGCATGCACAAAACTTCTGAACAGAAGCACGCCTTTAGAGGGAATATTAGTAACGACTGGATGAAGACTGGCAACTCAAAGTTTGCGAGAAGATTTGTAGCTTGGGTGCTCGTTGTTGTGGTTCTGTTCGCCGAGCTGGGAGTTTTTCTTGCAAACGTTTCGTCCCCTTTCTAGGTGACGTCTTCAGTGCTTGGGAGCCTCCTGTGAAGCGCTTCTGTGCTGATTCCTCCGGCATTTATACTGGTTTGAATCTGCTGCTTCCGGTTGTCAGTAGCTGTCCGCTGCAGTGGCCGGTATATAGGGTCTATGTCGATGTGTCTGTTGATCGAATTCGTGGATGAGTGCCATGTTTCTAGGAATTCCCTGGCTGTTCTCTGTTTGGCCTGTCCTATAATGGTGGTATTGTCCCAATCGAATTCATGTTGTTTGTCATCTGAGTGTATGGCTACTAGGGATAGCTGGTCGTGTTGTTTTGTGGCCAACGACATCGACATAGACCCTATATACCGGCCACTGCAGCGGACAGCTACTGACAACCGGAAGCGGCAGATTCAAAACAGTATAAATGCCGGAGGAATCGGCACAGAAGCGCTTCACAGGAGGCTCCCAAGCACTGAAGATGTCACCTAGAAAGGGGACGAAATGTTTGCAAGAAAATCTCCCAGCTCGGCGAACAGAACCACAACAACTGGCAACTCAGTTCCCCTCTTCAACTTAAATTGGCCCACAAAGATTTTATGTTCCTTTTAGCATGGTGCTTATTGTAATGGAAAATTATCCATTTACTGTGAAATTTAAAGAGAATGCTTTTCTTCAAATCAATGCTGTACTGAGCTTTGTAAACGATGCTGTGATGAAGGTTTGCAGTTAGCTTATCTCTGTTTGAATTCTGTAAACATTCAACTCGACCTTGTGATAGTCGAACTCAACAAAAGCTGAAGAACTGTTATGTCTAGCACCAGGGGATTAGAGGATAACAACTCGAGTTTCCCCAGAATCTGCCCTTGAGAGAGTGTGATAAGGAACGCTACAAGGCAGGCGACTGTGTAATGTTTCGGTACTCTTTGCATTGAGGCATCTGACTTAGTGTAATGAGTCAAAATCCTGCAGGATTTTTAATAAAGACCCTTTCTTTGCTCTTGCTAATAATTGAGTCAAGTCGATTTAATTTCCACGACACTTATACCTTTCTCCAATTAAAATGTAGTTAACTAGTTCACCAGAAACAATAAGGAGCCAATTGAGGTTTCCATGAGTGAAAGAAAACGATTTTAGTGTCTGCTAACCCTGAGAAAAATAATGACGATATGACGTGATATCAATTGCCTGCACCCAAGTATAAATTTGAAAATTTTGAGTGTCTCGTTCAAATAGAGGATGAAAGATGTATACAGCTCAGAGCTGTTAAGGCATAAAGGTGTTAAACTGAGATTATTTTTAAAAATCAATGTCTTTTATGCTAGGCAGCACCAAATATTACTTTGTACTTTGGGTTCTTGGTGTTCTGATGTGTATATTTAATTAGTTCTTTTCTTCTTGAGAGACTGAATGAGCACTCTTTCTGGCCAATTCCAGTTATAAACTTGTTTCCCTTGCTGTGCTTGAAATTTAAAGGAGCTTCCTGAAATGCAGTTAATTTGAGTATTCCAATGTCTAAAGTTATTGTTTCCAAGTTTGATAAATGTAGGCAACGTCTTTCATCTCCTATATTTAAAAAAAATCATCATACACATGGAAATCAAAATGGGAGGTGAGGGTTTCTTCACCCCTGACTGTGTGGCCTAATTTTGTTCATTCCATGCAAAAAAAACTGCAGATCCTAGAAATCAAAAACCGAAATTGCTGGAAAAGTTCGGGTCTGGCAGCATCTGTGTGGAGAATATTTCAGGTCCAGTGTCTCTCTTTCAGAACTCCCCACATGTGCTGCCAGACCTAAGTTGTTTTTTCTCCATTTGGTCAGTCCATATTGGTTTACAAAATGTGATGATATAATGACTTTAAGAAGTGTATTTTGCCCTTTTTTCATATGAAGCGGGATTGAGGTGAAAAGCAGTCTGCTTCCAGCCAATAAACAGCTTGTGAGGCCTTTTTTTTTAGGTGGGCACGCAGGTAGTACTGAGGAAGTGGGAGGCTGCAGAAGGATCTAGACAGTTTGGGAGAGTGGTCCAGGAAATGGCTGATGGAATTCAATGTGAGCAAATGCGAGGTCTTGCACTTTGGAAAAAAGAATAAAAGCATAGACTACTTTCTAAACGGTGAGAAAATTCGTAAAGCCAAAGTACAAAGGGATCTGGGAGTGCTAGTCAAGGATTCTCTAAAGGTAAACATGCAGGTTGAGTCCGTGATTGAGAAAGCGAATGCAATGTTGTCACTTATCTCAAGAGGGTTGGAATATAAAAGCACCGTTGTGCTACTGAGACTTTATAAAGCTCTGGTTAGGCCCCATTTGGAGTACTGTGTCCAGTTTTGGTCCCCACACCTCAGGAAGGACATATTGGCACTGGAATGTGTCCAGCGGAGATTCACACGGATGATCCCTGGAATGGTAGGTCTAACATACGAGGAACGGCTGAGGATCCTGGGATTGTATTCATTGGGGTTTAGAAGATTAAGGGGAGACTTAATAGAAACTTACAAAATAATACATGGCTTGGAAAGGGTGGACACTAGGAAATTGTTTCCATTAGGCGAGGAGACTAGGACCCATGACACAGCCTTAGAATTAGAGGGGGTCAATTCAGAACAGAAATGCAGAGACATTTCTTCAGCCAGAGTGGTGGGCCTGTGGAATTCATTGCCGCCAAGTGCAGTGGAGGCCGGGACGCTAAATGTCTTCAAGGCAGAGATTGGTAGATTCTTGATGTCACAAGGAATTAAGGGCTACAGGGAGAATGCTGGTAAGTGGAGTTGAAATGCCCATCAGCCATGATTGAATGGTGGAGTGGATGGGCCAAATGGCCTTACTTCCACTCCTATGTCTTATGGTCTTATGGATTTTTTTTAAAAGTTGGAACAATAGAAGCAGCCTGAAGGGGTAGGGTCAAGCTCTCACAGAATTAGCATTTTAGTTTTAGCTTTCAGTAGCTGCTGGGGTTGTGAAAGATGCTACTTCCCTCTCTGTGCTACAGCTAAAAGCTTGGGTCGTCATCCTGCTTCTAGAATTACATGTGAGACAATCTATTTTATTGCCTTTGCCAGGGTGTGCTTATTGGAACATTTAATGAGTACTTTATTATTTTAAGTATTTGATAGAGTTACGGTTAAGCCAATTTGTTTCTTTTATTTTATCTGTACTTTTAACTGCTGTATATGAATAAAGTGGGTTTTGCTTCAAACCTAATAGTTTGACCAATCAAATTGCATCTAGAACACAATGCCTGGTACTGCCCATAGTGTTAGGTGAAGGGATAAATATAGGAGAATGGGTCTGGGTGGGTTGCGCTTCAGCGGGTCGGTGTGGACTTATTGGGCCAAAGGGACTGTTTCCACACTAAGTGATCTAATCTAAAATAAGAAACTGTTAAGGTCTAGGCTATCTCCTTGACATGGTTTGAGGGGGTTTGGTCTAGTCCATAACAAAAGCTTGGCTAACCTGTGTAAATCATAGAATCCTTTCAGCGGCTGTGGCCATTCAGCCCACATCGATCCTCCAAAGGGCATTCCATCCAGACCTAATTGCCTATCACCCTGCATTTACTGCACCTATTGGACACTATGGGCAATTTAGCGTAGCTAATCCATCTAACTTGCAAATCTTTGGACTAGGAAAGGAATCCAGAGCACCAGCAGAAACCGATGCAGACATGGGACGACATGTAAACTGTACACAGTTCGTCTGAGGCTGGAATCCAAATCCAGGTTACTGGCACTGTAAGGCAGCAGTGCTAACCACTGTGCCACCCAAGTGTGGACGGTTTAGGTTAGTGAAGTTTTTCCTTTATCAATATAGCGTCATAGAGATGTAGAACACGGAAACAGACCCTTCGGTCCAACTCATCCATGCCGACCAGATATCCCAACGTAATCTAATCCCGTTTGTCAGCACCCAGCCCATATCCCTCCAAACCCTTCCTATTCATATACCCATCCAGATGCCTTTTAAATGTTGCAATTCTACAAGGTCCACCACTTCCTCTGGCAGCTCATTTCATACATGCACCAACCTCTGGGTGAAAAAGTTGCCCCTTAGGTCTCTTTAATATCTTGCCCCCCTCAACTAGAAACGGAGCAAAACTCAAACTGGACAGCATCAAGCAGTTCACCAACTTCTCTAACAATTTCAACTTCAATCCCACCCTCAAATTCACTTGGTCTATCTCTAACACCTCCCTCTACTTTCTTGACCTCGCCATTTCCATTTCTGGCGACAGGTTATGGACTGACATTTACAATAAACCCACAGCTACCTGGACCACACCTCCTCCCAATAGCTATCCTGCAAAAACACTCCATCCTGTTTTCCCAATTCCTCCATCTCCATTCCATCTGCTCTGATGAAATGTTCCACTCCCAGCATCCCAGATATTCCCCTATTCCCAGTAACATTCTTTCCCCCCCACCCCAATCATCCAAACAGCCCTCCGCCGCAACTCCTTCATTCCTTGCTCCACTGCTCTAAACCCCCTTTCCAAACAGAATAAAGACAGGGTCCCATTTATCCTCACTTTCCACTCCACCAGCTCCTGCATCTAACATATCCTCAAACCCTCCGCTAACTCCAATCAGACCCTACCACCCAAAACATCTTGCCCTCTCCACTCCTCTCTACCTTCCACAAGGAACATTCCCTTCACCTTCCACAAGGAGCATTCCCTTCACCACACCTTGGTTTGTGCCACATTATTCAGCTGACCATTCCCCTGTAACTGCAAAAGGTGTAACTGCCCATACCCCCTCTTCCTCACTCCAGGGCTCCAAAAGTCTTTCCAGGTGAGACAGAGGTTCACCTGTATCTCCTCCAACCTAGTCTACTGCATTCACTGCTTCTGATGTGGACATCTCTACGACTGTGAGACCAAATATAAAGTAGGTGAACATTTCTCCGAGCATCATCGCCAGACTCTAAACAGCCAGCCTGACCTGCCAGGCACTGCCAATTTCAATTCCCCCTCCCACTGCCCCGTGACATGTCCATCCTCGGCCGCCTCCATCACCACAGTAAATCTAACCGCACATTGGAGCAACAGCACCTCTTCTTCTGCCTGGGCAGCCTACAACCCAGAGGACTTAGCATTGAGTTCTCCAATTTCAAATAGCCTTTTCATCCATCCTCTGGCTCCCTTTCCATCCCCACCTCCTTCCTTCCATTCCACCTTGCACCTCACGAGCTTCACTATATCCCTGCCCCAACCTCATCCCATGTCCAGCCCTTGCTCTCCTCTCTGAATCCTTGACCTGCTGTTACATGTCCATCTTCCTTGCCAACTATCTGCTCCACCATTCCAACTTCCCTACCTGCATCCACCTATTGCTATTCCATCTACCTTTCCACCAGCCTGCCCACCCCTCCCTCTTTTTATTTCTGAAATCCCTTGCCCCCTCCCCCATCCTGATGAAGGGTCTCGACCGAACACTTTGACTTCACCTCCTGATGACGCCTGGCTTGCTGTGTTCTTCCAACCTCCTGTTTGTCTACTATCATCAAGCTGGTATTGGTGTGACTTGATAAAATCTGTTTTGGTTAGGGAACGGTGATGGGTAACTTTTCCCCTCTTCTTTACAAGATAAATTTAGAGCAGTGATTTAAACTTTTTTCAGTGTTGTGTTTTAGAGGACTTTTTGGTAATTTGAAATCAAAAGAAAAGCTAAAAGTTCATTTCCAAAACATATGAATAAAAACTAAACACCTACTCTATCAAATACATAAACAGATACAAGTAAAAAAGAGATGCAACGTGCACTTAGATTGCTTTAAAAAAAGTAACAAGAAACCAATCCGATGTTATAAAATGATTCTTTGAGATAAAAAGTATTGCAGGCCCGAAGGATTGTCTTGATTTTTGCAGTCAATGTAAGTTTCTAGACCTTGCATATACATTGCAGCAGAGCTTATATCAAGGCTGCAGGTGAAGACAAATAGCTACTCTTTTCATTGCCTGAGGCAAGTGTCTGATCAAGTCATTGTTGTTATATTCTTATTGAGTGATGATCCCTCTTTGCTGTTGATCTCTGTCTTGCTGAGTTGACTTGTAGGGTGATAAGGTGTCAAACACTTCTCCTGTTAGTTTTAGTTATAGCATTTCAATTTTTATGTGTCCCTTTGTCCAAGTAATGCCATGGGAGCCAAGGTGATTTGTACATCCCAATGAGAATGATTGATGTTCAATCAACATACATAGCTCACTGATATTACACCTCATGGTGCCAACAGATCTGGTCGACATTGTTTTCACTTCCTTTTATTGAAAGATGAGCAGTAGTCAATATACACTTGGAAAAATCCCCATTTGTATTTTTAAGTAATTTCCTAAATATTCAGTCTGTCTGTTTGGAATAAAATATAGAACTGTACAGCACAGGAACAGGCCTTTTGGCCCACGATGTTGTGCCAAACATGAAGCCAAATTAAACTGATTCCTTCTGCCTGCTGTTATCCCTCCATTTCTTGCATATTTGTGTGCTTATTTAAAAGTCCCTTAAGTGCCCAATCGTATCTGCTGCCACCACTACCCTGACAGCATGTTCCATACTCCTACCACTCTGTTTTTAAAAAAACACTTGCCCCTCAAATTTCCTTTGAATTTTCCCCCTCTCATCTTAAATGCATGCCCCTAGATAGAGCCATTTAAACTCAGGGTTGAACTTGAGTCTTTTTCCCAATCTATGTACCTCATAATTTAGTAGACTTTTATCAAGTCTCCCCTCAGACTCCACCGCTCCACAGAAAACAACCTGTGATTTACAAGCCTCTCCTTACAGCTCATACTCTAATCCAGGCAGCATCCTTGTAAACCTTTTCTGCACCTTCCTCAAAGCCTCCATATCCTTCCTGTAATGTGGTGACCAGAGTTGAATGCAATACTCTTGTGTGTGGCCTAACCAAAGTCTTATAAAGCTCCAACGTGACATCCTGACTCTTACTCAATTCCCTAAACAATAAAGGCAAGCATGCCATATGCCTTCTTTACCACCCTATCTGTTGCATAGCCACATTCAGGGAGCTATGTACCTAAACTCCGAGTTCTCTCTGTACATTAATGCCATTCAGGTTTATGCCATTAACTGAATGCATTTTCTTAACATTTGAACTCCCAAAGTGCAGCACCTCACACTTATCCAGATTAAACTCTATCCACTATTTCTCTGCCCATATAATGGCAATCTATATCCCATTCTATCCTTTGACAACTTTTCACAGTATCCACAACTCCAAAAATCTTTCCCGTCTGCAAACATACTAACCCAACCATCTACATTTTCATCCAAGCCATTATATATCATAAATAGCAGAGGTCCCAGTATGCATTGCTGCAGAACACCACTGCCTTATATGGGCAAGACAAGTCACCATGCATCCCATACATCTTAATCTTCTGGATGAGCCTACTGCGGGGGACTTCATTGCAAGCCTTAGTAAAATCTATGTAGACAATATCCACTGCTCTACCTCCATCAATCACCTTTGTCACCACCTCAAAAAATTCAATCAAGTTAGTAATACGTGACTGACCTGCACAAAGCAATGCTGACTTTCCCTAATTAGGCCATGCTTTTCCAAATGCGCATAAATCCTATCCCTAAGAATGCTCTCCAATAGCTTCCCAACCGCCAATGTGAGACTGACTGGTCTATAGATTCCTGGATTATCCCTACTTCACTTCTTGAACAGAGGAACAACATTAGCTACTTGCCAGTCCTCCAGGACACCTCCAGTGGCTAGCAAAGATAAAAAGATCTTGGTCGAAGCAACTACAATCTCCTCTTTTTGCCTCTCTCAATAACCTGGAGTAGATACTAGCAGACTTTGGGACATATCCATCTTAATTCTCCTCAAGATACCCAACACCACTTCTTTGTTGACCTTAAAAAAGAGCAAATCACCCAAAAGCCATTTTCAGAGAGTACAGTATCCATTAATCCATGTCATTCCCTCTAAAAAGAGTCCACTGCTCAAATTATCTTTCTGACCACAATATAACCATCACACAGTGTTGATTACACCTTCTATTACTTTGATAATTGATAAGTAGACTGATAGTGCAGTGATTGGCTGATTTGAATTTGACCTTTTTTGTGGATGGAAAATCCTTGCTGACTACTGGTCCTGGAACTGCATTAGAATAGCTCATCAGGAGGTGGAGCTAGTTCTGGAAAACAAACATTCTGTACTATCACTGGACTGTTGGTAAGACTATAGCAAGAAAGCAGAAAAGATCCCTGAGGGATGATAGATCATGAACCCATTCAATTTGACCTACAATACTGATTACACTGAGAGATTTTGCCATCACACTTCTCACAAGCTCCTCAATTATCTTGTACACTAACTCGATAGCAGGTGCCGTAACCTTGAAATCAGGGTGGAATCCATTCTCTCACCTTGCACACACATACAGTAGTGCAGTTATGAGACACTGCCAAGTGGACAAGGCACTGGAACTCACCACCTACATGCACATCAAGTACAAGAAACTAGAGAAACTTGGCATCACCACCAGCAGCAACCAAACCTCCCCGGCACCAAAATTGAAAATGGTACCACCACAGGGAAATTGGTTGTCAACTTACCTGACTACATCCTTCAACCAGACAAAATCGAAGTTCTCAGCTGAGGGCTCAATTTCTGCCCCACCAACAAAATGGATCCCACTGGTCTTGCAGCAGACACCAGGGAATTCATCAGATGAATGAGACTCTGGGAGTTCTTTCAGATGTCAGCAGCGAGACCAATGAGATAACAGATGAACTGGAACAGTCGACTGGCAGATCTGTAGTGGAGCGACCAAAGGAGGATTGATTTCAATCCCTCCAGAGGGCTACACCGGCACCACTCCCCACCTTTTCCTCCGCTACATTGATGAATGCATTGGCGCCACCTCGTGCTTCCCCGAGATGGTTGAGCAATTCATCAACTTCACCAACACATTCCACCCTGACCTTAAATTTACCTGGACCATCTCTGACACCTCCCTCCCCATTGGACCTCTCCATCTCCATTAATGACGACCGACTTGACACTGACATTTTTTACAAACCCACCAACTCCCACAGCTACCTGGATTACACCTCTTTCCACCCTACCTCTTGCAAAAATGCCATCCCTTATTCCCAATTCCTCTGCCTCCACCGTATCTGCTCCCAGGAGGACCAGTTTTGCTTCAGAATACACCAGATGGCCTCCTTCTTTAGAGACCGCAATTTCCCTTCCCACGTGGTTAAAGAATCCCTCCAACGCATCTCTTCCACATCCTGCACCTCCACCCTCAGACCCTACCCCTCCAACCGTAACAAGAACAGAACGCCCCTGGTGCTCACCTTCCACCCTACCCACCTTCGCATAAACCAAATCATCCACCGACATTTCCGCCACCTCCAAAAAGACCCCACCACCAGGGATACATTTCCCTCCCCACCCCTTTCCACCTTCCGCAAACACCATTCCCTCCTTGACTACCTGGTCAGGTCCAGACCCCCCCTACAACCCACCCTCCCATCCTGGCACCTTCCCCTGCCACCGCAGGAACTGTAAAACCTGTGCCCACACCTCCTCCCTCACCTCTATCCAAGGCCCTAATGGAGCCTTCCATATCCATCAAAGTTTTACCTGCACATCCACTAACATCATTTATTGTATCCGTTGCTCCCGATGCGGTCTCCTCTACATTGGGGAGACTGGGCGCCTCCTAGCAGAGCGCTTTTAGGAACATCTCCGAGACACCCGCACCAATCAACCACACCGCCCCGTGGCCCAACATTTCAACCTCCCCTCCCACTCTGCCAAGGACATGGAGGTCTTGGGCCTCCTTCACCGCCGCTCCCTCACCACCAGACGCCTGGAGGAAGCACGCCTCATCTTCCGCCTCGGAACACTTCAACCCCAGGGCATCAATGTGGACTTCAACAGTTTCCTCATTTCCCCTTCCCCCACCTCACCCTAGTTCCAAACTTCCAGCTCACCACTGTCCCCATGACTTGTCCGGACTTGTCCTACCTGCCTATCTCCTTTTTCACCTATCCATTCCACCCTCTCCTCCCTGACCTATCACCTTCATCTCCTCCCCCACTCACACATTGTACTCTATGCTACTTTCTCCCCACCCCCACCCTCCTCTAGTTTATATCTCCACGCTTCAGGTTCACTGCCTTTATTTCTGATGAAGGGCTTTTGCCCGAAACGTCGATTTCGCTGCTCCTTGGATGCTGCCTGAACTGCTGTGCTCTTCCAGCACCACTAATCCAGAACCTGGTTTCCAGCATCTGCAGTCATTGTTTTTACCCCAGTGTTGAGGGATGCCCTCACAAGGACAGGATACGGTGCTCAATTCATCGATTGCCAGTGCCAACATGGCACAGCGAAAAATTCACAACCCCCTCAGGAGACAGACACGGGATACGACTGAAAGTCTCTCGGCTCCCAGGAGGTATTGGACAGTGACATTCTTCACAGCCTTCAATACATTATCAATGACATTGAGCACCTCACCAAGATCTTACCTGCACCTCCACTTCTCACCTTCAAACAACCACCAAACCATAAACACACCATTGTTCACAGCAAACTACTCAGCCTTCAGAACAGCATTGACCACAAGACCATACAACATCTGGCAACCATTGCAAGATACGTCAAAGCATAGACATGGATACTACCATTACCTATGGGGGCACCACCTCCCACAATAATGGCAAGTACTCACATGACTCATCTAACATTGTCTATCTCATATGCTGCAGGCAAGATTCCCAGAGGCATGGTATATTGGCGGAACCAAGCACACACTATGAAAGCAGATGAATGGACACCACGGAACAATCACCAGACAGGGATGTTCCCTCCCAGTGGGGGAGCACTTCAGCAGTCAAGGACATTCAACCTCAGATCTTCAGGTAAATGTCCTCCAAGGCAGACTTCAGGACATGCAACAATGCAGAGTCGCCAAGCAGAGGCTGATAGCCATGTTCAGTACCTATGGCCTCAACTGGGATCTTGGGTTTATGTCATACTACAGGTGACTCAAACACATTATGCACTGACACACAGACACACACACACACACACACATACAGACACGAATACATACACACAAACTCTCCCACACAAACACACTCACACAGACCCCCTCTTATATATCCACACACACACACACTCTTTGTCTCTCTCACACACACTCTCTCACATGCATATACTTCCTCTCACACACACTCACTCTCTCACACACACTCATACAGACCCTCTCTCATACACACCTACCTGCCCTCACTGTCAGACGTATACTCCCTCACATAGTCTGTCTCAAACACAGTCACACACACTCACGCATATGCTCTCACACACACATACTCTCTCACACACTCCTCACACACACACACATTCTCTAAAAAGCACACACGTGCGCACACACGTGCGCACACACACATCCATACTCTCTCCCTCTTTCTCACACACACACACTCTCCCTATCCCTCACATATGCACACACACATATAAATCTATAGGGTGAAATTGCATTTGCGGATTTGAATTTGCAGGTGCATTCTATTTTGTTCAAAAGGCACATAATCTGTGGACAGTCAGTCAATGTGACATTTTATAAATTCCTACTTTGGAAATAAAACCAGTCTGGCTCCAGGATGAGATACAAACATGCTTGAAACATGACCTCCCACCTAAAATGCATTGTTTGACCTAAGGAGCCCCTTTGTTCTGATACAACCTGAAGTTATCTTGAGGCAGGGATTTATATATTAATCAATTGAGCCGAAAATGTGTTGCTGGTTAAAGCACAGCAGGTTAGGCAGCATCCAAGGAATAGGAAATTCGACGTTTTGGGCCAGCGCCCTTCATCAGGAATGAGGAGAATGTGCCAGGCTGGCTAAGATAAAAGGTAGGGAGGAGGGACTTGGGGGAGGGGCGATGGAGATGTGATAGGTGGAAGGAGGTCAAGGTGAGTGTGATACGTTGGAGTGGGGTGGGGGCGGAGAGGTCAGGAAGAAGATTGCAGGTTAGGAGGGCAGTGCTGAGTTGAGGGAACCGACTGAGACAAAGTGGGGGGAGGGGAAATGAGGAAACTGTATCGGCGCTGCCTTGTGCTCCCACGAGCAGGTTGAACAGTTCATCAACTTTACCAACACCTTCCATCCCGACCTCAAATTCACCTGGACTGTCTCAGACTCCTCCCTCCCCTTCCTAGACCTTTCCATTTCTATCTCGGGCGACCAACTCAACACAGACATCTACTATAAACCGACTGACTCCCACAGCTACCTGGACTACACATCCTCCCACCCTGCCCCCTGTAAAAACTCCATCCCATATTCCCAATTCCTTCGTCTCCGCCGCATCTGCTCCCAGGAGGACCAGTTCCAATACCGTACAGCCCAGATGGCCTCCTTCTTCAAGGACCGCAGATTCCCCCCATACGTGATCGACGATGCCCTCCACTGCATCTCCTCCACTTCCTGCTCCTCCGCCCTTGAGCCCCGCTCCTCCAACCGCCACCAACACAGAACCCCACTGGTTCTCACCTACCACCCCACCAACCTCCGCATACAGCGTATCATCCGCCGTCATTTCCGTCACCTCCAAACGGACCCCACCACCAGGGATATATTTCCCTCCCCTCCCCTATCAGCATTCCACAAAGACCACTCCCTTCGTGACTCCCTCGTCAGGTCCACAACCCCCACCAACCCAATCTCCACTCCCGGCACCTTCCCCTGCAACGGCAGGAAATGTAAAACTTGTGCCCACACCTCCTCCCTCACTTCCCTCCAAGGCCCCAAGGGATCCTTCCATATCCACCACAAGTTCACCTGCACCTCCACACACATCATCTATTGCATCCGCTGCACCCGATGTGGCCTCCTCTACATTGGGGAGACGGGCCGCCTACTTGCAGAACGCTTCAGAGAACACCTCTGGGACGCCCGGACCAACCAACCCAACCACCCCGTGGCTCAACACTTTAACTCTCCCTCCCACTCCACCGAGGACATGCAGGTCCTTGGACTCCTCCATCGGCAGAACATAACAACACGACGGCTGGAGGAGGAGCGCCTCATCTTCCGCCTGGGAACCCTCCAACCACAAGGAATGAACTCAGATTTCTCCAGTTTCCTCATTTCCCCTCCCCCACCTTGTCTCAGTCGGTTCCCTCAACTCAGCACCGCCCACCTAACCTGCAATCTTCTTCCTGACCTCTCCGCCCCCACCCCACTCCAACCTATCACCCTCACCTTGACCTCCTTCCACCTATCACATCTCCATCGCCCCTCCCCCAAGTGCCTCCTCCCTACCTTTTATCTTAGCCTGCCTGGCACATTCTCTTCATTCCTGATGAAGGGCTCTGGCCCGAAACGTCGAATTTCCTATTCCTTGGATGCTGCCTAACCTGCTGCGCTTTAACCAGCAACACATTTTCAGCTCTGATCTCCAGCATCTGCAGACCTCACTTTTTACCCATATTAATCAATTGAAACCTACACCTCTGTTCTAACTGATTAAAGACTTAATAGCCATCTAGTTTTGTTCAGTGTACTTACATATGTTGTATGATCCTTTTATCTTTTACTATAAATTCTGTGTCAAATGTATTCTCTCTCACTAGTTGCCTGAGGAAGGAATGGGATAGAGAGGCAGGAGGCTGGAAGGACACACCAAGCCAGGCAGCATCAGGAGGTGCCGAAGTTGACATTTCAGGTATAACCCTTATTTCAGGATTGGTGGTGGGTGTGGGGGGAGCTGGAGGTAAAGGGGGTGGCAGGGACAAGGCGGTGAAGTGGGGATAGGTGATGAAAAAGTTGAGAGTGTGGTGCTGGAAAAGCACAGCAGGTCAGGCAGCATCTGAGGAGCAGGAGAATCGACGGTTCAGGCATC
The DNA here is from genome assembly GCF_020745735.1 of Hemiscyllium ocellatum. NCBI lineage: Eukaryota > Metazoa > Chordata > Chondrichthyes > Orectolobiformes > Hemiscylliidae > Hemiscyllium > Hemiscyllium ocellatum. The sequence continues at coordinate 15,321,307 of NC_083436.1, forward strand.
CTGCACCTCAGATGCTGCCTGACCTGCTGTGCGTTTCCAGCACCACACTTTCGACTCTGATCTCCACCATCTGCAGTCCTCACTTTCTCATAGGAGAAGACAGATAGAGGGTGCGACTTGGTCAATGGGAGAAGGAATCCGCTTGGTGGCAGGGAGCAGTGGAAGGATGGAGAGTGGCTAGGAAGGGAGTCAGGGGATATGAAGGGAAGTTATTTGAAATTGGAGAACTCAATGTTGAGTCCTCTGGGCTGTAGGCTGCCCAAGTGGAAGATGAGGTGTTGTTCCTCCAATTTGCATTGTGGTTCCCCTCTACCTGTCTTCACCTATACCCACTTCACCACCCTGCCCTCACCACCCCCTTTATCTTCTGCTCCCCCCATATCCACCCCAAACCTGAAGAAGGGTTGCACCCAAAATGTTGACTTCTCCACCACCTGATGTTGCCTGGCTTGCTGTGTTCTTCCAGCCTCCTGCCTGTCTATTTTGGATCCCAACATCTGCAGTTTTTTGTCTTCGAGGAAGGAGTGCGAGTGCTGAAAGCTTGCAGTTTCAAATAAACCTGTTGGACTATAACCCAGTGTTGTGTGATTTTTGACTTTTGTCACGACTCATAACATTTGTTGTATCCAGTGCATTCTGTTATTCTTTTTACTCATTCTTTGAATGTTGGAATTGCTGGCTGGACCAGAATTTATTCTCCATTGCTAATTGCAATTGAGAGGTTGGTGGTAAGCTGCCTTCATGATCTGCTGAAGTCATAGAGTCATAGAGATATACAGCATGGAAACAGACCCTTTGGTCCAACCCGTCCATGCCGATCTTTGATTTGAAGTAGACCCACAGTGCTGTTAGGGAAGGACTTCCAGGATTTTGACTTCTGGTTGAAAGTTGTTAAAAATGCTTCAGCTTTTTTTTTATGGCTGTGCTGGGCTACCGTATCATTGAGGTTGGGAATATTTGTGGAACTTCCTCTTCCATTGAGTTGTTTAATTGTTCACCACCATCCATGACTTGATGTGGCAGGACAGGTTATTATTTACTAATCTCATGAAAATAACAAAATGCATCATCAAATACATACATAAACATGAGTATCATTATACAGCTGTTAAATGCAGGGTCTTTCATTCAAACATCAAGCACTTTTCAACTGGTAAGCCAGAAGACTTCTTCAAGATTACAAAATTTCAAACAGTTTATAAACAACTCTACAATCACAGTGCTGCCTCCAAAAGAACTGGAATTTGGGACAACATAGCAATGACATTGGATAATTGCCATCATGTAATTTGATTAAGAAATGGATGAGGCAATTGTCGTACCCAGATGGGCCCACATTACATCTCCTGTTAAAGAAGGAATTAAAATCGTTTACATAAAGATCAACTTGGGAGCTGGGAATATCTCGCTTTGATGGAATATATTAGTTTCAGTTGTGGAAATTGCATCACCACTGAATGTCTTATTGTAGGATCAAAGTGGGTATGAAGCAGAATGTCCTGAGGAAAATGTGTTGTGATATTGGTTACTGAAATGAACTACGTACCTCACACAATAAAGTTGCTTTTCTGCTTTTGCAAAAAGTAAGTTCCATTTCCAAGGTTGATTTTAACCCCACAATGTCTTTTCAGTTCAAAAACCTCACTTAAAGTTTGATATCTTGTATCCTCAACAGTGGCAGAATTTGTGGAATCTTCACATTCTTCCTGAATATATTCATCTGATTTGCTTTATGACTAATGCTTACCTTTTGAGATGCTGAAAAGATAGAAAGTCTTCCACTCTTTGCTGTTGCAAACCTATTTTCTGCTTGCAACTCTGCCGCAGTTACTGAAATGTAGTTCATTTATATATTCTGGAGTCTGACTTAATTGTCTTTCCAAGTTGGACATACACAGGCAATTTTTCATTTTCAAAATGGGCAACTCATCATACAAATTTCCACTACCTGCCCTGCAGTGTTTTGAGCCTATGTTTCCAGTACATTAACCTGAGTATGAGATCATTTGTCCAGTAGCCACGAGTTCACCGCCTTTTTCCCCGATTAAAAATCACACAACACAAGATTATAGTCCAACAGGTTTATTTGAAAGCACTCACTTTTGGTGCACTGCTCTTTCGTAAGGTCGCTGATGAAGCAACACAGCTACCTGATGAAGGGGCACTGCTCCAAAAGCTACGTTCTTCCAATATTGTTGGACTATAACCCTGGTGTTGTGTGATTTTTAACTTTGTCCACCCCAGTCCAACATCGGCTCCTCCACATCACACTTTCCCCTGGTGTCATTAATTTATTTTTAATCTTCCCAGGTGCTTTTTTTGAAAAGCTACTGAAATGCTCAGGATCCCAGTAGCAGACAGAAATTGGAGTTGAGACTCCAAACTAGAAAATGCAAAACGTAACAGATTTTAAGCAAGTGGAGAAATAAAGGGAAAGTTAAAAATCACACAACACCAGATTATAGTCCAACAGGTTTAATTGGAAGCACACTAGCTTTCGGAGCCACGCTCCTTCATCAGGTGATTGTGGAGGACTCAATCCTAACACACAGAATTTATAGCAAAAATTTACAGTGTGATGTAACTGAAATTATACATTGAAAAATTGATTGTCTGTTAAGCCTTTCATCTGTTAGAATACAGCAATGGTTTCACTTCTTTCATGTGTAAATCACAAAGTCTTTTTTTTAAAAAGTTGCATTCTCGGGTTAGCTGTTAACAATCGTGATAGCTAGACAATATGTTGAAGGTGTTGGCCCCCTGTGTTCTCTGTCTATGTTATGATGTTTAGATTGATTCTAATCTAAAAAACGAAATAACAGAGTTTTACATAAATTCATGCAGTTTTTGAGCTCAGAGTTCTACATGAATGCATGCAGTTTTTCAGCAAAGTACAATGTAACCCTGCAAGTACAAATTCACCCCACAAAATATATGTGTGCATGTGGGTCTTTGTCTGTGTGTGTGTGTGTCTGTCTGAGTTTGGGGTTGTGAGTGTGAGAAAGTGTGTGTGTGTAGTGAGTGCAGAGTGTCCTAAGTCTGTGAGGGGGTGCATGTGAGAGTGTGGAGTGTGTGTGTCTGTAAGGGTGTGTGTAGGTGTCTGTGTGCGCGTCTGTGTGTATGTGTGTCTGTGTGTATAGGAGTGCCTGTATGTGTGTGTGAGTGTGTGTATATAGGAGTATCTGTGTGTGTGTGTGTATAGTGCAATGTGGTCACCTGTAATGTGGCATGACACCTCCCACCTTGTACATGGCAGGTACTCATGTGACTCAGCCAACATTGTCTATCTTATACATTGCAAGCAAGAATGCCCGGAGGCATGGTACATTGGGCAACTGAGCAAAGGCTATGACAACGGATGAATGGGCAATGCACAACAATCAACAGACAGCAGGGTTCCCTCCCAGTTGGGGAACACTTCAGTGGTCCAGGACATTCAGCCTCAGACCTTCAGGTGACCATCCTCCAAGGTGGACTTCGGGACAGACAGCAGAGAAAAGTGGCCAAGCAGAGGCTGATAGCTAAATTCAGTATCCATAGGGAGGGCCTCAACCAGGACTTTGGGTTCATGTCACATTACAGGTGACCACCATTGCACTATATACACACACAGATACTCCTACACACACATTTTCACACACACACAGGCACTCCTATACACACAGACACCCACACACACCCTTACAGACACACACACTCCCACACTCTCACATGCACCCCCTCACAGACTTAAGACACTCTGCACTCACTACACACACAAACACTCTCTCACACTCACAACCCCAAACCCAGACAGACACACATACATAAACAGACGAAGACCCACATGCACACATACATTTTGTGCGTGAATTTGTACTTGCAGAATTACATTGTACTTTGCTCAAAAACTGCATGCACTCATGTCGAAATCTGAGCGCAAAAACTGCATGAATTTATGTAAAACTCCATTATCTCACTTTTTAAATTAGAATCAATCTAAACATCAGGTCATAGACAGAGAACACAGGGGGCCAACACCTTCAACATATTGTCTAGCTATCACCATTGTTAACAGCTAACCGAGAATGCAACTTTTTTTAAAAAAGTTTTGTGATTTACACATGAAAAAAGTGAAACTTATCATTGTATTCTAACAGATGAAAGGCTTAACAGACAATCAATTTTTCAATGTATAATTTCAGTTACATCACACTGTAAATTTTTGCTATAAATTCTGTGTGTTAGGATTGAGCCCTCCACTATCACCTGATGAAGGAGCGTCGCTCCGAAAGTTAGTGTGCTTCCGACTAAACCTGTTGGACTATAACCTGGTGTTGTGAGATTTTTGACTTTGCACACCCCAGTCCAACACTGGCATCTCCAAATCACAAATAAAGGGAACGCAGAGAACATAAGGGAAAGGTAGGCGTTGGCTCAGGCACAATGCTGCCCGCACCTGCTGAGCATCATCATGACATCCTGCCCACCTCAGTGTGAGTGAGGAAAGCTGACCGCACCGTGACATCATACAGTCCAAGGCACGTGGTCTGCCGTCACAGCCAGCAAGGTCTTGACGTATTCTCAAAGTTTCTGTCCCGAGCGAGGCGAAGAGTCACGTGGGTCGCTCTTTGTCTCGTGCTCAGGCGCCGGTTAAGCCTCGTGCTCGTGACAGTTGATATCCGTCGCCGTTAGACATGGCTGCTGGGTCCAATATTTTCGACTTAACGTCCTTTGTCAAAGATCTTCTCGCTGGCGGTATTGCCGCCGCCGTCTCTAAGACGGCCGTCGCGCCCATCGAGAGGGTGAAGTTGCTGTTGCAGGTCCAAGCGTCGAGCCATCAGATCAGCGTCGACCAACGGTACAAGGGGATTATTGACTGCGTAATCCGCATACCGAAGGAGCAGGGTAAGCGGCGGGCAGATAGGAACCGGCCGGCTGAAGGATTTAACCATTTCGTGAGACCGTTGTTTTCTGTTTCTGTAGTCGATTTGTAAATTTCGCCACTCGCTCCCTTTTTTGAGCGCAGCGCGATGCTTTGACGTTGCTGGTATTGACAGTGAGTCCCCAAGGGGTCAGCGGGGAAGGTGCTGCAACCGCCGCCGCCGCGGAGACCAGCACGTGGGCACTCTGCTGCAACCCCGCCCCCCCCCGAGTGCTGCCAACCTGAGGCTGGAGTGACAGGTGCTCAACAACACCATCCTCAGTGTCATGTCCTGCCTGCGCCTTTTTGTCACCTCTTCCAATTTTCGTCTTGAGTAGTAGTGAGTAAAACGGACCAAACCATGCGACCAGAAAAGTGCACTTAACTGTCTAAACGGAAACTGTATGTTACGCCTGCTGCCATAAGGAGTATTTCAGAATAGCAAACTGGGGAAGATTCACTTCGACGTTCACCATAAAATGTGATTTTTGTACAGTTCTTTGTCAAATACGTCAATGGATTTTCCAGACTGCTCTTTGGAAAATGGATTAAATTTAGAGATTTGGCATTACTGTATCCAGGATATGCTGGCCATTATGCCATTCTATTATGATTGCGTTTAATATAACATGATGCCTTGAATCATGGTGTTCTTAACTAGCTTTTACAATATTACTGTAGTATCTCTGGCCATAAAAATGAGTTATTTGCTGGTCTGCTCCAGCACTATTCTTTGCCTCAAAAACCTAAATTCTACACAATGATTTGGAATGACATTTCCAAGTATCTAAAAGAAATTGACATGATATTAGCCACCTATCTTTATGATTTGATTCTGATCTCCTGTTATGGTGCCTTCCTTTGTAAGACCATCGCTCCATCTAGTCTTCTGAATAATTCTGACAACAGACTTAATGGACTGTTGCATAAAATCAGCACAACCTTCTGGTAAATCTTCCTCTTGCATCAGTCCATTTACAATTAAACTACATCTGAACTTATATCTAAGCTGAAAAATGAGTGCAGTCACAATGGAATTTTGAAAAATTCCAAAGGATCATACTGACTTTCTAAAATTTTTAATTTATTGTTTTATAATTGCTGTGATGCAGTTTTTTAACTTATGAATACTTTATCATAACTTGATTTTGTGCTATAAGATAACATTTGATCCATCTACCTTTGAAAAAGGTGTCAAACTAGTTCTACTTTTTTTCCCTCCTTGATCGTTTTTTTGTTTCTTTTCACACAAATATCTAATCTCTTTGTTTAAAAGTAACTCCAATTTTTTTTCCACTACCCTTTCAGACAGTACAAAATAAGGCTCAACTTAAAAACATCTGCCCTTCCCTCTTATTTTATCAGTTATCTTAAATCTGGATTCTCTAGTTGCAAATCCATCCTCCGGTGGAAACCATTTTCTTGTATTTACCAGGAATCTGGCACCTATAAGTTTTCAGCATGAGAAAAAACTGGGGTTGCCCTTCAGATCACACCTCTGGGGCAGTATGTAGAGGCGAAATGGATTGGAGGTCAAGACTGAATCTTTGCAGGACACCTGAGATAATGGAGCACAAAAAGAAGCCTGTTGCAGGGGACCCTTTGCTGTGATTAGTTAGGTAAGAATGGAATCAGGTGAGAGCTAGCTAGCTAGACAATGTTGAGGTACTAGATGAAGGCAGTGTGGTCAGCTGTGTCCAAGACTGCCAACAAGTCAAGAAGGATGAAGAGTAAAAATTTCTTTATTACAATCATATAGGATGCCATTTGTTATTTTGAGAGCTGTTTTACTGTGCTATGCCGGGGTGGAAATTTAGATTTGAAGGATTTAAACAGTATTACAGGAACGTTGAAAATGGATTGGGAGAATACTAGAAATGGGAGATAATTTGTAAGATCATAGGTTTTCTTTTGAGGGGAGATGTAATAACAGCACATTTTAAAGGAGAGAGACAACAAAGGAAAAGAGTTTTTCACAACTCCTGCTAATATGGGGCATAGGAGGGGAAGTTGATGATCAGCAATTAAGTAGAAATGGGATCAGTTGAACACAAGGCCTCCACTCAGTGTAAATGGAAGTAGAAGATAATCCATACAGGGAAGCAAATTCAGGGTTAGAATGGTAGATTCCCTACAGTGTAGAAACAGGCCGTTGGGCCCAACAAGTCCACACCAACCCTCTGAAGAGTAACCCACCCAGACCCATTTCCATCTGACTGATGCACCTAAAACTATGGGCAATTTAGCATGGCCAGTTCAGCTGACCTGCACATCTTTGGACCGTGGGAGGAAGCCAGAGCACCCAGACGAAACCCACACAGACGTGAGAGAATGTGCAAGCTCCACACAGACAGTCACCTGAGGCTGGAATCAAACCCAGGTCCCTGCTCCTGTGAGGTAGCAGTATGGAGAGCAATATTAAAGCAGATCTAGCCAGTGTGCTAAGGGAAGGACATGAAATAGAGGCAGCTAATTGGATAATCTGTACATCTGCAAGCTTTAAACACAAATCATTGATTTTACTGTAATGTTAGTTTCATAGCTTATAATGTGTTTTACTAATTCAAATAAACTAATGCCAAGTCATTAAATCCTTGATGAAAGATTGATTACTAGACCATTATTATGAGTGACACAGTGAACTGAGTCAGTGCTCCATAGAAATGTCATGCTGGTGACGCTTATCGTACTTGAATAGTTGACAAGCAAGTTAATCTACAGGTAGAACACGACAGCCTTCCTTAATTGTACTAAAATGCATTGTATAAACCTGTATCTTTGTTAATTACAGTGCCAATGTTGAAAACAAATTATTGCTAAGCACACAAACCACTATCAAGAAGCCAGTTTAACTCACTTGAGAAGGGCTAGTGATGGGGATGTGTTGCCAGATTGATCACAAGCAAGGGAAAGTCAAAACATATTGTCAGAATGTGCACAAAATTCATTCCTATAAATTGGGACACAGCAGTAGTTTAAATAAAGTGTACAGATTTAACACATCAGGATTAGCCCCTTAAGAAATGAAAAAATCCCCAGAAGATGTGGACCACATTAGAAAACCAATTCAGAGTCAGATTAAACTTTCATATTTATCAACTAGAGTTGATATTATTTAGACAGCCTACAGAATCAGAGACCATTCTGCAAACAGATGCAGAGAAGAGAGTTCATGTGTTTTCTCTCGGTTGAAGAGATAGCAAATTATTTCATCCATCTCCAGGGAAGGTTTTGCTGGACAAGCTGAAGACCTATGACATCAAAGCTACTGAAGGATGGTATAAGTGAAAAGGCAGTCCTCGGAGGTCAAAAAGTTCACAAGTATTAAGTTCAAACGTGATGGTTGATTGACTAAGATCACTAGAACATCCAGACATAGCAAGACATGTGGAAAGTGTGATCTTCTGTTTGTACCAAGGAAATGGCCAATTCCAATGACTCTTTCATGGCCTATGGCTCAGAAAGAGTCATTGACAGAGATGAAGCAATAGAGTAAAGCCTAACGCAGCAAAAAAAATTCTGCAACAACTTAAACAGACTTTGCATAAGGAGTATCTTCCAGCTATAATAAAGACCATTTGGTATCTGGCAAGAGGCATATTAAAGAAGTGATCGACAAACTAGAATCTGACTGTATATTTTGAGATAGTGGTGAATGTATGTTCACACTGCCAATCTCATGGAAAACATCAATGTCACAACATGCAGATCTTGCAAAAATTCATATTTTGTGCTCAAAAAGCTGTTTACTATTCATTATTACCTCAGAAGAACACCAGGGTAAATGCCAGTATATTACTCTTATGACTTTTGAAAAAGATGTACCCACAGATATAGGAAGTCAGGACAAAATTTACAAATGCAAAATTTTCTGCGCACCTGGTTCATCAATTCCATTTTCAGGATCAATATGCTAGAGTGCAAGTACCATCAATTTACCTAACTACCACAAATGTTCGACATGTAGACACAGCTTGACCAGCAATGCAAGTAGACCAGTACATCATGACATTGGATTAGTTACAATCCATGGAATCCGTCAAACATCAGAAAGATGGCAGAAACTGTACCAGACTATTCACAGAACAGAATATGAGAGAAGAATGGGACTCTTCCCTTTCTTTTAAATTAGTGGAACTAAAATCTCATTTCTCTACTTTGTACAAAAATAAATGAAGTTTAGTTTTTTCTTTTAATCGATAGCTCAGTATTAGTTCAAGCTTGAGATGCATCTGAGATGAAATGTTTTAGGAGACACAGCCGCTTAGCTCACAAAAATGAATGATTTGAAAGGATGAAGTACAAGATCTGAATAATAATCCAGTGAAAAGATTATCAGTTTACAGGGTGACCTGGCGCAGTTCTCAAGATAAACCAGGCTGAGCAGCCAAAGAAACATTGATTTGAACTTAAAGCAGTGCTGGAGAAAATGAGACATGGAGATAAAAAACAGGTGGAGATACACGGACATCACACAGGAACCTGCACATCAATCACACGACAATCCTTTCAGGAATAAATGTCACCAATGCTGCTCTAGTGGAAGATATTAAAGGGGACATGGAAGAAGCCAAGCAATTCTTGAACAATAGGTGGAAGAGATCCATGCTTCAAAGAAAATAATTTTTTTTTAAATGAAAAGGCTGGACAGTTATTTCAGTTGATTATGAACAAGAAAGTATACTGTATCAATAGAAAGTTTAACACTTTAATAGAATTAAAAGAATTCAGGGTATAAAATCTAAAGCTTAAAAAATGACGGAAATTCTGAAAATTGTAACTGCTAAGAAGATTTGACCACCCAAACAATTGAAGAATTAGACCAGTTAATGGCTAACGTGGAACAAAACTTGACTGTAGTTCATCAAGATAAATTATGGAAAAGAAACTGCAGTCCCAGAAGAGAAGCATGGTAATACAATTTGGGAGTGATGTTATTTATAAAAATCAATGACACTTCCAGACAAAGTTACTATTATGAGATTGTATGTATCAGCAAATTACCATTTGTTAGTTACATTTCCTTTTGGAAAGAAGAGGACTGCTGTATGTATATCTTGTCTCTTAACAGAGTTTACTTTTTAAGGATTCCATACACCATGTGTATACAGTGCCTGGCAATTTGACTGCTGTAGTTCTATAAGCTACATGCACAAACTCAGTTTGTTTGATGTAATGTCTGACTCTATTAGCATATTGCAGTTTTAAATAAACCCGCCGAGTTAACTCCTGATGAATAATTGAATGCAAGATAATTATCAATAACATGGTCATAATGACCTTGAGGTAAGTTCACAAAATGAGATTCTGATGTGTTTTTTTTATTGTGAACTGAAATTAGAAAAGAACTGTTTAAACCCCCAGAATTGCAGAGATCCTGCATGGTTTGAAAGCAAGTAATTTGATTCTCCATTGTAAACACTGATTACGCAGCTGCGGGCTACAGCAGTGGCGTCAGGCAAGCTGGAGTCAAAGAGTTGTGTACAAATGGAGCTTTGACAATGAGTAGCAGATTAATTTGTGGACTAGTGATCTGTTACCAATGCTAAAGATTGTCTGCAAAAACTGATTGTTTAACTACCTCAAAGCCAGCTTTGGACTGTGAACATGACACACTACCAACGTAGGAGCTCTCTCTGTTCTTTGCAGGAAAAACCATTTTAAACTGAAAACCAGTTTATCTTGCCATCAGCAGATGCTGTAAGCTGTGACTTGATAAGCCAGGGACTTTTTGTAAGTGAATCAGCCACCCTGTGCCTCTTGGATGCCAGTGGAAGCATCAAGAGAAGGACATCTGAGAAACAACATTTGACCAGCACAAGAATCATAAAAGTTATCTCAACCCATTGTGAAGAGGAACCACTGAATGTTTTTCCAGATTTTTTCTTCATTCGTAACCCATCTTTTCCTACATATATGTGTGTCTATGTATGTGAGAGATGGGAAATTTACAAGAAGATTAGAATGTTAATTAATAGTTATGTACAAATGGTTCAAAATTGTTTACCTGTAGCTGGAACTTAATTACTTGTAATAGTAATTTTTTTTAAGTAACAAAACCTGAACCATACTTTCTGTCAGCCTGTTGTTGTTCTCTTTACCCCTTCAAATTATCCTGCAGCTGCAGGGCCATACTTCATCCTAGCACCAGAGAAGCAACATACCAAGGCTATGAACATAAGAAGGACTATCTGTTACCCTTATGTCCATAGACTTGGAATTCCATATCACTCTTGCTCTTCCACTCATTACTTCTTCCAAGCATGCAGCAGGGCCAATTATGGTGCCACAGATTTGACTCTTGCTGCATTCTCCTGAGAAACTAGGCCCTCGTCAGTACCCGCCAAGTGTTTTACTCTGGTGGTCACTCGTTTAATTTCCATCTGCATTCTCTTTACTTGGTGTGTGACCACCTCATCTTGTGAATGTTCCACAGTGAGTACAGCTGCTGCTCCAGATCGGAAGTGCGAATTCAAGTAGCTGCACCTGGAGACATGTCCTGCACCTGTGATCACAGTGGACATTGGAAGTTCCCCTGACTTGCCATATCATATAAGAGGAAAATTCCACTTAGATAAACTGTTCACCATGACTAGACCTATTCTTGAATTACTCCATACAGACTTTCTACTTTAAAGAATATTAAATATATACTTGGGCAAAAATAATTGTGGCTTCAACTAGACCTGATCCAGAAGTTAAAGTTCTAATTTAAAATAAGGCCAGTTTTGATGGTAATAGACAAAAACTTTCAAAGGTTAATTGGAAGAGGCTATGTACAGGTAAAGGGGTGGTTGAGAAGTGGAAGGCCTCCAGAAGTGAGAGAGAGTCCAGAGGCAATATGGTCCTGTTAATGTGAAGGGCAAGGCTGGTGGTATGTTTAGGGAATCCTGGATAACTAGAGGAATTAAGGCTCTGGTCAAGGAAAATAAAGGAGGCATGTGGCAGGTAGAGACGCTGGGATTGAGTGAATCCTTCGATACAAGGGCAGTAGGAGTATACTCAGCAGGAAATTCAGAAGGGTAGAAAGGGGACACAAGGTAGCTTAGGTAAATCCTAAGAGATCCTACAAATATATTAAGGGCAAAAGAGTAACCAGGGAAAGAATAGGGCCCCTTTAAAGATAACTCGGCATCTAACCGCAGGAGATGACTGAGATACTAAATTAATATTTTGAGTCCGTTTTTGCTGTGGAGAAGGATATGGAAGCCAGAGAACTTGGAGAAATAAATCGTGATACATTACAGAGGAGGAGGTGCTGGATTTCTTAAAACACGTAAAGGTGAGTAAATCCCCAGGACCTGATCCGGTATACCCCAGCACTTTGTAGGATGCAAGGGAAGTAATTGCTGGGCCCCTTGCTGAGATATTTGTATTATCAATAGCCACAAGTGAGGTGCCAGAAGACTGGAGGTGGCTAATGTGCCATTATTTAAGAAAGGTGGATTTTTAAAAAAGCCAGGGAACTATGGACTGGGTGAACCTGATGTCATTGGTGGGTAACTTGATGGAAGGAATTTTGAGGGGCAGGATCTACATGTATTTGGAAAGGCAAGGGCCGATTAGGGCTAATCAACATGGCTTTTACGTGGGAAACGTGTCTCACTGACTTGATTGTCACTTCTTCAAAAACATACTCAGAAGATTGAAGGCAGAGTGATAGACATTGCCTATACAGACTTCAGCAAGGCGATTGGCCAGATTCCGCATGGTAGACTGTTTAGCAAGGTTAGATCATGTGGAATGCAGGGAGAACTAGGCTTTTGAATACAAAATTAGCTTGAAGATCAGAAATAGGGTGGTGATGGAGGGTTGTTTTTCGGACTAGAGGTCCATTACCAGCTATGTGCCGTATGGATCAGTGCTGCGTACACTCTTTTTTGTCATCTATGTAAATGTTTGAATGTGAATATAGGAGGAATAGTTAGTAAGTTTGTATATGACACCAAAATTGATAGTATACAGTAGAAACTAGATTATCCGAATACCAATTATCTGAAAATCTGATTATCCGAATGGAATCTAATGGTCCCGTGAAACTGTTACAACAAAGTGGCGTTACTGACAGTGGTGTCGCCATCGCGCCTTTTGTTACTAGTACAGGGCAATGAGGGTTGCCTGCACCAAAGATGATCTGCAAATGTTGCATAAAAGAGGTGTTAATGACACTGCTGCAACAATCTCAGTCGGTCAATTGTAGCAGTGTTAACATAATTTTAACCAACAATAGTACAAAGATCGGGTCTTTAGTTTTACTGAGGAAAACTGGGGGGAGGGGGATGGTACTCACACAAAAAGGGATGTGCAAGCGTTGCAGCAGATGAGGTGTTAATGACAGTGGTCCAACAATCATAGTCAGTCAGTTGTCTTAATGTTGAAAGAATTTTAACACATTTAAATAACTGACGTACTGAAGATTTAAAAGTGCATGACAAAGTCAGTGGTGTCTTCATTCCCTTTCTAAGTTCGTATCTGGTGTAACTGATTGAGTTTGTTGTACGTACTGTACTTAACATGTCTGTGAAAAGAAAGCACACGACAGTGACAATTGAATAGAAAAGTGAGATTTTACAGCTCCTGGATCGTGATGAAAAGGCATCGAGGATTCCGCAGGAGTACAACAGTGTCTGATATCGAGAAAGCAAGACCAGCGATTGAGAAATTCATCAGCCTAACTGACACCGCAAATGCTCTAAAAAGAAAATCCATGAAGCCAGCAAAGGATGAGCAACTCTACCAAGCAGTACTTTTGTGTTTTTCACAGCAACGTGAAAAGGGAATTTCCGTATTTGGCCCGATGATACTGGAAAAAGCTGCCAATTTCCATGAACGCCTCCACATCGATGAGTCTGATCACAGTGTATCATTGGACTGGTTACAGCGCTTCAAACATCGTCACGGCATTAGGCAGCTCAGCGTACTTGGGGCAGAAGTCTGTGGATGACAACACCGTGGAAAACTACATACTAAAACTGCAATCCATCATTCATGAAGGAAAGTGAATTGTACAATGGGCAATTGTACAATGCAGATGATGGTGGATTGTTCTGGCTTGCACTGCCACATAAAACACTTACGTCCTTCAAGGAAAAGCAAGTGTCGGGACATAAAACGCATAAGGATCGGATCACTATTTTCCCTTGTGTCAATGCCACCGGTACTCATAAATTATCGCTTGTCTGCATTGGGCGATATGCCAGTCCCTGTTTTAAGAACTGTGACAAGAAATCGTTTCCCTTGAGGTACAAAGCACATAATAAGGCATGGATGACATATCCACTTTTCTCATCCTGGTTCCATGAAGACTTTGTACCTGCTGTCAGGCCACATTTGTTAAGCAAAGGACTCGAGAACGTGCCCTTCTGCTTGTTGACAATGTGGGGGCACGCACTGTGAAAGGCAGCCAGTTTCAATCAGCAGTGTTTTGTTTCTCCCACGCAACACCACTTCAATGTTATAGCTGCTTGATCAGGGAAACATTGCAATTATGAAATAATATTAATGGCATGACATGTTGCATGTTGCCCTGGGTGAAGACAATGCTGACAAAGGACTGCAGGAAATCAATAAGGCAATCACAGTCAATGACGCTATATTCATGATTGCTGAATCTTGGGACCGCATCAAGCCATCAACAATTACACACTGTAGGTACAATAGCTTGTGTATTGGGAGCCATGCCATTGAAACGGACACCCATCCAGAAAAAAGCATAACCACTGACATCACCGAAAACTGCAGGAAACTGGGTTTACGAGACTTTGTAGAGACAGAGATTGATGCTTGGATGAACTGTGGCAACGAAATTGGAACAGAGACACTCACCGATTATCAAATAGTCGACGTAGTCACAGAGGAACAGCAGGAATGTATGAATGGTGTGGATAGCAAGGAAAATCTGATACTGACACCACTTCCAGTCCCTGTTAATGAAGCTATTGACAGTTTGCGACTTTTCATGGAGTGGTACAAAGCACAAGATGAAGTTGATGCTGTTGATGTATCTTAGTCCAATGTTACTGTTTGCAAAAAAAAAGAGACAGCACTTCCTCAAGCAATAGCGGCTGGATAATTTCTTTGGAAATAATAATCAACCTCCACCTCAATGAATTATTTTTATTGTACAGGTACAGAAAAAGTTAGCTGAATTGTAAAATGTTATGAATTTTTAAGCGATATGCAGTGTTTCTAGAGATTTTAGTGATCAGATGAAATAATAACTCTGCATGTTTTTTAACGCAGTTTTAGGCAGTGCAGCTTCCTTTGTTTAACATCAAATCAATTTGCCGAATAATCAATTATCCGAATGAAAACCTGCCTGCCCAAGGACTACGGTTAATCGCGGTTCCCCTGTAATGGATAGTAAAGATGGTTATCTCTGGATAACAACAGGCCCATGTGGGCCATTGGGTTGAGGAGTGGGAGATGGAGTTTAATTTAGATAAATGTGAGGTGTTACATTTTGGTAGGGCAAATCAGCGTATGATTTATACAGTTTATGGTAGAGTCTTTGGGAGTGTTATCAAACAAAGAGACCGTGGGTGCTGGTTCATAGTTCTTTGAAGGTAGAGTAACAGGTAGACAGGGTAGTGAAGAAGGTGTTTGATTCATTTGCCTTTATTGGTCTGTGCACTGAGTGTAGGAGTTGGGATGTCATGTTGCAGCTGTCCAGGACATTAGGCCACTTCTGAAGGGTTTTTCTCTGGAAGGTTAGAGACTGAAAGGTGCCCTTCATAGCGGTTTATAAAATCATGAGTGACATAGGTAGTTTAAATAGCTACAGCCGTCTTCTCAGGGTAAAGAATTCCAAAACTATCACCATAGGTTTAAGGTGGAGAGGAGAAAGATTAAAAGGGACCTGAGGGCCAACTTTTTCATGCAGAGTGTGTATTTTACAAGCTTCCAGAAGAAGTGGTGGGAGGCCGGTACAATTATGACATTTAAAAGGCATTTGGATGAGTATATAAATAGGAAGGGTTTAGAGGGACATGGGTCAAATGCTGGCAAATGGGACTAGATTAATTTAGGATATTTGGTTGGGATGGACAAGATGAACGGAAAGGTCTGTTTCTGTGCTGTATAATTCTATGACTATTACTTTATATCAACTTGGAAACAAACAGTGTGAAAAAAAAAGCCCATGCAATACAGGGGAAATGTGGCAAGTTGAATCCAAAATTGGCTGTGACAGGAAATAGAGTAACGGACAACAACAAAAATTGCTGGAAAAGCTTAACAGGTCCAGTAGGATCTGTAAAGAGAAATCAGAGTTAACGTTTCAAGTCTGGTGATCCTTTCTCTTCACAGGTGCTGCCAGATCTTCTGAACTTTTCCAGCAACTTTGTTTTTGTTTCTGATTTACAGCATCCACACTTCCTTTGGTTTTTGAAAGAGTAATGGGCAAAGTATATTTTTGAGAATGGAAACCTGTTTCCAGTGGCGTTCTACAGGGCGCGGTTTAGGTTCCTTGCAATGTTGCAGATCTTTTAAACAATAAAACAGACTTATTAAGCAAAAGTAATGAATATCAAATAAAATGAACTTATTTATTGATAACACAATCTATTTGCTGATAATGCAAATTTAAACAGTTTTAAACACATAATAAAAGCATAATCTCATTCATCCCAAATCATTCATAGAGTCACAGAGATATGCAGCACAGGAACAGACCCTTCAGTTCAACTCATCCATTCCGACCAGATATCCTTAACCAATCTAGTCCCATTTGCCAGCATTTGGCCCATATCCCTTGAAACCCTTCGTACTCATGTACCCCTCCAAATGCCTTTTAAATGTTGTAATTGTACCAGCCTCCTCCACTTTCTCTGGCAGCTCATTCCATATACGTACCACCCTCTGTGTGAAAAGGTTGCCCCTTTGGTCCCTTTTAAATCTTGCCCTTTTCACCCTAAACCTATGTCCTAAAGTTTTGGGCTCCCCCATCCCAGGGAAAAGACCTAGTCTACTTACCCTATCCATGCCTTTCATGATTTTATAAGATTGGCCCTCAGTTCCAACGTTCCAGAGAAAATAGCCCCAACCTATTCAACCTCTCCCTATAGCTCAAATCCTCCATCCTTGTAAATCTTTTCTGAACCCTTTTCAAGTTTCACAACATCCTTCTTATGGCATGGAGATCAGAATTGCATACATTATTCCAATAGTGGGAGAAAGTGAGGACTGCAGATGCTGGAGATCAGAGTTGAAACTGTAATGCTGGAAAAGCACAGCTGGTCAGGCAACACCCTGGATTCCTGATGAAGAGCTTATGGTCAAATTTGATTCTCATGCTGCTCGGATGCTGCCTGACCAGCTGTGCTTTTCCAGCACCACACACTCGTATTCCAATAGTGGTCTAAGCAAAATCCTTACAGTCACAACATGACCTCCCAACTCCTATACTCAATGCACTGACCAATAAAGGTAAGTGTACCAAATGACTTCTTCACTATCTCCCTGTGACTCCACTTTCAAGGAACCATAAACCTGCACTCCAAGGTCTCTTTGTTCAGCAACACTCCCCAGGACCTTTACTATTAAGCGTATAAGTCCTCACCTGATTTGCCTTTCAAAAATGCAGCACCTCCCGTTTATCTAAATTAAACTCCATTTGCCATTGTCCCACCTGATCAAGATTCCATTGTACTCTGGGGTAACCTTCTTTGCTGTCCACTACACCTCCAATTTTGTTGTCATCTGTAAACTTACCATACTTATTATGTTAAAGTTACAAAAAGGTCAACATCTGTTGTTCACAAACCCTTGAAGGCTACTCACAAGATCCCTTTCTCTAACATTTCAACAGACTTAAGATGACTGTAATTTCAATTCCTAGAATGGATCATATGATAGCTTATACCTGGAGCTATTATACATTTGAGTTTAAATAAACTCAGCTTTAGATCCTCTTCAGGGCTTCATCAAACCTCTTCCGGTCTTATCACTAACTGTATAGTAATCTAGTTTACTATATTCGCCCCATCTCAAGAATACAGCTATATACTTGCAATCCCTGTACAGGCTTCACAGAACTGCCTAAAACAAAATAAAACTGAAACAAAAGCCTCTCAACTTTTCTCAAACATTAAAAGAAAAACTAGCCCAGAAAATTCTAACAGAATTATTGAGGTAGAGTTGTCTAAATTAAGCAAAAACCCTTTAGGTTTGAAAAGTAGCCCTTTGTAATCAGTTTTTCTTTAAATATCACCGTGGCTACAGAAACACTTGCAAGTTAGTTAACATCAGACATGCAAAAATCCCATGTTAACTCAAAAGTCAAACCCAGACTTAAATGAAATTAAAAATGCATGTAAATCAGACAGTTTATATCACATCAGGATAATCTTCAAATACAGGACAGTTTTACAATTGCGTGCAAATCCTATTAATGCGTTCTGTGGGCCAACCAGATCTAACGATTAATGATAAAAAAAGTTATCATCTTCATCAAGTGGTTAGCACTGCTGCCTCACAGAGCCAGAAACCCAGGTTCAATTCCCGCCTCAGGCGACTGTGTGGAGTTTGCACATTTGCCCCATGTCTGCGTGGGTTTCCTCTGGGTGCACCGGTTTCCTCCCACAGACCAACAATGTGCAGGTCAGGTGAATTGGCCATGCTAAATTGCTCATAGTGTTAGGTGAAGGGATAAATGTAGGGGAATGGGTCTGGGTGGGTTGCGTGTCGGCGTGGACTTGTTAGGCCAAAGGTCCTGTTTCCACAATATAAGTAATTTAATCTAATCTAATCCCCTAAACTTAACTCTGCTTTCATTCCACAGAAACTACCAAACCTCTTAAGTTTTTCCAGAAATTGTTGTTTTTGTTTCCGATCTTTACCTCTCGCAGTTCTTTGTTTTACTTTAGTTTTATTTGCATGTTTTTTTCTACAAAACCTTTGCAAACACTTCTTATATTTAAATGCTGTTTTTTCACTAACTGCAAGTCATTCTGATACTTCCACTTCCTGTGTCTAAAGACAGTTCTTTGACAAAAGTTTTCTCTACTTAGGATTTATCAGTTTTTGGCGTGGCAACTTAGCAAATGTGATTCGATATTTCCCAACTCAGGCATTGAACTTTGCTTTCAAGGACAAGTACAAGCAAATATTTATGGCAGGAATTGATAAAGAGAAACAGGTATGATTTAAATAATACATAAAATAGTTACATTTAATTTTTGTGTTGAAGCTCACTCCCTCTGGTGCATGAGGCAATAAATTTTAACATGAAAGCATATGCTATCCCAGGAATATATTGTGTTTGAATCATGAAGAGGCAGTAATAGATATTAAACTGCATGACACTTTTGTAGCTTTAATGATTCTTCTGTTTTGCTTGTATCTTTCTATTATGTAACTTTGTCTTCTATTTCTATTTATTCTTGGTCCTTTTTCTATTCAGTCTGAAAACTTGAAGGTTTATCTGTTTAATCACAATGAAGTTTTAAACCATTTACTTAACCTAGAATCTGGAGAGATGTAAAATTTGAAGCAAACAGAAGAGAATTGAACACTGTTGATTAGATGAGAGATACATACACCATTGTTGATAAGCCATGCCAATTGTTGAGAAAATAGTCTGAATATCTATACCTGAAAATGTTAATGTCCAGTTCAAATATTTATTCACAAGTGCAATAATATTTTCTATTTCAGTTTGGTAAATGGTTCATAGCAAATTTAGCATCTGGAGGAGCTGCGGGTGCCACATCTCTCTGCTTTGTATATCCCTTGGATTTTGCACGAACGCGCTTAGCTGCTGATATTGGCAAAGGTAGGAAAATTGGAATCAAATTTCCAGCCACTAGCTGAAACAGCAACACATGTAGTGAGAACTCTCTCCACATGATTCAATTCAAAGTTTAAACAAAGTAAGAGAACTCAACATATGAGAGGATGGGAAGCTGTGAGGAATAGATTTAAAAAGTTGAGATTCAAAAGTTCTATACTTGGAGGACCCTGGTAACAGTGTGGAAGTAGGAAGAAAAACTGTTAGTGCAGAATACTTAGGCAGATATTTATAGAATCAAATAAGAATAATCCATTGACGTAGACACCAGAAAAAATGCATTCAGGGAGTAAGTATGATGTGGTCAACCGTCATATTTAATTGAGTGTGATTGAGTACATTGAACTATGATCTCAATCACAGGATTTAATTTGTAATACTGGCTAGAGCAAATATCTGTATTTAGCAGAAATGAAAATGGCTGAAATCCAGAGTGCAAAGCTTCAAACTAGGATTGCATGGACAGGTGGACAGATTTGGAAAGCAATTATGGTCAGGAACATAGGAGAGGAAAAGGAGATTGAAGATGCAGCAGCAACGCTCAGAAGCAGAAGGGAGAAATGGTTTGATGGTTTTGATAAAGAGAAGATAAAAGTACTCAAGGGTTTACAGCAAAGAAGTTAGCTCATCGCATACATGTTGGCAGACAAAGAACCATTCAATTCTATCCCACCTTTCACAACAAATAGTAATGGGAGTGTGGATCAATCAATTTTTACAATCCCAGTCAGGAGATTGTATAATCCAAAATAGCTGAATTTACCAAGAAAATGTAGGAAAGTTTCCTCATTTTTCCACCTTAACTGATTGCAACAAAATGTGCAACTTCTGTTTTAATGTTTTTAGTGCTCTGATTCTGAAGAATGGACATGACAGGTTTTTTCTAATAAGTTTAGAAAAAGGAAAGAATAAGTATTTAATTCTCAACCCACCAATATCATCACAATGGCACCACTATAGCATAGACAAACACAAACAAAGGTGATTAGAAGAGGATACACATACTTTTTTTTAGCAAAGTCTGAGAAGCCACTATTAATTCTCAAGTCTGTCAAGATAGAATTTTGAAAAGTTGTAGACCTGTTGATTCTCTTTTGTCCCACTGAGGGAATGGAGGTTAGAAACATCTGGAAACAAATTTGGAGTATTTTTCCCTCTGCAATTGTAGGTTTCTGACTTTGCTGCAGTTGAAGATGTCGTCAAGTCCCATAGGAAAGGTCTGACTTTGTTCCACCTTTTCTGTTTTGCTGACAGCAGTGATGACCTCCATTTTAGACTCCAAGTACCATTAAATTGCAGTGGCACAGATATAATGGATGTCATTTAGACCACTGAGCCTTCCTAACATGCTAGCACCAACACCAGGAATTCCGGGTCAATCCTTTTCAGCCTCCAGTTTGATCAGCGAAGATTTCCTGCAGATAGGAAACTGATGCAGGGTTTCTCCTCTATTTAAATGGATCGTGCCACCATGGTGCCTACAGTGCTATGTTGCATAAAATCCAGCCCACGTTGCCTCATATCTCTTCAATTGTCTGTGACTGATTTCCTTCCTATCGGAAAAATGTTGTGAAACTTGAAAGTGTTCAGAAAAGATTTACAAGGATGTTACCAAGGTTGGAGGATTTGAGCGATAGGGAGAGGTTGAATAGACTAGCGCTGTTTTCCCTGGAGCGTCGGAGGCAGAAGGGTGACCCTATAGAGGTTGATAAATCATGAGGGGCATGGATAAATGGACAAAGTCTTTTCACTGGTGTTGGGGAGTCCAGAACTAGAGGGCATAGGTTTAGGACTAGAGGGGAAATATTTAAAAGAGACCTAAGGGCAACATTTTCATGCAGAGAGTGGTACGTGTATGGAATGAGCTGCCAGAGGAAGTGGTGGAGGCTGGTACAATTGCAACAGTTAAGAGGTATCTGGGTGGGTATATGAATAGGAAGGGTTTGGAGGGATATGGGCCGGGTGCTGGCAGGTGGGACTAGTTTGGGTTGGGATATCTGGTCGGCATGGACAAGTTGGACCAAAGGGTCTGTTTCCATGCTGTACATCTCTATGACTGGTTTTTTTTCGGAAAGAAAAGCCACATGTCCCTTGGAGTATAAACAACTGTTTTTATCAGTTGTATATTTTACCTCTAGTCTTCTGTCATTTTACCCACGAACAGATTTGTCCAGTTTTCTGTGGACAGTATTCATCCTATCCCATTGAAGTAAGTAGAGAAAGTAAGAGTGGCAGAATGTGTTGATGTGCTCAAAGGACGAGGAAATATTAGGGGAATAGATTGTTCATGATGAGCCCTACTCTGCCACTTGGTAGTTTTGGTAGGATTTGTGTATCAGAAACAAGCTAAACCGGCAAGCATGGGACTGTGTTTAACACTTCACCTGCAAATAGTGGCACCTGCAACAACGTAGCATTGCTTTACTGGTAGATGAAAGTTTCATCCTAAACCATGTGCTCTACGTCCTGGAGTGGAGTTTAAAATCTGACTCATGAGAGTACAGCCAACTGAACCAACTTTACGTAATTAATGTAATTATTGATGTACAACCACAGAAGACTAGTCCAACATTTTCACATTTACGATTACCAACTGATTTGTTCAAAGAAACTTTTGTTGTAGTTAAGATGTCTTTTAATGTAATCAAACATGTTCTTTTAAACTATAGGTCCTGAGGAGCGGCAATTTACCGGTCTCACTGATTGCATCACAAAAATTGCGAAGCGGGATGGACCCAGGGGACTTTATCAGGGATTTGGTGTTTCAGTGAATGGCATCATTGTATATCGAGCTTCCTATTTCGGGTGCTATGACACAATCAAAGTAATGTTTTATAAGTATTTCTGATGAAAATATGTGAAAAATTATATGCTTACTTATTGAGAATATATGATGCATTTTCCGATAGTTTTTTTTTGTCATTTAAATATTTTAAATCTTCTTTATTGTAACTATATATATGTATATATATATTTCACTTACATATTTCAAAATCTTCTCATCCCAGAGATATCTAGGTGAATTGGTAAAGGAGTTATATTACTGAGGGGAGGATTTTGGATTAGAAGAGCAATGTGTGTAGTCTCATAGGTGGAGCTATAAAACAGCAAGGGGCAGTCGACATTGATTGGACTTATTTATGGACCGTTAAATATTAGTATTACTGGGAGGCATGGTATTACTCAGGAGATGACAGAAGTGTGTTTCTACTATTTTAAAAGTGCTGGAAAATACATTCCTGTTCAACACCAAATGAATTTCAGAAAGTTTTGTTTGATCGATTTCATTGAATTTTTTGAGGAAATTAACAGAGCAGGAAAGTGGCATACTATTAATGTCTTCTAGATTTTGTCTGAGAAAGTTGCCTGGAGATTCAATGAGTTTAACACTTTTTAATGTAGTTTTCAGAGATTTTAGCTAGAATTTTGACAAATAAGTTTTGACATATCACTTCTCATCATATATGTAAAAGACAATGGGATCCAATTTTTCATGAAATGTATTAATGAATTTAGCTTAATGTCTCCCATATTTAAGAGGTTGACAGATATTTCAAAAATTGACTCCGGGTTGATAGTGAGGAAGGAATCTGTGCACTGTCAATGACAGTAGTCTGCTCAGGTGCATAGAAAAGCAAAAATTGATATTCAAGTTGCAAATGTGTATGTTCATACAATTGGGGAGGGCACAAAGGCAAGGATTATACCTCCCAGTACTACTAGTATTTAGCAGTCCATAAATAATTCCAACCAGTGTCTATAGCCCCTTGCTGTTTCATAGTTCCACCTAAGCAAACTACATATATTGATCTTCTAATCCAAGCTCTTCCCCTTAGTAATGTAACCCCCTTACTAATTCAACTAGATACCTCTGGGACAAGAAAAGTTTGAAATATGTAAGCAAAAACCATTTCATGGCATTCTGAGAAAAACTTTGGAATAGGGAGTAAATGTCAACTGAGTCATTGGATAGAGATATGGATGAAAATGGAAGAGTGTAGGTTAGATGGGCTTCAGATTGGTTTCACAGGTCGCACAACATTGAGGGCCGAAGGGCCTGTATTTTGCTGTAATGTTCTTTGTTCTATGGTTCATAGTGTCATAGAGATGTACAGCATGGAAACAGACCCTTCGGTCCAACCTGTCCATGCCGACCAGATATCCCAACCCAATCTAGTCCCACCTGCCAGCACCCGGCCCATATCCTTCCAAACCCTTCCTATTCATATACCCATCCAAATGCTTCTTAAATGTTGCAATTGTACCAGCCTCCACCACATCCTCTGGCACCACCCTCTGTGTGAAAAGGTTGCCCCTTAGGTCTCTTTTATATCTTTCCCCTCTCACCCTAAACCTATGCCCTCTAGTTCTGGACTCCCTGACCCCAGAGAAAAGACTTTGTCTACTTATCCTATCCATGTCTCTCATAATTTTGTAAACCTCTATAAGGTCACGCCTCTGCCTCCAACGCTCCAGGGAAAACAGACCCAGCCTGTTCAGCCTCTCCCTATAGCTCAAATCCTCCAACCCAGGCAACATCCTTGTAAATCTTTTCTGAACCCTTTCAAGTTTCACAACATCTTTCCGATAGGAAGGAGACCAGAATTGCACGCAATATTCCAACAGTGGCCTAACCAATGTCCTGTACAGCCGCAACATGACCTCCCAACTCCTGTACTCAATACTCTGACCAATAAAGGAAAGCATACCAAAAGCCTTCTTCACTATCCTATCTACCTGCGACTCCACTTTCAAGGAGCTGTGAACCTGTATTCCAATGTCTCTTTCTTCAGCAACACTCCCTAGGACCTTACCATTAAGTGTAGAAGTCCTGCTAAGATTTGCTTTCCCAAAATGCGGAAAACCGAACAGATTAGTAAGTTAGTTAAGAAAACATATGGCATGCTTTTATTTAATTTTTCATATGCTTAGAATATACAAATATAGATTATTCTAGAACTGTGTAAGTGTATTAGGCTATAATTATAATATTGTGTATAGTACAGGTCTCCACATTACTGAAAGGATGTGATCTCTTCAGAGAGGATACAGAGTAAATTTCTGAGGATGTTGCCAGAAATAGCAAATTTTAACTGTTAGTAAGATTGGCTAGGCTGGAGTTGTTTCCTTTGCCACACAGGATGCTGAGCAGAGATTTAATTGAGAAATGGGGACATCTGTAATAGTCTTCTAATGTCATTTTCACAGTTTAAATCTGTGCTCTCTGGTTCTTGATCCTTTTGCCCTATCTACTTTGCCCAAAACCCACATGACTTTGAAGACTTCTAACAAATCCCCTCTTGACCTTCTCCAAGTAGAATAGCCCCAACGTTTTCAATCTTTCAATGTAACTGAAGTGCCTCTTCCCTGGAATCATTCCTGTGGATCACTATTTAGGCCCAATCTGTTGTCTTCACGTCCTTCATAAAGTGGAATGCCTAGAATTGGACAAAGTATTCCGGTTAATGTAAAATCATATTTTGTAAAGGATTGACATAATTTTTCTGCTTTTATATTTCATGCTAATTTGTTTGTAAAACTGAGGATGCCATATGTTTATTAACTGTGCTCTCAACCTGTCCTTCTACTTTTGATGATTTATGTACATAAACACCCATATCCTTTACTTCAACACTCCCTTCATCTTATTGTCTCTGTGTTCTTCCTACCAAAATGAATCACTTTGTACTTCTCTGCCTTGAACTTTATTTGTCATTTTTCTGCCCATTTCATCAACCTGCCTTATGACCACTTGAAGTTCTACATTATCCTAATGGTTTACTATACTTTCAAGTTTCATACCACCCACAGATTTTGAAAATGTGCCTCTGTCCAAGGTTTATGTCATTAATATATATCAGGGAAGAGCGTGAGCCCTAACAGCAACTCTTGGAGCTCTGCTATAAATTTCCTCTCATCAGTAAGCCAACTGTTGAACTCCACTATTTGTTTTGCTCACTTAGCCAATGTTGTATCTGTTGTTCCTGTCCCTTTGATTGCATGAAGTATAACATGGTTCAGAAGTCTGCAACTATTTTATCAAATTCATTTTGGAAATCCATGTGCACCAAATTGAAGCATCATCCTCATCAAACACTTCTATTAACTTTATCAAATCAAGTAAGTTAAAAACAATTTGCCTGAACAAATCTGCACTGGCTTTCCTTAATTAATTACCAAAGTAACAATATCATAATTTTTAAGAGCTTCCCCCTCCACTGAATTTAAATTATCCTGTAATTGTTGGGTTATCCTTACACCTATTTTTCAATTAGGGTGCAACATTTTCATTCTTTAGTTCTCTAGAAATACCCTCAAGCCTCAGGAGGTTGGGAAAATTATGGCCAGTGCTTCTGCGATTTCCATTCTCAATTCCTTCAATATACCTAAATGCATTTCATCCCATCCTGGTACCTTACCAACTTTAAACATAGTCAGCCTGTCTAGGGTCACCTCCTTGTCAATTTTAGACTTTTCAAGTGTATGAACTGCCTTTTTTTTACCATTGCCTTCCTTAGTGAAGACGAATTATGGAATGTTCATTTAATACCTCAATCATATCTTCTCTGATTCACATTAAATTCCATCTCTTTCATCGTCCAGACATCTCTGGATTTGTTTGTCCAATGTTTCCCCCCTTGTGGGACTATACCTTGACTACATTTGAATTCTCTCTTCCTTAAAGCTCCATTAGTTTCACCTGCTAATCTTTGGTTCCAGTTTATCTAAGCCAAATACATTCTTAATCTGTGCTCAAAATTCACAGTGATAGTAGGGAAATCTATCTCCAAAGTCCATAAAATGCAATTGAAATTTCACTCTCAGTGGTGAACAGTTGGAGAATAGTCACCTTCAAAAGTTAAAAAAAGTGTGCTTTCTTAAGATGGGTTCTGTGAATGGAGAAGCAGTGAGAAGTTAGGAAAGTAATGGAAGGCCATTGGATAGTTACTGAGGGAAACAACTGCCAGATTCTGGGAGCCAGCATCTCCTCAGCCTGAAAACAAAAAAAAATTGCTGGAGATCACCCAAAGTGGGTCAGAGCTCTGATGAAGAGTCATCTAGACTCGAAATGTTATCTTGCTTTCTCTCCTTGGATACTGCCTGACCCGCTGTGATTTCCAGCATGTTTTTTCCAGTACAGATTCTAGCATCTGCAGTAATTTGTTCCGATCTTTTCAGCCAGTCTGGGAAGTGGATGCATTTGACTGGAGGTCTGGGTTCTCAGGTCAGACCCAAAGTCTGAGAGCCTACAATTATTTTACCGAGGCCAAGTGGTGAATCCCTTGTTTGATAAGATGGCTTTTTGTCCTTCTAGTGAGAGGAAAGAGTCTCTAAGGGATTAAGGGGATGAGATCTGGAGGATGAAAAGGGGGAGGTGTGGACAAACTTGGACGCTACAAGGGGGGTTGGGTGGAGGACGGGAAGGCTGCAAAGGAAGTAAGGAATATGGGGAGACTGCACGGTGCATGGCGGTGATGTAGAAAATGCAAGGAGGATGGTGGAAGAAGTGGGTAGAAGATTGGGAGGCTAGAAGTGTGAGGAAGATGGGGAACCTACATGGAGGATAAAACAGAGTCTGTAAGAAACAGAGAACCACAAAGGGCACAGGAGAGAAACTGGTGCCAGGAGGAATGGGGGTGTTAGGTGAGAGAGGAGTAGCACAAGGAGTTTGGGAAAGTTAGGGATGCTGCAAAGCAGAGGGAAGCAAAAGGGAGGCTGCAAAGAAGAGAAAATAATTTCAAACCTTTCAACAGTGAAATACTCAGCTATTTAGGAGCTAGAAAAATGTGAAATTCCTCATAGTAAATTCCTTGCAAATGAGTATGGTACCTTTAGTTTAAGCTGCAAGAGCTTCTGTGGGTAATGTGTAGTGAATGCTATTATAATAAATACAATGCTAACTTTGGATGTAGGTTCACTCGCTGAGCTGAGATGTTACGCGGTAACATCTTCAGTGGACCTCATGAAACCCAAACATATAAATAGAAAGCAGGAATTTTCAGCATTGCTTCGCATGAAGTCCACTAAAGATGTTACCTAGTAAGGTAACAAAATGTCTGGAAATGAACCTTTCAGCTCATCGAGCAAACCTGCATCCAAAACCTCAACCTGAGCTACAAATCTTCACAATGCTAATTATTTAAACCTGAGATTGTGATCTCAGTGAAAAAAAAGGTTAGTAGTAACTGTCTGGTTAAAATCTTCCAGCTTTGTGAATATGCAATGGAAACACATTAAGTGTGATCTCATAAGTCTGGAAGATATGCTGGGATGATGACTTTTTGTGTGGAAGTATCTGTCAGTTATTTTTGAAAACACTTGTTGCCAACTTATGCATATTATTTTTCATTTGGAGTGGGTAAAGACTTGGAACATGCTATCTGAAAGGTGGTAGAGACCCTCATTGCACTCAAAAAAATGTTTGGCTGTGCACTTGAAATGCTGTAATGTACAAGGGTACAGACCAAAAGTCAGAAGGACATGCTGGGCATTTGGATCCTTCAAATGACTAGAAGGCATGAATAAACTTTAGTGGGCATATAATTGTCAAATGAATTTCACGTACATAAATGTGAGGTATTACATTCATTTTAAAGAGATAAGGAAGTTGCACATTACCCAGAAAGTATGAACAACGAGTAGCAGAGGTATCTGGGAATACAATTAACAGAAGTCACTAAAGGTTGTGTATATGTCCAAAATGCCATATCAGAAATAAATGAGGAACAGGGAATTGAAAGTGGAAAAGTTATACTAAACTAATATTGAACCTTGGGTATATTACATTGACCGCCTATTACAGAAAGTACAGGGGCACTGGATAAGGTGAACTGTGAGGTTATTTTTTGCTTTCATTTCTGGAGAATAATGGCCTCCCTTCTTTGCTGGATGGCCTTGAACAGAACCACAAGCAAAACTTGAGGCCAGATTCTGTCTGATGTGGGGAATCTCTTGGAGGTTGGGAGTTGGCTAGAGATTCACACGGAGTGTGATGATGCAACACACTTCCAGTGATTGAAAGGTTATCTGGTTTAACTTTGAAAATAAAACCCAAACCTTGGACCTCGGAATATGCTAGCAGAGGCAAGAACTGCCTGATCACCTGCCCCTTATAGTTCCCCCTTACTCCTGTAACAACTGGGATTTGTGTATAATGAGCTAAATTGCACTTGATTGTAGAAGACAAATTAATCCAAGTCCCAGCAGAAGTAAAGATGTCTAACATGATTGACAATACATCTTCAATTCCAAAATGGAAATAAGAACACTTTTAGCATGCTTGCCTTCATTGTTCAGACCTTTGAGTGAAGGAGTTGGGATGTTATGTTGAGGCCGTACAAGACGTTGGTGAGGCCTCTTCTGGAGTTTGTCCAATTCTGGTCACGCTGTTATAAGAAGGATATTAGTAAGCTGAAGAGGATTCAAAAGAGATTAATAACAATGTTGCTGGGAATGGAGGGTTTCAGTTACAAGGAGAGGCTGAATGGGCTGAGACTTATTCACTGTAGAGTAGAAGGTTGAGAGGTGATGTTATAGAAGTTTATAAAATCATTGGGATATACACAAAGTAAATGGCAGGTGTCTTTTCCCTAGGTTGAGGGATTTCAAGACTAGAGGGCATATTTTGAAGATGAGAGGAGAAAGATTTTAAAAAGACATGGGGGTAATTTTTTTTACAGTGTGGTTCACGTGTGGAACGCACTTTCAGAGAAAGTGGCAGATGCATTTAAAAGACATTTGGATAAGTACATGAATGAGATGTTTGAAGGGATATGGAGCAAGCACAGGCAGATAGGACTAATTGAATTTATGATTATGGTCAACATGGAATGGTTGGACGGAATGATCTGTTTCCGTGCTATATGACTCTATGAAACCTATGTACCAACATATGAAGAAGGAAGAGGAGTAGGGTATTGAGCCTCTCAATCTTGCTCTCCTATTTAATAAGATCATGGTTGATCTGATTGCCTCCTCAAATCTACATTCCCACCAACATTTGCTATCCTTATAACCATCAGCTTTAAAAATGTTCAAGGACTGTGCTTCCACCACCTTGAAAGACTTATGATCTTCTGAGAAAACAGAAATTGCCTAATCTTTGCTTTAAACAGTGATCCCTAATTCTTGATTCTCCCGAAAGAGGAAACGTTGTCTTAGTTATAGAGTCTACTCTATCAAGATCACTCGAGATCCAATTAAGTTGCGATTTTTCTAAATTCCAGCAAATTCAAGCCGAGATTATTTAACCTTCATCAGACAATCTATTCATTCTAGCAATTACAGAACAACCTCAGTTATCCGAACATCAATTATCCGAATTTTGGATTATCTGAACAAGATCTCAAGGTCCTGTAAAAATTTTATTAAATTTAAATAAAATCACAGCGCGAGCAGGCAGCATGGGCTGGTGGTGGGAGCAGGAACAGGGTCACCACAGGGACCCTGTTCCTATTATTGCCGCCGGCACAGAGATCCTTTTCCTAGTATTGCTGTTGCAACAGGAACCCTGATTAGTTATCCGAACAATCAGTTATCCAAACAAAATACTCCCCAGCCATCTTGTTCGGACAATCTAGGTTGTTCTGTAGTCTGTGAACCTATGCATTGCTTCCAATGCATTTGCATCCTTCCTTAAATAAAGTGCCAAATTCTGTATACAATACTCCAGTGCCATGTTTAACTGAATTTTTCTTTGTAATCCGCTCCCAAATAATGATAACCTTTTGTTAGATTTCCTAATGATTTGCTGTACATGCATACTAAACTTTTGAGATTCATGCACTAGGACATCAAGACTTTTTTCAACCTCAGACCTCTGCAATTTCTCACCATGTGATACCATTGGTGGGCGGCACGGTGGCACAGTGGTTAGCACTGCTGCCTCACAGCGCCTGAGACCCGGGTTCAATTCCCGACTCAGGCGACTGACTGTGTGGAGTTTGCACGTTCTCCCTGTGTCTGCGTGGGTTTCCTCCGGGTGCTCCGGTTTCCTCCCACAGTCCAAAGATGTGCGGGTCAGGTGAATTGGCCATGTTAAATTGCCCGTAGTGTTAGGTAAGGGGTAAATGTAGGGGTATGGGTGGGTTGCGCTTCGGCGGGTCGGTGTGGACTTGTTGGGCCGAAGGGCCTGTTTCCACACTGTAAATCTAATCTAATCTACGCTCCTTTTTGTTTATTCCTCCTGCCAATACAGATCGTTCCACATTTTCCTATGCTGTGCTCCAATTTTCCACATCTTTTACAACTGAATTAACCTATCTTTATCTTTTTGTAGCCTTCTTATGTCCTCTTCGCTACCAATTCCTTGTGTTGTCAGCAAACTTGGCAACCATACAACCAAATGATCCTAGTCATTTACATAAATTGTAAACAGTTCAGATCCCAGCACCGATTCCTGTGGCACACCACATGTTCCATCTTGACAACCTACAAAGATCAGTTTATGTTTACTTTCCGCTTCTTGTTTACCAGCCTGTTGTCCATGTTGATATGCCATATTCTATAGCATGTGCTTTTATTTTCCCCACTAATGCTTAATGTGGCATTTTATTAATGTCTTCAGAAAATCTAAGTGCAGTATATCGACCAGTTTCCCTTTTTATTCTTACACAGAACGTATAAGAACTTATAGATTGGTCAAACATGATTTCCCCTTTCATAAAATAGCTGACGATTATGATTTTCCTGAATTCCTCTTGCCTTTCATTTCCTGTTTTATCGCTGTTTCTGGGATTTTGATTGGATCATCTACAGTGAAGATCATTGTAAAACACCTGTACAATTTGTCTACCATTTCCTTATTTTCCATTGATTCTCCAGTCATGCTTCCTATGGGACTAACACTCACTTTGTTAATTCTTTCTAAATAGAGATTCTTACCATTGTTTATATTTCAAGCTAGCTATGCACATACATTAATTTTTCTGTCCATATTTTTTGGCCTTCCTTTGCTTTTTTAATATTCTGTCCAATTTCCTGACCAGACACTGTCTTTGCATAATTATATGCTTGCTCTTTAAGTTTATGGGAACAAAAGGCCATTCTGTCCTTTGAGTCATTCATTCTATCCTGGCTGTTCTGTGACCTATTTCCAAATATTTACCTTTGGCCTATTTCCCTTAAATTCTTTGGTTAAGAAAATTTTTCTATTTCAGATTTTAAATTAACATCTGATCCAGCATCCACTACTATTTGTGGAAGAGTGTTCCAAATATTTACCATTCTTTTGTGTGTGGATGTTCTTCGTAACATCGTTCCTGAATGTCTGGCCCCCTGATTCTAAAATTCCCCAACCAGTGAAAATAAGTTTATTTTTATCTACTCTGTATTTTCCTGTTAGTACCTTGAAGACTTTTATCAGGTCACCACTTAACTTTCTAAATTTCAGGGGAAACATTTCTCCTCATAACTTAACCACTGAAGTCCAACTATCATTCCTGTAAACCTACATTGTACTCCTCGAAAGCCAATATAGTCTTCCTGAGATGTGCTCCCAGATCTTCTCACAGTACTCCAAGTGGGATCTAACCAGGATTTTGTATAACTGCAGCATAACTGCACCAATGCTGCCAGACCTGCTGAACTTTTCCAGTAACTTCTGGTTTTGTTCCTGGTATGGAGGGATTGTCTTATGAGCAAAGGCTAAACAAGTTGGGGTTCTACTCACTGGCATTTAGCAGAATGAGAGGTGACCTCATTGAAACAGGGGATTTTTAAGGGGCTTGACAGGTATATGCTGAGAGTATATCCCCTCATTCTAGGACCAGACAGCATAGTCTCAGAATAAAGAGGTGCAAATTGAAGACTGAGGTCAGAGGGATTGCTTCTCTCAAAGGATTGAGAGTCTTTGGAACTCCGTATCACAGAGAAGCAGAATCCTTGTCTATGTTCAAGGCTGGGATAGATAGAATCAAGGACACTGGGAAAATGCAGGGAAATTGATGTTGTGGATCTGATGAATTTTGGATGATGAAGATTGAATGATGAAGCAGGTTCTAGGAGCCACATGGCTTTCTCCTGCTCTTATTTCTTATGGTCTTATGATCGGTCTTCAAAATATCTAAAGAGTCTACATCCAGGGGCAGCACGGTGGCTCACTGCACCAGGGACTTGGGTTCAATTCCCACCTCGGGCGACTGTCTGTGTGGAGTTTTCACATTCTCTCCGTGTCTGGGTTTCCTCCGGGTTCTCCAGTTTCTTTCCACAATGCAAAAATGTGCAGGTCAGGTGAATTGGCCGTGCTAAATTGCCCACAGTGTTAGGTGCATTAGTCAGTGGTAAATGTAGGGTAGGGGAGGGTCTGGGTGGGTTACTCTTCGGAGGGTCGGTGTGGACTTGTTGGGCCAAAGGGCCTGTTTCCATACTGTAGGTAGTCTAATCTAATCAAAAAAACTTCTGTATCCTTGTGCTCCAGTCCTCTCAAGATAAAGGCCAGCATTCCATTAGCTTTCTTGGTTAATTTCTGCACCTGTTGTAACATTTTAAAGATGTATGCCCCGAACCCTCAAGTCTCTTGGACATCCACTGTATTTAACTTAATGTGTTCTAGAAAGTATCCTGATCTATCCTTTCTCGGCCCAAAATTGATAACCTCAGATTTGCTTACGTTGAACTCCATCCGCCACAACTTTGTCCATTCACTTGGCCTATCAATATCCCTTTGCAATTTTATGCTATTTTCTCCACTGTCTACAGGGCTGCCTAACTTTGTGTCTTCAGCGTTTTGGATATCTGATTTTCTATGCCATTATCCAAGTAATTAATAAATAAGGCCCTAACACAGATCTTTGTGGGTCACTACTGGTCACATCCTGCCAATCTGAGTACCTGCCCATTAACCGTACTTTCTGTCATCTGCCACTCAGTTTCTCAGCCAAGGAGAAAGTGAGGACTACAGATGCTGGAAATTAGAGTCCAGAGTCTGGTGCTGCAAAAGCACAGCAGGTCAGGCAGCATCTGAGGAGCAGGAGAATCGACGTTTCAGGCATAACCCTTTCATCTGGAATGAGGCTTGTGGGTCTGGGCTGAGTGATAAATGGGAGAGGGCATGGGATTGTGGGGAGATAGCTCGGAAAGCGATACGTGGATGAAGGTGAGGGAGAAGCTGATAGAGGGGGCAGTGATAGACGGGTTTGGAGAGCGGTGCTAAGTTAGAGGATTGGGACTGGAGTAATGTAGGGGGAGGGGAAATGAGGAAGCTGTCGAAATCCACATTTATCTGGTGTGGTTGCAGGGTCCCAAGGTGGAATATGAGGAATTCCTCCTCCAGGCGTTGGGTGGTAATATTTTGGAGATGGAGGCCCAGGACCTGCATGTCCATGACAGAATGGGAGTTGAAATGTTCAGCCACGGGGCAGTGGGGTTGGTGTGTGTGGGTGTCCCAGAGACATTTTCTGAAACGATCCAGAAGAATGTGTCCTGACTCCCCAATGTAGAGGTGACTACACCGGGTGCAATGGATGCAGTAGATGACTTTGGTAGAGGTACAGGTGAATTTCTGATGAATGTGGAAGGATCCCTTGGGGCCTTGGACAGAGGTGAGTGGAGTGGAGTGGTGTGGGCACAGGTTGTGCATTTCCTGCAGTGGCAGGGAAAGGTGCCAGGAGTGGGTGTGGGCTGGTGGGACAGCAAAGACCTGACGAGGGAGTCACAGAGGGAATGGTCTTTTTAGAACACTGATAGGCATGTGGAGGGAGATAAATCTTCGGTGATGGGTCTGTTTGTAGATGGCAGAGGATGATACGTTGCATGCCGAGATTGGTGGGGTGGAAGGTGAGGACCAAGGGGGTTCTGTCCTTGTTGCTTTGGAGGGGTGGGGTTCAAAGGTAGTGGTGCGTGAAGTGGAGGAGATGCGCTGGAGGGCATTGTCAACCTGGTGTGAAGGGATGTTGCGATCATGGAAGGAGGAGGCCATCTGGAACTTTCTGAGATGGGATTGGTCATCCTGAGAACAGATATGGCAGAGGCGGAGGAATTGGGAGTAAGGGATGGTATTTTTACAGGAGGTAGGGTGGGAGGAGTCTAGGTAACTGTGAGAGTTGGTGGGTTTGTAGTAGATGTTTGTGGTTAGTCAGTCGCCAGAGACAGTGATGGAGAGGTCTAGGAAGGAGAGGGAGGTTGCCAAGATGTTCCAGGTGAATTTGAGGTCAGGGTGGAAGGTGTTGGTAAAGTTGATGAACTGTTCGACCTCCTTGTGGGAGCATGAGGCGGCGCCAATACAGTCATTGATATAGCGGAGGAACAGGTGGGGGATGGTGCCATTGTAACTGCAGAAGCTGAGCTGTTCCACATATCCGACAAACTGGCAGGCATAGCTTGGTCCCATGTGTGTGCCCATGGCTACCCCTTTAGTTTGGAGGAAGTGGGAAAATTGGAAGGAGAATTTGTTGAGGGTGAGAACCAATTCAACTGAGTGTGTCGGTGGAAGGGTACTGATTGGGACTGCGTGAGAGGAAGAAACAGAGGGCTTGGAGACCTTCGTCGTGGCAGATCGATGCGTACAGGGACGGCATGCCCATGGTGAAGATGAGGCGTTGTGCAGGGAAACAAAATCTTGGTGGAGGTGAAGGGCATGGGTGGTGTCTCGAACATAGGTGGGGAGTTCCTGGACTAAGTGGGAGAGGACGGTGTCAAGGTAGGAAGAGATGAGTTTGGTGGGACAGGTGCAGGCTGAAACAATGGGTCAACCCGGGCGGTCAGGTTTGTGAATCTTGGGAAGGATGTAGAATCGGACAGTGCGGGGTTCATGGAAAATGAGGTTGGAGGCTGTGGATGTGAGATGCCCAGAGGTGATGAGGTTGTGGATGGTCTGGGAGATGATGGTTTGGTGATGGGAGGTGAGGTCATGATCAAGGAGGAGGTAGTAGGAGGAGGTGTCTGCAAGTTATCGCATGGCTTCCAGCAGTGTAGAGGTTGGTGCACAACACTACTACTGCACCCCACTTGTCTGTGGGTTTGATGGTGAGGTTGGAGTTGGAGCAGAGAGAGTGGAGGGCTGTGCGTTGTGAGGGCAAGAGGTTGGAGTGGGTGAGGGGGATGGACAGGTTGAAGCGGTCAATGTCATGACGGCAGTTTGAAATGAAGAGATCAAGGGCAGGGCAACAGGCTGGCATGGAGTGTCCAGGTGGATTGGTCGTGTTGGAGGCGGGGGAAGGGGTCCTCGTTCGGTGGGTGGTGTCTTGGACAAAAAGGTAGGCACGGAGGTCGCGGAAGAAACGTTCAAGGTCGCTGTTTGTGCCGAATTCATTAATCTGGGACTGTAGACGGATAAAGGTGAGGCCTTTACTTTGGACAAAATGTTCGTCCTCAGTGAGAAGGAGGTCTGAGGGAATGGTGAAGACGCAACAGGATGGGAGCTAGGACCTGGAGTGGGGCTGGAGTTTTAGGTGGGGGCAGAGACAGTTGCTTGAGTGGGCATGGTTATAGTGTCCGTCGTGATGTCACCAATGGAAATGATGTTCACAAAGAGGGTGGAAATTGTGTTTATGGCTGTGTTAATGGGGACGGAAGTGGCGTCACAGGCAGCGAGTGCAACGTTACTGTTGGGTACTGTTATCAACCTGTCTCTGAACCCTGGACTGCCTGATTCTATCTCCTTCCTAAGATTCACAAACCTGATTGCCCCGGGTCAACCCATTGTCTCAGCCTGCACCTGTTCCACCAAACTTATTTCTTCCTACCTCGTCACTGTCCTGTCGAGGTACCACATGGGACCCAGCTATGCTTGCCTGTTTGTCAGATATGTGGAACAGTCCAGCTTCCGCAGTTACGCCGGCATGACCCTCCGCCTGTTCCTCCACTATATCAATGAGTATATCAACTCCGCCTCGTGCTCCCATGAGGAGGGTGAATAGTTCAACAACTTGACCAACACCTTCCACCCCGAGCTCAAATTCAACTGGACCATCTCAGAACCTCTCTCCCCTTCCTGCACCTCTCCATCACCATCTCTGGCGACCGACTAACCACAGACATATACTACAAGCCCACCGACTCCCACAGATACATAGACTACACCTCCTCCCACCCTACCTTCTGTAAAAACGCCATCCCTTATTCCCAATTCCTCCACCTCTGCCAAATCTGTTCCCAGGATGATTCCACCTCAGAAAGTCCCAGATGGCCTCCTCCTTCCACGATCGCAACTTCAACTACCTTGTTCCCAAGATTCACAAACCTGACCACCCCGGTTGATCCATTGTCTCAGCCTGCACCTGTCCCACCGAACTCATCTCTTCCTACCTTGACACCATCCTCTCCCACTTAGTCCAGGAACTCCCCACCTACGTTCAAGACACCACCTGTGCCCTTCACCTCCACCAAGATTTTTGTTTCCCTGCATAACGCCTTCAACTAGACGATACCCTCCAGCACATCTCTACTTCACGAACCACCCTTGAACGCCACCCTTCCCAATGCAACAAGGACAGAACCCCCCTGGCCCTCACCTTCCATCCGACCAACCTCCGCATACAACATCTCATTCTCCGCCACCTCCAAATGGATCCCTCCCACCAAAGATATATTTCACTCCCCACCCCATTAGCATTCTGAAAAGACCCTTCCTTTCACGACTTCCTCATCAGGTCCACATCCCCCACACCCCACTCCTGGCATCTTTCCCTGTCACTGCAGGAAAAGAAAAACCTGCACCCACACCACTCACTTCACCTCCGTCCAAGGGTCCTTCCGCATCCACCAGAAATGTACCTGTTCATTGTACCCGGTGTGGTCATCTCCACATCAGGGAAACAGGACACCTTCTTGCGGATCATTTCAGTGGACATCTCTGGGACACCTGCACCCACCAACCTTACCACCCTGTGGCTGAACACTTCAACTCCCCCTCTCACTCCATCAAGGACATGTAGGTCCTAGGCCTCCTCCACTGCCGACCTGCTGCCACCCGAAACCTGGAGGAGGAACACCTCATTGGAATCCTGCAACCACACAGGATAAATATGGATTTCAACAGCTTCCTCAATTCCCTCCCCCCACATTATTCCAGTCCCAAGCCTCCAACTCGGCACTGCCTTCCGGACCCATCCATCACTGCCTCCTCTAACCTATCACCTTCTCCCTCACCTTCATCCACCTATCGCTTTCCCAGCTACCTCCTTCCAGCTCCACCCCCCTCCCATTTATCTCTCAGCCCCAACCCACAAGCCTCATTCCTGATGAAGGGCTTATGCCTGAAACATTGGTTCTCCTGATCCTTGAATGCTGCCTGCCCTGCTGTGCTTTTCCAGCACCACACTCTTGGTTTATCAGCCATGTCAGTAATATCCTCCTTCACCATTCAAGGCAAAAAAACCATAATGGGAGTTATGTACAGACCTTCTAACAGTGGTCAGGTCCAGGGGCGCAACATATACCAGGAAATAGAGAAAGCATGTCAGAAAGGCAAGGTCACGGTGATCATGGGGGACTTCAATATGCACTGGGTAAATAATATTGCCAGTGGATCCAAAGAAAGGGAATTCATAGAATGCTTACAGGATGGCTTTTTGGAACAGCTTGTCATGGAGCCCACAAGGGAGCAGGCTATTCTGGACCTAGTGCTTTGTAATGAACCAGACTTTATAAAAGATCTTAAAGTAAGGGAACACTTAGGAAGCAACGATCATATGGTAGAGTTCAGTCTGCAGTTTGAAAGAGAGAAGGCAAAATTGGATGTAATGGTGTTACAGTTAAATAAAGGTAATTTTGAGGGCATGAGAGAGGAACTGACAAAAATAGACTGGAAGCAGTGCCTAGTGGGGAAGACAGTAGAGCAAAAATAACAGTTTGTGGGTATAATTGAGGACACTGTGCAGAGGTTCATCCCCAAGAAAAGATTATCCGGGGAGGGATTAGACAGCCATGGCTGACAAAGGAAGTTAGGAAATGTATTAAAGAAAAGGAGAGATCCTATAAAATGGCCAAGAGCAGTGGGAAAACAGAAGATTGGGAAGGCTACAAAAACAAACAGAGGATAACAAAGAGAGAAATAAGGAGAGGATCAAATATGAAGGTAGGCTAGCCAGTAATATTAGAAGTGATAGTAAAAGTTTCTTTTAATACATAAGAAACAAACGACAGGCAAAAGTAGACATTGGGCCACTTCAAACTGATGCTGGAAGCCTAGTGATGGGAGATAAGGAAATAGCAGGAGAACTTAACAAGTACTTTGCGTCAGTTTTCACAGTGGAAGACTGAGTAATATCCCAACAATTAAAGGGAGTCAGGGGGCTGAGTTGTGTATGGTTGCCATTACAAAAGAGAAAGTGCTAGAAAAGCTAAAAGGTCTTAAAATTGATAAATCTCCTGGCCCTGATGGGATATACCCTGGAGTTCTGAGAGAGGTGGCTGAGGAAATAGTGGAGGCATTGGTTGAGATCTTTCAAAAGTCACTGGACTCAGGGAAAGTCCCGGATGATTGGAAGATCGCTGTTGTAACCCCCTTGTTCAAGATAGGATCAAGGCAAAAGATGGAAAATTATAGGCCAATTAGCCTAACCTCGGTTGTTGGTAAAATTCTAGAATCCATCATTAAGGATGAGGTTTCTAAATTCTTGGAAGAGCAGAGTCTGATTAGAACAAGTCAACATGAATTTAGTAAGGGGAGGTCGTGCCTGACAAACCTGTTGGAATTCTTTGAAGAGGTGACAAGTAGGTTAGACCAGGGAAACCTAGTGGATGTGGTCTATCTAGACTTCCAAAAGGCCTTTGATAAGGTGCCACACGGGAGGCTGCTGAGCAAGGTGAGGGCCCATGGTGTTCAAGGTGAGCTACTGGTATGGATTGAGGATTGGCTGCCTGACAGAAGGCAGAAAGTTGGGATAAAAGGTTCTTTTTCGGAATGGCAGCCGATGACAAGTGGTGTCCCGCAGGGTTCAGTGTTGGGGCCGCAGCTGTTCACATTATATATTAATGATCTGGATGAAGGGACTGGGGGCATTCTAGCGAAGTTTGCCGATGATACGAAGTTAGGTGGACAGGCAGGCAGTACTGAGGAAGTGGGGAGGCTGTAGAAGGATCTAGACAGTTTGGGAGAGTGGTCCAGGAAATGGCTGATGGAATTCAACGTGAGCGAATGCGAGGTCTTGCACTTTGGAAAAAAGAATAAAAGCATAGACTACTTTCTAAACGGTGAGAAAATTCGTAAAGCCAAAGTACAAAGGGATCTGGGAGTGCTAGTCAAGGATTCTCTAAAAGTAAACATGCAGGTTGAGTCCATGATTAAGAAAGTGAATGCAATGTTGTCATTTATCTCAAGAGGGTTGGAATATAAAAGCACCGTTGTGCTACTGAGACTTTATAAAGCTCTGGTTAGGCCCTGTTTGGAGTACTGTGCCCAGTTTTGGTCCCCACACCTCAGGAAGGACATACTGGCACTGGAACATGTTCAGCAGAGATTCACATGGATGATCCCTGGAATAGTTGTTCTAACATATGAGGAACGGCTGAGGATCCTGGGATTGTATTCATTGGAGTTTAGAAGATTAAGGGGAGACTTAATAGAAACTTCCAAGATAATACATGACTTGGAAAGGGTGAACGCTAGGAAATTGTTTCCGTTAGGCGAGGAGACTAGGACCCGTGGACACAGCCTTAGAATTAGAGGGGTCAATTCAGAACAGAAATGCGGAGACATTTCTTCAGCCAGAGTGGTGGGCCTGTGGAATTCATTGCCGCAGAGTGCAGTGGAGGCCAGGACGCTAAATGTCTTCAGGGCAGGGATTGATAGATTCTTGATGTCATGAGGAATTAAGGGCTACGGGGAGAATGCGGATAAGTGGAGTTGAAATGCCCATCAGCCATGATTGAATGGCGGAGTGGACTCAATGGGCCGAATGGCCTTACTTCCACTTCTATGTCTTATGGCCTTAAGTCATTTTGTTTCTAATCAGTAAGGGTATTCCATTTGCTCTGCCATTTTCCCTGTCTGTCCTGTAAACCTTATGATCTGGTATATTTAGTTTCCAATCCTGACCATCCTGCAGCTATGTCTCAGCAGTGGCTACTATATCATCATTTCTGATTTGAATTTGTGCTCTGCAGCTCCATTAGTTTATTCCTTAATCTCTGAGCATTCGTAAATAGAACTCTTACCTGGATCATTCACTATCCCTCAGTACTGATGCTTTAGTCATCTTTGTTATTTCTCTCTTCTTGTTTAATCAATAATTTTCTCACAGTTTTGCCTTCATCTGCTGCATCTGAAAGTAGGATTCCTGTCTTTTTTCATTCACTCGTGAGACATCAGCTTTAGGCTGACCAGTGTTTATTGTCCATCCCTGGTTGTCCTGTTTCTTTACTCTTTGTAAAGTTACTTGATTTTGAAAATTTATTGTCCTTCCCCTTTCCCCTCCCCCCAATTTTCTAGTTTAAAGTGCTTGTGGCCATGCTATTTAGCCTTTCCCCAAGGACACTGGTCCCAGATCGGTTCAAGTGGAGCCTTCCCCAGTGGAAATAGTTTCTTCCTGTTGCAATAACGATGCCACTGCTACACAAAACTGAACCATTCTTTCTCACGTCATTCCTTTAGCCATGCATTTACTTCCCTAAATTTAATATTTCTATGCTAATTTACATATGGCTTGGGTAGTAATCTAGAGATTATAAGCTTTGAGGCCCTTTTCTTTAATTTTGTTCCTCATCCTTGATATTCCCCAACAGGACTTCTAATCTTGCCTATGTACACTCCTTCCAGGAACCTCCCCCTACACCTCGGAGTCCTGAAGGAGATAGCTGAGGCGATAGTAGAGGCATTGGTGGTGATCTTTCAGGAATCACTAAAGTCAGGGAAAGTCCCAGAGAACTGGAAAATAGCTAACACAAAACCCTCACTTAAGAAGAGATAAACACAAAAACAGGAGATTATAGGTCAGTTAGTCTGACCTCAGTCGTTGGTAAGATTTTATTAAAGATGAGATTGCCAAGTACTTGGAAGTGCATGCTAAAATAAGGCTGAGCTAGCACACCTTCATCAAGGGGAGGTCATGCTCAACAAATCTGGTAGAATTCTTTGAGGAGGTAATGAACAAGTTAGGCCTCTAATACAGGAGGTTGCTGAATAAGATAAGAGCCCAAGATGTTGAGGTCAGGATTCTGGCATGGATAGATGATTAGCTGACTGGCAGAAGCAGAAGATGGGGATAAAGGGGTCGATTTCAGAATGGCAGCCGATGACTGGCAGAATTCCGCAGGGGTCATCGTTGAGACAACTATTCATATCTTATGTTGATAGTGTGGATAATGAAGTGAGGGTGTTGTTGCTAGGTTTGTAGATGGCACAAAGGTAAGTGAAGGGATAGGTAGTGATGAGGTGGTCGGGAGTC
Organism: Hemiscyllium ocellatum; assembly: GCF_020745735.1. Lineage (NCBI taxonomy): Eukaryota > Metazoa > Chordata > Chondrichthyes > Orectolobiformes > Hemiscylliidae > Hemiscyllium > Hemiscyllium ocellatum. Next base: position 15,363,323 of record NC_083436.1, read on the forward strand.
TGCAGAGGGTTTCGACTAGATAGGGGAATGGGCAAAGAAGTGGCATTTGGAATTCATTGTGGGAAAGTGTGAGGTTATGCAGTTTGGTAGGAAGCATAGCATAATAGATTATTTTCTGCATGGGAAAGGAGCAGTTGAGGACTGTAGTTGTATATTTGATGAAGTTTAGAAGGATGATGGAGAAATCTCATTGAAATTCCCCTGTCTGGTCCTGTTAAAATTTTATGAATTTCTGTGAGAGCTTTGCTCATTCTTCTGAATCTCATGACTATAGTTCTAAAAGTTCAGTCTCTCTTAATATGTCACTCCTCCCATCCCAGTAACCATTATTGCACTCCCTTCATAGCCAGAATGTCCTTCCTTAGATAAGGAGAGTAAATCCACATACAATATTCCAGGTTTGGTCTTACCAAGATGTTATAAAATATTAGCAAAACAACTCTGCTCCTTTAACAAAGGGAGATGTGATATTTATACATTAGTTTTGATCTAGCATGGCTTCAGCTTACTTTGTTTAATTTAAACTTTGCCTTCCCTTTTTCTTTCTTCACCATGTCTTGTTTCCAACATTACCATTATCTTACCATTTGACCATGATATTTTGCGATGCATGGTGGCACTTCATCAATATCCATTATTCACTGACTATTAAGGAGCTCAGGGAAGTCTTATTAACCTTATTAGGCAGCCAAATCTAGTGATCAAATTTGAACCAATATTGAGAAATTAAAAGAAAAACTTTTATCTGTATCATGCTTTTCAGCTTACAGCCATACAGAGGTGAGTACTGCCAGAGGTATGCATGAATGCTATTTATTGCTATGAAGATGCTGAATGAGTGGGTATTCATAGTGGTCTTGGAGCAAATATGACATTTGAAGCAAAATTGTATCAAGATATCACTATTTAAAATTTATCCATATATTTTACATTTCTGCATTGGTGGCAATCCAGGGGATCTAGATGTAGGTGTGCTTGCTGAGCTGGCAGGTTCATTTTTAGACGTTTTGTCACCATACTAGGTAATATCTTCAGTGAGTCTCCGGACTGAAGATGTTACCTAGTATGGTGACAAAACATTTGAAAATGAACCTTCCAGCTCAGCGAACACACCTATATCCAGAACCTCAACCTGAGCTACAAATCTTCCCAAAACTCGCTAGCAATTGTGGTTGGCATGGTAGCACAGTGGTTAGCACTGCTGCCTCACAGTGCCAGAGACCCAGGTTCAATTCTCGCCTCAGGCTCTGTGTGGAGTTTGCATGGGTTTGCTCCGGTTTCCTCCCACAATCCAAAAATGTGCAGGTTAGGTGAATTGGCCATGCTAAATTGCCCGTAGTGTTATGTGAAGGGGTAAATGTAGGAAAATGGGTCTGGATGGGTTACCCTTCAGTGGACTTGTTGGGCTGAAGGGTCTGTTTCCACACTGTAAGTAATCTAATCAATCCAGGGGAGCTTTGTTTTCTTGCCCATCCAGTTGTCATTCTGATTTCACAGAAAACCATTCGCTCTCAGTAAAGAAAATAATATTGTATGCTAAAATGTTTTGCCTTCTTCCACAGGGTGTGCTACCAGACCAAAAGAATACTCCAGTCTATGTGTCATTTCTCATTGCTCAAGGTGTAACCTCATTTTCTGGAGTACTGTCTTACCCCTTTGATACTGTAAGAAGACGAATGATGATGCAGGTTTGTACAGGAATTTGAAGTTTATTCTTGAATAAGTTTTGAGTGGGAGTATGTTCCAGAATGCTAGTTCTAAGTTATGCAGACTATGAACTCTACCTTCTCTTGGTTTGAATTGATGAATCTGCAACTGAAAGTTGTAAAGATATAGTTTTCTGAGAAATATTGTGTTTTTGGACAAATTTAGTTCATTCACCTGTATTCAAATATAGTCGAGAGTGTGGTGCTGGAAAAACACAACAGGTCCGAAGATATCCGAGGAGCAGGAGGATTTAAGTTTCCATCAGGAATGAGGCTTGTGGGCTGGGGGGTTGAGAAATAAATGGGAAGGAGGTGGAGTTGGGGGTAGGTAGCTGAGAATGCAACAGGTAGATGAAGGTGAGGGTGCAGGTGATAGATCAGACGGGGGTTGAAGCAGATAGATGGGAAAGATGATGGACAGATCAGGAGGCCAATGCAGAGTTGTAGACTTGGGACTGGAATAAGGTGGGGGGAAAGGGGAATGAGGAAACTGTTGAAATCCAAAGTCATCCCATGTAGTTGTAAGATCCCAATATGGAATATGAGGTGTTCTTCCTCCAGTCGTCAGGTGGTAATGGTTTGGCAACGAAGGAGGCCCGGGACCTGCATGTCCTTGACTGAGTGGGTGGTGGAGTTGAAGTGTTCAGTCACAGGGCAGTGGGGTTGGTGTGAATGTCCCAGAGATGTTCTCTGAAATGATCCACAAGTCGGTCTCCTCAATGTGGAGCAGACCACATCAGGTGCAACGGATACAGTAGATGACATTAGGGAGGTATAGATGAATTTCTGTTGGACGTGAAAGGATCCTTTGGGGCCTTAGATGGAGGTGAGGAGAGTGGTGTGGCTGCACATTTGACACTTCCTTTGGTGTTAAGGAAAGGTGCTGGGAGTCGGGTGTGGGTTGTTGGGCCGGCATGGACCTGACGAGGGAGTCACTGAGGGATTGGTCTCTCCGGAACGCCGATGGGGTGAGAAGGCAAATATATCTGTGGTGGTGGAGTCCGTTTGTAGGTGGCAGAAGTGGCTGAGGATGATGCAATGTATGCAGAGGTTGGTGGGGTGGAAGGTGAGGACCAGGAGGGTTCTGACTTCGTTATGCTGGGAGGAGTCGGCTCAAGGGCAGTGCTGCAGGAAGTGGCAGAGATACGCTGGAGGGCACCTTTGACCATGTGGGAAGGGAAATTGCGATCTTGCAAGGAGGAGGCCATCTGGGATTTTCTAAGGTGGAATTGGTCATCCTGGGAACATGTCTGGCAGAGGCAGAAGAATTGGAAATAAAGGATGGCGTTTTTACTGAAGGTAGGGTGGGAGGAAGTGTAGTCTAGGTAGCTGTGGGAGTTGGTGGGCTTGTCGTAGATGTCTGTGGTTGGTCGGTCGCTGGAGATGAAATAACCACAAACATCTCCTACAAGCCCAGCAGCAACTGAACAAGCCTGTGGCTGAACACTTCAACTCTCCCTCCCACTCCGTCAAGGACATGCAGATCATGGGCCTCCTCCATCACCAAAACATTATCACCCAAAGCCTGGAGGCCTCATATTCCGCCTTAGGACCCTGCAACCAAACAGGATAAATGTGGATTTCAACAGTTTCCACATTACCCCTTCCTCTACATTATCCCAGTCCCAAGCCTCCAACTCAACCCCGCCCTCTTGACCTGTCCATCACCTTTCCCGTCTATCCACCCCACCTCCCAGCCTGACCTATCACTTGCTATCTCACCTTCATCTACCTAACATTCTCAGCTACCTATCCCTACTCCACCATTTATCTCTCAGCTCCCCCAGCTTCCAAGCTTCATTCCTGACGAAGGGCTTATTGCTGGAAACACGATCCTCCTGCTCCTCAGATGCTGCCTGACCTGTGTTTTTTCAGCACCGCACTCTCGATTCTGATCGCTCGCATCTGCAGTCCTCACTTTCTCCCTGTATTCCAATATAATTTGGAGTCAGGCTTTTGTTGTACTACTATTCTTGGTATCCTTAACCAGAAACTAAAATGCAGTAATACATAGTTAACATAGAGATGGATCCAAAATCTTTGCATTTGTTGGCTGTGATTGTTTTGGACATAAATGCCTGAACAGGTAGTACAAGCTGTGTAGAGACGAAGCAAGTGAGGGCAGAAGCTTGAGAAAAAATGCAGTGGAGACTGGGCAAGGGAAAGAGAGGTACAAAAGGAGGAGTGTCCAGGGAAGGAAGCCCACAGTTACAGGAAAGATGGGACATGTCTGGAGAAGGAGGCCATGTTATCTGGGGAAGGATTAGAAAGGTAAATATGGTATTCACATGCTTGTGGCATAGAGACTGACTAGGCAGTGTGCATCACTTAAGAGTTTAGTCCAAAGGTGAAGTGGTCAGCGATGTTGGGAGATGGATCTGTAGAATCTCATTGAGGGTGCTGGGAAGTAAACAGTATAATCATAGTAAGAGGGCGGAGCTGGATAAGATGGTAGTAGCTGTGTGGCAATCAGCAGGTATTAGTTGGTCTCATGATATTGGGAAGAGGGGTAGAAAGTCGAGGTGCACCTGCTTTAGAATGGGAGGGTTCTGTAGGGGATTAATTTAGGGACCCAAAAGGACAGCAGGAATGACCATGTGTATTACACAAACTCCTTGTTGTCCATTGGTCCCAGAAACACAAGTCTCCTGCACATAACACAAAATATGGATAGTGCTATAATCAAAATCCCCAAACTACCTGAAAAGATCAATGATCTGTCAAGACTCGTTAATTAGGAAAATAAAAATAGGGTCTGTGGCCAAGCTTGTAAGTATATAGGTTGGTGAGTAGCAAATCCATGTATACCAAGGAATCATTGTACAATGGGGTCAGTAATATCAATGGAAGAATCAAGAGTAATGGGGAAAAGCATGACAAGATGATGTTAAGACAGTAAGAAATAGTAACAGGTGTGAGCCATTTCACCCTTTGAGCCTGCTCTGTCATTCGGTAGGATCATGGCTGATCCAACATTCTTCACATGCACTTAGCTGCATTTTCCCAATAACCATTTATTCCCTTAATGATCAAGAATTTATCTCTGCTTTAAATGTACTCAAGCAGCCCTCTCTGTTGCCAGTGGCAAGGATTTCCACAAGTTTAAATCTACTAATAAAGGAATGCTCCGATAACTAGGAGCCAGGAAAATTTGAAATCACTGGAGTAATTACTCACTTGCAAATAAGTGTGGAATCTCTAGCTTAAGGTTAAATTCATTATCTACAATGTGGGGAAAATTTAGTGGATACATCTACTGTAATGAACACTGGGCTGAATCTTGCACTTTTTTGGCTAAGTGTCAGTTTTGTTGAGTTTATTAAAGAGTTTTTTTTCATCAGGCCTCAAGGGTTTTCTCACCGCAGCTTACTAAATTTATCTTAATAATTATTCATGCCAGTATGGTGTCCCTCCTGTCTGATTCTGGTCATTTTTACCATTCATCATATCTGGAACAATTTACCTCTGCTGGGATATCCCAGAAATGGACCAGCATCCCTGGCATTGGCATTGTTCATGAGGACAATCACTGCTGTGCACAGTTCCTGAGATTTGCCCCAGATATGGTAGATAAGGGAAAATAGGCACCTTACTTTGTGGGCAGGATCCTGGAAGTCCTTGTGGACAGGACAGTGCACAGATCCAATTTTCACAGAAGAGATGACAACACCTGGTCTAATGTTGACTCCCGGTCAGAGCAGTCTCAGCCATGTGGAGAAATGTTACAACAATATAGGAAAAAGATTATATTAAGACCATAAGAAATAGTCTCTTCACCATTAACTAGCATAAATGCTGTCTTTTCTGTGATACCTCATTCATTCTTTCTGCTCCCATACTCTTTTCCAACCAAGACTCATACTGTTATTACTCTCAGTACTACAGGCAACACTCACAGTCACTAACCAATCCCTGATAGCGTGAATCCTGAATGTGTCCTGCACTACCTACTCACTTGCTTGGGACATCTCACCACCTGTACCAAAAGTAACAGTTACACCATCTACTTTCATTAACACCTGACCTTCCCTCATTCCAGGAGGAAAATAGTGCACAGTAGGGCAGAAAGAAGTGGTGGGAAGCTGAACATTCAACTCCTCATCCCCTGAGGATCCTGTCAACAGCCCTGAGTTGCAAGGTGGCAGTGTCCAAGCCCCAGGGTCTGAGCTGGATGATCTCTTTGACATACTGTGTTGGGACCCTTGACCAAAGGCTATCTCCCTTGACTTGGGAATGGACTGCTGAAAACCAAGACAAGTTTCCTGGATTTGGATATACTAAATGGCAAGGCAGAACAGCAGTATTGTGATCCCTGTATCTTTGGTTGAGGGGTAAGATGCCAAGAGGCTAGGCATGGAAAGGATGCTTTGAACATCCAGATAGGCTTAAAGAATGACTGAGCACTAAGAGAGTAAGCAAGTAGCCCAGAGGTATAGCATGTAGAGGGATGTGGCTCTGACTTCTATGTTGAGAATTCTAGGCAACTAGTTTACTTGCAGTGAATGGTAGGTTAGAAAGCTTCATATCAATGAGGTGAGATGTTCAGTTAATAAGGTCATTAAGAAAAATTCTTAGGTCAGGAATTCTGCCCTTCTAACTAAAGAATGGTGTATATTGGAAAGAGTTTGAAAAAGGGAGTAATTCTTTTATTGCATGGCCAATTGATGTTCCCTTGTCTATCAAAGCATTCTCTACTTGTATGTAGTTCTTAGCTTCATTGGCTGTTGTATTTAGGAGATTCTTCATGCTCCAGGGAAATATGGCAGACCATCAATTTAGTAGTCAAGAGTTTCTAAAGGCTAGACAGGCATTTCTGCAGCGTAGATGAGAGTTATACATGGGGACCCTGCAGAGTCCCTGACATTGTTAATTATACAGGAAATTGAAGACGCCACTGGGCAATTCATCTACACCTGGAATCCCTGAAAGTATCTATTTAAATCGGAGAATTCAAATTCTTTGAAGACAAGTAGAGAATCCTATGGAGTAAAGACCATAAGATATGGCAGCAGAATTAGGCCATTCGACCTATCAAGTCTGCTTTTCCATTTGATCATGGCTGAGACATTTCTCAACCCATTCTCCTGCCTTCTGCCCTTAATCCTTGATCCCCTAAATAACCTAGAAGAAAAATGTTTTGCCATCAGAAATGAATGAACAATAATCTCCCTTTGTTGGCAATTCACCACACCCTAGCTTGAATCTTACTACAACACCTGAAACTTAGTGAAAAGCTGCATCGAATTGTTCCTGAAGTTGAGGTAAACCTACCTAACTTCTCACTCAAATTTCTTACTATAGCCCATGTCATTCAGGCCTTTATAGTATTCAGCCATAAGTCAGGTGGTAAATTTAAATTTGAGGTTGACGTCAGAGATGCAGTAAAAAAAGGTTGTAACCATGTTCCCTCTAAATTTCTTACCAATTACATAAGCTCTATGTATCAGCGACTGTATGCAGAACGTTGAAGCATCAGTGTGCATACATAGCTGCACATTTTAGAGAAAACATTAGTGGGAGCTATCTGGTTAAAATCTCCCGGCTTTTTGAACATTCAGTGCTGTTAGCTGTATCATCACCACTGTGTGGAATGTGTGTTATTGCTTCAGCTTTTCGATTTCCATTAATGTGTGCATCAGTTATGTAGTAAAAATAACTTGTTCCTGTTGTCTTGTACCACTTTAAAACTCTAGTGTATTGATGCTTTCTTTGTGTGTTGCAGCTTTAGCTTTAACAGAGGGTTGGTAATTATTTACAGTATTGCTAAATTCTTCTAATTCTGCTTCTGTCTGAATCCAAGTACTGCTTGTATCAACTTAAACAGAAAATGTTTTTGCTACATGACTTGTGTCTAATAAATAAGATTGTAAATTAAAAAAGGAGCCCCTGGAAACCAAGACCTAGCTCACAAAAATCAAAAAGTATCCCCAAGAAACTCTTTAGCCAGACATTGAGAAACACATCTTGTGCCCAGATATGGTTACTGTTTGACCTTTTCCAACTATTAAATATAGATATTTAATTGGCCTGTAACCTCAACCAATGATTTGGAAATTACAACATACTAATTGAAGAAAGCACTTTTCTTACTCTCATCCACAATTTAATATGTTCAGAATGCTTTCTAAACCACATAAATGTGTAACCTGTCTTTTTTTCTGTAAAATTAATGTAATTTTTTTCTTAACAAAGCTTTTGAAATCTGTCCTTCTATTTCTAAAGAGTTTTTGAAGTAGAGAATTCTATGTGGTTAAGATATAGCAGCAAAATTAGTCTTTTCAGCCCAACTCTACTTCACCATTTGATCATGGCTATGTTTCTCAACCCCATTCTCTTGCCTTCTGTCCTTGATCCCCTACCTAATCAAAAAGGAAAATATCTTGCCATTAGAACTGAGTGGACATTGCTGATCCAGTCTGGAAATGTAGATAATCTAAATTCATTTCAAAGCCATATCTGTAAATGAAAATATTAAGTCTAAGTGAAGAACTATTGGAAGAGACTGAAGTACTGAGTAAAACTTCAATTGAAAATATTGAAAGACTGATGCATAAATTTAGGTATATTATTATGAAATATGTATGTTCTTAAATTTGGTTAACTCTTATGTGCAATTTAGAAATTACACTTACTGAGGAGAAAAATGGCATTTGTAAACATTCATCACATGGGAACTTTAGAGGTTAGCTTGCACAAAAGATTATTTGCCCTCAAATGTTAGGTAACAAATGTTGAAAGTCTCAATATACAATTTTTGACATTGTAAGCAACACCACCTACTGGAAGTATTTTGTACACAGTTTCAGTGAAATTTGACCTCTACATAAATATTTATAAGTAAATTGTGATACTTGAGAAGTTACTGTGAATTTAAATTCTTTTTTGTTTCAAACCACAGAGCGGCGAAGCAATGAGACAATATAGTGGAACAATTGACTGTTTTGTGAAGATCTTTAAGAATGAAGGAATAGGTGCTTTCTTCAGAGGAGCTTTTTCAAATATCTTACGTGGCACTGGTGGTGCTTTAGTGCTTGTATTCTATGATGAAATTAAGGAATTGCTAATAATGCTGGAAGAGAAAGTAATGTAAAAAGTTGATTTCTTCAGAATTCAAATGTTTGAATTCAGTGTTGAGCATTCATTTGCCTGAATGGATTTTTCCTCAGGCAATGTACTTTTATAATTAGAAAAAACATTCAAAAATCATTACTTGCTCTTTGTTTTAATAAATAGGGTATAAGTGTTTGACCCTTATATATGACCATTCGATTAACGTTCCTAGTATTATTTGTCATAGTTAATGAGATATTATGTACCTATTGCTTAACTGAGCCCTCACGGTGACAACACATTACAAAATCCTGACTCGTCATGACAATTCATAGGTCAGGCATTCTGCCCTTCTAACTAAAGAATGTTCTGTATTGATAAAAATTTGTAAAAGTGAGTAATTCTTTTATTGTGTCTTCTAATTCCCTCCTCAGGTACAACATCTCCTCTCGAGTTTGCAGAGACGCAGCAACCCCTTCCTTTCTTCCCCCCCCCCCCCCCCCCCCGCTCAGGGATCTGGCACCCTTCTCACACTGGAATAAAGTACCAAAGTACCCCACCTCTGCCCAACACCAGTCACCCCTCCTTCACCGGACACCCACCACCGCCCCTGACCAATCCTAAACATTCAGCTAATTACCTGGCACCCTAACACATAATATACCTTACATACTTATCCTTTCATGGGTGCAGTCAAACTGGCTGTAAAGAATACAGTGATTACTGCTGTGATTAAAAGCGTTGTGTTTTACCTTCCACCAACTATCCCAAACTGAGAACACAGCTGGGTTTAAGGTACACTTTATATTTCTGCAAGAACAATGTACAGAATCTCCTGCCAGCAATGTGAAGCTTTATCTTACTTAAAAAAAAAGTAGGAGCAGAATGGCAATCTGATGATGATTGCCACTCCTCAGGAAACCCAAACTGATATTATGAGATCCACACACAAATGGAAAAAGGTTTGGTTAAATGGTTTTATCACTACAGTGGATCAACATAAATTTAAATAGATTCAACAGGATTTAAAAGATATCAAAATAGATTTTGGTTTGAACACAAACAGCATTCATGTGCCAAGTTAACAGTTTGTTATCTTTTAAGCTGTTATTAGTTCTTCTGGCCACGAGTCCAGATAGCAGGCAAAATGTTTCATTCCGAATCAAAACTACATGGTCCAAAATTGAACCATATAAAGTGGGAAAATCCCAGATGAGATTTTTAATCTGTGTTTAATTAGCTGATAACTGATTTTTTTAACAAGGGGAACACTGAATTTAGCGTCACCACTCCAAGATAAGGAAAAATGAAAAGGAGAATTATTTTGGGTTATTTGTATGGGTAATTACCTGCAGGATAAAACATAAGATGAGCATAAAAGGAGCCACTCAGCCTGTCACAACACAGTTCTCTAAAATACCAGTTCAATATTTTCTATACCTCTGCCCTTTTTAATCTATTCTGCAAATAATTATGCATGCCATCAGGTTGCTGATTGGACATTCACAATCTTAATGCAACATTCTTAAATTGTATGCACATGAGGAACACATTGAATGAATGCATCCCCAGACAGCAGCAAAATCAATAAAGCAGCATAATATACAGTATATAATTATTAAAGTTTATGTATTATAGATCAGTATATAATATGTAAGATGAAAATGAAATTCTGTGCTTTTAAATTACTTTGTAAAACTTGCATAATTTTATGTATTCAATAGTCTATTTCATTAACAAAGTTATTCTCGCTCATAGAAAACTGCAAAATTGAAGGTTGAAGGTGTTGAGGTAGCTGATGGAGCCAAATTATTCCACAGTGCCAAGGAGATAGGGTTAGGCTCAGCTCAGCACCAGAGGCATTGTTGCTGGATTCATGTTTGGAACTGGTGCTTCGAAACTCTGAAGCATTCGGCGTTGGAAGCCCTTAACCCAGCAAAACACAAAAGCAGGGCAGGGGTGGATGCCACTGGAACCCACAGTTCGAAGCACAGTGTTGGAGAGGGGGGAGGCCGTAACCCATTTTCTGTCTCTGTGACTTTGAATTTGGGAGCCATCTTCTTAATGACTGCAATAAAAATGAATTGCCAAGGTTCTTTCGAGATAACCTCAAGTTACTGGGGTGGAATTTGAGGGAGTACGACGCAGCTATCGTGCACATAAAATGTAATTCCACTCCCTAACCCATTCCAGCCCCCAGCTCAATGAAATCAACAGCACAGTTAAATTTGCTGGATTAATGTTGCTTTGATCATTGCTGCTCACTTGGTCTGAACTAAAACAAGCAGAACAATACAATTGACCTTGCAATGGCCTGATTTATTGCCCAAGATCACAGTCAGTTAAACAAAGATATTTTTTACTGAACATTTTTCACATTGCCATCTTATTTTGCTAATGCAAAACTAATTAATGCTTGTAAATGTTCCTAATTGAATTTTTGAAAATAATTTAATGGTTGTAGCAATCAACTATTCTCTTGTCCCTTATCAGTTCATAATTTTATGAATCATACAGCTGTTTATTTTAAAATTCATGTTCAATACATCAGTAAATATTTTCTTGAATGAATAAATGTAAAATTGTATATTTAAAGAGATATGTTAGTTATTGGCGATCATTCACTGTAAGGGGCAAGGGTGGTGTGGACCCCAGAAAAAAAGTTAGCAGAGCTGACAGAATATATATATATATTAAAAGTAAATTACTGCGGATGCTGGAATCTGAAACCAAAAAAGAGAAAATGCTGGAAAATCTCAGCAAGTCTGGCAGCATCTGTAAGGAGAGAAAAGAGTTGATGTTTTGAGTCTAACTGACACTTTGTCAAAGCTTTGCTGAGATTTTCCAGCATTTTCTCTTTTTTTGGCTGTAGCTATAACATATTGCTACATTCTGCTGCTTAGTGATAGGAAGCCTTCCTTTCTGAGTCTGCCAAGATTGAACGCAGGCCTGCAGAACCCCAGCCTAGGTAAATTGGGCATTATGGAGGAAAACCTTTGCCACCGAGAGTCATACTGCTCAGAAACAGACCCTTCAGTCCAACCAGTCCATGCTTACTATAATCCCAAACTAAATTAGTGTCACCTGCCTCTGCTTGGCCCATATCTTATTTTCATGAACTTACCTAAATGTCTTTTAAATGTTGTAATTGTACTCATATTCACCACTTCCTCTGGAAATTCACTCCACACACAAATCGCTATGTAAAAAAAATTACTTCATTTTTAAAGCTTTCTCTTCTCACCTCAAAAAAAGTACTTCCTACTCTTGAAATTCCCCAACCTAGGGAAAAGACATTCACCTGTTATTCACCTTATCTATACCTCCCCTGATTTTATAAACCTCTATAAGGTCATCCCTCAATCTCTTACAATCCAGTGAAAAACGGTTCCTGCCTATGCAGCGTCTCATTTGTAACTCAAACCCTCCATTCCTAGCAACAGCCTGGTAAATTTTTTCTGAACTCTCTTCAGTATAATAATATCCTCCCTATAACAGGTGATCAGAACTAGACATTATTCAAGAAGAGACCTCACCAATGTCATGTACAACCTCCATATTATGTGCCAACTCCTATATTCAAAGGTCTGAGCATTGATAGTAAGCATGTTAAACACTTTCTTTAACCACCCTGTCTATATGTGAGACAAACATCAAAGAATTAGAACCTGAACCTGTAGGTCTGTGTTTTACAACGCTACTCAAGGCCCTGCACATGTTTAAATTTATAAGTCCTGCCCCTATTTGTTTTACCAAAATGCAATACCTCGCATTTATCCAAATTAAACTCCATCTGTCACTCCTCAACGCATTGACCCAATTGATCAACATCTCTTTGTAAACTTAAATAACCTTCTTTACTGTCAACTATACCACCAATTTTGGTGTCATCCACAGTTTAATAACTATGCCTTCTATAATCACATCTAAATCATTTATATAAATATCAAAAGTGAACCCAGCACCAATCCCTGTGAAACATCGCTGGTAACAGATTTCCAGTCTGTAAAACAACCCTCCCCACCAACACTCTTTCTCTTGCCATGAAGCCAATTTTGTATCCAATTGGCAATCTCACTCTGAATTCCCATGTGATCTAACTTTATTAATTAGTCTACCATGCAGAACCTTATAGAAGGCTTCACTAACATACAAGTAAACAATGTCTAATGCTCTGCCCTCATCAATTTTCTTGGTTACTTGCTGAAAAAATTCAAAAGTTTGTTAGACATGATTTCTCTCACACAAAACTGTGCTGGCTACTCTGAATCATTCCTTGACTTTCCAAATGCATATCAATCCTATCTTTCAGAATCACCTCTAATGGTTTACCCACCACCAAGAAAAGTTGACAGTTCCCAGGCTTCTCTTTACATCCCTTCTCACAATATTAGCCACTCTCCAGTCATCCGACATCTCAGCTGTAGTTGTAGATGATACAAATATTTCAGCAAGGGGCCCAGGCCCCACAATTTCCTCCCTAACTTCCCACAACATCCTGGGATACACTGGATCAGATCTTGGACATTTTCCCACCTCTAACTTCTAAAAGCTCAGCACTTTATCTTCTGTAGTGTGAACTGTTTTCAAAACATCAAAATTTATTTCCAAGTTCCCTAGCCTCTTTCTTTCCCCACAGTAAAAACTAGCATGAAATGTGTGGTTGGAGGGTCCCAAGGAGGAAGATGAGGCATTCTCCCTCCAGTTGATGAGTGGCTTTGATTTGGTGGCGGAGATGGCCCAGGATTTGCATCTCCTTGGGAGAGTGGGAGGAGGAGTTGAAGTGGTTGGCCAGACGGCGGTGGGGATGTTTGGTGCATCCCTCCAAGATGTTCCCTGAACAGCTGTGCTAGTTGTTATTGTTCTGTCTCCCTTGCAGTTGCCACCAAACACACCACTTCCACCCCCGTGACCGCCAGCATTCATGTCACTTCCTCCAGTGATGTTACTTACAATGTCATCAATGATCACATGACCACCTTTACTCCAGAGACTGTCACCATCCCCACTCCCAACTCTAGTTCTACACCAGGCCCCAACCCTGCCGGGTATTCATCAACCCCCAGACCTCCCCCTTCACTGAGGATGAATGGTCAGTCTTCAGTAAAGGTCTTACCTTCATCCCACTTACACCCCTGGATATTGAACTTTTGCGATATTGAACTTTTCTTCCTCCACTTCCACGCTTACTCTTTCAAATGCGATTCCCACCACCCTCCGAAGACCCCTTCTCCCGCCTCCAACATACTCCATCCTCTTGGATACCCCGTGCTGGCTTCTTACCCTCCCTCGACCTCTTTATCCCCAGCTGCCACCATAACACTAAGCACCTCAACCTGTCCATCTCTCTCACCCACTCCAACTTCTCACCCTCACAACATGCAGCCCTCCCCACGTTCCAACCCCAACCTCACCATCAAACCCAGTGACAAGGGGTGCAGTGGTATTATGGTGCACTGACCTCTACCTCACCAAAGCCAGATGCTAACTCACTGACACCTCCTCCTATGCCCCCTTGAGCACAACTCCACTTCTCATCACCAAACCCTCATCTCCCAAACTATCCACAATCTCACCACCTCGTGATCTCACATCCACACCCTCTAACCTCCTAGTTCCTGCACCACCCGGTTCTAACTTTTACCCAAAATCCACAAACCTGACCGCCCTGGTTGACCAGTTGTCTCCCCCTATTCCTGCTCCACCGAACTCATCTCCTCCTATCTCAACTCCGTCCTTTCCCTCTTGGTTCATGAACCCCCTACATATGTTCAGGACACCACCCACATCCTCCACCTTCTCCATGACATTTAATTCCCTGGCCCCCAACACCTAATCTTGACCATTGACATCCAATCCCTAGACACGTCCATCCCCCATGATCAAGGCCTACAAGCTCTCCATTTATTTCTCTTCTGCTGACCTAACCAGTCCCCTTCCACTGACACATTCATTCGATTGGCGAAACTGGCTCTTATCCTCAATAACTTCTCTTTTGAATCCTCCCACTTCCTCCAGACCAAATGGGTAGCCAAGGATACCTGCATGAGCCCCAACTATATCTGCTTCTTCAGAGGATACAGGGAACAGTCCTTCTTCTGGAGTTACACCAGCACCACCCCCACCTTTTAGGGTGAATGCTCTTCAGGGAGCTAATTGGCCTCTATCTTCATTGTGGAGATACCATATAATTCCCTGCAAAATGCAGCGCCAGTGCTTTAAATGGGATTTGTCCACCAATATCAGAAAATAATTAAAATTTAGAAGTTTTCATTTTGTTCAGAAACTGACAAATAGAGATTCTGCCCATGTTACGCCCAGGAATAACTTTAGAAAACAAATTCAAAACCTGATGAATAGTTTAGTGATAAGTTGTGATTTACAACTGATGGACCCCATCAGCCAAGCAGCTGGACATATGTATGTGATCTTGGTACATGAATCTCACAGCCGCACCTTGTGCCACCAATGTACACAGCATCAACCAAATAGCCATGTCTCAAAGCCTAAGACTTAAGAAATAGAAGCAGGAGTAGCTGAAATCCTCTTGATTTTGCTGTGCCATTCAATAAGATTATAACTGATCCAACATTCATCATGTCCACTTTCCTGCATTTTCCCTGTAACCCTTGATTCCCTTACTGATCAAGAATCCATCTCTCAGCCTTCAACATTCACAAGGACTCTGTCTCCACAGCTCTCTGTGTCAAGGCGTTCCAAAGACTCAAAGAAGAAATTCCTTCTCATCTCAATCTTAAATTGGTGCTCTTTTAATTTGAGACTATACCCGCTGGTCTTAGGCTGTCCCATGAGAGGAAACAGCCTCTTAGCATTTAGCCTGTCAATCCCCTTAATAATCCTGTATGTTTCAATAAAATCACTTTCCATTCCTCTCAACTCCAGGGAATAGAGTCCTGGCTTCTTTAGCCCTTGCTCCTGATTCCTCCATACCAAGGATCATCGTAGTGAACCTTCTCTGAACTGCCTCCAATGAATTGATATCTTTTCTTAAACAAGTGCACCAAACCTGCTCACAGTACTCCCATTGTTGTCTCACAAGTACTTTGTACACTTGCAGTAAAACAAGACAGTAAGACTTACCATATGACCTCCCTACTTATACTCCAAACCACTTGAAGTAATGGCCAACATTCCATTAGCCTTCCGATTACCTGCTGCACCTGTGTGCTAGCTTTCTGTGTTTCACTCACAAGTATCCCCAAGTCCCTTTGTGTTACAGCTTTCTGTAGTTTCTCTACATTTAAATATTACTCTGTTCATTTGTTTGCCCTTCTATTTTTCTACATTATACTCCATCTTCCAACGTTTTTGCCACTTACTTAACATTTTAGTATCTCTGTAAATAATATCCCTCTCGCAATTTGCCTTTCACTTATTTTGTGTCATCTGCAAATTTGGCTACAGTCACTTCTTTCTTCAAAGCCATTAATGTAAATTGCTAATAGTGGCAGTTCCAGCATTGCTCTCAGTGGAACCCTATTCAGGTTGCCAGCCTGAGTGAGAACCCTTTATCCCCACTCACTGTTTACTGCCCATTAACCAATTCTCTATCAATGCCAATTTGCTACCACAAACAAAGTGGGCTCTTATGACTTAACCTTTCTTGAGGAATCTTGAGCATTACCTTCTGGAAGTCCAAGTGCAGTATGTCTACTGGTTTACCTCTGGTGGGCTGCCCATGACAGAATAGTATAAAATGGCCAATGAAAGCCCCAATAAGCTTTACAGTACATGTTTAACAGAAATTATAAAGTATGGGAAACACTTGCTTAAAGTGGTCTCAGCACATGAAACAAAAACTTTTCTCAGTAAGACTGGTGGATGTACAACATTCTTTGTCCTAAAGATAAGAAATTTCACACTAATTTGTTATTTCCCTTACATTTTTCCAATCAATCAGTAATAATACTACTACAAGTAGGTTTTAATTATAATTATTGAACAAAACATTAGAAAGAGAGGTTTAATTAACTATGAGTAATGGAGAGGGGCTCCTGTCCCTTATCAAAGACAGCAGCTAAGAGTTGGTGGGAAATCACAAAGAAGCCTCTGTTACAACCTTGTACAAGATAGCAGACACAGACATCATGGTTGAAAGATAAAAGGTCACATGTCACCATGGAAAGCTGAACTTCTCACTTCACAGCAACAAGCAATTACTAATATAGAGTGATTACTAATTGCCCAATCATAGTTGTGCAACCCAGCATTATTTAGTCAATGTATGTGCAGGACAGAGTGTATGGTTAAGGTAACAAAAAAAAGTATAAGATGAGAATTGTTTGTAGTGAACTTTGTATTGAGTGTCATTGACTTTTCTTCTGATATGACCCAAAGATTAAGGAGGCAATTGAACCCTCACTTCGAGACCAGATTCAGGATGGTCTTGGGCACTCCCTGCATTGTACCAGCAGATGTTTGAATAAAATTACCACATGCCTGAATTTTGTTTGTCTTCTGAAAGTTTATTGCCTCTCTAAGGTAGCTCCTACACCCTGCCTCCACTCTGGTTGGAAATTTCTTAGAAAACTCCTTAAAAAAAGTCAGACATGATTTCCCTTTCATGAAGCTATGCTGACTGATTATGATTTACAAATATTGTATTATTTCTTTCATAACTGATTCCAATATTTTTCTAATAATAAATGTTAGGCTCTTTGGTCTTTAGTTACTGGCTTTTTGCCTCTCTCCCTTATTGAATAGGGGTGTCACATTGATAGTGTTCCAATCCTTCAGTACTTCTCCAGAATCCAAGATTTTTAGAAAATTACAACCAATGCATCCACCATCTTTGTATTTATTTATTTTGGGATCCTATTTTGTAAGCCATCAAGGCTAGAGGGCTTCTCTGCCTGTAGCCCCATTAGTTTGTCTCTAATGCTACTTCTCTAGTGATAATAATAGTACTTAATTCATCCTTCAAATTCTTCAGTATTAATGGAATGTTCGAAGCAACTTACACTATAATGACAGATGCAAAATATTTATTTAGCTCCTCTAATACTTCTTTGCTCCCCAGGACTATTTCCCCAGTTTCATTTTCTAAGAGGCTTATCTTCACTTTAATCTCTGTCTTTCTTTTTATGAATTAAAGAAGCTCATCATCAGTTTTCATATTCGTCAGTTATTTTCTCTCATTATTATCTTTTTAGTTCTGCCTTTGCTGGATTCTGCATTTATCCCAGTGTTCAGGACTATCATTGACTTCAGCCTCCCTATATGCCTTTTTTTTAACTTTTAGTCTCAACTTCTCTGATTAGATGCGTGTGGTCTATTCCCCTTACTGGGTTGTATTACTCTTGGATAGTCAAGTCAAAGGAGGCACCTTTCAGTCAAGGGGGTCCTGATGCAATCTATCAAGGGCAGCCTTGGTTATCAATACAAGGCTTGAGCACATTCCTGATGAGGAGCTTATGCTCGAAACGTTGACCCTCCTCCTCAGATGCTGGTTGACCGTCTGTGCTTTTCCAGCAACACAAATTTTGACTCTGATCTCCAGTATCTGCATTCCTCACTTTCTCCAAGGCTTGAGCATGATCAGCTGGCAACTTGTCTGTAACTCTACAGTCCATGGAGATGGCAGTGGTCTGTCCTGTGGGACCAGTACAACTGCAGAATCCACAGAGTTGCAGTAGGTCAATCAGGTATCCAGTTAGTCTTCATTTAGATTAGATTACTTACAGTGTGGAAACAGGCCCTTCGGCCCAACAAGTCCCCACCAACCCTCCAAAGAGCAACCCACCCAGACCCATTCCCTAACACTATGGGCAATTTAGCATGGCCAATTCACCTGGCCTGCACATTTTTGGACTGTGGGAGGAAACCGGAGCACCCGGAGGAAACCCACGCAGACACAGGGAGAATGTGCAAACTCCACACAGACAGTTGCCTGAGGCGGGAATTGAACCCAGTTCTCTGGCACAGTGAGGCAGCAGTGCTAACCACTGTGCCACCGTGCCGTCCTTTGATAGGTCTCCATCTATGTTGGTCAAGAGATGTGCCATGGTCAGTTCTGGGGTCCATCTACTAAGTCAAGTGGAGATTATCAGGGACCACTGTAATTGGTGGAAAGTTAGGGAACTCAATTGTGGCAATTGGAGGCAATATGCTGAAATGCAGAAAGGACAACTGTTGTGAAGAGGAGCAACCCAATGCATAAGAAGGGGATGAAAGAGTATGGAAGAGAAAGCAAAAGTGTTGGTGAGTGAATCAGCAACACCATGGCTTTGATTGGAATACACTGGGCTGAGGAGATAACATGGGGAGATGACTGAGATAGATGGGTTGGGTAGGAACTTTGGGAAGTTCAAAGCCAATATGGTTGATAGGAAAGGCTACCAAGGGGGAACATGTATATATCAGGTTCACCAAGGTAAACACAAGCAATTAAGGGCAATTATACTGAGCCTGAGACACACTGTGTGAAGTGTGTCCATCACAATATGTGCAATGGAGCTGAGAATGTTTGCATACACACCTGGAGTGGGCAAGGTAAATGTTTCAGTCTGTGAAGGATTAGGCTTCACTTTCAAGCAATTTCAGGTGACAGCATTACATGGATTGCCATATGGTACAGGGGAAAGATACCTGCAAAACTACTAGACATGAACCTTAATGTACTGTGTGGACTACAAGCACACTTGACCAACATAGAACATAGAACAATACACACAGAACAGGCCCTTCTGCCCACGCTGTTGTGCTGAAGATTTGTCCTAGCTTAAGCACCTATCCATGTACCTATCCAATTGCCGCTTAAAGGTCACCAATGATTTTGTCTCTGCCACTCCCACAGGCAGCGCATTCCATGCTCCCACCACTCTTTGGGTAAAGAACCTACCCCTGACATCCCCCCTATACCTTCCACCCTTCACCTTAAATTTATGTCCCCTTGTAACACTCTGTTGTACCTGGGGAAAAAGTCTCTGACTGTCTATCTATTCCCCTGATCATCTTGTAAACCTCTATCAAGTCACCCCTCATCCTTTGCTATTCCAATGAGAAAAGGCCTAGCACTCTCAACCTATCCTCGTACGACCTATTCTCCATTCCTGGCAACAGCCTGGTAAATCTCCTCTGCACCCTCTCCAAAGCTTCCACATCTTTCCTAAAGTGAGGCGACCAGACTTGCACACAGTAGTCCAAATGTGGCCTTACCAAGGTCCTGTACAGCTGCAACATCACCTCACGACTCTTGAATTCAATCCCTCTGCTAATGAACGCTAATACATCATAGGCCTTCTTACAAGCTCTATCCACCTGAGTGCCAACTTTCAAAGGGCTATGAACATAGACCCCAAGATCCCTCTGCTCCTCCAGCTTACTAAGAAGCCTACCATTAACCCTATATTCCGCATTCTTATTTGTCCTTCCAAAATGGATAACCTCACACTTGACAGGGTTGAACTCCATCTGCCACTCCTCAGCCTAGCTCTGCATCATATCTAAGTCCCTTTGCAGCCGACAACAGCCCTCCTCACTATCCACAACTCCACCAATGTTCGTATCATCTGCAAATTTACTGACCCACCCTTCGAATCCCTCTTCCAAGTCATTAATAAAAATTACAAACAGCAGAGGACCCAGAATTGATGCCTGCAGAACTCCACTTGTAACTGGGCTCCAGGCTGAATATTTACCATCTACCACCACTCTCTGACTTCGACCGGTTAGCCAGTTCTCTATCCAACTGGCCAAATTTCTCACTATCCCATGCCTCCTGACTTTCTGCATAAGCCTACCATGGGGAACATTATCAAATGCCTTACTAAAATCCATGTACACTACATCCACTGCTCTACCCTCATCCACATGCTTGGTCACCTCCTCAAAGAATTCAATAAGACTTGTAAGGCAAGATCTACCCCTCACAAATCCAAGCATCAACAAATAACCCCACAAATGGCTGTAATGCCCAAATAATGTTTTAAAACCTGGAAAGATTTACCCTTGTAACCAAAGTAGCCAGCACCTTCCAAGTTCGCATAGCTTGTATGCGATGCAAGAGCAGCTCACTTCGCAACTTAGACCGTTAAACTTTGTTTAAAGCCAAGGATGGCTGGGCTCTGCACCTTCAATTTGTAGTTGCAGCTAGGTAGACACTGGTTCGTACAACTTTTAATGAAAAATGTGCATTTATCTGGAACTGTGAGATCATATTTGCAATGAAGTGGCAGCTGTGCCCTCAGATGGTTCCTTATTTCCCGACTATTATGTCGTTGTACAGTTGTGAGCGTTGACATAGCTCTCCATGGCAGCTGTCAACATGACCATGGAAGCAAACTTATGCTCCCTTACCAGAGTACATTGTGTACAGCGTATAGTGACAACAGCATTGTGCAGTCAAACAGAGGCTGTGTCAGTTTGCCCAGTGTCTATTCTGCTGCTACAGAGGTGTCTGCTTTTGCATTTCAGTCCTACTTTTTGAACTGAGGACATCATGAGGTCTTCGGCCTGGGACTGAACAATCGCCTGGCAGTCCTCTGAGTGCCAGGGATCCGAAATATTTCTGCAGAGACGTGGCAGTGAAGTGCTCATTAGCAAGTGCTCCTCATTCCAATCTGAAGTACCCCCTGAGGTGTCAGCAGACATTAGTAGAAGCTGCAGGGGGCTGCCTTGCCACTCTACCACTGAAGATCCAAAGCTTATTCTGCAGAAATGGAGAGGGGGACAGAGTCATAGCATCATAGAATAATACAGCATGGAAACAGACCCTTCAGCCCAAATTAGTCCATGCTGACCAGGGTGCCCACTCAGCTAATTCCAATTGCCTGCATTTGGTCCATTTCCCTCCCATTCAGGTACCTATCCAAATGTTTTTTTTAAATGTTGCTATTCTACCTGCCTCAACAACTTTCCCTGATAGCCCATTCCAAGCAAGTAGAATTTGGCCCTCGGGTCCTTCTTAAACCTTTTCCATCTCACCTTAAATCTCTTTTCAATTTTCCAAGCCTGGGAAAAAGACTATGCGCATTTGTTCTATCAAGGCTCCTTATGATTTTATACACTTCAATAATGTCACGCCTCATTCTTCTATGTTCCAAGAAATAAAGTCCTATCCTGGCCAAGCTCTCCCTATAATTCAGACCTACTAATCCTGGCAACATTCTGGTAAATCTTCTTTGCACTGTTTCCAGTTTAACTATGTCTTTTCTATAACAGGGTGACCAGAACTATACACAATACTCCAACTGCAGACTCACCAATGACTTATACAGCTGTAGCATAATATCCCAACTCCTATACTCAATGCCTCAACCGATGAAAGCCAGCATGTTAAATGCTTTCTGCACCACCCTGTCTACCTGTGACACTGCTTTCAAAGAACAATGTACTCATTTTTCTCTGTTTCACAACATTCCTCGTGACCTTACCATTTACTGTATAAGTTGTATTTTGGTTTGATTTTCCAAAGTGCAAAACCTCACATGTATCTGTATGGAATTGCATTTGCCAATGCTCAGCCCACTTCCCCATCTGATCAAGATCCCTCTATAATTTTTGATAACCTTTCTCGCTATCAATGATACTTCCTCATTTTGTATCATCGGCAAGCTTACTAATCATGCCTTGTACATTCACATCCAGATCATTTATGTAAATAATAAATTACAAAGGGCTCAGCACCGAACCCTATGGCACAGGCCTCCAGTCTGAGAAACAACCTTCAACTATCACCCTCTGCTTCCTACCATTGAGCCAATTTTGTATCTAATCAGCTACCTCTCCCTGGATACCATGCAACCTAACTCTCATGACTAGTCTGCCATACGGGACCTTGTCAAAGGCCTTACTAAAGTTCATATAGACAACATCCACCACCCTACCTTCATTTTTCTGCTTGGTTACCTCTTTAAAAAAACTATAAAAGATTTGTCAGGCATGACTTCCCGCACACAGATCCATGATAACCATCCCTAATCAGACCTTGACTATCCAAATGGTGGTTGATCCTGTCCCTCAGTAGCCTCTCCAATAACTTGCCTACCATTGATGTCAGGCTCACTGGTCTATTGATCCCTCGCTTGTCTTTGCTAACTTTCTTAAACGATGAACAACATTAGCCACCCTCCAGACTTTGGGAACTTCATCAGTGGCTAAAAATGAAGCAAAAGTCTCTGCAAGGGCCTCTGCAATTTCTTCTCTAGCCTCCCACAATATCTGAGGATTGACTTGATCAGGCCCAGGGGATTTATCCACCTCAATACATTTTAAGGCTGCAAACACCTCCTCCCTGGTGATATGCATGTAGTCCAAAACATCCCCACTTTTTTCCCTTATTTCCTTAGTATTCATGATTCCCTCCTCAATAAATACTGAGGAGAAATATTCATTAAAAATCTCCCCCATTTCCTGTGGTTCCACACAGAGGCAGCCATGCTGATCTTTAAGGGACATATTCCCTCCGTAGCCACCCTTTTACTCTTAGTGCAGCTATAGAACCTCTTGGGTTTATCTTTGATCTTATCTGCCAGATCCATCTCATTTCCTCTTTCTGCTCTTCAGATTTCCCTCTTGTGTTTTCCTACACTTTTTATCGCCATTCATGGATTCACTTGAACCCAACAGCTTAAACCCAATGTATGCCTTCTTTTTTTATCAGATGAGAGCCTCAATATCCTTCATCGGCTAGGGATCCCTAAACGTGCCAGCTTTTCCCTTCACCCTAATAGGAATATACTGTCCCTGGACTCTTGATATCACACTTTCAAAAGCCTCCCATTTGCCAGTCATTTCTTTTCCTTCAAACAGCCTCACTCAACTGATCCTGCCTAATGGCCCCAAAATTGTCCCCGCTCCAGTTTAACACCTTAACCTGTGGATCTGTCCTATCTTTATTCATAACTATGTTAAAACTAACAGAGTTATGGTCACTGGACCCAAAGCACTCTTTGAGTGACACTTCAGTCACTTGCCCGAACTAAATTCCTATGAGGAGGTCCAGTGTTGCACCCTCCCAAGGAAGGCCCTCTACATATTAATTTAGGAAACTTCCTTGGACACATTTGACAAATTCCAACTTGTCTGGGCCTTTAACACTTCGGGTGGCCCAGTCAATACAGGGGAAATTAAAATCTCCAACCAATACTAATAGCTGTGCCAGCCACTTTCATCACTTAATGCCTCACTTCTAGGAGAAAACAGTCCATCTCTCTCTTAAAGGGACAGGACCCCTTACACCTTCATAACATAAGTGAGTGAGTAAACAGTGTAGAGGCCATGCAGGGTTAGTAATGTGGTGGCGGGGGCAATGTTGGAGTGGGTGAGAGTGGGAGATGCAAGATGCTGCATGCAATGAGAGTAGTAAACCATGCGATTTGGTGAGAGGTGTGTGCAGTAGGAGAGTTAGAGTTATGGTAGTAGAGAGAAGATAGCACTACTTACCCAGACAGAGCAGAAGGTCAACTTCTTGTGATATTGCTGTGCATGTCCTTAGCCAGCCTCAACTCATCAACCTTCTGGTTGATAACCAATCACGCTGACCAGTTGTGCCACTATGACCGATAGTGTTTTTTCTTAATTTAACCTATTTCTAGTCAACCTGTTCAGAGATGTTAATACACATCTGGAACAGATGGGGCTTCCCAATGCAAGGATAAGGACACTACCGCTACACTACAAGAGGACCCTGCCATTACTGCACATTCTAGCTGACTCTGGTCCCTGCAGTGACCCAGCTGGCAATCGTGGACCAGACTGGCATGGTCTGGTTTTGTGGTCTCCTTCTGCCAGTCCTGGGTGAAGAAGACAGCTTTCCTCCACACTTCCCCATCCACCAGTACCTCCAGGGCTCTGTTCGTCAAGTGGAGTACCAATTTCCCCCGTGTACCATGTCCAGGACTGCTCCAGAATGCACAGCTCCCTTTTGAATATGGTGTCAGCAATAGGGATCCAGGGGTGTCCACTCATGGTGAGTACTTCTGCCTATAGCGAATGGGAGATTACAATGAGGAAGGGTGACATAGGGATGTGGTGCATGGTTAATGAGCTGACTTTGGAAAGATAGCTTGAGAAAACCTACTAGGCCTCAATGAGAGAAACTCTCCATGAATCTCACCAAAAATGAACCAGTGGTTTCTGCTAAGATTCAGCCTATTCTCAGTAGAACCATCTCCATCCAATTCAGAACAATCTCCATCAATTCATCTTAGAATCCTTTAATGAAGAAAGAAATTCCTGCTTGGTCAGTATTTCTCAAGAACTGTTATCTGTCGGTTTTGGTAGGGTACCACCATTGTGATTTTTCTTTCTTTACTTTGTGGTAGCAAGATCAGAACTATGCATAATATTCTTCATTGTGACAAGTCCTGAGCCTACCTAAGTTTAACCTAACCTCATTAAACATAGTTCTCAGGGCTTTACTTGCATTTTTAACTGTTTAACCGACCTTTGATGCTGTTTTGTGTGACTATAATTGTTTTTGCTTTGGCAGCACATGTACTAAAATGGGAAGGATACAGAGAAGGTTAGCACGAAGTGACTTCACCTGATGAAGGAGCAGCGCTCTGAAAGTTTGTGATTTCAAATAAACTTGTTGGATTACAACCTGGGGGTCATGTGACTTTTGACTTTATTTTATAAGGTGTAGGTAATATATCTATTTTCACGACTAAACTGACCTCAAATTTAATTATATTTGCCATTTAAGTGTCCATCTTTCATGGAGTCTTCTTGAGATATATTTGATTTAACATATCCTTGGTGTTGGCTAATCTCAAGTCGACTATTGTCTGAACATTTTGGTTTTGTGTTTAGAAGACTTAAGAGTTCTCCAAACTCTTAAGGACAATCACTAAAGTAAATAATGAATGGCAATGGATCTGGCACTGATGCTTGTGGAACATGCTTTCTGTCTTGCTTCAATATAAATGTCTACCCTCTAACCCTGCTAGATTTAGATTACTTACAGTGTGGAAACAGGCCGTTTGGCCCAACAAGTCCACACCGACCCGCCACCCACCCAGACCCATTCCCCTACACCTAACACTACGGGCAATTTAGCATGGATAATTCACCTAACCTGCACATCTTTGGACTGTGGGAGGAAACCGGAGCACCCGGAGGAAACATACGCAGACATGGGGAGAATGCGCAAACTCCACACAGTCAGTCACCTGAGGCAGGAATTGAACCCAGGTCTCTGGCGCTGTGAGGCAGCAGTGCTGACCACTGTGCCACCAATTATGTTTTAGCAATTTTTTAAACAGTTTTAACTGTTTGCCTGTAACATCACATATCTATACATGATATTGCATGATACCTTGTCAGATACCTTTTAAAATCCAAGCATGTGATATATCCTGCAGTATCCTTGTTTGCTGTTCCCACAGCCTCCCTCAGGTCGTGAAATACACTTAATTATTGAAGTGCCATGCTGATATTTTTAATTTAAATGACAATGTGAAATATACTTGTATTACTTCTTTTAGTGTAGACTCCAGCATCTTTCTTTCCATGATATTAAACATATCAATTTGCAGGCTTTGTTCAAGTGTCCATTATTCATATTTAAACCTTCACATTGAGTCTCACAAGGTATTTTCCTTCCTGAGATAGTAACCTGTGTCTCACACATTATTGTTTCAATCAGGGGTTACAAAAGGAGATTGGAACAGGAACCTTGACTGATTTTTCTCGAATATAGGCCACACCTACTATCTTAAATCAAATAACCCAAATTTCAACTGAAACATTAATCAGTCAACATAACTGAGGTACTTTCCAGCTAAAGTATTGGTCCATCAAGAGCTTCTGTAAAAGTAAGTTAACATGTCATTGGTTGCAAGTTGGTGCCTGATTTTTTTACCTTTGTAAATATCATTGGTTGATAACACTAAATGATCAAATATTTCTTTTATTGGTCAGAGCATTGAGTGTAGGAATTGGGAGGTCATGTTGCAGCTGTACAGGAATTTGGTTAGGCCACTTCTGGAATATTGTGTGCAATTCTGGTCTCCCTCCTATAGGAAGGACGTTGTGAAACTTGAAAGGGTTCAGAAAAGATTTACAAGGATGTTGTCAAGGTTGGAAAGTTTGAACTACAGGTGGAAGCTGAACAGGCTGGGGCTGTTTTCCCTGCAGCGTCAGAGGCTGAGGGGTGATCTTATAGAGGTTGATAAAATCATGAGGGGCATGGATAGGATAAACAGACAAGGTCTTTTCCCTGAGGTGGGGGAGTCCAGAACTAGACGGCATAGGTTTAGGGTAAGGGGGAAAGATTTAAAAGGGACCTAAGGGGCAACTTTATCATGCAGAGGGTGTACGTGAATGAAATGGGCTGCCAGAGGAAGTGGAGGAAGCTGGCACAATTACAACATTTATAAGGCATCTGGATGGGTACATGAACTTCAAAGGACATCTCCAAGACACCTGCACCAATCAACTGCACCGCTCCGTGACTGAACATTTCAACTCCCCCTCCCACTCTGCCAAGGACATGCAGGTCCTGGGCCTCCTCCATCACCACTCCCTCACCACCCGATCCTGAAGGAAGAACACTTCAACTTCTGCCTCGGGAGCCTCCAGGGCATCAATGTGGACTTCACCAGTTTCCTCACTTCCCCTTCCCCCATCTTCCCCCAGTTCCAACCTTCCAGCTCAGCACCATCCTCATCACCTGTCTCACCTGTCAATCTCCCGTTCCCACCTATCCACTCTGCCCTCCTCTCCGACCTATCACCTTTACCTCCCACTTCCATCCACCTATTACACTCTCAGCTACCTTCCCCCCCAGCCCCACCCCCATCCCATTTATCTCTCCACCCTTGAGGCTCTCAGCCTCATTCATGATGAAGGACTTTTGCCCGAAATGACGATTCTCCTGCTCCTCAGATGCTGCCTGACCTGCTGCGCTTTTCTAGCACCACTCTGATCTTGACTAATCTCCAGCATCTGCAGTACTCACTTAAGCCTACATGGATACGAAGGGTTTAGAGGGATATGGCCAGGTGCTGGCAAATGGGACTAGATTAATTTAGGATATCTGGTCAGCATGGATGAGTTGGAACAAAGGGCCTTTTCTCATGTTGTACATCTCTATGACTCTATGAAAGCAACACAAATACGTAGGGAGAAGGTAATGATACACAGTTCACAGTGAAGATTTTTGTGAGAAAATTAAGTTGCAATACTCATTTTCTACTACAAGATGGCATGATCACTGTCTTCTGAATAGCATTTGCATTTGCAGGAGATCACTCACAAAAAGTGACCGGCCTGAACCCACAAATTGCTACTCAATTAACTTATTTCCAAGCCAAAACCCACACCTAATATCCCATAAGGCCCTGTTCCTCTTGCCCAGAGAGATTAGTTTAGCAAAGTAATTTGCAATAGCATGGGCATTTCTAGTTAGCCAATTATGCCATCCTGCATATAAAGTTATGGGGAGATAATAGGCATGGCATTGTATTCCAGGGGCTATAAAAACCAGGTCATTTTGATTGTGTGCTTGTTTAAAACCATGGACTGAAACGAAAAAGAACTGCTTTAAAACTAAGGACTGCACGATTTGTAAGTAAGAATTTTGAAAGCTATTCTGAACAAAGATGTGCAGGTTGGGTGGATTAGCCAATTAAAAAAAATGCAAAAGATCTGCAGATGCTTGAGATCAGAACAAAATCAGAAATTGCAGAAAATCTCAGCAGGTCTGGCAGCATCTGTGGAAAGAAACCAAGTTAACATTTCAGTCTAGTGAACCTTCAGAACCATTCTGAGGAAGGGTCACTGGACCTGAAATGTTAACTCTGATTTCTCTCCACAGATGCTGCCAGACCTGCTGAGCTTTTGCAGCAAGTTCTGGTTTCATTTAGCCATGGTAAATGTAGGGTTATGGAATAGGGCCGGGGGCTAGAGCTGGGTGGAATGCTCTTTGAAGAGTTGGTGCAGACGCAATCAGTTCTGTGATTCCATTAACCCTATTTGCGTAGCTGTCGGTTCCAGCAATGTGCAGATGAATTGGAGCTGAGGGGCTGTTAACAAGTAAAGCTAATTGGTTTGTGGATTAGGAACCAATTATCACTGACAGCAGTCCTCTGCCAACAACTGTGTGAGTGCTTGTTAGACAGCTGAACAGCTTGCTGTGTGAATAAATCAGAGTGAAGCACTGTCAGGCCAGAAAAGCCACCAGCAGGTTTGAACAAGCAAAAAAACTCTTGTTCTTATTTGTCTGCAGTGAATTACTTTAAACACGAAAATAACAAGCACGTCTTTTCTCCACCAGGTGTCTTTGAAATGGTTAGGTGAAAAACCTTTCATAAGTGAACCCAGACTCCCTGTGCATTTTGCAAACTGGTGGAAGTATTTGGAAAAAGAAATATCGGGGAAAAACCTTCAGATCAGGAAGAACTAACCCAACAGATTTTGAACTTGAACCAGGAGCTGTTTTCTTCCAGTTTTCCCTCCTCCAATGTATCTTCTTCCCTTTATGTTTTTCTGATCACTTATGTGTAAAGGGCAGTTTAAAAGATGTTTAAAGTTTTAATTTGGACAGTTTAACTAAATTTAATTGTTTACTTGTTGCTGGAATCTAATTGGCTGTCATAAATAGTGATTTCTTGCTAAGTGGTCCATACTTTCTATTAACCTGGATCTAAAAATCCAGTAGTTATAGGATTTTGTGTACAGTATTTCTTTAAAAAAATGTAAAAGACTCCAGGACCAGCAAAGTTTGTTTTCCATGTGTGCTACTCCAGTGAGTCATAGCAAGGTCAAAGCTAATATTCTAGACATTAAACCCTCCTTGGCATTGGTAGAATATCTTTAGAATAAATGTATAATTTAAAAAACTTTTCAGTGGTGGAAATTATGAAACTTATCACCTATCATCTATTTGGTAATAATATATCTGGTTCACCAATTTCCTTTCGGTAAGGAAATCTGTTATTGTGACATGGTCCAGCCTACGTGTAATTCCAGACACACAGGAATATTGTTGACTCTTAATTGCCACCTGAAATGGCCGAGCAATACACTCACTTCAAGGGCACTTAGGGATGGACAACAATTTGCCAGTAACATCCACTTCCCATGCAAGAACAAAATAAGGTAGCCTGCTCGATATCGTGTTCAGTGCATACTGAGGAAGCTTCCTCCTGACTACCACCTACTGTTCCCACCCAGCTCTGCTGATGAATTAATAATCTTCCACATGGAACATCAAATGGAAGAAGCTGTAAAGGTGGGAAGAAGCTGTAGTCTGACTGACTCCAATATTCATCATCAAAAAGTAATTTGGAAGCACTGCTTTTGACTGATTTGGCTAAGTCCTAAAGGACTTACCTGCTAGACTGGGTCTGCAACAGGTGCCAACAAGAGGCAGAATCTTACTTGATCTCATCCTCATCAGTGTACCAGTTCTAGGTCCATCTGTCCTTAACATTACTGGTGGGTGTACCAATTGTTCAGTCCTTGTGAAGAAACATCTCTGTCATGGGGCACTATCACCACCCTAACTGAGATAGATTTCACAGACAGCTACCAATACAAAATTGGGTATCCATGAGGCATTGTGGGTCATGAGCAGCAGAAGAATTGTATTCAATAACAATCTGTATCCTCTTGGCCCACAATAACTCACACTCTACCAGTACCCTCAAGCCAAGGGATCTCCCATTCAATAAATAATGCCAGAGGGAGTGCCTTGAGCTACTCCAGGCATACCTAAAAATGGTGAATGGTGGTACAAAAATTAAACATGTAACTATAGTCCCAGTCTCATGAGAGAGAGATGACTGGTGGTGGTTTATCCTGCGCATCACCACAAACTAGGTAAGGGGAGAGCTTAAGAAAGAGAGTGCTTCTTAAAAGTGAACTCACGTTGTTAGCACCACTCTACAGTGCAAACCAGCCATCTAACCAACTGAGCTAACCAAATGCTAACAAGTAATGGGTAGGTGGCTACTCAAACACCCCTATCCTCAATGGCTGAGGAGCTTAGCACATCAGTGCTAAGGACAAGGCTGAAGCATTTGCAACCATTTTCTGCTAGGAGTGCTGAGAAGATTGTTTGCTCCTGAGATTCCCAGCATCACAGTTTCAGCCAATTCAATTAACTTCACATGATATGAAGAAACAACTAAAGGCAAAGGATACTAGAAAGGCTTTGGTAACTTAAAACATTCTGGGTGTGGACCTGAAGACTTGTGATTCTGAATTAGCTTTGCACCTCTCCAGACTGTATCAGTACACCGACAACACTGACACCTATTTGGTAGTGTAGAAAATTGTCCAGGTATTTCTGGTCCACAAAAAGCAGGACAATTCCAATCCAGCCTATTACCATCCCATCAGTCTACTCTTCATCATCAGTGACAGTGCCAGTAAGTAGCAGTTTCTCAGCAATATTCTGCTCCTTGACGCTAGGTTTGGGCTCCACTAAAGCCACACATTTCCTGAACTCATTACAGCTTTACAGTTGGTAAAAGGGGAAAATCTGAAATTCAAAACTGAGGTAAAAGTGACTGACCTTGACATAAAGACAGTGCTTGACCAGGTAGGCTGTATCTGCTGACACCCTAAAGCATCCATAGTAAATCATATAGTACAGAAGAGGCCCTTTTGCCCATTGAGTCTGCACTGACAAAAACTACATTAAATCTAGTCCCAGTTTCCAATACTTGGTCCATAGCCTTGCATAATTGACATTTCAAGTGCTCATCCAAGTATTATTTAATGGCAGTGCAGCCCAGATTCCCACTACCCTCTGGGTGAAAAAAAGCTTTCCCCAATTACCCTCTAACTTTCCTGCTTTCCACCTTAAAACTACATTTCTTTCTTGCTGCCCTTCAACTAAAGGGTATAGCTGTTTTTTTTTATCACCCTGTCCACTGTCCTCATATACATGGTCAGATCTCATACATATCAATCAGATCCCATTAGAGCCTTCTCTATTCTAAGGAATACAACGCAAGATTATCCATAAGCTCTTTCATAACCAAAATGCTCTATCCCGGACAATATTCTGGCAGTTCTCCTCTGCACTCCCTCTAGTACAATCACATGCTTCCTATAGTGCAGTGACCAGAACTGCACACTGTTCCAGCTGTGGCCAAGACCAAAGTTTTGCATACTGCAACATAATCTCCTTGCTTTTATAACCTATACTGCGACAGATAAAGGCAAGTGCCCATATGCCTTCTTAACTATCCTATTAACCTGTCCTACCACCTTCAGGGATCAGCAGGTAAGCCCCCTAAAACTCTCTATTTCTCTGAGCTTCCTAGTATCCTGCCATTTTTGAGTATTCCTTGTCTTGTTACTACTTCCAAAGTGCATCACTTCACACCAATCACAGTGATATTCCATCTGTCACTGATCTGCCATCTGACGAATCTGTCCATACTCTTCTGTAACCTAAGTCTTTCTTCCTCATCTGTCAATCACCCAGCCAATCATCATGCCATCCACAAACTGACGTATCATCATCCTCACATTTTCTTTCTTATAATTTATATATATCATAAACAGTAAGGGACTCATCACTGGCATTCTTGTGATACACCACTGGACACTGGCCTCCAGTCACAGCAACAGCATTCTACCACCACTCACTGTCTCCTACCATTAAGCCAATTTTGGATACAGCTTGTTAAGTTACCTTGGATCCCATATGCTTTTACCCTCTTTATCAGTCTCCCATATGGGATTTTGTCAAAGGCTTTGCCAAAATCCATATAAACTACATCAACCAGACTATCCGCATCTATACATCTGATCACCTCATAAAATTCAAATTTGTTCAGCATATCGTCCTTCTGATAAAGCCATGCTAACATACTCCTAATCAAAACGCGCCTTTCCAAGCGAGGTTAATTCTCTACTTCTGAATCCAATAGTTTCCCCATCTCAGAAATAAAGAATGATGAAAACTCAAGAAATCCTTGAAAATGAAATAAATATATAATTGAAGAGAAAATAAATGAAATAAAGTACTGTACTTAATTTTTAAAAAATCTTTTTAAAATTCTGGAGAGCATGTGCAGTCAGAATTTATCATTGAGTGGTTTGTGCCTTCAGATACTTTGTTCATCAATAACCTTCCTTCCATCTTAAGGTCAGAAGCTAAGATATTCACCAATTCACAACATACAGCCCCACTTGTGACTCCTCAGGTACTGAAGCAGTTAGGGTTCACATGCAGCTAGTCCTGACAAGGACCTAGTGATATTTATGCAATGATTGTCTTTAGCAAGGGAGAATCCAACCATCTTCTCTTGTCATACAATTTTATTACTATTGCTGAATCCCCAATTATGAACATCCTTGGGGGTTAACATTGAATAGAAACTCAACTCACTCCCCAGAGTCTTCTCTCAACAAGACACAAGTTAGAGAATATAGGAGCAAATTACTGCCCTTTCTTTTAGCTTTACTTGTTAAGTTTTCTGTCACCATGTCCTCTCTCCCCTGCCTCTACCCCAGTCGGACTGTCTGCTCTCTCAAGTCTGGGAGTTAGATACACCATTATTCTACCATTCACTCATTCCAATCACTGAATATGAACTATCAACATCTTTTCTCCACCAGCACTTTACACCCCACCATCTCTGTAATTCTATTCCCCCCACCAACTATAACAAAATGCTGCCCCCTCCACACTTCACTTCAGCTCTGATGAAGAGTCATCTAGACTCAAAATGTTAGCTTATTCTCTCTTTATAGATGCTGTCTAATCTGCTGTGACCTCCAGCATTTGTTGTTTTCAGTACAAGTCATGGAATACTCTCCATTTGCCTGGAATGGGACTGCTCCAAAGAAAAATACTCAAGAAGCTTGACACCATCCAGGATAAAGCAGCTTGTTTGATTGGCATCTAAACCACCACCTTCAACATTCACTCCCTTCACCACTGACTCACATTGGCAACCTTGTAGATGTACACCATCTGCAAGATGTAGTGTAGAGACTCACCTTCAATAGCACCGTCCCAATCTGAGGCCTCTAGCACCTAGAAAGGCAAGGGCAGCAGGTGTTTGGGAATGCCAGCACTCGTAAGTTCCCCTGCAAATCACAACCATGTGGGATTTGGAACATATCACAATTCCATCACTGTTGCTGGGTCAAAATCCTGAAACGTCTTTAACTGCACTGTGAATGTTGCTCCAATCAAGACTTGCAGCAGTTCAAGTCAGAAGCTCACCACTTTCTCCAAGGATGTTTATAAAGATCAATTAATGCTGGATTAGCCAGCAATGTCTATTTTCCCGTAAGTGTATAAGAAAAGCTAGAAGGAGCATTATGGAGGATATGGAAAGAATTGGAGACCCAAGCCAATTCCAGGTGCCTCTTAGTTTGAAGATCATGATTGAGGAGCCAAAATCCAGAAAAAGCTGAATGAGAGTTCTCAGTCAGGAAGTCTCAATGATGGTCGTGGATGATTCAAACATTTTAAGAAGCATTTCCTTTCATCAAAATTTTAAAGTCACTGCTGAAAGATCGGAAGATAGTCATTAAAGAAGTTGGAACTCAACAAAACAGATTTTAATGTTGGTGAAACAGAAGTTTAAAGTGCAGAAGAGGTTGCCAGGATTTATAACTGGCAAAAATTGCTCAACTGTTCTTCTTGCGAGCAATATTACTCAAGACTTTGCTTAAGTCCTTACTGGTTAACCTGTCCAAGACACCACTGACATTCAAGAATTATTCCAAGGAAAGTCTGTGCATTGTTTTGCATTAAAATAAGAAAAGAGATACAGGATCAGCAGCGTTTCAAGAATGGTTCATCCTTGATTCAGGGTGTTTTAGTTATTCATTCTGTGGTATTCATTCTAATAATGAATTTCCTCTTCACTGGTATCCTAGTCCTGTAAACCTCCTTAAGGATCTTGACATCCTTCTTAAAGTATAGTGACCAAAACTGTATATACAATCCAGCTGAGGCCTAATCAGAGATTTGTAACATCCTGATACGAACTCCTTGTACTTGAGTTCAATGCCCGAATTTAAAAACCCATGGCATTCCACGTGCTTTCTGAAACACCTATTCAACTACAACCTCAAAGATTTGTGAATAAGCACCCCCAGAACCCTTTGTTCTTGAACACCCT
The DNA here is from genome assembly GCF_020745735.1 of Hemiscyllium ocellatum. Lineage (NCBI taxonomy): Eukaryota > Metazoa > Chordata > Chondrichthyes > Orectolobiformes > Hemiscylliidae > Hemiscyllium > Hemiscyllium ocellatum. The sequence continues at coordinate 15,398,145 of NC_083436.1, forward strand.
CAAAATAGTACACTTTAATACCATATGGCTTCTGTATGTTGTTTCTCCCAAAGTGCTTAATATCACATTTCGTAATAAGTTGTATTACAACGTGTTTTGTTATTTCATGAGTGTGTCAATGTCCTCCTGAAGTCTGCTACTATCTTGTTTATTGGTTACTACATTGCTAGGTTTTGTATTGTTTGGGCAATTTCAAAATTGGACTCCTATACTCAAGTCTATGTCATTTATGTATAAGAAGACAAGTAGTACACCACCCCCAGGGAACTCTACATCCTTACCTTCTATCAGAACAATCAGTAACGTGACCTGGCGGTGCTGGCAGCAGCCGAAGCACAGGAGCTGAACAACTGCCAGGAGCTGAAAGAAGGTCCAAGCTTCAAGAAGCGGAGGGCCTGGCCAGACGCCGAGTCGGTGGCTGGCTCCAGTTGGGCCTCGGGTTCAGCAGCCGCAGGCAGTGGAGCGCCCCCGTGGCAGTAGGGGTGGGGGGTGAGCAGGGGTACAAAGGTCAGTGCGGAGCACAAGTTGGAGGAGAGGCTGTACTCGGTGCTGTACAGTGTGCCTGGAGTAGCCCAAAGTTTCAGCCTGCCAGGTACTGGTCTAGGCTGGACAGGGCGGAAGGGGAACCCAGGGTCAAGGCTGTTCACCATTAGCCTAGACCCTCTATCACTCCCATTCCTTAAACAAACATGCTTAACATCTGCTTTGGGGTGCTGAAATTTAAGGGCATGGTCACACCATAGTTAGGACGGACGATGGAGGATGTATTTTGGGGTCTCTCCTTGGGAATGTAATAAATTTATATATTTTGGTTTCATAAATTTCATTATTATACGCCCTCTATACTCCATTTGGCTTTTTTTTAAAACACGACCTACTTTTACCAAGTGACTTCTCGACAAAATTTGAGTCAGTCAATTCCAGTCGTGCTAGGCCATGCCATTTGCCTGAGCTCGAGTCTCTGGAGAAGCTGAATACTAACGAAGCCATGCTGCATAGTGTTAAGGACATGATGGATGAAATGCTGGCCGAAATCATCACCAAGTTTGAATCTATAATTTCAGAGACAGTTAACAAGGAGATAACAACTGCTCTGAAGCCTTGGAAGTAAAAGTTTCTTAGCAAAGTGGGAATATTTCAGACCTGAACATTCGGCTAACGAGCATGATAGCTAGCCTTCAAGCTGATGTTAGTGTGTTATCTGCTACGGTTGAGTCTCTGACTAAGAAATGTGAAGACTTGGAGGCCCGCTCCGGGTGGAATAATATTCAACTTGTGGTTTTACCCGAAGGATTGAGGGTCCTTGTCCCACAGAATTTATGGCCCAACTTTTATAGGACCTGCTCAGTTTTGAGGTTATTCCAGCATTGGATGGGGACCATTACATGCTGTGTGCTATCCTGAAAGATGGCGAGTTACCTCGCCCGATGGTCGTCAGAGTGAACCAGTTTCAAATGAGAAATCATGTTCTGTGCCGTACTGGAGATGCTTCTCCCTTTGTATAGAACGAAAAGGTTGTATTCATTTTTCTGGATTTCCCCCTGACTGCAGTTAAGCAGCATGCGGCTTTTGCCAAGGTAAAGAAGGAGCTATATTCATGTCCTAATGTGAAATTTGGCCTTCATTATCCAGCGATGCTACATATTACCTTGCTGAGCAGCCTAACTCATTGGTTGATGACCTGGATCAGGCTATGGACTTTGTGAAAATAAACCTTAAAATGATAGGGGCTCCAGGGCCTGATTGATGGTTGGGCCTAACTAGGCTGATTAGCTATTAGCTCTATGCTGCCATGGACAAAAACTACATTTCCCATTGTGAAGGTGAAGATGGATGGTATGCTGTGTTAACGAATTTGGATTTGATATTTTTCTTATATTTGCATTTATTCATACATGTTTTCTTACTCAAGACTTTATTTTGTTGAAAGGTTGAATTATTGGTACAAAAGAATGTAGAGTTTAATTGTTTAACTATATGTAGTATATATTTTTATTATTCTTATACTTTTACTCATTTCTGCCTTGCAGTTTTTGTATAGTTAACTTTTTCATTCCCCAAGGTCTCCATGTAGTTTGCTTGAGCTACAAAGGAGGACAGGTTTTATTTCTGCTATGAAGGGAAGAGAACGTGCACCCATCTAGAGGATGCTTCTGCTGGGTGGGGTTGGTGAAGCAGCATTGCTATTGGGGGGTGGAATTTGTTTTGTTCGGATGGGGATTATAGCACATTTGGGATTTTACAGGTGATTATTACTTATGACACAGCTCAATGCTTCGACACCCATTATATTTGTTGATGCCAATTGCAAAGGCTTGAGCAATCCAATTGAACACTGTAAGATTTTACATTATTTAAGCCATCTTAATGCCCATAAAATTTATTTACAAGAAACCCACTTTAAATATAGTCAGCCTTAAGTTGAAACAAGTTTGGATTGGACAAGTGTATTCTTCCTCCTTTTCTAGCAGATCTAGAGGAGTTGTTATTCTTTTACATAAATTTATTCCTTTTGTCCATGCTTAAACTATCTCTGACTCTACAGGCAGACTTATTACTATTACTGGATAGATTTTTGATTTTGATGTAATCTTGGCTAATGTTTATGCTCCCAACTGGGACGATGAGGCTTTTTTTCAGATGGTTCCTTTCAATTTCACATTGTCCCATAAGTCTGCTAATTGTCGATTTTAAATTATTGTCGAAGTTATTGGCTCGATGTTTGGAAACCATCCTTCAATCTATCATGTCCTTAGATCAAACTGGATTTATTTGCAATAGGCACTCTTTTTTTTAATCTTAGGCAAGTACTTAATGTTGTTTACAATTCTTCCCCATTCACACTCCCTGAGGCTTTGATATCTTTAGATGCTGAAAAAACCTTTGATAGAGTGGAATGGAATTACCTTTTTATTTACTTCATAGAAATTTGGCTTTGGGGAAGGATTTATTTCCTGGATCAAACTGCTCTCTGCATCACTGCAGGCCTCTATTAGGAGCAATAATATGAATTCTGACTATTTCTACCTTTATCGCTCCACTAGACAAGGTTGTCTCACGTCGATTCTCCTGTTCCTTGGATGTTGCCTGACCTGCTGCGCTTTTCCAGCAACACATTTTTCAGCTCTGATCTCTAGCATCTGCAGTCCTCACTTTCTCAAGGTTGTCCTTTGAGCCCACTGCTGTTTGTCATTGTAATTGAACCTTTGTCTATTGCTCTATGGACTCATCCTAATTTTTCTGGCATTATTAGAAATGGTGTAGAGTTGAAAGTTGCCCTCTATGCAGATGACGTTTTGCTATTTGTCTCAAACTTATCTCTCTGCATTCCCACCACATTTTTAATTTTAGAATCTTTCAGTAAGATTTCTGGGTATAAAGCCTGCAAGGGAATACCCACTAGATAATTTACCATTTAAAATTGCCAACTCTAGTTTTGTTCATCTTGGTGTAATGGCAGATACACTCGGTAAGTTGTACAGGAAAGGTTTTGAACCATTACTACTACAAATTAATTGAGACTCCAAACAATGGTCTCTCCTTAATTTGTCTGTTGCTGCTGGAATTAATTCTATTAAAATGAATATTTTCTTATTTATTTCAATGCATACCAATTTTTCTCCCTCTATTCTTTTTCTGTAAAGTAGATAGTCTCATTATTGAATTTATTTGGAATAAAAAACTCCTGGGTTATGGAAACACTTGTTACAGAGATCTAAGATACTAGGTGGAATGGCGCTGTTGAATATTTTATTTTATTACTGGGCTGCAAATATTAGAGATTTGAACTGTTGGCTCCAATATGAGAACCTTGATGCTCTCCCAAATCCATTCTTGAAGAAGGGCTTATGCCCGAAACGTCGATTCTCCTGTTCCTTTGATGCTGCCTGACCTGCTGCAACACATTTTTAAGCATTCAGCCCTATAATCTTGCTCTGCCATTCAATATGCCTGATCATCCAACTCAGTAGCCTGTTCCCTCATTTTTCCCAAACCTGTTGATGTTTTAAACCCTAAGAATTATATATAACTCCTTTTTGAAAATATTCAATGTTTTGGCCTCAACTCTTTCTGTGGCAGAGAACTCACAGCTCAGCACTCTTCGGGTGAAGAAATTTCTCCTCATCTCAGTCCTAAATGGCCTACCACGTCGCCTTGTGGTTCTGGACTCTCCAGTCATCAAGAACATCCTTCCTACATTTACCCAGCCTATTCCTGTTTGAATGTTATAGGTTTCTATGAGATACCCCCTCATTCCTCTAAATTCCTTAGCCCGAACTGATCCAGTCTCTCTTCATATGTCAGTTCTGTCATCCCAGGATTTTGTTGAATGGTGAAGCCGGTTCAAAGGTCTACTTCAACTCCTACATCCTATGTTGAATATTCAAGGAAGTTCAATTGTTGTGACCAGAGCTTAAGCCATCTCCCATTTCCAATCCCTTAAAAATTGCTATGAAGTTGAAAGCATGTACTGTACCTTTAAGAGAGAGTGAATGCTGTTCTGAACTGAGAGCATGCAAGTACCTGTGTCATATGACTAGACAGCAGTCTCAGAGTGTACTGGAAAATTGAAAATATGTAACATTTGGCTGTGAAATAGATACCTGAGTTTTGGTTACTGTTGTGACAACAATTCAAATTTAACCAATCAGTTTAAATTATATCCCAGGATACTAAAATCCATTTGAGTCTGAATTTACTGTTTTGCCAATGTTGAACCAATGAGACAATCCGATGTTGGGGATATAAAAATGCAGATATTTTGAAAATTGGAGAGAGAGCAACTGCTAGCAAGAAGATCTAAGAAACTCTATATCAAAGGTTTCATATGTTTTCATATGAAACATACTCGCAATAAAATAAAGTGGCACAGGGAATTCAGCACCTAGAAGGGTAGAGTGACAGAAGATGACAGTGGCTGTGTGGTTTTGAAATTAAGTTGATGTAATTTTAATAAGTGTCTTATTGGAACTGCATATTGTTATACAGTTGGAGGGAGGTAACTAGCAGCTAAGAGAAAGGGGGGCTTAGAGTTGTGAATAGTTGTTGTGTAATATACTCTTTTAAAGTTAAAAAAACAAATTGTGGAATTTAATAGTGGAATTTGTGAAGCTCTCCGTCACTCATATTTTAATTATGAGGCAAGGTAAACTTTTCTGGGTGTTTGGTTTAATGAACAGTGTTTCACCGCGCTGTGTTGTAACAGTTGCTTCAACCACTCCCTGTGGCAGCAAGTTTCACTTCCTAACCATTTTCTGGGTGAAGGTGGCGCTTAGGAATTTCTTTTTGGATTTATAACCTAATATCAACCTAATATTTTTTGTCAATAGTTTTGGTCTCACTTGCACTGAAAATATTTTCACTATGTCTACCCTACGAAAACCTTCCATAATTTTAAACCCCTCAATATGTCACCCTTTCATCCTGTCTTTTCAAGGGAATGTGTTCAAACTTTGCTGTGAGGTATAACCTCTCGATTCTGATATTATTTGAGATTTTCTTTTGTGTCTTAGCCAGGACCTCAATGTCATTGTTATAAGTGTGATCTAACCAAGGTTCTGTACAAATGTAACATACAAATCTGTTTTGCAATTATATCTCTCTAGAAATCTCCCTAAGTGCTTGGTTTCTTGTTTTGCTTGTTAACTTGCTTTGTGCCTTTCGTGATTTCTGTACTATAAGAGCCCACTTTTTGTTTTCATTTTTAGAACTGTAAACTGAAATGGAAGTTGAACTCCTATAACTAGAATACCAGGAATTTTTTTGCCACTTGGAAATCAAGTGTTGCATATTGTTGAGTTGTAAATACAATGTTGCTTTTTGGAAGCAATAAAAGACAATTTAAGATTGAATGACACTGAGAATTTTTCAAGTTAAGATAATTCTCCCAAGCAACAGCCCTCTGACTGAGCTGTTAAAAAGCTTAAAGTGCCAAGAGCCTCAGAGAGTGGAAAACATTCAGCCTCTCCAGGCAGTAAGCATTCTCTCTCACCCTGTGGGGAAAAAGACAACCTGGGAAAACTTAAAAGAAAGAATTTATAGAAGAAAAGACTCAAGTCCAATGGATCAACTATTGAACCAAATAACCACTATCAATCTTTAGAGAACAATATATCATCACTGTAAAAATCAAAAGCACAGTGAGAAAAATATTTTACTGAGCTTTTTTTTACTCTATATATTTTTTTAAGCTATAGTATATATGTTAAAGTACTTGTCCTAACGGTGAGTTTTAGAGTTTTGAAGGGTTATAGTTTAACTTGCATAGATTAGAAATTATTTATTTATTTTCTTGTTAAAGTTTTGCACATTACAATAGCTTAATCTCTACTGAAGAAAAAATATACTCAGGTGTATATTTTGTCCTGAGTAGCGGTCAGTCAGACAAATTGGTCATTTCTGGTGGTCTCATTGAGATTTTATACATTATATATGTGTGATAATTTGTGGAAAATGATTATCAGTGCATTCTTTCCAGTTAAGATGTGACAGTTCTGTGACTCCCTCTGTTTCTCTGGCTCATTTCAAGGTGACCAACCATCATATAGTTCATGGGATTATCCCATAATATTTCAATCTGTCCTGCTGTTATGGACCATGCCAGACCCCCTCAAAACATTTCAGGAAAGTAGCCTGGACCCTAAACTTGCTAGTTGTTTTAAGTAGGTGTAATGTGGATAATCAAGGAGTGATGTAGCTGGTCCAAACACTTATTTTTAAATAAAAAATAATATATTTGCAAGATTAAACACAAACAAAACAGCACAGAATACGGAAAACTTAACCTATCTGAAATCCAATACCCTATCCCAACTTAATGATGCTGTTTCAAATTCCTGCAACAATCCCCATAAACACTCCTTGGCAGAAAAAGGAAAAATCAAATACAGGGTCTTACAGGAGAGAGAGACAGCAGAGAAATTCAGCATGGAACACCTTCTTCATTAGAGCTGTTTCTTTGATCAGCAGCCTCAGAACAGACTGACTGCTTGCTCTGAACAGCTAGACTGCTAAACCCAAACCAAAGAAAAGCTGAATTGGGAGAACTGGCCACTTCGCTTTCATTGAACAATTTTAAAATTTGAAAGCCTTTTTCCTGAGGCAGTGGCTGTTAGTTATAATCAAATTGGCCCTAAAACCCATCAAAATTAGACACCCCAGAACCTGTGTCTTTACAACCATCTAAAATAAAACCAAGGACAAGATAGAAGAAAGTGAGGACTGCAGATTCTGGAGATCAGAGTGAAAGACTGTGGTGCTGGAAAGCACAGCAGTCAACAGCAGAATTGATGTTTCAAGCTTAAGCACTTCATCAGGAACCTTGTTAAAGGAGCAGCATTGTCACACTGCATCCCAAGATGGCATTTGTCATGTAATTCTTTGGGCAGCAACTGGAAGACTGTTGGGAGTCTCCTTTTTCTGCTGCCTGGGTACCTTTGGTGTCAGTGCATAAGCTATACACTGCCAGGCATGGTTAGTATACTCAGGCACAATGACATGCCGAAATAGGAGGATTGGCTGGTCTGCACTGTACCTCCACTCTCCCTCAAAATAATGTAATGGGAGTATGACCATATGACCATAAGAAATATGAGTGGAAGTAAGGCCATTCAGCCCATTGAGTCCACTCCACCATTCAATCATGGCTGATGGGCATTTCAATGCCACTTACCCGCACTCTCCCCGTATCCCTTAATTCCTTGCGAGATTAAGAACTTATTAATCTCTGCTTTGAAGACATTCAACATCCCCACCTCCGCTGCACTCCGTGGCAATGAATTCCACAGGCCCACCACTCTCTGGCTGAAGTAAAGACTCCTCATTTACATCCTAAATTGATCGCTTCTAATTCTAAGGGGTATGTTCACGAGTCCTAGTATCCCGACCTGACGGAAACAATTTCCTAGTGTCCACACTTTCTAAGCCATGCATTATTTTGTAAGTTTCTATTAGATCTCCGCTCATCGATAGTCATAGGTGAGGTGCTGGAAGACTGGAGGTTGGCTAACGTGGTGCCACTGTTTAAGAAGGGTGGTAAGGACAAGCCAGGGAACTATAGACCAGTGAGCCTGACATTAGTGGTGGGCAAGTTGTTGGAGGGAATCCTGAAGGACAGAATGTACATGTATTTGGAAAGGCAAGGACTGATTAGGAATAGTTAACATGGCTTTGTGCTTTGGAAATCATGTCTCACAAACTTGATTGAGTTTTTTGAAGAAGTAACAAAGAGGATAGTTGAGGGCAGAGCGATAGATGTGATTTATATGGATTTCAGTAAGGCGTTCGACAAGGTTTCCCATGGGAGACTGATTAGCAAGGATAGATCTCACAGAATAGAGGGAGAACTAGCCATTTGGATTCAGAACTGGCTCAAAAGTAGAAGAAAGAGGGTGGTGGTGAAGGGTTGTTTTTCAGACTGGAAGCCTGTGACCAGTGGAGTGCCACAAGGATCAGTGATGGGTCCTGTACTTTGTGTAATTAACATAAATGATTTGGATGCGAGCATAAGAGGTACAGTTAGTAAGTTTGCAGATGACACCAAAATTGGAGTGTAGTGGACAGTGAAGGAGATTACCTCAGATTACAACAGGATCTTGACCAGATGGGCCAATGGGCTGAGAAGTGGCAGATGGAGTTTAATTCAGACAAATATGAGGTGCTGCATTTTGGGAAAGCAGATCTTAGAAGGATTTATACAATTCATGATAAGGTCCTAGGGAGTGTTGCTGAACAAAGAAACCTTGGAGTGCAGGTTCATAGCTCCTTGAAAGTGGAGTCGCAGGTAGATAGGATAGTGAAGAAGGCATTTGGTATGCTTTCCTTTATCAGTCAGAGTATTGAGTACAGGAGTTGGGTGGTCATGTTGCAGCTGTACAGGACATTGGTTAGGCCACTGTTGGAATATTGCATGCAATTCTGGTCTCCTTCCTATCGGAAAGATATTGTGAAACTTGAAAAGGTTCAGAAAAGATTTATAAGGATGTTGCAGGGGTTGGAGGATTTGAGTATAGGGAGAGGCTGAACAGGCTGGGCTGTTTTCCCTGGAGTGTGGGAGGCTGAGGGATGAACTTATAGAGGTTTACAAAATTATGAGGGGCATGGATAGGATAAATAGACAAAGTCTTTTCCTGGGGGTGAAGGAGTCCAGAACTAGAGGGCATAGATTTAGGGTGAGAGGGGAAAGATATCAAAGAGACCTAAGAGGCAAATTTTTGACAGAAGGTGGTACGTGTATGGAATGAGCTGCCAGAGGAAGTGGTGGAGGCTGGTACAATTGCAACATTTAAGTGGCATCTGGATGGTGAATGAATAGAAAGGGTTTGGAGGGATATGGGCTGGTTGCTGGCAGGTGGGACTAGATTGGGTTGGGATATCTGGTCAGCATGGACAGGTTGGATTGAAGGGTCTGTTTCAAAGCTGTACATCTCTATGACTCTATAACTCTAATGAATACAATTCCAGGATCCTCAACCATTCAGCTTGTGTTAGGCTTCCCATTTCAGGGATCATTCGTGTGAATCTCCTCTGGACATGCTCCAGTGCCAGTATGTCCTTCCTGACAATGTGGGGCCCAAAACTGGACACAGTATTCTAAATGGGGCCTAACCAGAGATTTATAAAGACTCAGTAGCACATCACTGCTTTTACATTCCAACCCTCTTGAGATAAATGACAACATTACATTTGTTTTTTAAACCATGGACTCAACCTGCAAGTCAAACTTGAAAGAATCCTGGACTAGCACTCCCAGATCCCTTTGTACTTTGGCTTTATGAATTTTCTCACCGTTTATAAAATAGTCCATACCTGTGTTTTTTTTCCCAAAGTGCGAGACCTTGCATTTGCTCACATTGAATTTCAATTGGAGTAGTGGTGAAGGCAGTGGAGCTGGAGTCTCTGGTGGAATCCAGCTATGTTCAGCAGGCTGGGCAATGACATTTCAGCATCCAATAAATATTGGTCTCAAGCAGCCTAGGGAAGGAGTCGAATAGACAAAATTGGGAAGGTGTCCCCCAGGTATCAGACAGGCCTTAATAGTGAGGAGGAACTGTTTATTAAATTGAGGGTAAGATTTCAGAAGATGAGAAGTTGAGTAAGATGAGGAAAGGGAGAGAGGAAGAGTGGCTCCTGAGCAAGTGAGTGAGTGGACCTTTGCGAAGGGGGTTGCTGATTATGTCAGTGGTTGTGAATTAGGTGGAGGTGTGTGTTTGTTTGTTGGAGAGCAGTGTGGATTGCCTGGGGAGTAGCGTGGAGCTTTAAGGGAATAACATGCACAAAGCTTTATATGGCAAAAATGGCAGGCTCTAAGTAATACAAATGTTGAATGTTGCAAAGAGCAACAGTTTGTGCTGAAGTAAACCTTTTGGGCCTTCTTGACCCTTCTAGTGCATATGCACACTGTTCTCTCATACTTCGCAACCCCTGTGGTCTCCATCTTGCCAGCAATCCTCGATAGAAATATCCATTTTTATTTTATTTCCTCAAAATTGGCAATGCTTGTGGGTAGAGTGGCTCTCCATATTTTTTCTACAAAAGTGTACTCTGCATCACCTTTGCCTTCACAGTATTTCGTGCAGCACCATCCATTCTGTAATACCTTCTTGCATGATTGTGAACTTTCCTAACTTTCCAATCAGAGAGGACAAATATTTCCAGTTAATTGAAAGAAGAACTTTGGGCTGGGTTGGGACAGTGAAGCTGACTAACTGATAGGGAAGCGAGAGAGGGTTGCCTAATGTCACTGATGATTAAATAAATTGGCCCCTGTGCCTTCTCTGCTCTTTGTGACGCATCGGGCTATGACGCTTCACATTTGATCGACAGGTTATATAAGCCCCGCCTCCCTCGCGACACACGACACTCTTGGCCAATCGTCGCGGCCGGTGGGCGGGGCCTGTGTGACGCCGTGCGTCAGGACTGCGGTGTTCTGGAGCTTTCTACCGGCCGGTTGCTGAGGAGGGCGGTCGGGGTTCGGTTGCTGCAACGCCTGGCGCGCGATCGAAATCGGCGGCGCCGTCGTTGTCGTTCGCGTGACTTCTCTCGTATATACCCGAGCAGTGCGGTGTTTGTGCCGGTGACCGTCATGTCGGTGGTCGGCTTTGATGTGGGTTTCCAGAACTGCTACATCGCGGTGGCGAGGAGCGGCGGCATCGAGACCATCGCCAATGAGTACAGCGACAGGTGTACGCCGTGAGTGTCGGCTTCCCGGGGGGACGGCCCGGGGGAGGGGGGACGGCTGGTGTGCTCTCAGTGGGGATGGGGCGGTGGGTTATCCGCCTCCAAGATTTGGTGGGGTTGGGGGTTGCTGATCCGGGGGCGAGGGGAGGGAGGTGCACGCCGGGGAGAGACTAGGCCTGTCTGCCCTCACATGGCAACCGCGCCGGGATACTGCTGCTGCCGGTAGAGCTTGGGCTTTCTCTTAATGTCCAGGAGATGGATGTTTCCCCAATTACAGGGGGAGGGGGGGGGAAGCTCTGACTTCGCTATAGGCAGTCAACCAGGTGAGTGACTGACCCTGATTACCCCCCCCCCCTCCCCACACACACACACCCCCGTCCCACAGCCTCAGCTCTACCGCTGTCTGGGAGGTAAGCGCCTGCTTTATTAATGTACTTTATTCTTGGCCTCGCCGGCTGCTGAGTTTCACGGCAGGTAGGTGGGATGCGAGCCTGACTGTAACACCCACTTCCCCCCCCCCCCCCCCCCCCGACCCCCCTCATTCAATCAGGCAGCCTCCCTGCGGTGATGTCGGAATGGTACCAAGGAACATCTTTCGCACGCTGTCCCCAACGTGTCCCTTCATTACACACTGATCGTTTTACCAGCACTTTCTCTCTCTCTCTCTTTTTTTTAAGTGACCCGTTTGAATCAGGTCTTATCCCATCCGTTAAACGGATACGTAGTTCCCTTTTTGCTGTGGTTATGGGCCATAATGAAAATCAATGCGTCTTTTTCCTCTTTCCTTCTCTCTTTCCTTCCTTGTTACCTTAACCATTTTAAAGGCAGTTGTGTTTTTTAATTGCTGACTGTACAACGTATACTGGAGCGATCCGTTCGCGATCGAACCTGAACGTAACCATTTCTACGTAATCAGAACTCAAGAATATGAGAAATCCTTGGAGGAAGATAATTGGCAAATCTCAAAATTGTTCTATTTGAATTAACCTTCGTAAGTGTGCTGCATTTGTATATTCATTAATCTTGTCAATGTTAATCTGAAGATCGAATGAGTATTTCCATTGACATCCTCAATCTTGTTCTGCCATTCAGTGAACGTCTGATCAATATCGTGAATCGCCTGCTTGATATCTCCATCTTTACTGTTCCCCAAAAGAAAAAAAGATGTTTTAATTTCGGTCGTCCTAGCCCCTAGGGCACAAATTTCTAATTTTCGTTTTGCCTTGATGTTCTAAATGGCATTCTAAGATTATGCCTGTTCGTTCTTGATTCCCCACCAGAGGGCATAGTGTCTCTATCCATGCAATCATTTTTAAAATTTTAAACAACCTAAGTTGTAGAAACCACGCATATTCAATCTGTCACCTTTTTAATGGTTCTATGAACTTGGGAGAAATAGAAAGATTTGGGCTAGGATGGAGCCCAGTGAGTGAGCGTAACAGTTATGGACAGAGTTCAGCGTCATGCCATCTATCCTGTTTCTGTTCAGGGAATAATACCATACTACAGTTATATAAAGTTTTGGTTAGGCCTAGTCTGGAGAATTGCATTCATTTCTGGTTGTTGCATCTTGTGAGATGAGTGACCTTGAAGAGCAATGCTGGCGTTAAAATTATCTGAATTACAAAAACTGATTGATTTGGATAGATCACGCTTGCTTTGAGTATACACAAGTCTACACCAACCCTCCGAAGAGTAACCCCCCAGACCCATTTCCCTATATTTACCCCTGACTAATGCACCTAACCTACACACCCCTGAACACTCTGGGCAACTTGGCATTGCCAATTCACCTGATCTGCTCATCTTTGGATTGTGGGAGGAAGCTGGAGCTCCTGGAAGAAACCCATGTTGACACTGGGAGAATGTGCAAATTCCTCAGTCACCAGAGGTTTGAATTGAACCTGGGTCCCTGGTGCTGTGAGGCAACAGTGCTAACCACTGAGCCCACCATGCTGCCCAAAGTACTAATTAATAAATCTTTCAAGTTCCTCTGTTGCACAAGGCTTGCCTGAACACCTACAAAAAAACTACGATATCAACAACAATGCAGCACTCCTTCCATACTGCACCAAAGTGTAATTTTAGGGTCTATCATCAAAAGCATTTTTTTTCTTGAATTCTGAAGAAGGGTCTTTGAACTCAAAATGTTAACTGTGGTTTCTCTCCACACTGTTTAGGGATGGCATGATAGGTAGCATTGCTGCCTTATAGCACCAGAGGCCTCTGTTCAGTTCCAGGCTTCGATGGCTATCTGTGTGGAGTTTGCATATTCTATCTGTGTCTATGTGGGTTTCCATCGGGTGCATCAATTTTCTCCCGCAGCCCAAAGTTGTTGGTTTGGTGGTAGGTTAGGTCTTCTCCAGAGATGTGCAGGCTATGTCATTTCCAAAATATCAGACTGGGGCAAAAGCTGTTTAACTACATAATAAATCATTTTCATTTGAATCCTCAGCAAAGAAGGCAATTTTGCTAGTCATATTGGCATTCCCATCCATATGTTGTCATCTTTAGAATTTGAAGGTTATAACTGTGTGCTATTTTGGTTAAACAGAATACAATAGCTTAGTAAATACTGAATTTTGCTTTTTCTCCAGGGCTTGTATCTCTCTGGGACCCAAGAATCGGGCGATTGGAGCAGCTGCCAAAACTCAGGTATGGTAATGTTGAGTTCTACAGACCAGATAATTTACTATCTATACAGCTCAGTTGTAATGTACAGAGTGATTTTTTTTCTTCTCCTTACGTTCAGTAGAATTGAACTAATAAGCTTCTGATTGTGCAGCATGTTGATTAATAAACTTGAGTCTTGGAACTCTGAAAACTTCTGGTCTGCTTATACCTATTATTCTTAAATGTGACAATGGTAAGCTTCAAGGAGTGACTGCTGCCTTGAATTATGAGGTGAAAGTCACAAATATTGATTAGTTGAAAGTATTAATTCCCAGTAGGCTTTATAACCTCAATGAATGGTTTTGGAAACCAATCCAGGACAACCTGGCAAAACTCTTCCACCCACCACTGCAAACGAATAAAACATCAGTCCAACAGTATGACTTGATGCTGGCAAGCTTCCACCTCTTCTGAGGCTTTAGAGGCATTTGTAGTAGGGTTACTATTAGTCCTTGAGTTACATCACTTGAAATGCATACATTTTTTTGAAATATGCTTGAAATAGCTTGAAATCTGCTGTCCTTTTCGACAATAAGTTCCAGACTTATCACCTTCTGGATGGAAGTATTTCTGTTCCACTTCCCTCTAGTCCTCTGGAATTATTCGAAATCCATATCCTACTGGTCATTGACCTTTTTGCTTTAGAAACTGTTCTTCCACTCTATGAAGGCCCCTCATATTTTTATACATTTCAAATATTACATCAGTCTCCTTATAAACATGAGTCCCAACCTACCAATCTTTGAACATAGCTACATTTCTCCATTCCTAGAAGTGGGATATTTCATAGTCCTTCTTAATTACGATGTTTGCATCATACTTCCTCTCTTTCTAGGAGGGGAGCATGCCAGAGTCAATTCTGCATCCTATATCTCCTACATCCTATAAACGAGTACCTTTGATCTGCACTCAGCTATATTCTTCCTTTTCTTATCCTCCTGTTCTCCAATGTAATTACAACACATTGTTTTCCATGATTCTTAACTCTTATTTACCAATACTGTTTCTTATCATTTTTGTTCATTTATTTTCTGGATTTCACCCCTGACTTTTGTGTTCGATATATTAAGTTTTCATTATCTAGTGCGAATTTTTTAGCCTTATTCTGCACTGTTACATTCCTTGACATCGTGGGGTTTAAATTTGGACATCCTACCTCCTTATTTATGAGAAAATATCAATCTTGCACTCTGTTGTTTGTCCTGTCTGCTTTTGACTGCCCCGATGCTGATTTAGCTTCAAGTAGCTGTCTCAATTTGAATAACTCCCATCTCTTAATATAAATTTAAATCTATATTCCTGATCCGTTTTCATCCTTTTCCATATCCATAATTAATGTAATTGAATTTTAATTGCTACTCTCAAAGTGCTCCCCCACTAAACTGCCTGTCTCCTAGATCACGTACTACTCTTCCTGTTGGCGATTATCACTTTAACCTATATTGTGACCCTATCCTTTTAAATACTTTTCTGCAAGCCTATAAAGAGAAATATTTTATGTAGTAATTATTACAGTAATTGGAATATTTTTATTCTCAGATTGTGACCAATGCGAAGAATACCATACAAGGCTTTAAACGAATGCATGGGCGACTTTTTGATGATCCATTTGTGCAAGCAGAAAAAAACAAACTTCTATATGAGCTTCAGAAGATGCCCAGTGATAGCGTTGGAATCAAAGTAAGTTCTATTTTTAGTGGAAATCTACCATTAGATTAAAAGTGAAATTTAAATTAGATTTCTGAAGTGTGGTGCTGGTGTTGATGTTCAAATCCGATCACAGTGATAGGTTGATGCACTGACCCCTTGCCAGCTTGTCATTTGTGAATGACAGAATTTTGAATTAAATGTCATGTGTTTTGAAATACAGCATGATGCTAGCTTGAACATGTTTGATGCTGTTAGCTAAGGATAATTAGATGTCTGATGTTTAAAATCTTGTGTTGACTGTCTGCCTGTGTAAGAATGATCCTGCCTTTGAGATTTTGTGAATGTCCCAAGGGTTTTGCAAATAGTTATTTTTGTGTTGTAGATATTTAGAGTTGTGGAGATGTACAGCATGGAAACAGACCCTTCAGTCCAATTCGTCCATGCTGACCAGATATCCCAACCTAATCTAGTCCCATTTGCCAGCACTTGGTCCACATCCCTCTAAACCCTTCCTATTCATGTACCCATCCAGATGCCTTTTTAAATGTTGCAATCCTTCCACCCTCCAGCAGCTCATTCCATACACTCACCACCCTCTGTGAAAAAGGTGCCCCTTAGGTGCCTTTTATATCTTTCCCCCCCCCCCCCCCCAACCTAAACCTCTGCACTCTAGGACTCCCCCACTCCAGGGAAAAGATTTTGTCTATTTACCCTATCCATGCCCCTCACAATTTTATTAACCTCTTACAAAGGTGGGGGTGGGCAGGATGGCTGGAGCAGATGGTAGATGGGATTGGGGCGAGTGGTAACTATACTTACCATGATCATATTCAACCATTTACATAAATGACGAAAATTAGTGGACCCAGCACCAATCCTTGTGGCACTCCACTGGTCACAGGTTCCAATCTGAAAAACAACTCTCCGTCACTACCCTCTGTCTTCTACCTTTAAGCCAGTTCTGTATCCAAATGGATGGTTCTCCCTATATTCCATGAGATCTAACCTTGCAAATCAATCTCACATCGGGAACATTGTTGAATCTGAAAATGTGTTGCTGGAAAAGCACAGCAGGTCAGGCAACATCCAAGGAACAGGAGAATCAACATTTCAGGTATGAGCCCTTCTTCAGGAATTAGTCCTGAAGAAGGGCTCATGCCCGAAATGTTGATTCTCCTGCTCCTTGGATGTTGCCTGACCTGCTGTGCTTTTCCAGCAACACATTTTCAGCTCTGATCTCCAGCATCTGCAGTCCTCACTTTCTCCTAGAACATTGTTGAATGCCTGACTGAAGTTCATATAGATCGCGTCCACTGCTCTGCCCTTATCGATCCTATTTGTTACTTTTTCAAAAATCTGAAGTTTGTAAGACATGATTTCCCACAAACAAAGCTATTCCTAATCAGTCCTTGCCTTTCCAAATATATGTAAATCCTATCCCTCAGGATTCCCTCCAACAATTTGCCCACCACCGACATCAGGCTCACTGGTCTATAGTTCCCTGGCTTGGCCTTATCGCACCTTTTTAATAATGATACCATGTTAGCCAACCTCCAGTCTTCTGGCACCTCCCCGTGACTATTGATGATACAAATATCTCGGCAAAGGGCCCAGCAATCACTTCCTTAG
Source organism: Hemiscyllium ocellatum (assembly GCF_020745735.1). Lineage (NCBI taxonomy): Eukaryota > Metazoa > Chordata > Chondrichthyes > Orectolobiformes > Hemiscylliidae > Hemiscyllium > Hemiscyllium ocellatum. The sequence continues at coordinate 15,415,275 of NC_083436.1, forward strand.
CTTCCCTCAGAATTTGAGGGTATACTTGATCAGGTCCTGGGGATTTATCCACCAATATGCATTTCAAGACATCCAGCACTTCCTCCTATGTAATATGGACACTTTTCAATGGACATCTATTTCCTCACATTCTATATCTTCCATGTCCTTGTCAACACTAAACACTGATGCAAAATACTTGTTTAGTATCTCCCCTATCTCATGCAGCTCCACACAAAGGCTGCTTTGCTGATCTTTTGAGGGGCTGTATTCACTCTCTAGATACCCTTTTGTCCTTAATATATTTGTAAAAACCCTTTGGATTCTCCTTAACTCTGTTTGCCAAAGCTATCTCATGTCCCTTTTTAATCCTCCTGACTTCCCTCTTAAGTATACCCCTACTGCCTTTATACACTCAGGATTTGTTTTTAGGAATAGTTTTCTTCCCTCATTGTAACAAATTCTCAAGTTCAAGGACATTTGCTCACTTGTTAATCTGATCCAGAATGAATGTTAACATCGCGTTTAGAATGTGCATAGATAGTGACTTCAGAATCTGTGCTTAATGTTCAATTTAGCTAAAGTTTATAAATTTCATCCTGTAGCTATCTCCACAGCCAAACATATCATGGACAATATCTTCCCATTGAAACAAAAGTGGTGTCGTAATGAAAAAGTACTTTCATCAAATATCTCTGCTCTGCAGTTTTTAAAAGAAAAGTTAAGTAATGCAACTTGATTTTCTTACAGGTGCACTATATGAATGAAGAACGAACTTTTGCAATTGAACAAATTACAGGGATGTTACTGACTAAACTCAAAGAGACTTCAGAAAATGCACTGAAGAAACCAGTGACAGACTGTGTAATTTCGGTAGGTTGGATTGAAGCCAGCAAAATCTCAAAACTATCCTAGATTTAGTTTATAAAGATTGTACCAGCAGTCAACTGCCAGGAAGTTATTTGCCCGCTGGATGGTAGTGAATAATTCTTCAGAAGTAGCTTCCTCGGGGACAACTTTTTGTAAAGAACTGTTGCCTTAATCTAACTGCTTGCGATGATGAGCATTTTGACTTTATTCCAAGATGAAATTCAAGAAATTCTGTACTGTGCTGTTGTGCACTGTACATAGTTAAGGAAAAATGTTGAGTACCTCTCAAGTATTGTCTTCATTCTTTTGAAGGTATGTTGATTAACAAGCTTTTTGTATTTCCTGTCAAAGTTTTGAAGTGCAATCCCAGACCAAATCATTGAATATAAAATGGGTTAACAGGGCAAATCAATTGTTCTGTTCCAAAGATGTTAAGACCTAAATTGTATATTATTCTGTAAATGGGCTATTTCTATGCTCAGTAAATTTGCTAATACAAGAATCTGAGTGCAAAATTGATTTTACTTTTCAAAACTTATATTAGCACAGTGTGTATATATAGTATTTAAATAGCAATCCAAAGTAGAGTTCGATCTTATCATGGCTGGTTGTGAAAATTTGTATAGTAGCGTCAGAAACTTTCTTTTTAAAATTGCTCAACTTGTTCACCCCCACTGGTCAGGCCAATAGCTGCTGGACCATAAGATGTTATAAGAAATTGCTCCTCCTGAAGTGGCATAATGTGCTAGTCAGCTGGAAAGTGACTGCTACAGAAAAACAAAATTTTAATGTTGGGAATTGTCATCTCAGCAAGAGAGGGAAGGAAGCAGTTCATGTTCAAGCCTATAATATTTGGGTTCTGGTGTATTGACCTGAAATATTAAGTCTTTCGCTGTCCATAGATGCTTCCTCACTAAGTATGGATTTTCCCTTTGCTTTAGATTCCAGCACTTTTTGATTTTTTTTTGTACTGTAAGTACAGAACACATGATTTGCATTGACAATAAACAATGACTCTGACATTGAAACAAAGCAAGATCAAATCCAATCAATTATAAAGTCAACTTTATTGGGCTGATGCGAGCAGCTATCCTATAAACTCATGTAATGTTAGCTTGATTCGTAATTGTATCACTTTCCCAAGATAACCACCACCTCTTGCTGCTCCTCCTCCCCTCTTGCCACCCCATGCTTCTTCCCTCTTACGCCCCCTTCTCCCCACCCAAAAAATGTCTCTTGCAAGAATAAAGAGCAAATAGCCTTATTCTGGGAATGTATTCCCAAGTATCACCAGTCAGAGGAATCCTATATACGTGCACCATGTAACAATTAAGTTTCCATTCCCTCCATTGCATTCCATCTGTGGCATGGTGCCTCCCCCCACACACCCTTTCTTAGATGAGGAAAATTGTGTTAACCGGGTGGGGTGTCACCAAGCAATTGCAGCAGGTCTTCTTTATTCAAATAGCTTTGTTAATATACTATTTCCATCTTTACTAATTATTGCACCTGCATTCTAGCTTTTAGTGATCTCCATACATGTAGGACAAACAAAAGGCAGTTCTTAACAGTTCAAACTTCAAATTTGTGCCTGAAGTGTCAGTGACTTCAGAATTGTGATCCGTCACAACATGAGAGCAAATGGACTAAGAGTGACCTAGTCCTTTCTCACCTGTTCCATAATTCCATATGATTATGGACAATCTATTTCAAGTAACCTTTCTCTTTCCTTCTTTTTCTCCCCAAATCCATTGATTCCCATAATATTTGAAAATCAGTCTTTAGTGTACTTTACTGAGCAGCCACATTTCTCTGTGGTAAAGGATTCCACATGTCCACTCCCTTTTGAAGAAATATCTCCTTGTCTAAGCCTGCAGAGCCAACCATTTACTGAGACTATGACCCTACATTATACTCTACTCAGCTGAAGCTGCATCTTGCCAGCATCTAACTTATCAAGGCCTTTTAAGAACTTAGTTTAAATTCCTATACTCCAAATCTCTTATAGTAAAAATGTGTATCCTATTTGCTTTCCAAATTGCTTGTAATCACCAGGTATTACAAGCAATATTCTGATTGTTGTATGAAGGCACCCACATTTTTCCTGATACCAGTTCCCTGTTTCTCCACAATTTGAGTTTTTTCTTACCCAGTGATTTTTTTTTTTGCCTTATTCATCTTCCATCATCTTGCTCACTTGTTCAAACTGTGAAATTATTTTTTATGATGCTCTTTATCATCCTCTAGTTTAATTTTCCACCTAATTTTAAGTATGTTAACCTTGCGTAAATAACCCTCATCTAAGTTATTGATATAGATGGTAAAGCTTCAGTGGAAGCACCGATTGATGCAGTATGCCACTACTTGTAGCCTAACTATCATTAAGGTAACACATTTATTTCTACTATTAGATTAGATTACTTAGTGTGGAAACAGGCCCTTTGGCCCAACAAGTCCACACTGACCCGCCGAAGCACAACCCACCCAGATATATTCCCCTACATTTACCCCTTCACCTAATACTACGGGCAATTTAGCATGGCCAACTCACCTAACCTGTGATTGTGGGAGGAAACTGGAGCACCTGGAAGAAACCCACGTAGACATGGGGAGAACGTACAAACTCCACACAGTCAGTTGCCTGAGGCAGGAATTGAACCCGGGTCTCTGGCATTGTGCGGCAGCAGTGCTAACCACTGAGCAATCCATTCTAATATTCCTGACTTGTAACCTTATGGTTTACGTATATTGCACTCTACTATCATACCAGTGCATTGATCCTGGTTTACTAGAAACATGCCAGGATCAGCAACTGACCTTCTCAAATGAGGCTACTTGTATGTAATAGGTCATGTCACCTAATTGCATCTCTGGTAATTGTACTGCTCAGGAAAATGAAGGAATGGTTTCATGAACACTTCTGTATAACTGCTGCCAGAGCCCAAAACGTGACTGTCATATGATGCTGAAGTGTTCATATGTCTCTTCAGCCAGCAGTGCTAAGTGAATAATTCTCCTTTACCACCACCTAACATTTTAACCATTATAGATGCCAATATCCAGCTACATTTGGGTCACTCCGCATGGCATTGAAACCAGGTACACTAGACACTGCAAAGGCTATGGATCCTGCTGCCATTTTGGCTGTGGTTACTGAATACATGAACTAGCCAGTTCTGATGAGATGCCAGTCCTGAATCTCCAGTTTTTCTCTTTCACCAACGGTGCTTGACCTGATTATAATAAACAGAAAATAGCCTATTCCTAAGCCAAGGTATTCACTATGCCCCTCTAGAAAATTGAGTAGGTATGTTCTGTCCTCAAAAGATGGTACAAGTCTGATCTCACCAACTATGAGCCTTCAATAACCACTGAAATGATAGAAAATCGTGTTGTCACCAGGACCAGCTCATCAATTACCTAGTGGATGCTTGGTTTCAGTTTTGCTGGAGTCCTACTTGCTCCAGATCTATTCAGTGTTGATCAGAATGTGGATGCAGCAGCTGATTGCCAGGCAAGAGTTGAGAAGCTCCCCAAAGGTCAGGAGAAACATTTGACCAAAAAAGAGTAATGGAAATCCAAAGTCTATGGCTAAGATATTGGTATTGACATAGACCAGAGTGTGTTTGTCTTCAGAACTTAGTTATCACAGCTCCAGGGCATCACTACTAGAGTCCCCTTAGAGTTGCATCCTTGGCTGCTTCAACAATGTTCTTTCTTCCATAAGGTCAGGAGTGGAGCAATTAGCTGATAATTCTAGTGTTCAGCTCTGTTCACGACTCCTGATAATGAAGTGGCCTATGCAGACTACAACAAGATTTGGACAACCAGCATCCATACTTGAGCTGAAAAGAGGCAGGTAACATTCACAATACAGTGCTCTGAAATAATAATTTCCAACAGTGGACTTAACACCATCTCTTGGCCTTCAGCAGTGCCCGTGTGGTTTTGAGTTACTGTCAACCAGATACTCTGAACCGACTGATTCCGAAATAAGAGTAGAGACTAATTTTGTGCTGGGTTGTTCACGCCTAAACCCCCAACAGCTGCTTTTTCCAGTGTTCAAACCAGGATTGTATAAATATTCACTTCTAGTATCAACCTTTGCTATTGAGGAGAAAGCAGATCACTTGATTGATATCTTGCCACTCAGTTCAATATCCATACTTGTTCTTTGGCTTACTGTATTTGCAGTATATGCTATGCAGCAGTTATGCAGCAGTTGTTCTGCAAACATGCTGTAACCAAGCCTTCCAGTTCTACACCCTTTATCTGCAAAAAACATTATGGGTGTACGATTTTTATCCATGTTACACACTTTGCACATCGTTGTCTGTTTGATCATAGTCTTTGAATTTCTAACATCTAGGGTTATCATCAATCACTGATTTTAAATAATTTCAAGGGCTTAATATCAAGTGGCAAATGAGAATAGCAAATAAATTCTTCTTTGCCCACATCCCAAAGACACATTTTTAAAATTGAAATTCAGAATGCTCTATTTATTGTTCAGTAGAAATCAATTTTTGGACAATTTTGCAATCATATCTTTAGTAGCTAAAGAGCTCAGAAATCCACTTTTATTGGACTATAGCAGTTCAAGAGGGCAAATCAACACCACTAGGGCAACTGGAGATGGGCATTAGTGCTGGTTTGGCTAGCAGTGCTCACATCTAATGACAAATCGTGGGGTGAAAGTGAGCGATCCAAATCATACTCATCAAATCAGTGTAATGTGAATTGCTACTGTGCCACGCTTCTCATTTTTCTAACCATGGTTCTCATTGCTTACTGAAGAGGTTTTGTAGTTCTGTGGCTGACTGCCTATTCATTCTGTTTTGGATACTGGTCCAAAAGAAAGTGTGAAAAGATCTTCCCTGACTGTTACACTGTCATGTTGAATTAATGCGGGCACTCTCAACCCAATTATAAGGTTTTTTTTGTACAGATTGATCTTCCAGGCGTTAAATGAATTGTGAAGAAGATGGGAATAAATCTCGCAAATCAGTCATCGCCTGGTTTAATTTAAAGATTTGCTTTTTCTCTGTCCTTTTTGTGAAAACCAATGTTTAAATAGTATACTTGATATGGTGGTTGAGTTCCAAAATTGAAATATTTTGCATTCATGTATACTGAAAGCACTTCATTTGAGCATAATATCATAAAACAGTAAACTTCAATAACCCAGAATTTGCTGGATTGCCGCACCTTGTGGATGCTATGGATTGGATTTTCTTTTCCTCAGCTCTGTTGCTATATGTACAACTTGATAACACTGCTCTGTGCTTAATGGTCCTTGTGAGGCATTCATGTCTGATTAGCTAGTTCAAAGGGAGTGTAAGGAAATGAGCAATGGATTTACGAGGGGAGAAAAGTGATTCGAGGTTGAAGTAAAAAGTAGGAAAGATTCATTAAAAGGAAAGAAGACAAAGGTAGGAGAATTTTTCAAAATAATTTGACTTCCAAGACTGCAGTTTTAGATGACCCCTTCTTAGGCTTCTGAGATTATGAAGGCATATTACAACTAAAAATCATTTCATTAACAAGGAACTTGAACTGAAATGGCAACTGCAATGAGTTAAATGATTAGTTTCCAAAAACTCCATGGAACTTGGTAGTAAGGAATAACAGCAGAATGGAGTAAATTATTCATCCATTTTTGATTTGCAATCCAACTTTGCATTAAAATCCAGACAATATGCACTAAATGGCATGTTCTTGGTAAATTCTGTGGGTATACATTTGATTTTTATTTGGTTCTTTTTAAGAATGTTGTTTTGCAATCTAATCCGGCAAAGGTTCTTCTGGTTTGACTAAAGAACATCCTGAAATTAGTACACGCCATTTTTTTATTTTTAAAATGCTGTGGAATTGTTAAAGCTAAATATTTCAATTTTGATTTTAATTGTACTTCACCTGTAATACATATCCGTTGGTCTTTGTGATGAGAATGACATGTCACGTTGGAAGCACATTGGTACAGTACTGCACCCTGAATTATATAACTAAAAAAACTAAGTTTCCTGAATCTGTTGGCAGGTCCCTAGTTTTTTCACCGATGCAGAGAGGAGGTCTGTGATTGCTGCTGCTGAGATTGCAGGACTTAATTGTCTGCGGCTTATGAATGACACCACTGCAGGTAATTTTTTTGGGCTTAAAACTATTCCTTTGAACAATTGTAAATGTGAATTTGCTGAAGAAAAGTAAGAGGTGACAGTAGTAGGAATGTTTAAGCAGCACTGAATAGAAATGGTGCATTTTGTCAGATTATACTGTGTGGTTGGTGCAAAACATTAACTTAAAAATACTAATGAACATAATAGTAAAGAACCAAGCCAGACAAAAACTCAGTTTTTAGCTTTTTGTAACAATGTAATATCGAGCCAGCATTATTTAGTTATGATGTAAGCGATATGTAAACTTCAAAAATTAGATACACCAGAGGATCCCCCTTTACCTTGAGTTATTCTAGTCAAGCAGCCATACTGAAACTTTTGCATGGCTATAAAGATGTTTGTATCAACAGCAGTTTTTAAGTGTAGAATATAATAGCAACCAAGCCAGTAATGTATTTAACTGTGATCGCTTCAAGGAGTGGTCTGCTGAAGCTTGTGTAAAGTGTCAAGCTTTAGGGAAAATTGTTTATTCTGTAACAGAATCTTCATTCTATGGGCTGTTTGCTTAGGTCATATTTAAAGCATAAGGCTTGACATTGTTTTGACAGGACTTTTTGATAGTATAAGCCGTGATTTATATCTAAGTCGACTGCCTTAGGATTTCAATTAAGAACACATACACCAGTTTTTTTTCCTTGTAATGCATTGGTATATTTGATCCCCCTCGTTGAATTCGGGGAATTAGAAACATTTTTTTTAATACTAGCAAAGAGCAGTTTTCAGTTTTATTAGCTTTTGTCCTTTTTTCTGCTAGTACTATGTAGCAGAGTTTTTCCATGAATTTTACATTTAGTAATCTGTTTTCTCAGACTGTGCTTTATCTACTTTTATAGGAGGTAGTCTTTTACCAAATAGTGTAGCAGTAACTACAGATGCAGAAGTTTGTCTATTAGAGCATCTGCAGCTCTCTAATTCAGATACAGTGCATCGATAAATAATAAAAACCAGGGAAGCGATGATAGCATTTTTAAGTAGTTGATGATTCTGAAGTCTTTTAAAAATGTGATTCCTGTATTTTAAAGGAAGTAAGAGCATATCAGAGGAATTGTAGACTAACATGCTTATCATTTAGTGATTTAAAATCACAATGACTGCTTAACAGAAGATGTAATAGAAAGGAAAGCAAAACTATATATAGAGGAACTGACATTTGATTATCCAGCAAGATCTCAATGTTTGACTAAACAATGTCATTCAGCATTCGAGTATCCAGAATTCGATTAACTGGACAAAGTATTCCCTGCTCATGTCCTTCAGATAATCGAGGTTCCTCTGTACTTAAAGTATAATTGCATGGCTCCAAAGCAAGATCATGTTTGACCTATCTTAATTTATTATTTGAAGAAATAACTGAGTATATATGGGTAATTCAGTAGTTCTAATATATTTTGGCTTTCAAAAGACCTTCACTGGTGGATCTGTGTAGAGCATGTCTGATTGATCACTAAATGGAATGGCTAAAGATGGGAAGATATTGTCCACAAGTGGAACCATGTTTGTGTACAATTTCAATTGAGTTTATTTGAACAAAGCGAAAGGCAAAACCCTTTTTACAAAATATTGTCAGGAACCAAGTTTTTTTCTCTTTACAAAAAGAGGATGGACAGAATATTACTGAATAAAAGGTGCAATTTCAAAATGTGTGCAACACATTTGAAGCTACAATTAATATTGACTCAATTTAAAATACAATATCTCAAAACTAATTGGCAAATTAACTTCAGTACAGAAGTGTCAGTTGTTCCATTTTGGTAGGAAGCATGAGGCTCCTTCTTCCTTGGCAAATAAGCAAATACATGCGGTTTAGGAGCAAAGTGATCAAGGGTACAAATCTACAATCAGCCAAAATGTTGATGTAGTTTAAGGGCATTTGGAATACAAAACAAGCAAGCTGCTAGAGTTCATCTCTATAGAATTTAAAAACAAAGTTATCTCTATCTCTTATGTTAAACGCTAAAACTTGGAGCTCTGAGAGCTTCTGCTTTCTTTACTATAAATAGGATAAAGTAGTAGAGAAAATGTTAAGACTTACAAGGATGATACACCTGTCATTACAATAGAGGTAATGAATGAGGTGAAAATTAATAGGAAAGATATGATGTTTCGCTGCCATGTTTAGAATGAATAATGTGCCTGGTTCAGATGGTTTACATACTAGGTCGTCAAAGGAAATGGAGGTAGTTGAAAGATTTATCAATATCTTAGATGGTCTCTAGATACAAAGAGGTTCCACTGTATTGGTGGGTGGCAAATATTTTTGCCATATTCAGCAAAGAGTAGAAGGACATTGCTAATAGGTATAGACTTGTCAATTGAACAGTGCTAAGGTTGTAGAAACAATAACTGGGAAAGTGGAATTATCAGGCACTAGAGTTTTGAATTAGTTGTGGAGCATTGGCTTAGGTTTGTGAAAGACAGGAGGTGCTTGATCAATCAAAAATTGCAATTGGAAGAAGTTTTAAGGTATTTGACAAAATACCATATATACTTGTGTAGGTTGAATTTTGAAGACTTTCTTTAAAGCTGAAATTAAGGGGTTGACTAATACAGGGGCACAGGTTTTGAGGGGCTGAAATTCATGCTGCAGTTCGAAATACCATACTGTTTGCAAAAAGTCAGTTTGATTGCACAACTAATTCCAGTGTTACAACACCGGGTAAACCCTTCTGCTAATTTAAACCAGACACTTCGTAATCTGTAATGGTACGAGTGACAAAGATCTACCAAATCCCACTATTTAATTTTTTCTTGAGAAAAAAGAACATTAAACAGCAACGATCTACACTGTAAACCTCCTTTTGATCAATTTATCTACCCTTCTCTCCACAACAATATACTGATCTGACCCCCCCCCCCCCCCCCCCCGTTTAAGTTATACAAGAAAAATCAAATTTCAAAACCAACAGTGTTGGTTATCCTCTGTATCTTCGTCTAGATCTTTCTGGGTCTTTTCTTTGGTCTTCTACTGCAGATTGCATATGAACAGGTATCTTTCAGAGAGCGATTCTGCAGGCAGTCTGTTTTAGTTGATGCTCTTTGCTGCTATGGCTAACTCTTCAAAATGCCAGTTTTCTATACTTCAAACAGCAGATCATCTCATTGGTTTGATGTTGTCAAATCAGTAAAATTCAAATTCGATTGGATTTTGATATTTTGGGACAAAATTTAAACTGGCCAAATTTGAATTTGTTACGTTCCATAGCAACAGCTCAGCTATTTGTTTCACAGCCAAATGTTACATTTTTAAATTTTTCAGCACGCTGTGCCTTCTTGGGTCTGCCAGCTTGCACTCTCTTAAAGGTACAGTACACACCTGCAAATTCATAATACGGGATAAAAAAAACAACAAATTATGATCAAGGTAATTACCAGATAAAAGCAAGAGACCAGTATGAAAATTTAGCCTATCAAAGATTCATTGAAATCCTGCAAAATCACACTGTTCGACATCGTCATGGCTGGTATAACAACACATTTAAAGTGAAACTTTTATTTAATTCTGAATATGTAAGCATCTTGAACGATCCCACCAAATTCTTCTATGTTTTGAACCTCAGCAACATTAATACATTTGTCAGTGAATTAAAGATATACTGGTATGTAGCTAATATAATATCTCTTTTATACAGATATAATAGAACAATTAAAATGATTAACACTTTAATGGTATTTAACTTTTGGATGTATAGTGAACAATATAGTAAGTACCAATAGATTTAGTACCAGTCTGAATGAATTAATCAAAACATGCTGTTGTAAACCAAGTGTAGTAAGTATAGTTATGAATGAATAAAGGTGCGATATTGTAAACAAAGATCGATGAATGAAGTTATCGGTATGAATGAAAGAGTGCAATTTGATGCATTATAGTAGGGTCGGCTTATACACGAGAAAGGAAAAATACAAGATTTTTGGCCCAAAATAAGGGGTCAACTTATACATGTGATCGACTATACATGAGTATCTATGGTTTTTTAAAAAAAAAAGTTACTTAGTGCAATGCAATGGGGTTGTCAGTATTACCTCGGGGACAGAAAATAGCAAGTCTTGGTAAATTATTTATTTCGGACTGGTGGATGGTTATCAAGGTGCACAAGGATCAGTGCTGGGATTACTTTCTGTAGGTGTCATAGTTAATATATCTTGGAGGACTTGTGTTTAGAAGAATTGTGCAAGATTTGATTTCTTTTAAAGTTTTGTGGAAATACGTAGGATGATTTACCTTCTTATATGACTTTTCTAGAAATCAAATGACTGGTAATTTGTTTGAATCAATAAGACCCTCTCTGAAGGAGGTCACTGGACTCAAAACATTAAGTCTGACTTTTCTTCACAAACGCTGACAGCCCTGAGTTTTTCCAGAATTTTCTATTTTTGTTACATTGATTTCCAGTGTCCGCAGTTCTTGTTTTTTGACTAGTGATAAATGCTTGCTGGGACAGTTTGAAAAATGACCAGATGCAAGATGCTTTGTTATCTGCATTTGTTATCAACAGTAAAGCTGTGTAGGTAATCTTTCCCATTCCTGTAAAGGGAGCCTCTTGTTGAGTTCAAGGTGAAATCTTGACTGGAGAAAGTTCCCTGTTGTACCTCCTGAGCTAGCTGTCTGTAGAGACCCCAGAGATGACCATATGTGATAAGTGACTTGACCACACAGAGCATTGAGTGCATTCTACGCTTCATAGAGCTGTACAGCACAAAAACAGACCCTTCGGTCCAACTCGTCATGCTAACCAGATATCCCAACCCAATCTAGTCCCACCTGCCAGCACCCACCCTGTATCTCTCCAAACCCTTCTTATTCATATACCCATTCAGATGCCTTTTAAATGTTGCAATTGTACCAGCCTCCACCACTTCCTCTTGCAGCCCATTCCATACACGTACCACCTTCTCATAAAAAAGTTGCCCCTTAGGTCCCTTTTATATCTTTCCCCTCTCACCCTAAACCTATGCTGTCTAGTTCTATTTAAGAGACAGCTGAAGAAAACCTTTTTATCAAAGTGGGCTGAGTATCTTTGGAATCCTCTTCCTCAAAAGGAAGATTTTTAAGGCTGAGATGGAATGGAATGGAGGAATGCAACTGACTACTATACAGAAAGCTGGCATGAGTTTTGGTTGAATATGGATCTTTTGTGCAGTTATGATAAAAATTGTACAGTTGCATTAGACTTTGGCAATCGTGTGCTTTTAAAATAGTAAATTTGAAGTGAGGGAAGTAAAGTGAAGTTGGAGTAGAAAGCTCTTCATGATTGCATTCAAGAAACTGATTTAAGGATTTTTTTTGGAAAAGAGAAAAATGAGTCTGGTTTATTGAACTCTGAGTAAAAAGTGAGGTCTGCAGATGCTGGAGATCAGAGCTGAAAATGTGTTGCTGGTTTAAAGCACAGCAGGTCAGGCAGCATCCAAGGAACAGGAAATTCGACGTTTCAGGCCAGAGCCCTTCTTCAGGATTCCTGATGAAGGGCTCTGGCCCTCGAATTTCCTGTTCCTTGGATGCTGCCTGACCTGCTGTGCTTTAATCAGCAACACATTTTCAGCAGTTATTGAACTCAATCTTGAAGGCCAATATTTGTGAGGGAGAGCACAAATATAAAGTGTTGGCTGGTAATTCCAGTAGGAAATTCACTGACTCTTTACTCGAGTGACTGTAAGGTGGCACTCCCTATTTAATGCAAGTAAAATAAATACATTTAAGGGGGAATTCGACAAATCCAGTGAAGCAAACAATGAGGTTAGCTAGAGTGGGATGGAAAGAAACTGAGATAACCTGCATGTTTCTTGCTTTCCTCTCTGCTGTTTGAGCATGAGACTTTGACCACATCTTCATTTCATAATGTGTAAGGGACTTAGTTCATCAGTATTCAATACTGAGGAGTAAATGCTCAAAGCCATGACAGGTGATTTCTCAGCCACTGTTTAGCAATTGTATTGTCAAATCTTGTACAAACCTATCCATGTGATCTGTTTTCTAGTTGCGCTTGCATATGGTATTTACAAACAAGATTTGCCAACTCCTGAAGAGAAACCAAGGAATGTGGTGTTTGTTGATATGGGCCATTCAGCCTATCAGACTTCAGTTTGTGCATTTAACAAGGGAAAGCTCAAGGTTAGTGTATATTTATTTAAAAAAACTTACTTTAACCTTTTCTGTTGCAGGTTAGAACTAGTCCTTTTACGTTGGAAAAAAGTTTAGAATTGCATACAGAGGAACCTGGATTATCCAAAGGACACAGGCGGGAAAATTTTCGTTCGGTTAATCAAATGCTGGATAATAGTTTAGCCAAGCATTGGGGCCTGGCAATCTTGCCGGATAATCGAGGTTCCTCTAGTGCTTTTCACAACTGATGAAACTGTCCATCATCTCTCCAATGAGCAAGCAGCCCTGTGGTCCAGTAGGACTACCCCTATAGCAACTTACCTTACCTTTTTAGTATTTGCACTTAAGTAATGTAGGAAATTCATTAAACTTTGCAAATAGCAATGCGACGAACAGAATTTGTTGTTTGGCATTTATTTGGGCACAAATCTGAGCAGGATGTTAGGGAAACATCCCTCCTCCAGTTCGAAATAATGCCATGGAGTGTTTTATTTTAACCCATGCAGTTTGGTAGGGTCTTGTAATAAAAGCAAAACACTGCAGGATGATGCTAATCTGAAATAAAAACTGGTCTGGCTGTATCTATCGAGAGAGAGAAACCGTTACTGTTTGGAGTCAAATATAATTCTTCCAGGAAACTTTGTTCCTGTTTTGACTGCAGTAAAGGAAATCAGCTTGGTAGGTCCTTTTAGCGGGCATTTAAGAGTCCACCACTTTGTTGTGAGCGTGGAGTCATATGTAGGCAAGGGCATCCAGTTCCTTCCCTTAAGGACAGAAGTGAACTAGGTGGGTTTTTATGACAATGGTTTCATGGTTATCATTAGACTTTTATTTCTGGATTTGTCAATGTTGAATTCAAATTCCACCATCTGCTGTGAAGTTTTTTTTAATCAGTAATTAGATTTATTTGGACTTGATTATCTGAAACAAGATTTGTAAGTATAATTGGTTTGGAGGTTTTATGTTTGTTTTTTTTTTGTTACAATTTGAAATTTATTTTAAAATCTAAGCATTACATTTCCCTCCTTTGAACGATGTCACTTTTGTCTGTCTTTTCTCTCTTAAAGTTGGCATTTAGCTGCATGGACATTGTCATTCAGTATTTTGTCCAAGTGACCATTCCTCATGTCTGATACTTGTGTTAGTATGTTATTTACCTTTGCAAAGGGAGTGAAGGATGGTGTTGCATTTGAGCTCAATCTTGTTTACACTGAGTTTTTTTTTAATGGGTTACTGAATAACACCAGAAGGAACAATGTTTTATACATGCATTTTCCCTACTTGAAGATGCCGAAGCTGATGGTAGGTGTCTATTAACCTGAGCGAGATTAGCTAATTTTATAGACTGGTGGTAGAAAATTAATCTTGGGCTTTCTCGATTAGCATGGTTTAGATACTCTCTTGTATAAATCCTTTTGAGAGGGTGCTTGTGGCACAGGGGTACTCATCTCTGAGGCAAGAAGGCTGGGTTCAAGTTCCACCTGCTCCAGCGATATGTAGTAATATCTCTGAACAGACAGGTTAGAAAATTTCTTGAGGTTTTAGAAACCTCTGACTCGAAATTAACTTAAAGTTTGGTCTAAACCTGTATGAAGCCAATATTGTCTGCTCAAAACACAAGGTGGTGCAAAAATGTCTGTCCAAAGTTAGTTTAAAAATGTAAAATAAAGCTCCAAAAAGGTTTTCAGTTTATCTCCATAATATTGAGAGTAGAGATTTTTGGGAACATTACTAATTTTACTTTGTAGGTCGATAACTAACTGAACATGGAAACTCGAAGCTACATACCTAAGTAATTCAGCAAGTTTAATTGGTCCAATTGCATACTGTGGTTGTGTCTGGTATGTTCAGTACATTTGAATCTGGTGCTTATTGAAGTTTTTCTAATACTGTTTCTAAATCAGTTGTAAAAGGTTGAACTTGCATTGTGCCTTTTTATAATTTCAAAGTGTGTGAACTTAATATTCACGTTTGTTCAGAATATTGTTAAAGCTGATTATTGGAGAAGATTGAGCATTAATGATATTTCTCTTCCCCACCTGTCTTTTCTCCCTCACAACCCCCATTATAGGTTCTGGGAACTGCATTTGATCCCTATTTAGGTGGAAAGAATTTTGATGAGGCCCTGGTAGAACATTTCTGTGAAGAATTCAAGAGTAAATATAAACTAAATGTAAAGTCGAATGGTAGAGCTTTGCTCCGTCTGTACCAGGAGTGTGAGAAATTGAAGAAGCTAATGAGTGCAAATGCATCAGATCTCCCAATGAATATAGAATGTTTTATGAATGATATTGATGTCTCTGGTAGAATGAACAGGTAATGTATGTTTTCTTTTTCATTCCAAATAAGAATTTTACTATGTGGTATTTTGAAGTGAAGGAGAGGAGGAGAAAACTGTTTGAAAGCATTTTGTGTCATAATTTCTTTTTTTGGGAAATAATTTAATCTGCTGCCAGAGGTCAGTCTGAACATTAGCCATCCTTATAACTAACACCTGACCATATCAGATGTGCAGATTTGAGATTTCTTTAATGTACTAAACAGTATTGAATGTGTAACGGAAGTGATTTTGTTACCAAGTTAACCAGTTCCAGTAAATGTTAAGTAATTAGGTAAAAATGGCATTATTTGGAATGTTAACTAGTTGTTTTGGATTTAATTTCCAGTAGTGTCTTCCTACATTTTCATGTATAAACTTGCTGAAATCTAATCTCTCGGAATTACTCATCTGGCAGTCAGTTAAATATTTTTGTCTTGCTAATATAGTTATGCAAGTGTTCTCTTTTTCTTTACAGAGGACAGTTTGAAGAACTTTGTGCCTCATTTTTAAATAGAGTGGAAGCCCCTTTAAAAAGCATTATGGAACAAGCTAGTACGTGACCTCCTTAATGTTTGTAATCTTAACTATATTTTCCAATTCCATATGTAACGAGTCCAAAACAAGTGTAAATTTTCAAGTGCAGTGAGAAAAGTGGATTAGGGGTATTTCAAACAATTTGAAGGTGTAATTCAGTGCTCATTTCAGAATTTTTTAATCTCAAATTTTATAGTGGAAGTTACATAATTGGACTTGTGCTATAATAAATGGTGGGTACATTGAAATTCAACTTGGAATAATGGTTTTGGCTATTGCGTCATACTTCATTTATACTTCAGAAGGAGCATTGTTTAAACTTCAAACTTTTATTGCTAAATTGATTTTGATCATTTCACTGGTTGACAAGACTACTGTTGTTCACATTTAAGTTGCATCTTAGCTCAGGCTCCTGTATTCAACATTATCAAACAGTCATGAAGAATGGTGAAATACTTAAGTTTCATGATGGTGCACATATGCTAAACTTTTCTCATTAATTCCCGTAGTGTTTTATTTTTGAAGCATAGCATTCATCCTGCTCTGTCAACTGAATGTGTGCATTGTGTCTCACCTGTAATAAATTGACTTTACGTACTCACCAGAAATTCTTCTTTTGACTTTCTTGGGTGGCTATAATGCATTGGTTAGGCAGATGCTGTTAACCTTTTCTGCACCCTTTCAAGTTTAACAAAGATGTTACCAGGGTTGGATGGTTTGAACTATAGGGAGAGGTTGAATAGGTGAGGGTTATTTTCCCAGGAGCATTGGAGAATGAAGGGTGACCATGTAGAAGTTTATAAAATTGAGGGGCATGGATACAGTGAATAACCAAAGTCTTTTCCTCTGGGTGGGGGAGTCCAAAACTAGTGATTAGAGAGTTAAGGTGAGAGGGGAAAGATGTAAAAAGGATCTCTGGCAACCTTTTCACACTGAGGGTGATGTGTGTATATGGAATGAACTACTACAGGAATTGGTGGAGGTTGGTACAATTACAACATTTAAAAGGCATCTGGGTGGGTATATGAGTCAGTGGTTGAGCGGAATATGGGACTAGATTAATTTAGGATATCTAGTTAGTATGGACGACTGAAGGGTCTGTTTCCATGCGGGTAAATCTTTGTGCTTGTGTAGTTTGTGGCTAGCTTTAGAATATTTTCAATTAGACTAGTTTCGAGTCTTCACTTGATATGTGTTAACGATAGTGACATTATAAAGGCAATAGAAGTTATACTTAAAAGACAATCCAAATAAGTTGAGCATATCTGGGATTTGGATGTGCCAAAGGCCATGAACTAATTTTAGTATACTGAGTTACATTCATTAAAATGTGGAAATAACCAGAGCAATAAAACTATAATATTTTTAATTTCAAATAGAAGAAAAGTGGAAAGAAAACCTTTTTAGGGAATGACTATAGGAATGAAAAAATTCATACATAGAATTTGAGTCATGTTAGTTATTGACTGAGGGAGTTGAATGATATTGAAGGTAAACAAGAAAATATTGATCCACAATTAGATCAAACCTTGACATATCAAATTATTGTTGTGGTTCTGTTCGCCGAGCTGGGAACTTGTGTTGCAGACGTTTCGTCCCCTATCTAGGTGACATCCTCAGTGCTTGGGAGCCTCCTGTGAAGCGCTTCTGTGATCTTTCCTCCGGCATTTATAGTGATTCGTATCTGCCGCTTCCGGTTGTCAGTTCCAGCTGTCTGCTGCAGTGGCAGGTATATTGATTCCAGGTCAATGTACATATTGATTGTATCTGTGGATGAGTGCCATGCCTCATTCCCTGGCTGTTCTCTGTTTGACTTGTCCTACAACAGTAGTGTTGTCCCAATCGAACTAATGATTCTATGAGCTACCTAAAGTGCACAAACCAGACATCCCACTCAGACCCATAGTATCACTACCAGGGACACCTTCACACAAACTGGCTAAAGAACTACAACGGAAACTGAAACACCTGATCAGCGGATCCAGACACTCTATACAATCAACACAGGAATTCTTGGACATCATCAAATATACACATAGACAAGGAAGAAACTATGGTCTCATTTGATGTTCACCTCTATCGGCAAAACCCTAGTCAAAGAAACAATAGCCAACCTGCTGGACATATCGAATAGACAACAAGACTGTGAACCTATCAACAAAGACTGCATACTCAAATTACTGGACCTGTGCCTCAACACACTTCACATTCAACAACCAAATATATGAACAAATCAAGCACACCCATGGGCTCAACCATCTCTGGACTCATAGCAGCGACAGTAATGCAAAGGTTGGAACATTCTTACTCCAAATTCAACCCAAACTCTGGGTCAGATATGTAGATGATACTTTTGTAATCATTAAAAACACAGAAATAGGGAGCACACACCGGATCATCATCGCCACACTTGGAGGAATCCGATTCACTAGAGGAAGAAAAGGACAACCAACTCCCATTCCGAGACGTGTTGGTACAGAGAACACTGAATGGAGAATTCACCACAAGGTTATACAGGAAAGCCACACACACTGACCAAGTCCTAAACTACGAAAGCAACCACCCCAACACAAAAGAAATTGCGTCAAGACACTATTCAAAAGTACACCAGAACTGCAAAAAACAGGAAGAACACCAATACAATGTGTTCGCCAAAAACGGATACCCCTGCAATTTCATCAACAGATGCCTAAGGGAAAGACAACAAATTGAGGACATGCCACAACCCAAAGGATTAGCCATACTACCATACATCAAAAACATTTCTGAACTGACAGACAGACTACTGCGACCACTAGGACTCATAACAGCGCACAAACCAACAGCCACTCTCAGACAACAACTCACCAGGACGAAGGACCTGATACCCAGCATGAGCAAAACCAATGTAGTGTATAAAATCCCATGCAAGGACTGCACAAAACACTACATAGGACAAACAGGAAGACAGCTAACGATCCACATCCATGAACACCAACTAGCCACAAAACGACATGACCAGCTATCCTTAGTAGCCATACACTCAGATGACAAGCAACATGAATTCGACTGGGACAACACTACTATTATAGGACATACCAAACCGAGAACAGCCAGGGAATTCCTAGAGGCATGGCACTCATCCACACATTCAATTAATAAGCACATCAACCTGGACCCAATATATCGGCCACTGCAGCTGGACAGCTGGAACTGATAACTGGAAGCGGCAGATACAAATCACTAAATGTCGGAGGAAACATCACAGAAGCGCTTCACAGGAGGCTCCCAAGCATTAAGGATGTCACCTAGACAGGGGACGAAACGTCTGCAACACAAATTCCCAGCTCAGCGAACAGAATCAGAACATCGAGCACCAGAGCTACAAATCTTCACCTTTAGGGGTGAAAAGAAATTATGGTTAGTCTATAGTTCTGTGGATAATAAATCTACTATTAAGAATAAATTTGAGGCCTGTTTGTAGAACAGTTATCTAATAAGCCAACAATGATATTTTGGGACTGTAAACTCTGATGTGGACCGAGACTTCCTAAAGTCATGTGGTACTGAGGAAAGGCTATTTGTGAGCTTAAAGCTCACATTGTACTCAACAGGTGATAAAATGTCGCTTGTATATTTTCATAGTTTATTTTTTCCAGGGGAACTACCTTCTGCAGTGTCAGCTGTGCAATAGAGATGCACTTTGGGATACAACTAATGTAATTCAGAGTTTGACAATTGACAATTGTCACTCAGTGCAAAGTTAGTGGCACTTATTTTAGTCATATTGTTTAAAAATGCTATATAGCTGAAGTAAATCAGAGGCAAGGTGGAGTTCAGTGAGGATTTTGAACCTGATGACTATCTTTATGATACAGTATCCCTGGTTTAATGAAGGATTGGAATTTTGTCTAGGCTTCTTTATTATGCTGAAATTGAGATGATGGTTCAAATTGAGACAAAGCATGAAGGGAGAAGGGCTGAAGCTGAAAAGTTCATTGCTTGTGGGGTAGGAAGTTGCTCTGTCAGTTGACTGCTGAAATATCACCTCCAAGCCAGTAAAATTAGTGGAATCTAATACAGTAAGACATGGGATCTAACCAAAATGAATTTAATTTTACTGGCTTTTAAGATGAAGGATATTAAAACTTTTATTTCATGTGATTTTGGACTGGGATTTGGGAAAGGAAGCAACAGGAGGTTATACATAAATATTTTCAAAACCTGTAGAAAATTTACACATTGCATTCCATGTAAATTCATTTTTTGGTCATAGTAGTTTTTGGTGCATTGTATTTCTGGAAGATTAAACAACAATATCAATGCCAACTGTACTAATGTATTTTACCTGGATAAACAATCCAAAGTTGTGTTATAAATAAATTTGCACTTGTGAAAATATTATTTTCAACCTCTGCATTTTGTTTCCAGTTTGAAAACAGATCAATGTGGAGCTGTCATATTAGTTTTATTTTGTAACGTTGCTATGTTTATAGGTTTTAATTGTTTCATTAGTCTGTTGGATGTCAATTGTGTATGCATGTAAGATGTCTGATTTTTTGAAATGAGAATAATGCAAGCTCATGTTTAAATCAAGTAATTTTATTACAAAATAACTGTTAATTTCACATCACACCCAGATGGAAAATAAATATTTTAATTCTAATCTGTTATGCAAAATATTTTATGCATTGCAAAATCTTGTTAGTAAGTAGTGAATTCTGATTGTAGAATTGCAGGTTGAAGACATCTACTCTGTTGAAATTTTGGGCGGGGCAACAAGAATTCCAGCAGTGAAAGAAAGAATTGCCAATTTTTTTCTCAAAGGTTTGAGCACAACTCTTAATGCAGATGAAGCTGTAGCACGAGGATGTGCGCTGCAGGTAAATATTTGGCCAGAATTTTGATCCTGTATAAACTGGTGAGAGGCGATTTCCCTTTGCCTCTAAACAATAGCCATCTTTTTTGTTCTGAATCCTTTACATTGTTACTGTAGTTAGTTGTTTTAGTAGTGGAACAAATGGCATAATTTTTATTATATAAACAGTAATTAACAGACTTGCCAAAATGTGCACATGTTTTGGAATAAACTTGAATTAAAATTTCAACTAACCTGTTTAGGAAAGTTAGGAAATATTTTAAGTTACCAAGCATTTACAATCTGGGAGTAACACTCAGTCAAGATAAAATGGTATTTACCACTTGGTTTGAAAATCCTCTTCAGGGGAATTATGCATGTGGTTCCTATCTGTTTTAATTTGCTAAGGGAGTGTCTATCAACAGCTTTTTAGTGTAGTTCATACCATGAATCTGTGTAATCATTCCAGTTTACAATAAATTTTTTTTCTCATTAGAAAAAGCTCAAATCTACAATGAGTAATATTTGAATAACCTGTACAGAATAGGATCCGAATCAACTGCTAAGTGTTAATTAATTGATATTGCATAACAAGAAAAGATAGTCTGATGTTATGGAACTAGGATAGAGACCAATAATGGTCTGATGTCAAATTTTGGTTATTTATGTCCCCATAGGAATGGACATACAACTTGCTATTTTGCCAAATTACCTCAGTTTTTCTAACTATACCAAGAGCTTTCTACTTCTACAATATTTACAGAAGTTTAGGGTTAAACCGAAGAAGGTTACCTCCAATTATAATAGGATCTTGATCAGATGGGCCAGTGGGCTGGGAAGTGGCAGATGGAGTTTAATTTAGATAAATGAGAGTTGGGAAAGCAAATCTTAGGACTTATGGTAAGGTCCTAGGGAGTGTTGCTGAACAAAGACCTTGGAGTGCAGGTTCATAGCTCCTTGAAAGTGGAATTGCAGGTAGATAGGATAGTGAAGTAGGTGTTTGGTATGCTTTCCTTGGTCAGAGTGTTGAGTCCAGGAGTTGGGAGGTCGTGTTGCAACTGTACAGAACATTGATTAGGCCACTTTTGGAATATTGCATGCAATTCTGGTCTCCTCCCTATCGGAAATATGTTGTGAAACTTGAAAGGGTTAAGAAAAGATTTACAAGAATGTTGCCAGGGTTGGATGATTTGAGCTATAGGGAGAATATGAAAAAGCTAGTTCTGTTTTCCCTGGAGTGTCAGAGGCTGAGGGGTGACCTTAGAAGTTTATAAAATCACTCAGGGCATGGATAGGATAAGTAGACAGCGTATTTTCCCTGGGTTGGGGGGAGTCCAGAACTAGAGGGCATAGGTTTATGGTGAGAGGGGAAAGATGAGACCTAAGGGGCAACTTTTTCATGCAGAGGGTGGTACGTACATGGAATGAGTTGCCAGAGGAAGTGGTGGAGATTAGTACAGTTGCAGCATTTAAAAGGCATCTGGATGGATATATGAATATGATGGATTTGGAGGGATATGGGCCAGGTACTGGCAGGTGGGATGTCTCGTCAGCATGAATGGGTTGGACTGAAAGGTCTGTTGCCGTGCTGTACATCTCAATGACCACATGACTCTAAGTTGCATGCTTTGTTTTAAGATTTGAGAATGGAGTTTTCAAACTTAGTCTTCGGAAGATGTAATATGCTTTGCACATTGTAAATTTTTCTTCTCCACCCTACCTTACCCAGTGTGCAATTCTGTCACCGGCATTTAAAGTGCGTGAGTTTTCCATCACAGATGTGGTTCCTTTTCCAATCACTCTAAAATGGAAGTCTGCAACTGAAGGTGTGGGGTAAGTCGTTCTTGTATGAAGTACCTTTTGTTTTAACAATTTTAACATTGTTCCCTGTAGTAATTCTTGTTAGTGCTGTCATTTTCTTGTGTGGAGGGCATTGTTTAAGTTGAGTGCTGATATCAGAATTGATGGACCCCGCAGTGAGAAACCCAGGTTTAGACACTTGTTTATCTCCACTCCCCTTCATCTCACTCACCTTTTAAACAGCATACAATCTTGTGATTGTGCTAAAAATCACAACATATGATGACTGACTTTCATTCTCATCTACAAACAACCACCTAATTAGCTTCTGAATGTATATATTACAGCATTGCAGATATTGCCACAATCTATCATTATTCACTACAGTTTGCTGTTCTTTAATATTCATGTTTTTTTTTCCCCAATCTGATCCAATTTCTCTAGCATACAGCATCACATCCTCTACTTGATTATATTAGTGTAAAATATTTTTTGGTTTGGTTTCTAGTTAGATTTCAACTCTAGCTGGTGTTTCCGTAGAAAATAGACTGGACATCCAAAATAGTTTTGTGCCACGTGGTAGTACCAATGGCTAGTTCTACAGCGCTTTTAACTACATAGAAAACAGATAACAAGCCTGTATGGACAAATTTGATTTTGCACTGTCAAAGTGCAAACCAAGCAAAACTAACATGGAATAATAGCATACTGATTAAAAACCAAAAGAATTGCGGATTTTGTAAATCAGAAACCCACTGCTGGAAAAGCTCAGCAGGTTTGGCAGCATCTGTGAAGAGAAATCAAAGGTAGCATTATTGGTCCAGTGACCCTTAATCAGAACTGATGGTAGCTGGAAAAATATTGGTTTGTATGTAGAAAGGATGGAGGGGAGGGGATAAGGAGTAAACAATACAGCACAAACAGAGGAACAGTTCAACAGAAAGGAGTCAGTAGTGACCTGGCTAGGTAAGTGAATAGCTGTTCACGGAGATTTATTGGCTAACATTAGTGTGTAAAGGCAGACTGTGATAACGAGGCCTGGTGTGTGTGGTGGGGGTCTAGGACATGGAGTTCACCTCCTATAATTCTTGAACACCTATATTGAGTCCCCAAGTGGAAAATGTGTTCTTTAGTTTGAACTGAGTTTCCCTGGAGCACTGCACTGAATGCTCAGGGTCACTTTTTGTAGGCAGAACATAATGTTCTGGGAAAAGATCGCCCAGGCCATACTTCATTTCCCCAGTGTAGAGGAGACCACGTTGTGAGCAATGAATGCAGTGGACGAGATTCTGAAGTGCTTTGCCCAGAAGATATGTTTGGACCCATGGATACTGAGAACATGTTACAATATTGGCAATTGCAGTGGAAGGTGCTGTGGAGTAGTGTTAGGAGTGAAGGAAGAGTGGGCCAGGGTGTCCCAGGGGGAACGCCCCCTGCAGAAGGTGGGCAAGGAGGGGAATATGTAGCTCACTGGAGGTGCTGAGAATGGCAACTGATGATCTGGATGTGGATGCTGGTTGGGATGGTAGGTAAGGACACGGGCAGCCCTATAGCTGTTTGAAGAGGGAAGAGAGGGGGTGAGGGCAGAAGCGTGGGAGATGAGTTGGCCCTGATTGAGGGCTCTTAGCATTCTGAACTTCAGATGTACCTGTAGCATAGACACATTTGTTCTCCTATTAATCCCAATAGAACATATTTGGCATTCAAGCAAGGACCGTTCTCTTTGTTGCCATGTAGCACTGCTGAATATGCATAGATGTCTTATACTGTGTGGCTATGCTACTAAATTGAATACAAGCAAGTAGACCGGTAGGTACAACAACTTTTACCAGTTCTAGGATATGAGCCATTGTGCACTCTGGGATTTTTTGTTTCCATTTTATGTAAGGACTAAACATGAGAATACATTACAGATGTATGATGAAAAGAAGTATACTCTGTATGATTTTCTTGAATATTAGAAAACTAGAATGTAGGTGTGCAAGTGGTGAACTGCACATCACCCAGTTCTTCAAATCAGAAAGCCCTGTGAACTGGAGACCCCAGCTCATCCCAGCAACACCACAAAAAATACAAATGTGCTCACTGATCAGATTTGAATTCACTGAAAGCTGTTACTAATCTGGTGCCAATTTGCAAACTGCAGCATTCCTTTTTTGAAATTGATGGAACTGTCAATTGATGCATAAGACCTTACAAAGACCTCACTTTGAAAATCAGGTGAAACTATTATCTTGACCAATTATGGAATGGCATGGGGTGGCACTGTTTCCCCTGTATATTAATGCACATAAGGCAGTTTTGAATGCTGATACCTTTTACATTTATTTTAAAAGTGTCAGAGTTACAATATTAAATATCAGTGCTATCAATCTGAAATAATTGCAAGAGAACTGCCTGTAATCACTCTTAAATAATAGGCTAATCAGTACTACTTTTGATTTTATTGATATCACTTGATCTTTATATATTTTGGATAATGCAAGTTGTACTAAATCTAAAATAGAAGACCAGGTAAATGATTCTGGGTTTTAAACATAGCATGCCCGAAACGTCGATTCTCCTGCTCCTTGGGTGCTGCCTGACCTGCTGTGCTTTTCTGGCAACACATTTTCAGCTCTGATCTTCAGCAACTGCAGTCCTCACTTTCTCCATGTTAATGCAAAATCAAGGAAATTATTTTGAATTGTTAGATTGCACATGAAATATTTATAGTTCTCGGCTCTCATTAAGGGAAGGATATCAAAGTCATGGAAAGGTTGCAATAAAGATCTATTAACTTATCATGGTAAGTTGTTTGTTCCAGTTTCTGAAATGTGACCAAATATTAACATGGTGCTACATTTCTAAACAACTCAATGTGAGCAGACGATATCTTAAAGTTTTAGTGAGATTAAATTGTTATTTTCTAAATTGTTTCTGAATGTATGAATTCTTTGACAGAGAGTGCGAAGTTTTCAGCAAAAACCATCCAGCACCATTCTCCAAAGTCATTACTTTCTACAAAAAAGAGCCTTTTGACCTGGATGCATATTACAGTAATCCACGGGAAATTTTATATCCTGATTCCAGAATAGGTAAGGCAATAGTTTCATGTCTAACCATGAAAATGTTTCTAAAGCAAGTGTTCATGCTGTTAATCATACATCTTAAAGCACTTACTGAATTCAGGATATTCCACTGATACTCTTTTGACTATTTGTAAATAAGGTGGAGGTAGTTTATTTGTTTATTATGAACAACAGTTTAACTATGATACAGATCCTAAATGGACAGAAGAATGCAATTTGTGGCAGTTGGGGACAGTTGACTGATTCTAGAGGTCAAATAGCTTGTTAACATAGTGTTGACAGAATTGTTAAGAAACTCTTTTCTGGGTTGTCCTTCTGAAGAAAACAGTGCTATAATGAATTGATAATGTACTTGATTTGCAGGGTAGGTACCTAACCCAATGTCAGTCTTTTGGTTGAACTTTTCTAATTGATGAATATAGTATAGGTACCCAAGATGTCAATGGTCATTTCCCTCCCAATCAATTCCTGGCTGGAGGTCAGCCTTTCAGTTTGTCGTGTTGAGGCCTGTGTCTTGGCCTCTTCATAAGTATCTGCGTAAATAAAGGGGTACACAGGGTACTATCTTGCCAAATTTCTAGTTGTTAACACAGAAGACTCTGAAATATCAGGCTTATCTGTGCGTTTCCCAAAAGAGAAAACAGTTTTTTCTGCTGTGCTATGCCAATTAAAGTGCATAAAATATTTCCATACTTATTCTGGAATCTATAATTTAAGGATATAGATTAGATTTCATACAGTATAGAAACAGGCACTTCGGACAATAAGTCCACCCTACAAAGGGTAACCCACCCAGACCTACTTCCCTACCCTATGTTTGCCCCTGACTAATGCACCTAACACTGGGCAATTTAGCATGGCCAATTCACCTAACCTGCTGGATTGAGAGGAAACCAAAGTGCCTGGAGGAAAACCAGCAGACACAAGGAGAATATGCAAACTCTACACAGTCGCCAAAGTGCGAATCAAACCCGAGTTTCTGGCGCTGTGAGGCAGCAGTGCTAGCCACGGAGCCACCATGCCACCCATAAAGTCCGAATGGTCTCATTTCTTACGGCTTCTTACTGTCCATGTGCAATCCCACTCCCCCATCCACTTGGAAAGGAAATCTCCTTGCTAACCAATTTCAAATTAGCTAAGATATGCCATGCTTCACAAATTTCTTGTTCTATAAAGTGATCATATTTCCCCAGACTTGATTTATAAATAGGAATCTAGGAAGTGGCAGAGGATTGGAAGAAGAGTGTTTGCTGACACTAACTGTGAGTAACTACGTGTGCGCTCAATTTGGAATGCTTGCGTGCAGAGTTTCAAACACGATCATGTAGACTTTACGTGTGATGTCTTGCAGAAGGTAGTGTGATTTTGACCTCTGGTTCAGTGGTAGGGAGTTGGGGAAAGAATCTCCTCTCCTGAGTAGTGGGTCACCCATTTAAGGGGCAAGATTTTTTTTTGATGGATCTGTGGAATTGTTTACCATAGAGGGGTGTTAAGTCACGGTCAAGGCTAAGATAAATGGACAAATTTTAATTAAGGGAATCAAAGTTTGTGGGTAAAGTGCAGGTGAGAATGATCAGATCAGTCATAATTTGTGGCAGATTGGATTTGAAGAGCTTTAGGCTACTTGAGAAAAGGTAAGGGAAAGTCAGGGGACCATAGTCTGGTGAGCTTGATGTCACTGCAGGGTAAGTTCTGAGGGACACTATTTTGCATGTATTTGGAAAGGTGGAGACTGATTAGGGATAGTCGTCATGGCTTTATGCTTGGACAATCATGTTTAACTCAATTGAATGGTATTTAATTTAGATAAATGAGGTGTTGCATTTTGTTAGACAAATCAGGGCAGGACTTATACACTTAATTGTAAGGTCTTCGGAGTGTTGCCGAATAAAGAGACCTTGCAGGTTCATATTTCCTTGAAGGTGGAGTCACAGGTAGATAGGGTAGTGAAGATGACATTTGGTTTGCTTGCCTTTATTGGTCAGTGCATTGAGTATAAGAGTTGGGAAGTCATGTTGTGGTTGTGTAGAACATTGGTCAGGAAGGATGCAGAAAAGATTTACAAGGATATTGCTGGGATTGGAGGTTTTGAGCTATAGGAGTAGGCTGGGGCTTCTTACCCTGGAGCATTGGAGGCTGAGAGCTGCTCTTACAGAAGTTTATTAAAACATGAGGGGCACGGATAGAATGAATAGCCAAGATCTATCTTTTCCCAGGAAAGTCCAAATCTAGAGGAAATATGTTTAAAGTGAGAAGGGAAAGATTGAAAAAGGACGTAAGAGGTAACTTATTCGTGCAGAGGGTGGTGTGGGTATGGAATGAGCTGCCAGAGGAAGTATGGAGGCTGGTTCAATTGCAACAATTAAAAGGCATCTGAATAGGTTTGTGAATAAGAATGGTTAAAAGGGATAAAGGCCAAATATTGGCAAATGGACCTAGATTAATTTAAGATATCTAGTCGGCATAGACGTGTTGGATCGAAAGATCATTTTCTGTGCTGTACAGCTGTATGACTGAATTACCTACTCCGACTCCTCCCCGATCGTATGGTCTCATAATGTGCTAACTCTGCTGAAATGATGTGATCGCTGTTGACTCGGATTGGCATTCCTTTCCTGCAAATCATATCACTTAGATACTCCTTATTCTTTTGCAGGACTGCTCATTTCTAGGCTGTTGAATTCATGTTCATCCAATTAAAACAACCAGTTATTCATGGACTTTAACACTTGTCAGCTGTCCAATCATCTGCATCTATCTTGAGGCTAATATTGTGGCTGCTTATTTTTCCTTATCCTTCAACTGTCCCAACCCAAAATACTTTTTACCTTTAATTTTCCTCCCTCTGTTCACCATCTTAATTGTCTTGGCTTTTTGATGTTTTCTCTGACGGGTCCTTGATCGCTAAAATACTATTACCCTTCAGGTTGCAATACCTTTTTACTATCATTCAGCTTGTCAAGTATCTCCATATTCCTGGGACCTGTTTTTCAACACTGCTTCATCATGCAGTCTGAGTTAGCTACCATGCACCAAGTATCACGTTTTTACGTTTGCATGGAGCTAATCAGTCTTTTAATCCTGTATTGGGATTTCACATTCAAAAGTCACCTTTACATGTTTCCCTATCTGATGGATGTGGTTATCGGTGATATTTTTCCCTAAAGCTTTAGTCTCAGCAATATTTGCGTTCATATCTAAATCAGAGACCACATTGAAAAGCTGTCTTTCACATTGTGTCTATTGTTTCTGTACATCTTGTGTTCTATTTATCAAAGGTTTACCGGGTCCATCGGGGTTATCATCTGTCTTTCTAACCAACTTTTCACTAAGCTTTCATTTGCCTTCAAAAGGTTGCACCATTCAATAATTCTCAAATGGAAACAAACTTTATTTAAATGTAATTTTCTTCCACTGAAGATGTGTATATTGTCTCACACACCATTCTGGTAAGCCTTGTAAACTTTCAGGTAATCTTCTCAGGATATTGGTGTGGAGGGTGGTAGTGACTGTAGATTTTTGTTTATATCACTTTACAAGGTCCCAATGACTGTAAAATTCACTTTGAAATTCACTGCGAAAGGCAATCAAATTCACTTCTCTCAAACAATGAGCAAGAGGACACATCACCAAAAGAAAGCTGTCGTCTTATTTGTATGTCAAATTGATAGCCTGTTGAACTACACCCAGTTCAGTTATTTCCGTTCATATCTGCATTTTTATGTTTAGGGTGTAGGTTTGCTCGCTGAGCTGTAGGTTTGATATCCAGGCGTTTCATTACCTGGCTAGGTAACATCATCAGTGGTGGCCTCCAAGTGAAGTGAAGCTGTTGTCTCCTGCTTTCTATTTATATCTTATGATTGGGGTTCCTGGGGTTTGTGGTGATGTCATTTCCTGTTTGTTTTCTGAGGGGTTGATAGATGGCATCTAGATCTATGTGTTTGTTTATGGTGTTGTGGCTGGAATGCTAGGCCTCTAGGAATTCTCTGGCATGTCTTTGCTTAGCCTGTCCCAGGATAGATGTGGTGTTCCAGTCGAAATGGTGGTTTTTTTTCTTCCGTGTGTAGGGCTACAAGGTAGAGAGAGTAGTGTCTTTTTGTGGCTAGCTGGTGTTCGTGTCTCCTGGTGGCTAACTTCCGTTTGTCCTATGTGGTGTTTGTGGCAGTCCTTGCATGGAATTTTGTAGATGATGTTGGTTTTGTCCATGGGTTGTACTGGGTCTTTTAAGTATGTTAGCTTTTGTTTGAGAGTGTTGGTGAGTTTATGTGCTTCTAGGATTGTGCTGCCACGACAAGCAGACCAAACGCAGCCAGAAACCCTAACCACCTTACCATATGGAAATGACAGCCAGACTACTAAGACCTCTCTGAACTCTATCCAGGTGAAAGATATAAATAGAAAGCAGGAGACAACAGCTTCGCTTCACTTGGAGGTCGCCACTGATGATGTTACCTAGCCAGGTAATGAAACGTCTGGATATCAAACCTACAGCTCAGCAAGCAAACCTACACCCTAAACCTCAACCTGAGCTACAGACCTTGCAAGACGTTTTATATGTATGGTAGGACCAAGGGGTAACTAGGGAAAAAATAGGTCCACTCAATGACAAATTTGTATTGTGCCAAAGGAAGTGGGTGAGGTCTTTTTTAATGAGTACTTTTCATCTGTCTTTACCAAGGCGAAAGACATAGATGATAAGTTTAGAGACGGGTTTGTTGCTAATGTAAGGCATGTTGATATGAAGGAGGAGATGTGTTCAGTGACTTGAAAAATATTTAAGGTAGTTAAGTTGCCCAGCCTGGTGGGATCTATTCCAGAATCCTGAAAGAGGCAAGGGAGGAGGTTGCTGGGTCCTTGAAGACTGGAGAATAGCCAATATTATTCCTTCGTTTAGGAAAGACAACCGGGATAATGAGGAAAGTAGAGGCTGGTGAACTTTACAGCAGTAGTAGGGAAATAATTGGAGAAGATGCTTAAGGGCAGCATTTACTTTCATTTAGAGAAGAATGGACTTATTAGGGATAGTCAACATGGCTTTTTGCAGGAGCTCTTGTCTCAAACTTGATTGTTTTTGAGGAAGTGACAAAGTTGATTGAGGTAAGGCAGTTGATGCTGTCGATGTGGACCTCTGGAAGCTTTGATACAAGTTCCTCATGGTAGGCTAGTCCAGAAGACCAAATTGCGTGGAATCCATGTTGAGTCGGCAAGTTGGAAACAAAATTGGCTTGGCCATAGATTGAGGTAGTTGTGGAGGGGGTTTAAATGAATGGAGGTCTGTGACCAATGGTGTTCCAAAAGGTCGGTGCTGGGACCTTCTGTTTGTAATAAAAATATAAATGACTGACTTGGTTCAAAATGTTGGTAATCTGGTTAGTAAGTTTGCAGATGACTTGAAAATTGGAGTTGTGGATAGTGAGGAAGGATATTAAAGGATTCAGTAGGATATAGATCTGCTAAAATGTTGGGTGGAGAAAATGGCATAGAATTTAATATGGACGTGTGACATAATGCATTTTGGGAGGCCAAATGCAAGTTGATAGTGTGCAGTAAATGGCTGAACACTTAAGAGCATTGATATACAGAGAGATCTTGGGGTCCAAGTCCATAGCTCCTTGAAAGTGATGAGACAAATGCGTAAGGTGGTAAAGAAGGTGCCCTGTTGGCAAGTCATGTTGCAACTGTATAAGACCTTCCATAACTCTGGTCGCTGCACCATATGGAGGATGTGGAGGCTTTGGAGAAGGTGCGGAAGAAGTTTACTAGGATGTTGCTTGGATTGGAGTATGTTAACTGTAAAAAGAGGTTGGACAAATTTTGGATTTTTCTAGTTCGTCAGAGACTACCTTGATAAACATATGTTAAATTGAGGCATGGAAAAAGTGATCTCAGTCTCACAGGGTGGCAATATCAAATACTAGGGGTAATAAGTTTAAGGTTGTGATGAGGAGAGGTGGAATTTTTAGAGGGGAGGTGCCTGTAGCCTGTGCCAGGGGAGGTATCACAATTCATAAATCCATCTGTTTTCAAAGTTGAATTGAAATTGGATTTCTTCCAAACATTTAAGATTTCTAGTCTTTGTATTTTCTGAAATCTATTGTAGTGTTTACATGGGCTGTATGTTTACGTTAACTCCTGCATGAAAATGTACTTTCACCCAGTAGCTTTAAAATATTTTTGCAGCACAAACTGAAAGTATTTGAGATTCATGTTAATTGTTTCCAAAATCTGAGCTATTTCCTCAAACACCTAATATTTTATTAAATATTTTGATGTTTGTGAACAGCATTCTGCTTATTGCACTGCAATAGGATGACTATTTTCCATCTATTGTCCTAAAACTGCCAGCATAAAAGCATCCTAGCCAAATCAAAACCCATCCTTAACTGACCTCTACGAAAAGCCCTTCCCTCAGGAGTTGGAGTTGTGGTGAGGTTTGAAAAGCTTTGTATTTCTTTCTGAGCATGGTACTGTGGCTAACCCTGGAATCACTTGCACCTCCAGTACCACTTTGAAATCAGTCAGACTAAAGTTTTTGAAGTTTTTCTGGTATGAAAGCTTTGGCACTCACTGTCTCAATCAGCTGACAGTTTGTATCCTATACATATACAAGCCTGGATTCATTCCTTCTCTTGATTTCAGTATTGTTTAACCACTTCTGCACATACAACTTGTACTTCTCTTAAGGATTGAGGTTCTATATTCTATGGCAGGTAATTAACAAAGTACATTCCAAATTTTTAAAATTTGTAAATGGGTTTTTTTTGGTCTCACTGATGTTTTCCATTTTTGTACTGTATCTACTTGTAGACTTTCCAAATTGTCAATTAATACTGTGATCTTCAGCCAATTCTGGGATAAGTATTTTAGAATGAAAATGAACTAATCCATAAGTAACCCATCTAGTTCTTTACTTAATTACACTACCATTTGTTTTGATTCAGGTCGGTTTACTATTCAAAATGTGATTCCTCAAAGTGATGGTGAAAATTCGAAAGTCAAAGTCAAAGTTAGAGTCAATATCCATGGTATTTTCAACGTGTCCAGTGCATCACTGATTGAGAAACAGAAACCAGATGGAAGTCAGGTTGAAGATGTTCCGATGGAAACTGATCAACCCTCTCGTGGCACAACAAATGCAAAAAACGATGATCAGGTATAGTGTACAAAATAGTGAACATGTTAAATCCTAAACTTGCAGTCTTTCAAATTCCAGGGTATGTATTGCTGTCATTTTGATTTGATTAGATTAGATTACGTAGTGTGGAAACAGGCCCTTCGGCCCAACAAGTCCACACCGGCCCGCCGAAGCGCAACCCACCCATACCCCTAACCTAACGCTACGGGCAATTTAGCATAGCCAATTCACCTGACCCGCACATCTTTGGACTGTGGGAGGAAACCGGAGCACCCGGAGGAAACCCACGCAGACACGGGGAGAACATGCAAACTCCACACAGTCAGTCGCCTGAGGCGGGAATTGAACGCAGGTCCCCGGTGCTGAGAGGCAGCAGTGCTAACCACTGTGCCACCATGCCGCCCCATGGTGCTTTGTTCTTGGAAATTTCACTTTGATAGTAACCCATTTAAGCAAAAGTATAGAAATAATCATTCCTTTTTTAGTATTATGTATGTTAAATGATTTGCATTTATGGGTGGTTGAGTCTCAAGAGTCTGTGTATTTCTTTACATTGTTCTGACACCTAGGACAGCAAGCCAAACTAAGTCAGCTTCGCTATTACTGGAGTTGCAGCATAATTAAAGTGGAATATCTATGACCCCCTCAATTTCTGAAATTTTCCTGATGAAGCTTTGTGAATAACAGAACTTGAACTCCAAGTTTGTATCTTTAAACAAAAATGAGCAGTTTATTATTAATCTATCTTTAGCACAGCACAGCAAAGCTTAACAATGTAAGCTAATTAAAGTCTAATTAGAATCAGTTGTCCTTGATCGTAAATCTCTCTCGCGCTCGCTCGCTCTCTCGCGCGCTAACCCAGCGTGTCCCTTTTATATCTTTCCCCCTCATCTTTAAGTCTATGCCTTCTAGTTTTGGATTGCCTTCCCCTAGAGAAAAGACCTTGGCTACTCACCCTATCCATGCCCCTGGTGATTTTATAAACGTCTTTAAGATTTTCCATCAGGCTATGATGTTCCAGGTAAAATAGCCCCAGCCTATTCAGCCTCTCCCTATAGCTCAAACCACCTTGGCAACCAGGAACAAATCCACCATGAGATTGGACACTTGCAGGGGAGGGCACATCTGTGAATAGACTGTTTTCAATTAGAGAACAGGCAGTGCAAAGTCTCAGTTGCCACACCTTCATCAATGTCACCACTGTTACTGGGCCACCCTCTTCAGTGAACTGCTAGCAAACAGTTTGCCTGCCCCAAATATCTCAACATTGGGTTACAGATATGATGAGTTTGTGAAGGGTGATTTTACCAATACAAATTCAGGCTAATTCATGTCTAGCTATGATCTTGTAAGTGTTACTGGAAAGCTTAAAATGACAGTGATTCAGTGGAGCAAGAGATAACATTTTTCCTTTGAGTTCATTGGTTGTGGTTTCAAACCTGCTAACTTATACATTTGGAGAGTAATCTGTTTAAATGGAAAAGACCATTCTGTGATTGAGAGAATAACTTTGCAGCGCTCTTGAGCACTTGGGATCCATCTTGTTATATTGGTGATAGTTCTGAAAGAATTGGTATTTGAGCTATACCGGGTTCTGTCACAGCATGTGGCTGACAAATCAGTTTGACTTTGACACAACCTCCTGATGCAAGCATGTCTTTCCCCCCCCCCCCATTTGTTAGGACTAGTTAATATAAGTCTTTGCGACCTGTATGCAGCTGTTGAGGTCTAATAAAATAGATCTTCATGGCCCATCATCACCACAGTCAACTGAATAGAGTAACAAAGGAAGGAGGATTAGTAGCGCCATTATAGCAATAGCACAAGCCATCAGTGTTTCATACTTTGGCATCATATCATTTTGCCATATGTACCATCTTGACTGAGTTTGACAATTGCAAGGAATAAGAAGGCATATCAGAAAATCGGACGGTTTCAGAAATTAAGCATACACAAAGATAATCATAGTACAGGCTATCTCTTTGCCTTATGTTGAGATTTATCTTATTTTAAATAAAATCAGGTTAATATTTGAGCACTAATAGGCGATTTTGCATAAAAATACTTCCATCTTTCTTTTATTGAAATTACATTTGTTTGCACTTCCAGTAGTGAGTAGTCAGCCACTTCCTTGGAGTGCATTTTTACCAATGTACTTTTGGTACTTTTCAATTTTTTTTTAATATTAATGCAAACTGATATGTATTTTACATTTTAAGGGTTATATGCAAGTTGATCAGGAAGAAGTGCATTCACAACAAAAAGACCAACCTGAAGAGCAGAATGAAGCCTCTCAGGCCCTACGCACTGATAATGAAGAAAAAGTTGGTAAAACCATATATATTACACAAAGTTTTCCATTTTCTATAATTTGTGTTTCATAACTACTTAATTCTCTGCAGAATGATCCAGCTGTAGAAAATAAACAAGATGATAACACAAAACCCAAAATAAAAGTGAAGAGTGTGGACTTGCTGATCCAAAGTGATCTGCCCCAACAGCTTAGTCAGGATCTCCTCAACAGCTATGTTGAAATAGAGGTATGTACAACATTGAATCAATGGATTATCCAGAATCTTGTATAACCTTTGTGTCATATCTGCTGTGTAAAGTTATAACATTGTTTTTCCTCTGGATATGGTTATGGTCATCTTATAATTGCTCTGAAAGCTGGCATGAGGATCATCTTGAAGTGTTGCAGGTTTAATGAAACGTAGTGGTGTGTTAAGCCATTCCAGAAGGTAAAGT
This sequence comes from Hemiscyllium ocellatum, assembly GCF_020745735.1. NCBI lineage: Eukaryota > Metazoa > Chordata > Chondrichthyes > Orectolobiformes > Hemiscylliidae > Hemiscyllium > Hemiscyllium ocellatum. The sequence continues at coordinate 15,450,845 of NC_083436.1, forward strand.
GCCAGCCATGTTAACATGGGATTTAAGTCACATAAGCCAAACTGGGTAAGAGTAACAGCTTTCCTTTTCTAAAAGATATGTGCACTTAGTATTTCCCACAAGTCTCACTGTTTCATGTTCATTCTTAGGCTCAGTATCACTGGCAGAAGTAAGCCTCTAAAGTGAAAGGTGAGGGGGTGGGTGTATGGTGGCGGATGGTAAAGGTGCGAACAAGAAGATCTGCTACGGATGAGAGGGAGCATGTGCTGATGGTAGAGGTGGGCATCATACTGGGTGGGGGTGGTGGCATGGTGGAGTTTGTGGTTGGAGTTGGACATGGGCAAGGGAAGTGAGTCTCTTTCACAATTAGTAGTTTTGCCTATGGAAGTGGCAAACGGACATGCTATTCCCAAGCAAGCAAATGCAGAGAACCCAGCCTAACCTTTGTTTCATTTTACTAGAGGTTTTTTTTGTAAACACAACTTCTTGAAAATTACTTTCTTGAGATTTATAAGCACATGTTGTACAGAACTTTTGCTTTGGTACAGGTTTTGCATAAAAAGAATAAATCCTAATTTATCTTATTTCACAGGGTAAGATGATTATGCAGGACAAGTTAGAAAAAGAAAGAAATGATGCCAAAAATGCTGTTGAAGAATATGTGTATGAGGTCAGAGACAAGCTTTATGGAATTTATGAAAAATTCATCAGTGAAGCAGTAAGTAGTTTATTCCAAACAATTGATTCATATCATCTTTTACATTGCTTCAGTTCATATGCCAGACTAAAATAATTCAGTGTCAAATAGTCTCGTAAATATGCATTCTGGTTACCTCTGAATATTGGCAGATATCTGGGGGTGCTTTGCCTTTTTGGCTTTATAGCTGGGTGATAAGATGACCAAAATCAGAGAGCAGAATTAAAATGCATAATGTTTTGAATAAGTATGTAGCTGGACATTTTCCTTTCTGACACGTTCCTGTTTCTGTGCTGCAGGCACTATTGCTTTACTGCAAGCGGTTTCTGAAAGTATAAGTAATAGCATCATTATTTACATTCAGTAGTAATAATTGACCTGATGGAAGAGGCAGCATCTCCAAATCAAATTTACCTTCGGTGGCACACAGGCTTCTACTTGCAGCATTGATGAGTGAATATTATTTAAGCAGAAATAGTCACCCTTTCATCACCCTAACCCAACAGCGTTGAGATCTATAAAATGAAGATGTTTCGTAGTCTAGTTTTCTACTTGTTAAAATCATTTGGCATAAAGATAGTTTAACTGGCCTTTTGTGTTCTTGTCTGGCTGTCACCAAAGAGGCTTGTCACTTTCTACTGAAGGTTTTGATAGTGGAGGTGCGTAAAACTGTTGCAAAGCATTTTACATAAATACTAGAACTGGTAGATAATATAAATGTAAAACAAAAGACTTCATTTCAGTACATTGTCGTGGAAATGAAATCGAATCGACTTAACTCCACTCAAATGCTAGCAAGAGCAACGAAAAAGTTTACTTTGGACTCTGCAGAGCCGATCCAATACATTGGCAAGATGCTGCATGTAAGGGGCACTTAACGACTTTCACATACTCTCTTTATACTAAACCTCGCTTATTCTTATCGCACCTCAAGGCCAAGAGCTTGGAACATTTGAACTCCTTTCCACATATGGAGTTATTTTTCTCATTCCTTGACAGCTGATATGGTAGCTTATTGTCCTTGTACATCTGCTTATGTTTTTTTCTGTCTGTCTACAACACTTTCAAAGGTCTGCAATTCTGTGCAAAGTCAGGTCCTTGCTTCTTTGCCTGTCTATGCTTTTATAGATTTCACAAAAAATGTTAATTTTCCATTACATTTCCCCCCTTTTTTTTGTCATCTTATGACAACAATGACAAAAACAAAAAAAGTACACAGCCAGATAGCTCTACATCAAATTGCTTAGGGAGCACCACACCTTTCCTCAAGACACCATCTATCTGTAACACAGCTTTGTGGTGGTATCGTCACTTGCTCTGGTGTGCCATGTACATATCCATTTTCACACATCTCTCACTTCAACGTTACGTTTTGGTGGGATCCGTGAATTGGATCTTCCTGCTGTTGGGCCTCTGATCGTTTTACCATTTGGTATCCCACTGCACTCATAAGCAAGTGGCGTAGGCAGGTACACAAGCAGGGTCCTATACAAAGCACAAAGGGAGATGAGTCACTGGAACCAGGAGTCATCTGTTGGGGGAAGCGGTCTTATTGCCACCTTCATGAGATTTATTACACTTGTGATATTCTGGGACTCATCAGGAATATTAAAACAGCATGAGGTACCTAACATTTTGCAGACAACCCCTCTTTCAGCCATCAGTATGCCTAGTCCTAGTCGATTTTGTATCACTGCTTCCCTTACTGCCATTAACTCGGTATTGATGAATGCTAGAACTTCCTCCGTCTCATTTGCTAACAATAATACACTATATGTGAGGCAGTTAATCTTGTTTATTGCCACCATTGTCCCTGCTCCCAAGAGAATAGACTACCCAATGTTCGCTCCTGTCCACTCACGCTTCTCCTTCGGCGTGGCCTTTGACTGTAACTCCTGTACATCTGCTGTTGGGGTACAAATTTTTGTCATACACATGTCAAACTAGTCACATGGCAGCTGCCATCCTTACCGCAGCGTCTGCCTTTGCGTTGCCTTGAGAAACTGAATTATTTTTTGTGTGGGCTTCACATTTACACACAGCAATTGATTTAGGCAATAGGACTGCTTCCAGGAAATCTGGCCACGGTGTGATGGGCCTTCTGGTGGTGGTCAAGAACCCCCGTGTTTCCACAGGGTTTCAAAATCATGTACAACCCCGAATGCATATCTGCTGTCGGTGTAGATATTCACTTCATCTCGAGCACTAAATTGGCCCCTTCCTGTGAGAGGACAGGGAATCTGTGGATTGGCTCGGTGCCAGGGTCCAAACCAGTTAGGGTTGGGGCAAGAATCGTGGCTTACGTAATCCTACATGGAGACTTTTCCCTTCGCTGGGTGTTAGTTCAATAAAATCCATCTGTAAATGTTCAAAGGGTCTTTGGGGTTGGGGGTGTGCTGCCTGACTCATCTGTATTCCCCTCACCGAATTATTAGTAGCACAGATAACACATCGTTCACAATATTTCTGGGAGTAATGAGTAAATCCCTTAGTGTACCAGTGTGCCGAAATATTGTCATATATCCTCTCTTTTGACACATGGTCCTTACCATGTGTCAGTTTGTCATAGAATGGGAATAATGATCGCGGTATACAGGGTTTACCATTGGGGCCACACCACACCCCTTCCCTCATGCTGCACCCTGTACTTCCCTTAGCCAATTTACATGCCTCAATCAAGGCAATCAACTCCGCTGCTTGCGCTGACAGATGAGAAGGGAATGATCCTGCTTTTGACTACCTTGTGGGTAGCAACTATAGCATACCCAACATAATTCTGGCCTGTCTCTTTGCTCCTGAATGCTGACCCATCCACAAAAAAACTCCATATCTGTCGTCTGAAGTGATGAATCCTGCAAGTCTGGTCTAGGGCTGCAGATTTCATTAGTTACAGCAACGGTCATGTGGGTCTCCATCTCCTTCTGTAGGGAGAAGGCTTAGCAGGGTTAAGGAAGTTACATTGCTTTGCAATGTTAGGCATCTCTAATAATATTGTATCTGAACCAATATGCTGCCGACGTGTGCTGTCTTCTGCTCGAAAAGCAGTAAGGATACCACATGTGGGACCAGTAGGGTTAATTCACCATAGCTGACTGCTGAACGCCACCGGTCTACACACAGGCATGATGTGACCTTTCTAGAACTGGTCATTTCAACACTCCTTTTCTGTTCTTGGCATGCTGCAAACTGGAGGAACAACATCTCTTCAGATTGGGCACTTTGCAATCTTCTGTACTCAGTTCAAGACCTTCAAATTGTGAAGCCGCTCCCATTCCTTCCCCTACTTTTAGGCTTGCTTGTTACTTTTGCTGTTGTCATGTCTCCCTGGTAGGACTGTCCTTTCCATACAGAACTGTTGTATAATGAGGCCCCCTCCATACTTTGTGCCAGCTCTAATGAAGTCATCTTGAGTCAAGCTTGCTTTTTTTAAATGGACACTGTCTGACCTGTTGTGATCTCCACTATTTTCAGTCCTGTATAAATGTCAGTTTTGTATGTGGATTTTGTATGTATAGCACCAACCCTATTAGAGGGTAAAATCTAAACAGTGATTTTAATTCAAAGTCTGATAAGTGGCAGGCTTTCAAAAATGTGATGAGAGTTGAGTCATTATGCTCCAGTTAGTGAAAGGTAAAACTGGTAAGATTAGCAAACAATGGATAAATAAAGATATTGATGCTCTAGTCAAGTTTAAGAATCATATTAAATAAAGACAGCTGGGTTCAAGTGCATCTGTTGAGCAGATGAACGAGACCAAGAAGGCAAAGAACGGATATGAGAGCATAGGCAGATAAGTTTAAGAATCTCAACACCAGGTTATAGTCCAACAGGTTTAATTGGAAGCACACTAGCTTTCAGAGCGACGCTCCTTCAGGTGATTGTGGAGGGCTCGATTGTAACACAGAATTTATAGCAAAAATTTGCAGTGTGATGTAACTGAAATTATACTTGGGAAAAATTGGTTGTCTGTTAAGCCTTTCAATTGTTAGAATACAGTGATAGTTTCACTTCTTTCATGTGTAAATCACAAAGCCCTTTTTAAAGTTGCATTCTCGGGTTAGCTGCTAACAATGGTGATAGCTAGACAACATGTTGAAGGTGTTAGCCCCCTATGTTCTCTGTCTATGGCCTGATGTTTAGATTGATTCTAATCTAATAAGTGAGAAGTGTTTTACATAAATTCCTGCAGTTTTGAGCTCTGAGTTCTACATGAATGTATGCAATTTTTGAGCAACGTACAATGTAATTGTACAATACAAATTCACCACACAAAATATGTGTGCATGTGGATCTTTGTCTGTCTGTGTGTCTGTCTGCCTGGGGTGGGGATTGAGAGTGTGGGAAAGTGTGTGTAGTGGGTGCAGAGTGTCTTAAGTCTGCGAGGGGGTGCATGTATGAGCGTGGGAGTGTGTGTGTCTATAAGGGTGTGTGTGCGCGAGTGTGTGTGAATATCTGTGTGTGTAGTGCAATGGTGACCACCTGTAATGTGACATGAATCCAAGGTCCCGGTTGAGGCCCTCCCTATGGGTACCGAACTTAGCTATCAGCCTCTGCTCGAGCACTTTCCTCTGCTGCCTGTCCTGAAGTCCACCTTGGAGGATGGTCATAGGCAGATAAGGTTAAGGATAATCTGAAGAAATTCTCCTAATACAATAAGAGCAAGAGGGCAACAAAAGAGATTTAGGTTCTTTTAAAGAACAAAACATTTCAAGATGTTGCAACACATACCATAACCAATGGATTACTTATGAAATGTGGTCACCATGAACATTGTGGACAATTTGCAAAGAAAGAAACATCAAGGAATTAATATAATCTAGGCCCTCCCATTACTTCCATTGTTAGCTGGACACTGTTGAATTTCAGGAGATGGGAGTGATATAAAATATTTTCCATCAATTTTTACTGTGGAGAAAAATGGGATGCTAGAGAACTTGGAAATAACTATATTGATATTTTGAAAACCATTCAAATCACAAAAGAGCAAGTGCTGAAGGTCTTAGAAAAATATAAAGGAGGAAAGGTCTCCAGGACCCGATCTAGTGTATTCCAGGATATTATGGGAAGCTAGAGAGGAAATTGCGAGGCCCCTTGTAGAAATCTTGATCATTCAAAACAATGGTTGAGGTGCTGGATGACTGGAGAGTGGCTAACCCCTTTTTTTAAAAGAAGGGATAAGGGGAGAAGCACATGTGAATCTGACTTGGTGATTCTGAAAGATTGCATTTATATGCACTTGGAAAGGCAAAAATGATTAGGGATAGTCGGCATGATTTTATGCAAGGTACATGGTTTACTTCAATGTTAAAGTCTTTGACAAAGTTCCTCATGGTAGACTTTTTAGTAATGTTAGATCATATGGGATTCAGGGTGAGCCTGCTAAATGGATGCAAAATTGGCTTAATGGCAGGTGACATTGGTCTACGTTTGTTTTTGGACTGAAGGCCTGTTACCAGTTATTCCACAGGGATCACTTTTGTCATTTATATCAATGATTTAGATAAGAATACAGAAAACATAGTAGGTTTCCAGATGACATCAAAGTTTGTGGTATAGTGCAGTGAAGAGGGATATCTAAGATTATAAAGAGATTGTCATTAGTTGGGTCAATGGCAGATGGAGTTTGACTTGGATAAATGTGAGGTATTTCATTTAGGTAAAACAAACAAGGGCAGGACTTGCACAAAAATAGGGCCTGGAGTAGTGCTGTAGAACTTCGAGGCCCAGGGGTTTCTGTGAATAATTCCTTGAAGTTTGTCTCGTGTGGAGACAGGGTGGTTAAGAAGGCATTTGACACTCTTGACTTCATTGCTCAGGCCAGAGTCTTTGAATTGGGATGTTGGTGAGGTCTCTTCTGAAGTACTGTATCCGGTTCTGACCAGTCTGTTATAAAAAGGATATCATTAAGCTTGAGAGAGTTCAGGAAAAACTTGCCATGATGTTACCAGGAATGGATGGTTTAAGTTTTAAGGATAGGCTGTGATGTTTTTCACTGGAGTGTGGGAGATTGAGGGTGACATTAGAGGTTTATAAAATCCTGAGGGGTATAGATAATGTGAAGGCAGGTCTCTCTCCCTAGGATTGGGGATATTGAGATGAGGAGGCATATTTTTAAGGTGAGAGGAGAAAGATTTTTAAAAATACATTTAAGTTCGTTTTTGGTTTGTATGTGGAATGGACTTCCAGAGGAAGTAGTGAATGTGGATACAATTAGTGTTCAACAGATATTTGGATAAGTGCATGCATTAGAAATATTTGGAAGGATATGGGCCAGGTGCAGGCAGGTGGGGCAAGTTTTTAGTTTGGGATTATGAATTGGTTGGACTGAAGGGTCTGTTTCTACTGCATGACGAATGAAGAATATTACACAAATTGAAATTGGTGAATTGATCAATGAAGAAAATTCTCTACAGAACTTTCAGATACTTTTCTGACTGAATCAGGTGGAGAATTTGGAATAAGAGAAGATGAAAAAATAGCAGAAGTATGTTCCTTTTTTAAAATCTATTTCTCTTTCATCTTGCAAATGTATTAAAAATCCCATTTAATATTGCGAATTGCAGTTGAAATTGTGCAGATGACATTTGATATACAAGTTACTTAATGTCCATGCTATCAGGTTTTATCCCCCTCTTCCTCCCCCTCGCATGCTTTCTCAAAATCCATCAAATGGAAGGAAGGACATCAGTTTCCTACCATATGTCATAACCGCCTGGCAATCCAACGTAATTTTACAGAAAGCTATTACAGTGTCAACTGTTGCAGTGCACAGCAATGTTCTACAAATGGCAGTGAAACAATAAATAACCAGACCATCTGTTTGTGCTTGATGGGAGGGATGAATATAGGACTCTACCCCAGAACTTTTGAATCTGAGTGTTCATTTCACACTAGTGTCACTGGTATGGTGATTAGAATGCATTTATGTAGTGTGTATCTCAACTTTGTTTAGATTGAACATCCTGTTGAAGAATTTACAATAATCCATTTTAAAGAATGGCATTGCTAGGAACTGTCTAAAGAAAGCACTTCCTTATCAGTCCATAGTTTTATTTCATGTTGTTATTTTAGAAATAATGTCTATATAAAATGTATTTCATGGTTGGAGCGAGAACAGACCTTTGCTGAGCATGCACATGAGGAAAAATATCATGATCATCAATGCATTTGTGGATGTCTGTGTGAGGCATGGTGGCTCAGTGATTAACACTGCTGCTTCACAGCGCCAGGGACCAATTCCTACCTCAGGCGACTGTCTGGGTGGAGTTTGCACATTCTCCCCGTGTCTGTGTGGTTTCCTCAGGGATGCTATAGTCTGCTTCCACCAAAAATGTGCTGGTCAGGTGAATTGGCCATACTAAATTGCCCATAGTGTTAGGTGCATAAGTCAGGGGCAAATATAGTGTAGGGAATGGGTCTGGGTGGGTTACTGTTTGGAGGGTCGGTGTGGACTTGTTGGGCCGAAGGGCTTGTTTCCATACTATAGGGAATCTAATCTCAACTTTGTCTTCCAGGACAAGAAAAAGTTCACTGGGTTGTTGGAAGAAACAGAAAACTGGTTGTATGAAGATGGAGAGGATCAGCCTAAACAAATATATCTTGATAAACTGAATGACTTAAAGGTACAGCTTCTGTCTCTCCACAGAAAGTATTTCTGATTATGTTTGTAATGTTCTTGATTGAATAAACTACAGCTCCAAACTTGATTTTTGTGGATTAGTAATTATGCTGAGATCGACATCTATGATATCCCAACTCTAGGGTGCACTAACTAATATTGCTATAGTATTTTTTCATGTGTATCTACGAGACACTTAGGAATTACCACTGATGCTGTAGGGAAGTGGCCTACTTTATCGATAATAACCTATTTTCAGCTAGGGAGCATTTGGGGGATGCTTTTTCTAATGCCTGTATCCTGCACAAGATAGCTTACATTGAAAACTGAACAAACATGTGGCTGCTCCCAATATACAGCACAATAATTGCACTTCAGATTTAGAAATGGAAGCCTTCACATTGGTGTAATATAAGACTTGGTGCAATTTGAAAGTAAGGTTTTTTAACTGGGTCACAAAAAAACTTTGATTTGTTACCTTGGCCTTTTTCATTATGACGGTAATTCTCACTTGCCTTTAAAAATCAATATTTTCTTCAATTATTTGTAGCTTCAAACCAAAGTTTTATCCAAAATAGGCTATTGCTTTGGATATTAAATTTCTTACGTGAAGTTCTAGTTATTGTATTGAAGATCTAGTATTAATGTAACAGTCTATTTAAAATTAACCATTTTTAGTTTGATTTCACTTATTTCAAACTCGGACCTATCTAGCATTGGTGTTTGATACAGTGCTGCACACAAGAAAATGGTTGTTCAAAACACATGGGGACAAGTGGTAGTGAAAATACCGAAGACAGTGCAAGCGATATGAGTTGAGGGGTGGATAAGGGGATGTAGCAAGGCAGAGGCAATCTTCAAATAAACAATTTCTAAGTACAGTGGGGTGGTGAGACTATTATTGTCAGAATATAGGGATTTAATTTAGCTTTATTCGGACATCTGAGACTGTGAAACTGGATGAAGACGAGTAATGTATTTGCCCACAAAGAATAAATCTAGATTACTTTTCCATAGAAACTTGGTCATCCAGTACAGAACAGATACAAGGAGCAAGAGGAGAGACCAAAAGCATTTGATGAGCTGGGTAAAAAGATCCAGCTTTTCATGAAGACTGTAGAAGCATATAAAAATAAGGTATGACATATATTTTCCAAAGTGATAATTTTGACATAAATATGATGCTATGGTAAGCATTTTTGTTTAATTGTTTTAAAAAATTGCACTTTCATCTTGCACAATCCTCTCCAAACATAAATATTTAGACCTTCAAACTTCCTTGGATGACTGTGGAAAAGTATTTTTTAAAAAGGATAAAATGTTTGTTCCATTGAGCGGATTAGTAATACAGGCATGGATCTGTTTTCTACCACTAAAAATGATACCAAGCATAGTAGCATTGGAGTTGTATGGACTAATAATTCAGAGTCCTAGACTGATGGGTTCACAGATGGGGACAGGTACTAACATGGCAATTGGAGAATTTAAATTTTGTAAATAAATCTGGATTAAGAATCTAACATCAATAATGGTAATCTTGTAACTATTAGATAATCTTAAAACTTAGTTATGACTAATGAATACTTTTTGGGGCATGATATGTGTTGTCTTCCCAATCTTATCTATATGTAATTCTAGACCCTCAAACTTGTTTAAGTACCCTCTGAAATGACCTAGCAAGCCAATCCATTATACAAAACTATAAAAATAAGTGATCAGTCTGACAAAATTTTAAGCAAATTTCCTTGAGGCCTCTATCACTATCCTTGGTTTTGTTGTAGCTCACTGGCAGGACATACCCATCAGTAATGGTGACACTGACGTGCAGTTGCAAAGTACTGGCCCTAGAGTCCTCAACTTCAACTCCAGATGTGATGATATCTGTGCAAGGCTACTTTATGCTTGCTACCTACTACCCTTCAGTTAATGAATCCATGCTCCTTTATTTGGAAGAAGCAGCAAGGGCATGGAATGCAGTCTAGGTGAGGACTTCAGTGTACAAGCCAAAAATAACAAGGTTGCACCAATGCTGACAGAGCTGGTCAAAACCTTTCAGATCCTGTGGCAAGAACACCAACATAAAGGGAAACTACTTGACCATGTCTTTGTTCTACCTATTCCGAATGCATTTGTCCATGGCAATATTGGTAGCAGATGCTGATATTTGCATATTAGCAATATAAAGGAATCATTTAACTAGGACTTTTTGTGGTATGAAACAATATGTAATAAATTTGTTAGTGTTCCCAAGCAGTTGTGTATATCATTTCTAGTAGAAATTAAGCTGATTTCTGCTTAATATTTGAATCATCTAATGTTTTGGTTGAAACAGTGTACAATAGATCAAAATAAAAATGTAGTGTGCTGAATAAATTCAGGTAATTTGAATAGACTAAGTGCAACATCTCAAAACAGTTTCCTTTTTGAACATAAAAACATTGTTTAGGATGAAAACTATGAGCATATTGATGCCGCAGAGATGACAAAAGTCGAAAAACATGTCAGCAGTGCTATGGATTGGATGAATAGTAAAATGATTGCACAAAACAAGCAGATGTCATTCCAGGATCCTATTGTGAAAGCAGCTGAGATAAGGAATAAATTGAAGGTAAGCTGAAAGAAATCTATTTTTGACTTGAAGCAAATTGTCAAGAAATTAAACAGGATCCCAAGTATAAACAAGTTTGATTTTCCATAGTATCAGGAATGTCTCTAAGTTTAAGTGCATATCAAAGCAAGTGAACTAACTTTGTTAAAGTATAATAAATAAGATTGGTTTACCACTGATACGAATTGCTATAATGAACTGATAAGTGGAAAACTAGCTCAAAAAGTCAAAAATTGAGATCTTCATTTCTGGTTCAAAGCATTTAAGAAAGATGGGAAAATGAAAGAGTAGGATGGTAGAAATTACAAATGGTCACTGTCTGAAAGGAATGATGTTCTTCAGGGCTGAAAGATACTTGGAATAAAAGAGAAATTGTTACAATGTTAACTGGAGGCAATAGACCACCAAATATTGCAAAGAAAGGGGCAAATTTCAGAAAGAGGCTGAGCCAGACTAATGAAAAGGGATGGACTCCATTCTAGGGGAAAATGCCAGTATAGTGGGAAAAGAATGGGAAACGTATTCTTGATTTTGTGTAAGTGAACCACCTTAATCCATATTTTTCAATGGGAAGTAATCAAAACGTAATTGTTCCTTTCCTTTGCAAAATACTCTTGGACAATCAAGACTGAAAAGTCCTCAAATGGAGGGTGGGAAATTTTAAGGCAAAAGAGGATCTGTATGGAAAGTCTAACATTTTGTTTACTGGTTTGTTTGATCTCCATATTTTATACATATCTAGGACTTTAGGTTTTGGGAGTTCTAAATTTAAAGCAATGCTTTTTGAGAAAAGAGACAGAGCAAGCCAAATTTTCAAGTAGAATTTTAACGAGAATGCAAAATGAAGAGACCTGGAAGTGTGCAGGCATGAACATTTGAAATCAATAGGATAAGTTGAGATGGCTGGTAAATTGTACACTACTCTTGACTATAAATGGGAAAGTAAAGTAAAACTGCCAAATACTTCAATACTGAAACTTTATAAAACACTACTTTGGCCTCTAATAGAATGTTGCCCCCAATTCTAGCTGTTACATTTCATGATCTGAGAAGCTGTAGACTAGGTTTTCTAGAATGGACCAAGGATGCAGAACTTTGATTTCTATAGAAACAATAGAAAAGTGTGCACTGATCATCTTGGCACATGGGATGATCCAAGATGAAAGATTTTGATAAATGATGTGACACTGTTTACAGTGCAGATAGGTCCATAGCCAGATGACAGCTTTTGAGATAATTGACAAAAAAACCAAGATGCAAGTGTTCTTACACTCTGCATTCTATATCATAAACAGGGTAGTGGAAACAGATTAGTGGGATTGATGTGTATAGTTCATTCAAAGAGCTGGCATATGCACAATGGGTTCAGTGATCACCACCAGTGCTTTATTATTCTAGGATTTTGATTTATATCATGAATTTACAATGTTTTTTCTGAAAAGAATTGATATAAACTACAAATTTAGGAGTAAATGTGGGTTGTTTAGCATTAAAGCATGCTCAGTCATTTAATAAAATCCTGGCTGATCTGTTTGTTTTCAGAATTCTATATTTGTACTATCACTTGTAATCTCTGAAATCGCTGGTATAAAAATAACCTAACTTCCAACTTTTAAAACTATTTGGTGACCCTGCTTCCACAACTTCTGAGACTGTATTTGAAAATGGTACAACCTTCAAAGAATTTCTCCTCATCTCCGTCTGAAGGGGGTAACCTTTAATTTTAGGTGTCCCCTAGTTCTGGACTCACCCATAAGTGGGAAACATTCATTCCATATCTACCTTGTCAAGATCTTGTATACTCAAATCACCTCGTATATCTGAACGTTAGCGAAACAAACTCAGTTTGTCCGCTCTTCCTTATACGACAGTCTGTTTCCAAGAATTAATCTAGTAAGATTCCTGTAAATTGCCTCCAATACATTTGTACTGAAAAATGTTGCTGGAAAAGCGCAGCAGGTCAGGCGGCATCCAAGGAGCAGGAGAATCGACATTTCGGGCATAGCGATTCTCCTGCTCCTTGGATGCCGCCTGGCCTGCTGTGCTTTTCCAGCAACATATTTTTCAGCTCTGATCTCCAGCATCTGCAGTCCTCACTTTCTTCCAATACATTTGAATAAGGAGTCCAAATCTATAACGGCAAAATGTGGTCCAGCTGATACTGTATTTTGTTCATTTTCTGTAATAATATAGGCTGGCATCCTGATTTGTGCTGGACCTACATACTAACCTTTTGTGACTCATTAGAATACCTAGATTCCTCTGCACCTTGTAATTCTGCAGCATTCTCCATTCAAGTAATCTGTCTTTTGTCTTCCTTTCAAAGTGAACAACTTCCCACGTTATGTTCCATCTGAGATTTTTGCCCATTGACTTAATGTGGTCCATATAGTTATGTCATTTTAACATGTTCCTATCCACTTTTGTTACTTCTGAAAATTTAGCTACTGTACTTTCAATCTCTATAGTTTTTGATTTTAAAACAAAGGTGAGGGACCAGCACAGACTCTTGCAGGACCTTCATTTGTCAAATGCTGCCAAAGATTTTTGCATACTGTTTTCTGTCAGCCAATCTTGTATCCATACCATATATTACCCTAAATATGAGCTTTACTTATACAGTAACCTTGTGTGTAAGCACAGTGAAAATACACTAATTGTTATAGTACTGAATTAGGAGTTTTTAAAAATGTTTTCACTCTTACCATTTATGTATTAATCTAGGAACTGGAGACTACTTGTGACCCAATTGTTAACCAACCAAAACCCAAAGTGGAGTCACTTCCAGAAAAAGAGAAAGCGAATGGACCACTTAATAAGGAAGGTGGAACTGATGCAAAGTCTGAATCTAATGCTGCAGCTGGTGACAACACCAAACAGCAAAAGCCAGCAGAAAATCAGGGCACAGAAATGGAAGTGGATTGAATACAACCTCTTTACTTTTATATATTTAAAGTCCTTTGTGCCCATTACCTGAGACTACAGTTTCTGTTGTATGTCTGGCTTACATGGCACATTCAGTTATTCTCACATGTACCTAGTTCAGCGTCATTAGTATTAAAATGGTGGAAACAAGAATCCTGCAAAATTGGTTTGTGTAACTGTGCTGTTAGGATACAGATCTATATAATCTTACTGAAAATGTTTTTTATCTATCCCAGTTTTCAAGTACTTGAACAATCACCGGCCTTTCTGCAATTCCACTTCATGCCTTTATCTAATTCTTTTTTGAATTGGCTTCACATGATAGGTCATGTGCATATTATGAAAAATAACAGCCAATAAAATTGTCATGTTGGAACAGCTATTTTATTGCAAAAATACCAATGGCGTGTTTGAGTCTATGGCCTGAATCGTTTCATTTAATAATCTCCCATTCAGTATGCAGTGATACATACAACAGAGTATCCTCTGGAAACATAGTCAAAATATTTAGTGCAAGTCTGTTTCTGAAGAGTTACTGGAAGAACTATACTCTCCATCCCTGAATGCTGCGAATATTGAGTTACAATAAAGGTGTGTAGTTGAGTCATTGTCACCTGTGTGTTTTACAATACTGTTATGTAAATCACCAGAGATCCTTAATGAAGGTTACAAAGAACTAAATGATGATGAGTGCAGAGTCTATTCTGTAAAACAGGTTGTCTTTTATCACTTCAAAACCATGATCAATTTGTTCATTCAGATAATGCTGTGGAAAATATCTAGCTTTGCAAAGAATACGCAATCTACTTGTGCTCAAAACATTGGTTGCACTCTATTGCTCTTTGAATTTGGTAATGGAGTGTTATTTCAATAACAACCTGTTAATATGACCTGAAATCAATTTCAATACTTCTGCTAAATGGTTGTGCTCTGAAGTTTGTGATACTTTAGCACTTCTGGAATTTAATTTCTTTTCAAATATTTCCACCCTGAATAAGAGGGACATTCTATATGGTGGTAGTTTTAATTGGTTTTGCTCATTCAATGCATGTGGCTGGCAGTGTAACTAATGTTAACTTAGTTTGGCAGTGGCCAAAACAAGACTCAGCACTCCCAATTAATGCCATAATTCAGTTCACCAGGTATGAAAATGAAAAATGCCTGTAGTATTAAACATTTAGAGAAGAATTGCATTTGACTTTTTCGTCAAGTGTTTAGTCTTTGAGTTCCAACACACAAGTACAAGTCCAGCTTGTTGTTTTGACAGTTAAAAATTTTGTTTTAAATGGACTGTAGAAAACTACGGGGGAGATTACATCGAGGGATATCTTTTAAAATGCTCATTTACTTCATAAGCCTTTATTTTGAAATTTAAAAGCATTATACATGAATTTAGTTTCATCGAGTTCATGCAGGTTTCACCAGTTAGGTTAATGTGTATTATTATTTCATTCATTTAATTTCATTCAAGTAATCACTAAAACTGCAAGACAATAATTGTAGATATAGTTTTTCATTACTTTCCAGAATTTTGTATATAGTGCAACAGTGCTAAACAAATCCTAATATACATTGAGTAGCAGTTGAAAATGCCCTTTAGCAAGTTTTTTTTAAAAAAGTAAATCAGTATATTTAATCAAATCATAAGCTCGAACCCAAAATTGTCTAGTTAAATGACTTGAGTTTCATTATCATTTTAGCTGCTTTTTTTCTTCTTTCCTATAGTAGAGTCCAGCAGCATCTACCTTTGCCACCCCTCCCCAGGTGGTCACTGAGAGAAATGGTACCCTGAAGCAGCAAGTTGCATTGCACAGGAGTATCATTGTATGGGGTAAATAGAAATCAGGTGTGTGGTTTTCAATAGATGGTGTAAAGAAAGTAGATGAAAAAATAGTTCAGGATTTTGACACCTCTACATCACACCAAGGTAGAACTGGAGCAAAAGTTATTTTGGATCCAACTGATTATAGTAAGAGCTATAGTTCAAAACGTGACTGCAGTTGAAATTAAACTTGTGTACGTAGTCATCGTAAGGATCAAGTTTGAAAATGATGCCTAAGCATGCAACTTGCTGGAATAAAAATGAACCCGTATTATCTATCTGAACAAAGTTCCAAATACAAAGCTCAAGAAAACATCTTTCCATCTACACTATGTTGGTGCCCAAAGTCAAATCAGAAAGAAAAAAGAAACATTGGGAAGAAAATGCTCATGAAGCTACATCAATAATGATTCTGGGATTTGTTCAGTGGTCTTTTCATTACTCTTGGAGAATATGGGTGGATACATTTGTTGATAGTATTTCTTGTACTTATTGTTGATGTATAGTTGTATCTCACCACTGTACAGCAGCATGCTGACTTCAACTAGAACATTGAGGTTTATTTTGGTCAAACACTTGCTATCATAGTTTGTAGCAGGCTGGACAAGTTCCCCTTGCTCAATGGTGTCCTTTTGAAAGAGTTGGCTGCTGAGCCATGGAAAGTGTCCAATGTATTCTAAGGTCTCCCTATCAACATATTTGGGAAGTTGTAATATTTGATTGCTGTGGATTAATGAACAGCTCAGAAGTGGTTTGCAAATCTGATGCAGAGTAGGTGGTATCATTTGCAGATTAGAGTGGTGCTGGAAAAGCACAGCAGGTCAGGTAGTATCTAAAGAGCAGGAAAATCAACATTTTGTGCAAAAACCCTTCATACAGGAATTTCTGAAGAGCTTTTGCCTGAAATGTCACTTTTTCTGCTATTTGATGATGCCTGATCTGCTATTCTTTTCCAGCACCACTCTAATTTAGAGTCTAATCTGCAGTAACCACATCTGCCTGGTATCATTTGCAGTCATCTGTTATAAAACCTGATCTACCAGTTCATCAATGGTGTACTTTTATATGGAGGCAAGTGAGTTTGGTATTAGTATGTCTTTTTTTTTAAGATGAATGCCCCAGACCAGAGATTATAGATAGTAATGTGATTATCTTTCACCCTTAATTGCCTCTCCCAACACTCCAAGCCAAATATTGAAAGTGTCTAAATATTCTGGATGGCTAAAAATGAGCTTTCCTGTCATGTCCTGATCTTTCAACAAAATGAACTTCCCGGGCAAGGACAAAGAAAACAGACTGAAGTGTGAAGGCTGAAAGATTACAAATAAATGCAAACGAGGAGGGAGTCCCACAAGTGTAAAATGAGGATTGATATTTGATTTCAACATTTTATCCTTCTGCTTGTTAATCTCTGTTTTAAGGACATTAAAGCATTCTTCCTCCAAGTAGTGTAAACAAAAATGATCAACCCCATATTTTGGAGCAGTTACTCCCTCATTCTAAATCCTCTGACATGAGGAATCTACCTTTTTTGCACTTGAGTATTTGAATGTTATAATCAAGCTGCCTCTTACTCCATCTTTCCTTGTATTCACCTGTCCAAGTCTAGTAAACTACATACAAGGTTAGGTGGTGGGATAGCTAAAAATGATTGAAGAGTTCCGTCAGCCATGACTATATTGAATGGCAGGGCAGGCTCAACAGGTTGCATAGCCTACTCCTATATTTCCTATTGGTGATTATAGTCTTCTATTTCTGCTAA
Source organism: Hemiscyllium ocellatum (assembly GCF_020745735.1). Lineage (NCBI taxonomy): Eukaryota > Metazoa > Chordata > Chondrichthyes > Orectolobiformes > Hemiscylliidae > Hemiscyllium > Hemiscyllium ocellatum. The sequence continues at coordinate 15,468,256 of NC_083436.1, forward strand.
TGTGGCATCTTACCAAATTTCTTGAATTCAAGAACACTACATATTCACCTGTTCCTTATCCATAGCCCATTATTTTCTCAAAGAATTGAAAAAATTCATGTTGACTCTTCCAGAATGCTCGACCTTTTCTGTGTCCTGCTATAATGTATTTAATAACATTACCTAACACTATTCCTACAATAAATATTAAGCTAATTGGCCTGTTTATAGTCTTGTCCCTTTGTTAACAAAGGAGTTACACTTAGATTGGAAAACTAATGAAACTTTCACTAAATCTAAGGAGTTTTGGAAAGTTAAAAGCAACACATCAAATATCATGAGTCGCTTCTTTAAAAACCCATCAGTAAGGACCCAGGGACCTTCCTAGCCAGCAGCTCCAACAATTAGCACAATAAAGCCCTTGATTGCAATTTTCTCGAGTTCTTTCCATTTCCTGATTTTCTGGCATGTTACTTCTGGTCTCCATTGTGATGACCAATGCAAAATAACTTCAGTTCACTGCCAGCTCCTCTCCATTATTCTTGCTTTGTTTAAACAATGCTCAGCTTAACATTTTTAAATGCCTATCTTTATATTTCTAGCACACTTTCTCTAATTTGTATCTCCTTAATATTTTAGTCATTTTATATTTATCCAATCTCATTTGTGACCTATCTTAATGTGATTATTTACATATTTTTAAAGTAAACCACAGATGGTAGATCCTCCTTGGAATTTTTCATCATCATCGCAATGTATCTATTCTGTTTATTCTCAAATAACCTCTTAAATGTCTGCCACTCTGTTAACTCATTCCTCAATTGTTTTTATTTAATTTCAAATACTAGTTTTAGATCCATTCTATCCGTCAAAATGAGTGAATTTTACAATCATGATCCTTGCTACCTTTAAAGCATTCCATGAGGTTATTAATGCTATCTTATTGCACAATACCAGGTCTGGTATAAACTTCTTTGGTTGGCTTCAAATCTTTTTTAATCTACATTATAAAAGTGTTGCATGTTCCTGGAAACATTCTATGAATTCCTCATCTTGGCTACCTGTTGCCAATTGATTTTTTTTTAGTGCGTGTAGATTAAAATGCCTCCTGATTATTGCTTCATCTTTCAAACAAGCTCCCATAATTTATTCCATTTCTGGCTGTGTTACTGTTACAAACCTCAAACAACTTTGTTATCAATACTCTATCAAATCACTTCTCCATCTATGTTTGCTGAACTGTTGTTCTTTTCTATTTGCCTCGTACCATAATTAGTTAATAAAAAGAACATTGTTACCTTTTTAAAAAAAACCCTGATATCTAATGGAGGATCCTTCCACATTGTTGCAGTATAGCAGTCCTGACTGGCTGGGGATTGCACAGAAAATCTGTGCCTCCTTTTTCATGGCACTAACTGCTCTAATCGTGGGCATAAACAAACTTCAAAGGCCCAAACTTCTTTGAAATGAGAGAAGTCTATATAAGTTGAAGATGGTTATCAATGTTGCTTTACAGCTGGTACACATTCAACACTTCTTTGATCTTGGATCAATCTTCAGTATGTGCAAGAAGCATTTAAGGAGTTTAACTAACCAGGGAATTTTGCCCACAATCGTTGGAGGTTTATTGTTTTTTTTGGTTTAGACTGAGGCAAAATAATTTGGACTTGATGTAAATAACTTGTACTTGCATAGCACCAATTGTGCTTCACTCACAATAATGCTACATAATTACTAAAACAAGGTTAGAATTGTATAGAAAAGGACTTGGATGGTTAGGAGATGGGGAAATACTCGTGTTAGGTCTGAGCAGCACAACTACCATTGGGGAAAAATAGAAATCAGGAAATGAGGTCATCACTGAATACATGCATGAAGTTGTACAGCAAGAGGCTGATGTAGCTAGGGAAAAACTTTCCCCTACAAATCAAAAATCGATCTCAGCCTTAAATAGACACAAGGAGTCTGCTGCCACAGATGGCAAGGAGTTCCAAAGAGTATTAGCCATGAGAGAAGAAATTCCTTCTCATCTCAGTCTTAGATTGGTGCCCCTTTATTTTGAGAGCATGCCCTCTGGTTTTAGACTCTTCCATGAGGAGAAACATCCTCAGCATTTACCCTGTCAAGCGCTTTAAAAATCCTATGTATTTCAATGAGATCACCACTCATTCTTCTCAACTCCAGTTTATCCTTTGCTCATAAGACAATCCCTCTTCACCAGGCATCATCTAAATGAGATGAGAAGGTATCTTCTAAATTTAGCAGAGTTATGGGAGAATCCAATAAATAGAAATCCAGAAATCAAAATAGTTACTAATACAATAGCAAATTAAGATTTTGTTCATTTATCTCAACTATTTTACAAACAAGGAACAAATGTAAGCCACGTGACCCACTCTGCCATTAAATAAGATCATGGCAATAAGCTCACCTCTACATTCCTGTATATTATTGATAACATTATAACGAAGTATTTAGATGTGCATAAAAGTTGTGGATTAAGTGCTGGAAAATGGGATTCAAATAGTTCAGTGCTTTTTGACCAGCACAAACTCAGTGGGCTGAAAGGTCTTATTCTATCCTGTAGACCTATCTTTCATCCCCTAGTTAATCAAGAATCTATTTAACTCTACCTTAAAAATAATTAATGGTTCTGCATCCAATACTTTTTGAGGAAGGAAATTACAAACAATGTTTTGAGAGAAAAAAAATCAATACTGTATTATTTTTAAACCATGACCTCTAGTACGAAATTCTTCATCAAGAGACAACATCCTTTCAACAATCACCTTGTCAAATCCACTTAGGAACTTGCATTTTCATTCAGTGACTTCTGATTTAGGAAACTCCAGAGAATAACATGCTGCACATTTTCTTATAAACAATCCACTCATTCCAAGTATTAGTCTACGAAACGTTCTCTGAACTGCTTCAAATGCATTTATATTCTGTAAATACAATGACCAGTACTGTACACAGTACACCAAATGCTGTCTTACCATTGCCTTGCATAACTTATTTTTGCTTTTAATTCTCCACAATAAGCCTTAACATTTATTAGCTTTCCTCATTATTTGCTATATCTGCATACTAACAGCACCAATCCAGTGGCACACCCCTTCTGACATGCTGCCAGCTGAAAAAGATTCCTTATTCCTGCTGTCTGCTTCCTGAAAGCAAGCCAACCTATCCATGCCAATATGTTACTCTTTACACCACAAGCTTTTATTTTCTGCAATAACCTTTGATGTGGTACCTTATCAAATGCTTTCTGGAAATCTGAATACAATATATCCATTGGTTCCCCTTTAGCTACAGCATAAAATTATTTCCTTCAAAGAACTCCAATAAATTAAACATGATTTTTCTTTGTGACAAAACCACGCTGGCACTCTCCAATTACCTTGAACTCAGTGAAGTGCCCTGTTATAACATTTTTAAGAATAGCTTCATTTTCCTTATGAAACAAGTTAAGCTAACTAGCCCGTAATTTCCTTTTTATGCCTCCCTCCCTCTTTGAATAAAGGAGTTACAATCAGTTTCTAAACTAAAGGAAACTTTTGTAACTGTATTGGGATTTGGAAAACTAAGTACCACATGGGAACTATCCTTTTAAGACTCTAGGATAAAATTAATCAGGACCTGAGGATGTGTCAATTCACAGTTCCAACATTTTACTCAGTACTATTTCACTAGTAATTGTATTTCTCTTGAGTTCCTCATTCCCTTTCAATTCCCGATTCATAACAATTTCAACGATGCCATTGATATCCTCTTTTACTAATTTCCCAGGTTCATTTTCTCTCAAACCCACGGTTACTTTGTCAACTCTTTGTTTTTAAATATCTGAAGAAACTTTTCCTACTTTTTCTTATCTTTTTGGCTAACTTTATAGCAAATTGCTTCGATGCTTGCAAAAGCTAGCTAGACATGCACAAGAGAAAAAGGAATTTGCTTAAAGAATGTAAAGCATTAACTGGAACAGATTATTTCTGCTAAATGGCTGGTGTCTGTAATCACTAAAGTATTTTAAACTCTTGTTTTCAAAGTGGCATGAGATGCACAGGGTGGTACATGTTTAATTACAGTATCTAGTACTGTACACAAAGTCAACTATTACAGTACTGTTAAGCAGATTTTGGGGAAGTAAATATAAATAAAATATGCTTACAGTAATGATTAGAGATGAGGGAATATCTAGCACAGACATAAAATTTATAAAATGGGTATTTTGGAATAATCAAACGAAAAACTAAGGCACAATGAAGATACCATGGAATGATAAACCAGAGAACATTGATTAGATGGAAAGTCAGACTTTCTTTCAGTGAGCAAGGAATATGAATATCTTGCACATTGTCATAATCCCAAAGATTAAAAAAGATTTAACATTATGACTATCAATATTGCCTTCTTTTATCCATAATGATTTAAGAGTCCATCGAGAAATTCAAATTAGTGAAGCTGTAAAGCTGGGAAATTACAATTATTTACACTAACTGTAGAGTACTGCTGCAGCTTACAAGTTCAAATTAGATGTGCAGCATTTCCCATTTTTGATCCGGTGCTTCAGGTCTCTAAATTATGTCAAATGGATCATTAAGCTCAGCTGCTGGATCAGGCTTGTGAACGTCGAAGGAAATGTCAGCCAACTCATGACAATGCAATGATTGATAAGCAGTCAGTTTTCCATAAATGTGTTGTTTTTCAATGTGTTTCTGTTTATGTTCATGTAACCTAAAAGACAAATCAGCTAACAATTACTCCTATTTTATTTTTACACAATAGGGCAGATCCACGGTGGTCATATTTCTTGAGACACTTTGAAGAAGAGAATAGTACTTGTACACAATTACCTCATTTTCACAACCGAATCTAGCTGTTCTAACTCCTTTGTGACTTCTTGATATTTCAGTTCGAGTTGGGATAGTGCATCTTCAGCTCTATTTTTAACCTAGATCAGGTAAAAGCATCATTCAAATGAGATAGTGATTGATGTCATTTTACATTAAATTGTATCTTCAGGCATATCTCCAACTTATTAAAAACTTATGTGCTGGTTTGATTTGATCTTTTTCTAAGTTACTGTTCTTCATCACATTGTTGATAGGAATGGGTAGTTATATTTCCAGAAGAAGTGATATATGCATCTATAAAACAGTAGCAGTTGCTGAGCTTGTGGACTGAGATTTTTGTGAATGACAAATGTTGGGGGATTAGATTCAATTATATAATAAAACTGTTTCAACAAACTTAAAATTTGGCTTTAACTATAAAATTGATTGAAATAATATATCATGTTTCAGCATTTCCTTCCTGTAATATTATACAATTTTTTTTGTAGAAACTATGCTAACCTGATGAAGGAGGAGCAACACTCCAAAAGCTAGTGCTTCCAAATAAACCTGTTGGTCTATAAGCTGGTGTGTGATTGTTAACTTTGTACGCTGGCACCTCCAAATCAAATCTATATAAATTCAACATTTTAAATGCAAAACTAAATTGTAACTATGCAAAAACCTGTTTACACCAAAAAGTTGAGATGAAAAGAGAGAAGAGTGTCAGAACAGTTGAATACAAAAGGTGACCATCAGACCTGAAAGTTTTGGATCCCCCACTATTAATAAGTAGATTTCTTTAATTCTTCACACCAAACTCACTGATTTGATGATTGAAATCTGTTGCTGTCTTTTTTCTATCATTTATAAACTATCCAGTCTGCTTCAATTGCAGTATATTGTGGATATAAATTTTAATAACTTTCCAGAACATATATGCTTGTTACCATTATGTATTTACATATATCTTAACTTGTATCTCAATGATATTTTCTGTTCACTAATTAATTAAATCAAAATGTGTCCATGACAGAACTTTAGCTGAATGTTCAGCAAAACAGTGGGTCCATTAGCAGAATAGGTGCCTGTTGAAATGTAGCATTTAAATTGAATCTCATTAATAGCCTCTCATTCCCTGTCCAAACAGGGACAGTGTGCAAAGTGATGTTCTGTGGAGCCAGATATTGAATGGCTACCAACCTAGTTCCAAGTCACATCTGTGGAGGTGATGGTGCAAACTAAGGCACTACCTAATATATTGGGATACCTAATATAGGCAGTCAACAATTGGTAGTAATTTTCTCAGTTTATTTTGAAGTAGTTTAGATACAGTACGTTAGTTATTTGGTTAAAGAAGGAAAATTTACAACCTGTGACAAATGAGAATGCTTCGCTGATCCCTAATCTGTACCTGACAATGAATGAGTAAAGACAGTGCATTCCCATGTGTGATAGCTTGCCTTTTGTAGTGGTCGTTGGTGGCAGTGTTCTCTCAGGGTGATGTAGATCAACTCCTAGTCTTCCTTCAAGATGGCGGCTTGTCCCTCTGCTCTAGGTCATACACCCCTCTCCCTACTAATTCCCATTAATAAAAATTATTTTGGGGTCTGACTATCTCTGCTGCATCACTCAATTATCTGAACCCTTTCAGCCAATAACCAGGGGACAGCTTTTTAAAACATTGGGTAACTGCTGTTGTCTTACCCAGCTACATCGGAGGGTTTGCTTACCATTCTTTCTAAGAACAAATACTTCTTATTTTCACAAGCAACACACTAATAATTGGTTTGGTGTCAGATATATTGTTGATCCTCATTCAATGCACAATGAGACTTCAATGTTTCTCATAGTTCTTCCCTTTTGTTTTCTCATGCTAGGATTTTGGAAATTTACTGACTGCTGAAATAGTTGTTAAATTAAATTTTGTGCTACACAGTAAACATGAAAAAAAGTCATTTTTTGAGGAACCCCAATTTCCAAAACAGATGAGAAATCTCTTGTTGAAGGACAAAAGGAAAAAAGACCAACCAACCATTCTGTCAAAGCAGTTGTGATTGAATCACTGAGGCTGGTAACAGTTGAAATATGATGCCAAGGTGCTAGATACAGTGCCATACAGGATAAATTACCTCTATGTCAAGCAAATTGGCCATATTGGCTACTGCTCTCTCATAACCCTAACGTTTTCTAACTGACACATTTTGCAAGTACAGATTCCTTTCTCTAAAGTCACTTTATCCATCAATTTTTCATTTCAATGCACATCATTCACACATATCCTATTGCAAATACACCTTATCCCCAGCAGTCGCTCTTCAAAGGTATTCTTTCCATTCTCAACACAGTCCATTTATCACACATACCCATCTGCTTTTGCTCATGGCAAGAGATCAGGGTAGGACTGTCATTGTGATTCTACGACGAGAGGGAGGAAATGGGCCAGAGACATAGTGAGAGTGTTATGATGCACTGCCACTTGGCATATAATATTCAATTTTGCCCATAATAATCAAACTCTCAAGATATAGACTATACTGAGCTTTATATTAATATTTTTCACTGTTTGACAATAACTCAGTCTTTCATTAAAATTAGCTTCTCATTCTCTAACCAGGGTCGATGTATGAGATTGTTGGATCTGATACTTAAGCATCTCCATTTAATAGGTCTCTGACAGAGATGGCAAAAACAGCTGAAACTCCTGCAGTCTCCATGTCTGAATGGAAGCCAGACCTTGAACATCTGCCAGCCTTGTCTTTGGAGATGTTATAAGACGTCTCAGACCGTGTCTTCAGAATCCTTAAGGGGGAGGGTGTGCAGCCAGAAGTCGTGGTACACATTGGCACCAACGACATAGGTAGGAAGAGGGGTGGGGAGGTCATTCAAGAGCACAGGGAGTTAGGCTGGAAGCTAAAAGCTAGGACAGTCGTCATCTCTGGGTTGTTGCCGGTGCCACGTGACAGTGAGGCAAGGAATAGGGAGAGAGTGCAGTTGAACACGTGGCTGCAAGGATGGTGTAGGAGGGAGGGCTTCAGGTATTTGGACAATTGGACTGCATTCTGGGGAAGGTGGGACCTGTACAAACAGGACGGGTTGCACCTGAACCAGAAGGGCACCAATATCCTGGGGGGTAGGTTTGCTAGCACTCTTCGGGGGGGTTTAAACTAATTTGGCAGGGGGATGGGATCCGGACTTGTAGTCCAGCAAGTAGGCTAGCTGTTTGTCAGGATGTCCAAGAATGTAGGGAGGCTGTGGAGAAGGTAGCACTGACAGGGAATACTTGCGGACACAGAGATGGGCTCAAGTGCGTATACTTCAACGCAAGGAGTATCAGAAATAAGGTGGGTGAACTTAAGGCGTGGATCGGTACCTGGGACTACGGTGTTGTGGCCATCACGGAAACGTGGATAGATGAGGGACTGGAATGGTTGTTGGAGGTTCCTGGTTACAGATGTTTCAGTAAGATTAGGGAGGGTGGTAAAAAAGGAGGGGGGTGTGGCATTGCTAATTAGAAATGGTATAACGGCTGCAGAAAGGGAGTTTGAGGGGGATCTGCCTTTGGAGGTAGTATGGGCTGAAGTCAGAAATAGGAAAGGTGCAGTCACCTTGTTGGGTGTTTACTATAGACCCCCCATAGCAGCAGAGATGTGGAGAAACAGATTGGGAAACAGATTTTGGAAAGGTGCAGAAGCCACAGGGTCGTAGTCATGGGCGACTTCAACTTCCCAAATATTGATTGGAAGCTCTTTAGATCAAGTAGATTGGATGGGGCGGTGTTTGTGCAGTGTGTCCAGGAAGCTTTTCTAACTCAGTATGTAGATTGTCCAACCAGAGGGGAGGCCATATTGGATTTGGTACTCGGTAATGAATCGGGACAAGTGATGGGCTTGTTAGTGGGTGAACATTTTGGTGATGGTGACCACAATTCTGTGACTTTCACCTTGGTTATGGAGAGAGATAGGTGCGCACAACAGGGTAGATTTTACAATTGGGGGAAGGGAAATTACGATGCTGTAAGACAGGATTTGAGGAGCATAAGTTGAGAGCATAGGCTGTCAGGGAAGGATGTGGTGGAAATGTGGAACTTTTTCAAGGAACAGATACGACATGTCCTTGATATGTATGTACCTATCAGGCAGGAAAGAAATGGTCGTGTGAGGGAGCTTGGTTGACGAGGGAGGTTGAATGTCTAGTAAATAGGAAGAAGGAGGCTTACATAAGGTTGAGGAAACAGGGTTCAGACAGAGCAGTGGAGGGATACAGGATAGCCAGAAGGGACATGAAGAAAGGGATTAGGAGAGCTAAGAGAGGGCATGAAAAATCCTTGGCGGATAGGATTAAGGATAACCCCAAGGCATTTTATGCGTATGTGAGAAACATAAGAATGACGAGAACAAGCTTAGGTCCGATCAAGGACAGTAGTGGGAGATTGTGTATTGAGTCAGAAGAGATAGGAGAGGTCTTGAATGAGTACTTTTCTTCAGTATTTACGAACGAGAGGGACTGTATTGTTGAAGAGGAGAGTGTGAAACGGACTGGTAAGCTAGAAGAGATACTTGTTAGGAAGGAAGATGTGTTGGACATTTTGAACAACTTGAGGATAGACAAGTCCCCCGGGCCTGACGGGATATATCCTAGGATTATGTGGGAAGCAAGAGAGGAAATTGAAGTACCGTTGGCAATGATCTTTTCGTCTTCACTGTCAACGGGGGTGGTACCAGGGGACTGGAGAGTAGCAAATGTTGTGCCTCTGTTCAAAAAAGGGAATAGGGATAACCCCGGGAATTACAGGCCAGTTAGTCTTACTTCTGTGGTAGGCAAAGTAATGGAAAGGGTACTGAGGGATAGGATTTATGAGTATCTGGAAAGACACTGCTTGATTAGAGACAGCCAGCACGGACTTGTGAAGGGTAGGTCTTGCCTTACAAGTCTTATTGAATTCTTTGAGGAGGTGACCAAGCATGTGGATGAGGGTAGAGCAGTGGATGTAGTGTACATGGATTTTAGTAAGGCATTTGATAAGGTTCCCCATGGTAGGCTTATGCGGAAAGTCAGGAGGCATGGGATAGTGGGAAATTTGGCCAATTGGATAGAAAACTGGCTAACCGATCCAAGTCAGAGAGTGGTGGTAGATGGTAAATATTCAGCCTGGAGCCCAGTTACAAGTGGAGTTCTGCAGGGATCAGTTCTGGGTCCTCTTCTGTTTATAATTTTTATTAATGACTTGGATGAGGGAGTCGAAGGGTGGGTCAGTAAATTTGCAGATGATACGAAGATTGGTGGAGTTGTGGACAGTCAGGAGGGCTGTTGTCGGCTGCAAAGGGACTTAGATATGATGCAGAGCTGGGCTGAGGAGTGGCAGATGGAGTTCAACCCTGCCAAGTGTGAGGTTGTCCATTTTGGAAGAACAAATAAGAATGCGGAATACAGGGTTAACGGTAGAGTTCTTAGTCAGGTGGAGGAACAGAGGGATCTTGGGGTCTATGTACATAGATCTTTGAAAGTTGCCACTCAGGTGGATAGAGCTTGTAAGAAGGCCTATGGTGTATTAGCGTTCATTAGCAGAGGGATTGAATTCAAGAGTCGTGAAGTGATGTTGCAGCTGTACAGGACTTTGGTTAGGTCACATTTGGAGTACTGTGTGCAGTTCTGGTCGCCTCACTTTAGGAAAGATGTGGAAGCTTTGGAAAGGGTGCAGAGAAGATTTACCAGGATGTTGCCTGGAATGGAGAATAGGTCGTACGAGGATACGTTGAGAGTTCTCGGCCTTTTCTCATTGGAAAGGTGAAGGATGAGGGGTGACTTGATAGAGGTTTATAAGATGATCAGAGGAATATATAGAGTAGACAGTCAGAAACTTTTTCCCCGGGTACAACAGAGTGTTACAAGGGGACATAAATTTAAGGTGAAGGGTGGAAGGTATAGGGGAGATGTCAGGGGTGGGTTCTTTACCCAGAGAGTGGTGGGGGCATGGAATGCGCTGCCCGTGGGAGTGGTAGAGTCAGAATCATTGGCGACCTTTAAGCGGCAATTGGATAGGTACATGGATGGGTGCTTAATCTAGGATAGATGTTCGGCACAACATCGTGGGCCGAAGGGCCTGTTCTGTGCTGTTTTGTTCTATGTTCTATGTTCTATGTATAAGATTAGATTGATTAGAAATAGGCCATTCAGCCCATCAAGTCCATCCTAACATTCAATGAGATCACATATGATCTGATGATTCTCAAATCTATGCTCTTGATCTATCCCTTAACTTCTAATTCCCTTCATGTCTGGGAGTCTCTCTTAGCCTTGAATATAATTAATGATGCATCCTTGACAGCCTGTGCAGTAAAGAATTCCACAGAGTCATCGCCCTCAAAGAAAAACTTCCTTTGAACTTCTGTCTTAAATAGGTGACTCTTGAGATTATGTCCTTTGGTCATAAACTTTCTAACACAGGGAAATAAGCTCTCATATCAAGCTTCCTAAGAATCTGGATGTAGGCTTGCTCGATGAGCTGGAAGGGTCATATTTCAGCACCCTACTAGATAACATCTTCAGTGAGCTTCCGGCCGAAGCACTACTGGTGATTCCTGCTTTCTATTTATAGGTTTGAGTTTCCTTGGGTTGGTGATGTCATTTCCTGCGGTGACATCATTTCCTATGGTAATGTAATTTCCTGTTCTTTTTCTCAGGGGGTGGCAAATGGGGTCCAAGTCAATGTATTTGTTGATAAGAGTTCTGGCTGGAATGCCATGCTTCTCGGAATTCTCGTGCATGTTCCTGTTTGACTTGTCCTAGGATGGATGTGTTGTCCCAGTCAAAGTGGTGTCCTTCCTTATCTGTATGTAAGGATACTAGTGAAAGAAGGTCATGTCGTTTTGTGGCTAGTTGATGTCCATGTATTCTGTATCCTAAGAATCTGTCTGTTTCAATTAAATCACCTCTCAGATTATCTAACCTACTCCACTCTCCTAATTAGAAAATCCCTTCATTCCCAGGCATCAATCTAGTGATCCTTCTCTCATCTGGCAACAATGCCAATGATTCCTGATGAAGGGCTTATACCCAAAACATTGATTCTCCTGTTCCTTGGACGTTGCCTGTCCTACTGTGCTTTTCCAGCACTACACTCTCGACTCTGATCCCCAGCATCTGCAAGTTCTCACTTTCTCCCAATGCCAATATATCCTTCCTTACATAAGGGAACCAAAAGCTGTTCACAATATTCCAGCTGTAATATGATTAGTGCTTTTAAGGGTTACGGGGAAAATGCGGGTAAGTGGAGTTGAAATGCCCATCGGCCATGATTGAATGGCGGAGTGGACCCGATGGGCCGAATGGCCTTACTTCCACTCCTATGTCTTATGGTCTTATTGTCTATGATCTTATAGTTTTAGCAAGACACTATTTTTATGCTCCAAATAAGAGCAAACATTTCATTTGCCTTCCCTATTACCCACTGAACCTGAACCTGGATGCTAGTTCTATTCTGTTCCAGAACTTTCTATAGTCTTTTGAAGTTATATTGAGCTCTTCTACTCTTGAGGATGAAAGCAGTGATGGCCAGGTGAGGACTCCTGCTTCTAATTATTTTTAATTGGAGAACACAGGCACGCCAAGCTCTGCTCAGCCGAATCTAGATGCTGAGCCTCAGAGGTCACTCACTAAAAGGGTAATTTAGGAAAACATCAGAAAATGTGTGTGATTCTGTCAATATTTCCAGAGGCAATTCACATCCAATTCACAAGCAAAGAGATTAGATCTGGAGAAGGAGTGTCAAATGTTGGTGCTAATGTCAATGACAATTGAAAGAGTCGACACAGTAATACACGAGGCCTTACTGGGCAGGACGCCACCCAGATAAATGGCTAGCACACTTGATACCATCCTCTAAAATGCAGAGCCTCAGTGGCTCAATATCACACTGATGTGCAGCCAAGTGCTCACCTATTTTGGCGATCAGGGAACTGCAAATGGGCCCTGACAGAGAAGATAGGGAAAGAGCACATGGTAGTGGGGACTTCTATAAAACTGCCTTCATGTTTCATCCAGAACTAGAGGGCATAGGTTTAGGGTGAGGGGGAAAGATTTAAAAGGAACCGAAGGGGCAACTTTTTCATGCACGGGGTGGCGCATGTATGGAATGAGCTACCAGAGGAAGTTGTGAAGGCTGGTACAATTACAACATTTAAAAGGCATCTGGATGGGTATATGAATAGGAAGGGATGAGGGATATGGGCCCAGAGCTGGCAAATAGCACTAGATTAGGTTGTGACATCTGGTCGGCATGGACGAGTTGGACTGAAGGGTCTGCTTCTGTGCTGTACAGCTCTATGACTCTAATTCTCAATACCCCCTCATGGAGAGCCACACGCACTGCTTTCTCCCCATCTGGCTGAAGGAAATGATTCCTTTCTCTCCACATCAAACTAGTTAATATTTTGTTCCTGACCTACCTGGCTGCTGCCCTAATTTATGCTGATTATTTAAATTATCAGGCTGGTTTTGAGACTGCAACTGAATTACATTCAAAACATTCACACTTACCTTTTCATTTGTCTTAGTATCACTTTGCAGGCTCTGCTTGGATTCTGGTCGAACCTGTTCCATTAACACTTTCTGATGTTCTTCTGATTTGAAGCTGTGAATATTCCATGATATGCTTTGGCCAAAAATACCTACAGGAAAAGTTTTTTTTAAATGTTTCAGGCAGAAAAATTCAAACTACAGCCTCAGTGTCTGGGCATCACTGTCCAACACTTAATCCAAAATTAATCTTTGAGAATGTAAATATATCGTCAGTGTAAAGTATCCGGCTTAGAAACCTGACTAATACCCAACTAATCTCATTAACTTTAGTTTACTTATAGTACCCGGAGTCAGATTCACAATGAGAATGAATAATTTAGGAAACAAAATTATGACTCTAACTTTGGTTTAAAATAAATTGAGGTTCTATTTGGGTGAACAGTTTAAGATTTCATAGTGCTATTCTGAATAATGAAATTCCAATGGCCTGGTCAAGCAGCAATGGCATGTGGGCGGCACGGTGGCACAGTGGTTAGCACTGCTGTCTCACAGCACCTGAGACCCGGGTTCAATTCCCGACTCAGGCGACTGACTGTGTGGAGTTTGCATGTTCTCCCTGTGTCTGCTTGGGTTTCCTCCGGGTGCTCTGGTTTCTTCCCACAGTCCAAAGATGTGCGGGTCAGGTGAATTGGCCATGCTAAATTGCCCGTAGTGTTAGGTAAGGGGTAAATGTAGGGGTATGGGTGGGTTGCGCTTCGGCAGGTTGGTGTGGACTTGTTGGGCCGAAGGGCCTGTTTCCACACTGTAAGTAATGTAATCTAATCAAACAAAAATATACTCACTCAGTTAATTACTACTACTAAAGCAAAATGCTACAGATTCTGGATTTCTGAACTAAACAGAGAAAATGCTGCAAATACACAGCTGATCAAAAAATGTTAACTTTGTTATTTGTCACAGATGCTGCCTGACCTGCTATTTCCACTATTTTCTGTTTTCAGTTCATTAACTGGTTCCTTACTGTGCAAACTAACTGGTTTTACTGATGTCACAACAATCACCTCAGTCAGGCTTGTTGAGTACAGCTGCTATTTTTAACAGAGCTAGACTAGATAGTAGAGCCAGCACAACCTTCTGTTTTGAAATGATGCTGTCATTCTACAAAATCCAAGTCTTTCCTTTTTGTCATGAGGAACCTATGAACATGAGGCTCAACCTATGAATGAATGTAAAAACAGAGCTGTATGGGGTCACAGGTTACTTGCAAATAGCCTGTGTAAATGTAAACCAAAATAAGCACAGTTTAATGTTTATTGTATTATTAAACCTTAATTATCACACAACCAAAACATATCTTTGATAAAACCAGAATAGCAATTATTAGAGCTAGGAATAATGTCATAATTCTGGATTTTATTTACTGGTGATGCATATTTGAAATTTTAAAAATGGATACCAATTTCAGAAATACTGTTATTTCTCCTTGAAGGTGAGTGATTTTAACATTCATTTATTGCTTCCCTCTCCAAAACAGGTACTCCATCGAAAGAAACACTTTAATCCTCTATTCATAAGGACTTTTCTCAGAAACAGCTAAACTAATGTCATGCAAGGCCATTTTCTTTTACAACTATAACAAAAACAACTTGCACTTACATACTTAATGTAATATCCCATGGCACTTCCCAAGAACACATCAGACGTAGTTTGGCATTAAGTTGCATAAAGGGATATTAGAGCAAGTGATTAAAATCTTGATGAAATAGGTTTTCTTTAGATTAGATTACTTACAGTGTGGAAACAGGCCCTTTGGCCCAACAAGTCCACACTGACCTGCCAAAGCACAACCCACCCATACCCCTAACCTAACACTAGGGGCAATTTAGCATGGCCAATTTACCTGACCTGCACACCTTTGGACTGTGGGAGGAAACCGGAGCACCCGGAGGAAACCCACGCAGACACGGGGAGAACGTGCAATCTCCACACAGTCAGTTGCCTGAGTCAGGAATTGAACCTGGGTCTCTGGCGCTGTGAGGCAGCAGTGCTAACCACTATGCCACCATGCTGCCCACCTTAAGCCCTTAAGTTATAAGGACTTAATGGAGGAGAGAGAATTGGGAGGTTTAATGATGACATTCCAGAGTTTGTTAGTCTAATCAACTGGAAACAATGGTGGGATAATCAAATCAAAATTAAAAGAATTTAAGATTTAAAATTTTGTAGGATGAAAGGAGGTTATGGAAGTAAGAAGGACAGAAGGCACAGATAGATGGAAACCTAGAAAAACTTTAAATTGAGATAAGCTAATGTAGATCAGCAAATGGTGTGAAATAGAAGACCAGTCATTAAAAATAACTCAATGATTGAGTCCAGGGGGAGCAAAGGCATGAACGCAGATTTGATCAGTACTTGATTTAGCTCCTTACTTTTATATTTGAATCTCAGATTCATCGAGAACTTGAGCTAAAAAGAGAAATTCTTTCGGGAATCCTGAAGCAAAAACAAACTAGGTTTTTTTAATCTCCTTCACCAGCTTTTTCTTCCCTCTTCCCCCTTTGCTACCCTTCTCCCCTGTTTTCCATTTTGCCTCTGCTTCACCCCTCCCCCCATTCCCCACATATGTTGTCACACAGCACTGGCTTCTGCCTTGGTTATTCACAGCTTCTAATCTTCCTATAATCTCTCTATGCACTGTCATTATCATCTCTTTATTGCTACCTTTGCTTCTGGAGCTATGACTCACCTTCTCTCAGTCTCGTATAAATACACCTCCCTATTTCTCCCCTTTTTTTTTAGCTTTGACAAAGGGTCAGTTAGACTCAAATCAGCTCTTTTCTCTCCTTACAGATGCTGCTAGACCTGCTGAGATTTTCCAGCATTTTCTCTTTTGGTTTCAGATTCCAGCATCCGCAGTAATTTGCTTTTATCCGTTATTTATTTTTAATACTTGCCTTTCTAGATGAAAGTATTAAATACGTTATTGAAATGCAAGCACACAATATTAAATCTATTGTCTTAACCCTATCAATCACCTCCAAATTATTCTGATTACTTTTGAAGGTTGCCTTTAGAATTTACAATTTCTGATTGATTCCCAAAACACACTGACATTTTAACTTTAGTCCCTACTTATAGAGTCATACCATATGGAAACAGACCCTTTAGTCTAACTCATCTATACCAACCAGACATCCTAATCTGACTTAGTTCCATTTGCCAGCATTTGGCCTATATTGCTTTAAACCCTGCCTATTCATATACCCGTCCAGATGCCTTTAAAATATTGTAATTGTACCCACATCTGCAACTTCCTCTGGCAGCTCATTCCATACATGCACCACCCTTCAGGTTATCCTTCAGGTCCTTTTCAAATCTCTCCCTTCTCACCTTAAATCTATGTCCTCTAGTTTTGGACCCATCCACCTTAGGAAAAAGGCATTGGCCATTCACCCTATCCATGCCCCTCATGATCTTGTAAATCTCTATTAGGTCACCCCCTCAGTCTCCAATGCTCCAGGGAAAAAAGCCCGAGCCTATTCAGCCTCTCCCTATAGCTTAACCCCCAATCCCAGTAACAATTTAAATCTTTTCTGCACCTTCTCAAGTTTAACAACATCCTTCCGATAGAAGGGCAACCAGAAATATATGCTGTATTCACAAAGTGACCTCAGCGATGTCCTATACAGCTGCAACACGAAAGTCGGTGGAGTTGTGGATAGTGAGGAAGGAAGTGGTAGGTTACAGCGGGATATAGATAAGTTGCAGAGCTGGGCAGAAAGGTGGCAAATGGAATTCAATGTAGCTAAGTGTGAAGTCATTCACTTTGGTAGGAGTAACAAGAAGATGGATTACTGGGCTAATGGTAGGCTACTTGGTAGTGTGGATGAGCAGAGGGATCTTGGTGTCCATGTACACAGATCTCTGAAAGTTGCCACCCAGGTAAATAGTGCTGTGAGGAAGGCATATGGTGTACTGGGCTTTATTGGTAGAGGAATTGAGTTCCGGAGTCCTGAGGTCATGTTGCAACTGTATAAGACTCTGGTGCGGCCTCATCTGGAGTATTGTGTGCAGTTTTGGTCGCCATACTATAGGAAGGATGTGGAGGCATTGGAACGAGTGCAGAGGAGGTTTACCAGGATGTTGCCTGGAATAGTAGGAAAATCTTATGAGGAAAGGCTGAGGCACTTGGGGCTGTTCTCATTGGAGAAGAGAAGGTTTAGGGGAGATTTGATAGAGGTGTATAAGATGATTAGGGGTTTAGATAGGGTCGACACTGAGAACCTTTTACCGCTAATGGAGTCAGGTGTTACTAGGGGACACAGCTTTAAATTAAGGGGTGGTAGGTATGGGACAGATGTTAGGGGTAGATTCTTTACACAGCGGGTTGTGAGTTCATGGAATGCCCTGCCAGTAGCAGTGGTGAACTCTCCTTCTTTATGGTCATTTAAGCGGGCATTGGATAGGCATTTGGAAGTTATTAGGCTAGTGTAGGTTAGGTAGGATTCGGTCGGTGCAACATCGAGGGCCGAAGGGCCTGTACTGCGCTGTATCTTTCTATGTTCTATGTTCTATGTTCTAACTTGACATCCCAACTCCTATACTAAAGGTTATGACCAATGTAAGCAAATGTGCCAAACCTTGCCTACTTGCGACTCCACTTTTAAGGACCCATACGCCTGTACTCCTAAGCCTCTGTTTGGCAACACTTCCCAGGGCCCTACCATTAACTGCCTTACCAAAATTCAACACCTCACATTTATCTAAATTAAACTTCATCTGCCACTCATTGACCCATTGCCCCATTTGATCAAGGTCCCATTGAAATCTGAGATGTCCACTATATCACCTATTTTGGTGACTTTTGCAAACTTACTAACCATATCACCTATATTCACATCCAAATCATTTAAATACATGCTGCAAAGCAGGGGACCCAGCACTGATCTTTGTGGCACACCACTGGGCTCAGGCTTCCAATCCAAGAAATAACATTCTACCACCACCCTCTGTCTCTTACCTTCAAGCCAATTTTGTATTCAATTGGCTAGCTCCTCTGGATCCCATGTGATCTAACCTTACTAACCAATGTACCATGTGGGACCTTGTCAAACACTCTGCTGAAATCCAAATAGACAACGACTACCGATCTGCTTTCATCAATCTTCTTTGTCACTTCTTCAGAAAACCCAATCAAGTTAGTGAGACATGATTTCCCATGCACAAAGCCATACTTCTTTAACCACTGCAAATACATTCTTTCCTGACTATCCTTTATGTCATCGTTCCACTTTAACATATTAACATGAGACACACTCTGATTTTTTTTCTTGTCTGGACTGCTCAGGACAAACGTCACATCATTGAGTTTCATTTTGATTTGACAAGCTCCAGTGAATCTCATTTTTAATAATTCTCCAGGGGCAGGTAACAATTTTTATCTTCAGCGCCAGAATTTTGAGCTTCTGTCTTTTTATCTCCTTAGTTTTTACCGTTTGTCAAGCAATCTTTAAAGACTTCAATGTTGCACTCAATTATAAATCTATCATTAATTAATTTAAGGGATCATCTCATATTGAGATGTCCATATTTCAATTTAAAAAGGATTAATTATGGTGGATTCATTAGCAGTATGCTTCTCAGCAAACCACATAAGGATATTCCTCCACCCCAATCATTTGGACATTCCAAGAAAAAAGCTCTTTAAACTTTGATGTTTACTTTCTAATGGTCTTTGAGATTGTTGATGTAAAGTTGAAGATGAAAATTGATTATTTTTCAAAATTAATTGTTCTTTTATTGAATATTTGTGACTTAAAATTTAAACCTTGATCTGATTGCATTTCTTTGGGTAATCCATATCTTGTAAAAAATTAAACCGACTTTTTCTTTATGATTTTTGCCATAATTTTACTTAAAGGCACTGTCTCAGAAAATCTTAGGTAGCATACATTCCTGCAATTGAGGGCTGAACACATTTCTCCCTACCATGAGATATAAAGCAACCTGATAGGGTGCGACATAGCTCCATCATTATTCAGCTTCAGCCTCAGTCTGTGCAGCAACTTGGCGAAGGTGCTGTGGCAGCTGAGTCACCAGCTCATGACATCATAAGAGACTGTCTGCTATGCCCTTGATCCCCTTTCTATCCCAGACCCATATATCAAAATCATTCAACATCTACTGAGAAAATGTGGAGGGATGGTTTTGTGGGTTAAAGCTACATATGAGTAAAAGAGATGGATGCCCAAAGTTCTGGAAGCTAGGATGTAGAAGTGGGTTCTACAGAGAAGAGGAATGATAAAGACATCAGAATATGGGACTGGTACCCATGCCACTTCGCATAACCACATGGTGGGACAGAGTATCAGAGAAGAAACAATGGGAGCTCACAGTGGGCGGCACGGTGGCACAGTGGTTAGCACTGCTGCCTCACAGCGCCTGTAGACCCGGGTTCAATTCCCGACTCAGGCGACTGACTGTGTGGAGTTTGCACGTTCTCCCCGTGTCTGCGTGGGTTTCCTCCGGGTACTCCGGTTTCCTCCCACAGTCACAAAGATGTGCGGGTCAGGTGAATTGGCCAAGCTAAATTGCCAGTAGTGTTAGGTAAGGGGTAAATGTAGGGGTAGGGGTATGGGTGGGTTGCGCTTCGGCGGGTCGGTGTGGACTTGTTGGGCCGAAGGGCCTGTTTCCGCACTGTAAGTCTAATCTAATCAGACTTAACCTTCATATATGCTGTAAAAATCAGATGATAAGGATAGATTAGTTAAGGATATATCATGAGACTCAGGATAAGGGGCCTAGCACTTCAGCTTTAACACAGTGGCAAAAGAGGGGATAAAACAAAGTGCTGGAAAAACTCAGCAGGTTTGACAGCATCCCTGGAGAGAAAGCAGCATTAACCTTTCAAGTCCAGTGACTATTTTTCAGAACTTCAGAATAGAGAAGAGCCTGGTTTAACAGCTTCGGGAGAAAACCCAAATTTTAAAACAAGATTAAACAGTGATGTCAGTGATGGGATGATTGATTATTGGTTTTTAAAAATGTTTTGTTTTGAAGAAAGGATCTACTGAGAAACAACAGCTTACCTGGGAGGAGCAAAGGAACACCTTTTAGTTGCTGGAACTGGCCCGCACTTAGTTTTTAAAAAAATGAGTGACATTACTGAAAATGTATAAGTTAATTCGCTGGTAAGAGACAATTGTTCCGGACTGTCTAAATTGCTATAGATTAGAAAACCATTATTGTTTTTGAAACAAAGGATTAACTCAGAAACCAAAAAATACTGAAAGTCATGGTCAATATAGTAAATAATGTAAGTAAGCCAAAGTACCATATTGGAAAGAGAGTAAAGCTCATTGAAGGTAAGTAAATTTATGACTAAGACTAGGTCTGAAGGGGAGCTTGGGCATTGGCTGGAGAGCATGGTTTTAGATGTAGCCACCCTACAGTTTGAGAAAGTACAAGGAGAATGAGTGACCATGAGTCAGAAGAAGGGAGGCAGGCATGCTGTTGTAAAAAAGGTAGTGTCGCAATATTGATCAAGAAGTCAATTATTACACTAAGGAGGGATGAAATCTGAGAACATTCCCCAAATGAGGCCAATAAGTGGAACTTCAGAATGAAAACTATACTATAGATCCCCAAGTCAAGAGAGATAGATAGATATGAAGGCAAATTTTAGAGAAGTGTGAAAATAAAGGATAATAATAATAATAGAGAATTTCAACAGCCCCAATATTAACTACAGTAAGAAAGGCTTGGAAGGGGCAGAATTCTTAAAATGTTTCCAGGAGAGCTTTTTAAGCCAGCAGTCGAAAGGTTCTACAAGGGAGGGGTGTCTTGAGACACAATTTTAGGGAACAAAGTCAGGAAAGTAGCTGATATGTCATTGGAGGAGCAATTTGGTAACAGTGACCATAACTCAAAGATTTAAGATAACCATGAATAAAGACAGGTCAGAGATAAAAGTTCTGAATTGGTGAAAGGCAAATTTTAATACAGTAAGACAAGATCTGGCTAAAGTGAAGTGGGAGCCTCTTTTTTGCAAGAAAATCCACATCAGAGCAGTGGGAATCATCAAAAGGATAACAGTGAGGCAGCAAGGCTAACCTACTCCCATAAAGGAGACCATGGAGGTCAGCATGTCTACAGGAGCACAGTTGTGAAATCACACATAGGATTGCATGTGGGACAAACAAGGAAGCTTATAGCAGATGCCAAGGGCTCAAAACAACAAGTGTCCTACAAGAGAATAGAAAATGCAAGGGGTTACTTCAAAAATAAATGAGAAGAACAAAACTGGCAATGAAAAACACTGCTTGGTAACATTCAGGAAATTTCAAAGGTATTTTCTAAGTATATTAAGAGTAAGAGAATGACTGGGGAAAGAGCAGGGATCACTAAGGCTTAAAATGGCAATGTTTGTGTGGAGCCAGAAGACATAGCCGCTGTTTTAAAAGAGTACTTTTTATCTGTATTCACTACAGGGTAAATCAATGTTGTTATAGAAATCAGAGAAGGTGACTATATGTACTCAAACAAATTAACAATGGCAACAAAAGGGTATTAGCAGTTTTAGTGGGTTTGAAAATAGGTAAACCCCTAGGTTGAGATGACATATATCCCAGCCTACCACTAGGAAAGGCCAAAAAATTGGAGAGCAACTGATGTAGTATTATTATTCAATTAAAATATATCAATTTTTACCAAGCTTCCAAGGAAGTTACTTTTCCAGTCAACATTAAATTAACTGTGCTGTAAGAGAAAAGAGCACCACGCCTTAAATGACAATACAGGGTGCTGTCAAATGCTCCGGGAGTGACAAAAGCTATTTTGTTTGATCTACCTTCTAGAAAGCACCTTGGGGTATTTTACAATATTAAAAGTGCTAAATAAGTGCAAGCCATTGTCATACTTTTCTAATGCCTTTTTTTTTACATTTGAATTGACACTCAATGTTGAAAATTGATTATTTTTTCAGAATCAAAGTTGCAGATATGATTCAGATACTCCAATTGTGACATCTCATTTAATACAGTGTTTTTGTTCTTTTGAATGTTTGGTGGCACTGATGTGCCCTCTAATTATCACAGGATGGATAATATCACTTCCCATGGTCAGACATAAATTTTCTGCTGTGCATTTTAGGAAGGCCACTACCAATTGGCAAAACCACTTTAAGCAGACAAGACACCAAATAGCTAATTTCTTCTAGTTCTCCCGTCAACTGCCACTTCTCTGTTCTGTGATTCAGAATGCCATATACTCTCAAATAAATACTCAAATTATAAGGTTTTTATAAAATGAAATAAACTTCATTAATAAACCTATGATGCATCCAAATTTGGGTGGGGAAATGTCATCACTGGGTCAAGCTTTGGAAAAGATACATCCAAACTACTGCCCTCAATGACACTCATGAAGTAATACACCACAGAATTCATCAGCTCAGTAACATGCAACAAAACCAACCCTGTTTTAGTGGCTTTCAGGAACCTACCTATAAACTCTCCTCTGACATTCCAAAGCTTCACACTACAATCCACAGAAGATGTAAGCAGCAACTGATGTTCTTCCACTAATGCAATACTGTAACCATAATAGAGAAAAATGAGCCTTGATTGGATAAAATATCTTTACTCTCTACATCACCAAACATGTCTTCACATGAGCTATTTAGCATAACTTGTTAGTGTCATACAAAGAAACAAACAGGAACAGCAACGTGAATCATTTTCTAGCAAACAGAAAACACTTGGTCATATGTTTTTGAATAAATCCACAAAATTACTCAAACAACTAAGTCAAGGAAACATTTCTGAAACAAACACAAGAAAGCATTGTTATTCCAGTAGTTTTGGCATTTGCTGTTTCACCGCAGTTTTAAAAATAGGAATATCAATGATTATCATTATCACAATGAGCAGGAAAGGCTCATCTTCTAAGTTAATGTAAAATCTCTTTCATACCATCAGGAGTGAAAACAGTTTATCTTAATTGTTTCTGAAGAAACTGGTGCAAAATGATTAACTTAATTATGAGTTTTAATACACCATAAGCTCCCCACACCAGAAATCCAGTTTGGAAATGCCAATTCTTTGAACAGACCCAAGCCCCTTGGCTGTTCAGGCACTGCAACAAACTGGGAAGGAATGAGCTCACCTGATGTTGAGACAGTTGGTAGACAATGGTAGGCGACTGAAGGCACCAGTGACTGTTTAGCATGGGAAAGTGCAGTGTGACATTACAATGCTACTCCATTTTTCTCTCTACACTGTTCCTGTTTCCCTTCGTGAGTCTACTTCTCCATCTCTCCTTGTGCCTAATCTTTGGTCATCTCTCAAACTCTTCATTTGTCACTCTCTGTCAGTATCTACAGGCTCCTGACCGAAACGTCAGTTCTCCTGCTCCTTGGATGCTGCCTGACCTGCTGTGCTTTTCCAGCACCTCACTCTTGATGGCATCTGTCTCTTTCTCTAATGCTTCCAAATAAACCTGTTGGACTGTAACCTGGTGTTGTGTAATTTTTAAACTTTGTCCAACCCAGTCCAACACCGACACATCCAAGTCATGTCTCTCTATATCAGTTTCTTTCTTGTATGGAATCATCTGTTTGCTAAACATCATCAGCATTATTTTGCTCCAATATCTTGGGAGTGGAAACATGGAAAATGTAGCATTTAGATAAGTAAATCAATTTGTATTACATTAATTTATATTTACAGTATTTTCTTATTTCCATACTTGTGATTAGGTACTCTTAGGTAATTCTAAGCTCTTTAAAAATTGAAAATCAGAAATGACAAGTTCAATAAAATATTTCTTTCTAAGGTGTACACAGAATGTTCAAAATTAAACTATTCATTATCAGAGCCATTTCTAAAACTTGCAACTTACCTTGTAACATTGCATTCATGAGCCCTCCAACAGGCAAATGCTTTGCAAGAAATTAATTTATTCAAAAGATTAGTTACAGTACAATAAGTTTCAGTCGTTTGTTCAAAATGCATGAAATATTTGATTTAATGTCACACTTACTTTGTGGAGGGTGTGTTTCAGGTCCATGAAGTGCATAATGAAGAATGTGAAAGACGTAGATATACCCACAGTGATCAGCAGCATAAAGCATCGCACAGTCCTCACTAATTGACATGCTAGTTACGGTAACCTCATAAGATGACTGATCAAAATATACAACATGTTAAAATATTTCACTGCATTTTATGCTGAGTTGTAATTATGCATAAAGAGTCAGATTCAGCAATTACTGTAGTTTTGTTGTTTTCTTCTGACCTCTCAATTTGTTGTGAAACTTGAAAGGGTTCAGAAAAGATTTACAAGGATGTTGCCAGGATTGGAGGATTTGAGCTATATGGAGAGGCTGAACAGGCTGGGGCTGTTTTCCCTGGAGTGTCGGAGGCTGAAGGGTGACCTTATAGAGGTTTACAAAATTATGAGGGGCATGGATAGGATAAATAGACAAAGTCTTTTCCCTGGGGTGGGGGAGTCCAGAACTAGAGGGCATTGGTTTAGGGTGAGCGGGGAAAGATATAAAAGAGACCTAAGAGGCAACCTTTTCACACAGAGGGTGGTACATGCACAGAATGAGCTGCCAGAGGAAGTAGTGGAGGCTGGTACAACTGCAACATTTAAGAGGCATTTGGATGGGTATATGAACAGGAAGGGTTTGGAGGGATATGGGCGGGGTGCTGGCAGGTGGGACTAGATTAGGTTGGGATATCTGGTCGGCATGGACGGGTTGGACTGAAGGGTCTGTTTCCATGCTGTACATCTCTATGACTCTATATTCCTTTCACTGAATCGCACTGATATGATGTTAACTTTTAGGAAGAGAGTTCCAAAATTTTGAAACAGCTCCCTATCTTTTGCTCATGCAGGAGAAAACAACACTATCAGTTAATATCCCAAAATTCAGCAATATTTGAAACTTACACAAAGAAAGTGAGCTAGCAGTTTTCCACCATGAAATATGTTCCAAAAATGAATGTGACCTAAGGTAGACATATCATCATAATTAGAAATTGCAATAAAACAATGCAATTTAAACATTTCTTCAGCACAAATTCAGCACTGCATCTCTTGCAATTGACATCATGTCAACGAAAATGACATGGTTATTTCAATTCCTCCCACATCTCTCATCTCAAAAGGGAGAATTCAAGTATCTCTGAGATCCACCTGATCACATTTTGAACTTAATTGGTAGATCACCAAACACAATGAAGATGTGCTGCTGTATACAGCCATCAAGATCATTTGTCCAGAACTTGCACTAACGTTAGTTAAAAACTAGAAATAGCCCCAAAGAAATCTATCCCTTCGTGCTTAAATAAACAATTCAGCAAGATGATAACTAATCACGTAGAAAAGTATTTATTTATCACTTGATTGGCAGTAGCTGCAACAAAATACACAACAAGACTTAATTATCAATCACTGTCACATGAAGAAATCTGCACTGGGTATGTATCTAATTCATCTTCTCCATAAAACTTTGGCATTGAGATACACAGATCATTAAATTTAACACTGCTGAGAACAATTAACCAAAGTTTTATTTTGTATCGTGGACAAAAACAGGAAAAGAGCTGCTTTAAACCAAAGACTGTGAAAGGAGTTGCTGCACTTTTAAAAATCTTTAAAGGTGATTAAAACTCAAGCAGTGGGGTAGGATTTCTAAGAGGGTATGCCACCATAGGTGTGTGCAGGGCAAGTTTTGCCCAGAGTCAGATCACTGATTGATTTCTGAAATCAGGACTGGTAGTGGAGACCAGTGTCATTAGCATGATAATAACTCTCTGACTGGATCCTGGACAGCTGAAAAGAGACTGTGTGAACAATACAGGTGCAGAAGCTCCAGATTACAACAGAGAAATAGTTCCTCTCCCTTTCTCTCTGCAGTGAAGTAACCAAAAATTGAATGATAGTTGGTTAATCTCTCCTACCATCTGTCATGAGCTGCTGTCTGTCACAATGATTGAAAGATTGAACTCTTAGGGCATTGATTGTCTTGTCAAGAAAGAGGAAAATGCTAGATCACATATTAGCCTTAACTACAACTATGAGACCGGAGGTAAACATTGCAATGAGTGTAGAAAATGTCAATAGGACAGATGAAAGATATTAAAGGGTTTTGTCAAAAGTGAAAATAACCATTTTCTATTTCAAATGATGCAGTAGTCCATTACTATATTAAGGGACACAAGGGCTCCTCAAACTCTGTCACTGGAGAAGGATTTAGTCTTTCCTTCAGAGAGTTCAATGAAAGCTAAAGTGTTAGCAAACAGGATCAGTGGAGAACGTATCCCAGTTCCATTGTACAAACTTCAATTGACATGTGACCTCTTGTCTGCACCTCTGATAACAGGGTTAGCTAAAGAAATTACCCATGTGTGGAGTTTATTTACACCTGTGAAATGATTTAGCTGGCATGAAAGTCCTAGCTTCACTGTCTATACAGTAAGGCTAAAGAAACACAACAGTTGCACTAAAAGATCCCCAGTAGTTTTCCATTTTGTGCAGTGACCATATGAATGGCTAAACAAAGTCAATCATCAGGGATCAAAGTAATACTATAAGCAGATGTTATGGGAGCTGGAACTCTCTTTAAGGAAAATTCAGGAGAAATGCTTGGTGTGCTTTTATCAATTGAGGGCATTAATCAGATCCAGAGTTAAAGAGGTTAGCACAATCAGCTCGCACTGAAGTTGAGGCTGAAGAAGTTTTAGAATGCTATTATATTGAAAGCAGAGTTCTGCTGAGAAAGTGAGACCCCCCCATATATCTGGAGAATGGATGGTTGTTCATAAAATGGTAAAACTACTCATATTTTAAAGGAGATATTTTCAGGAGCTCATAAAACTTCAAAAGCTGGACACATAGAAATATGAAAAATGCAAGCGTCAATAACCTGGCCAAGACTTCATAAGGATGTTTTGCAATTCTGTGAAACATGTCATACATAGCAGGTAGTAGGTGAGCCTCAACATGTTATTAAACCAGCACCTTAATTTTTAAGGAATCATTCAGTTGGGTGTCAATAGATTATGTAGGACCATTACCGAAATTAAAGTAGGACACAAGTATATGCTTACAATTTCCTTACCGATTTCCAGAAGCTCTCCCTTTAAGGAAGTTATAGCTGGGGTAGTAGTAGGAAAGTTAGCTCTGATGTTTACAGGTTTACCAATTCAATCTGATTGGGGTTTTAACTTTATGTCTAAAGTTTTCACATCAGCAATTTGGATATAAAAAGTTGAAGTCAACTGTATATCAGCCACAAATATAGGAAGCTTTGTAGAAATACCATCAGACTCTCAATACCATGATTAAGGCATATTTTCATGATTACCCATAGGATTGGGACAAAGGGTTAGATTTATTAGCTGCCAGAGATTCTCCGAATGAATCTTCTGGGTTTAATCCACTTGAATTGATCTCTGGCCATGAGATAAGAGATGTATTAACATTAAAGGAACATTGTCAAGACAAATCCACAATGCTGGATTAGCTGTCCATGTTTCTAGAAAGACTCAGAGCAGAAGATCTCTTAAAATTTCACAGACAAAAAAAAGAAAGAATGGGCAGGTAAACATATTACAGTTAGAATATTTCAAGTAGGTGATGAAGAATTTTATTATTGTCTTTACAAGGTAAACCTTTGAAAGTGAAATTCAGTGGTTTATTCATGTAGTTAGGAGGGTCAGTCAAATGACTTAACTTGTAGTTGCTCCTGATCATATGAAAAAGAATTGGTTATGTCACTTAAATACATTGAAATAGTATCGTTATAGGGAAGAGAATAAGGAGGAGCAGGTTTGTCTGGTGTAAGAGTAGTACAGAATATCAGAGACAAGGAGAGTGAGGTAGAAGAAGAAGTAAACATTTCCCAAAGTGAATCTCAGACAAATTGGCTGCAACACACTTTTGTTCCAACAAATAGATTAAACCAAATTTGAGTCATGCCATTTAGGTTCAAAAATACCCAGCCTTATGAAGCAAGTCATAGCTGATGGACCTAATTTTTTATTTATTTAAATGCTGTTGAAATATACAGTAACAGATGGGAAGCGCATGTAAGGTCATTAAAATACCTGTTTAAGCAATTGCAGTTGATAGCTTAGTAATAAATTTAATCAAAAGTGAATTTAAAAATGCAAGTGTAACTTAGCCAGGACACAAATTAGGACAATGATAAGTATTGCCAAGGACGGCTGAAATGAAGGCTGTAATAGAATTCCTTGTTCTTAAAACTAAACAAGAAATCATGAGGTTGTAGGGAATGTGTTAGTTTTACCAGAACTTTGAGTTTAATTTCAGCATGACAGCTACACTTTTAATCACTTATAAACAAGTAAAAGTGGTAGAGTAAGCAGAATGCCATGTAACCTTTGAGATATTGAATTAAAAATCAACCAGTTTTGGCCACCATGATTTTTCCAAACCTTTTAAAATGGCAGTTGACATTAGTGACTTGGGTGTAGTCTTGTTACAAGATGAGGAGTTGAGAATACAGAAGCTAACGAAACTTTTCTAAGTACCTAAACCAATGTCAGAGGAAGTACTGTAATTCAACATTTTGAAGTTTACGTCCAAATTGATAAACACGAAACATTAACCTATACTGACCATAATCTGCTGGCATTTATTGATAAGAGTGAAACTCAAAATGTAAGACTACTCAGATGAGGATTGTATTGTTTGAATGATTTAATGTTAAGGGTCGAGAGGGTGGCGCTAGAAAAGTACAGCAGGCCAATCAGCATCGAGGAGCAGGAGAATCGATGTTTCCTGATGACAGGCTTATGCCCGAAACATCGATTCTCCTGCTCCTCAGATGCTGCTTGGCCTGCTGTGCTTTTCCAGTACCACCCTCTCAACTCTGATCTCCAGCATTTGCAGTCCTCACTTTCTCCTCCCTGATTTAATGTTAAGATTATCCACTTTGCTGGAAATGATAATGTGATCACAGATGCATTGTGCCAAGTGTAAAATGATGGAATGAGTTAAAGATTTAATAAATACTCATTAACGTTTTTTCTCTGTGCAGATCTCGGAGGTCCATGCATAGCAGAACAAGAGGTCAATGCTGTAAACAACGATTAGTGTGCACAGTCCTTCGAAACAGCTGCACGTGCACATGGCTGAGAGGGAACATAGGTGCTGAAAGATGCTGTAAGGTTATACAAGAGGAAGAATGAATGTATAGAGGTCTTGTGCTTTGCTTTTTATATGTCACATACCTTATGATGAAATACATCTTTAAATAGTATTTTATCTCTAATAAAGGTGGACGCATGTAAAGGTCATATTTTTAAAAAGTCTCTCTTTATTTTGGATTATGGATCAAAATGGGAAGAGAACTACTTTAAACCAAGCACTGTGGAAGGAGTTGCTGCTGGAACTCACTGAGTTGTGTTGCTTCGTTCAAGCAATTGGCAAAGATGTCTTCGACAACATGCTGCTCTGGGTGTATGAAAGGCAAGTTTTGTCCAGAGACAGATCACTGACTAGATGGTGCAATCAGGACCTGTTATGGAGGCCAGAACTCATCAGCATGCTGATAACTCTCCAACTAGCTCCTGGGCAGATGAACAAGGGGTTCGCAAACAATAAAAATGCATGTCTCCAGATTGTAGCTGAGAAAGGGTAGCTGTCTGTCTCTCTCTCCATTGATATAACCATAACCTGGAAGTTAGCTCTTCTCTCCTGCCATTTATTTAAGTTGTTGCCTCTAACTGGTGACTGAGAGACTGAACAATTAATTATTGATTTCCCTATGTCTGCAGTAAAAAAAAAGTTGAAAGAGCTTGGGATGAAGAAGTAGTTCACAGATTAGAAGGATTGGAGAGGCAAAAAGTATTAAAATGTCTATGTAGGGTTCCACACGTACAGACAAACCAACAGAACACCCATGGGATCTCCAATATCAGGGTTCTTAGCAGAGGCAGTAACGCAGAGACTCGAACAAACAGCTCTGCCAACCAACCAACTCAAACTTTGGATCCACAACATGGATGACACCTTTGTCATCACTAAATGAAAAATATTAGAGGAAACCTTCAAGACCATCAATAATACCTTCACTGGCATAAAATCCACTAAAGAGGAGGAAAACAACAACAAATTGCCATTCCTAGATGTCGCAGTAGATCGAACAGCCAATGGGAAACTTCAAACCAACGTCTACAGGAAAACAACACATACAGACCAAATACCGAACTACAGGAGCAATCATCCCAACATCCACAAACAAAGCTGCATTCAAACATTATTTCAACGAGCCACCACACACTGCAGCACAGAGGAACTATGAAGAGCAGAGGAAAATCATCTATACGATGTATTCAAAAAGAATGAACACAGTCTTCCGATTTCTCAGCAACAAACCCAAACAAGCAGACAAAACACGTCCAGAAACCTTAGCCACTCTCCCCTACATCAAAGATATCTCAGAAATGACTGCCAGACTACTCAGACCCTTTGGCATCATGGTAGCCCACAAACCCACTAGCACACTAAAACAGCAGCTAATGAACTTGAAAGACCCTATACAGACAACAAGCAAAACTGATGTCATTTACAAAATACCTTGCAAGAACTGTGACAAACACTACTTTGGACAAACAGCCAGAAAACTAGCCACCAGGATACATGAACATCAACTATCCACAAAAAGACATGTCCCACTCCTCACTAGTATTTTTACATGCAGATGAGGAAGGACAGCACTTTGACTGGGCCAACACATCCCCATCCTAGGAGAAGCTAAACAGTGAGATGCGTGAGAATTCCTATAAGCATGGCATTCCAACTGGAACTCGATCAACAAACACATTGATTTGGATCCCATTTACCACCCCCTGAGAAAAAGAACAGGAAATGACATCACCAACCCAAGGAAACCTAAATACATAAATAAAAAGTGGGCCATATGACCAGTACTTCATCCGGAGGCTCACTAATGATGTTACCTACTATGGTGATGAAACGTCTGAAACCGAACCTTCCAACTCAGCAAGCATACCTACATCCAGAAGTCTAGTCAATGTTTTGTGTTAACCTGAGTTCATCAAGCAGGAAAATTGGAGATTTTAAGTAATTTGATGATTTAAGGAGTAAAGGGACTTATGTATTAGTGCACTTTCCCAAGTGGATTACGACATATTGTAGTCATGATTTGGAGATGCCAGTGTAGGACTCCACAACCGCCTGATGAAGGAGCACTGCTCCAAAAGCTAGTGCTTCCAAATAAACCTGTTGGACTATAACCTGGTGTTGTGTGATTTTTGACATATTGTAGGGCTGTTTAAAACAATCCTCCTAATTGATAATGGAGATAGTTGAGAAATTATGTTTAAGAAGTGTGGGTCAAGCACAAGAGAAGAAATGTCACATTTTAGCTACCAGCCTGAGAAATGTAGAAAAATGGCTGCTAATAGGAAAATATTAACATCGTGTTGGTTTTATTTTAAAAATAAAATTTCAACTAGCAAACAAAATTATACATAGGCCTGTTTTTTCAGATTTATATTTTAGAGTTAAGGATTAAATACCATTGCTTGAAGGGATCATAGATCATATCTGCCTAAACAAACATTTTTTTGAAAAATGTATTTTAACCAAGAAAGATATTGTGAGCTTGAAGGCTGAATTGCACTGTGATTTACATTGGGGAAAAAAAAGACATAAACTAAGAAATAAGGGGTTTAAAAGAATCATGAAATCATAAAAAAAATGGACAAATATATTTAACATATGACAGGGAACACTTGGACAGTATTTTGAAGAAAGAGTCATGTTGATGAAGCATCTTTTAAAATTACTAACAAATACACTCATTCCATAGTCCAGGCACTGATATGCAGATAAATTTCATTATTTAAATGCTTCAATAAAGATCCAAAGCATCTAAAAGGAAGACTTCAATATCTGGAAAAAATTAGTTGCAGGAAATAATAATGAATAGCTGTAGCATTTTTGCAGATTACATACTTTACCTCTAGGACCGCTAGCAATCACCGTAGCTGATGTTTTCTCACAAGATGTTCGGGATCTGATGCATAGTAGTTTATTGATACTCAAATTCTCACCTGCCGTGGCAGAGGATAACAAATTAAGTAATTTTATTTCATGGTATTAAATATCAGTAAGTTTGAGTACAAATGACAGAAGACAAGGTAGTCATGGGTTCAGGAAGCAAGAAATTGATGATAGCAATGCGTGTTTTATAATGTAGGAGAAAAGACAGGTTAAAGAACATAGGAGTTCTGCAGATTTGAAGTTCCTGGAAAGAATGTTATAATAAGACATTTGCAGATTAGATTACTTATGGTGTGGAAACAGGCCCTTCGGCCCAACAAGTCCACACCGACCCTCTGAAGCGCAACCCACCCATTCCCCTACATTTACCCCTTACCTAACACTATGGGCAATTTAGCATGGCCAATTCACCTAACCTGCACATCTTTGGACTGTGGGAGGAAACCGGAGCACCCGGAGGAAACCCACACCGATACAGGGAGAACGTGCAAACTCCACACAGTCAGTGGCCTGAGGCAGGAATTGAACCCGGGTCTCTGGCACCGTGAGGCAGCAGTGCTAACCACTGTGCCACCATGCCACCTTTGTAGTCAAAGTTAAATCTGAACTCAGTTAGGATTTTCAGAGGATTCATGGATATTTGGATCTTAGACAAAGCAAGATCTAACTTTCAATAATGCCCAAGGCAGAATTTTCTAATAGAACCATTGAAATTTAAACATTGGGAAGGGGTCATCAATTATATGTGAGTTCTTTGGTCAAGTAATTCAAATGAATTCAATAACTCCGCTACTTTCGTAGGTCTGTTTCTCACCTCACAACCTGTTCCTAATTATTTCAAGATGAGTTAAGTTTCACTTTTGGTTGCAAAGTTGATATGAAGATTTTACGAGATGCGGAAATTAGAAAAGATAATTTTTCTGAAAACATTTGAAAAGAATGATTAGAAACTTAGACCCAGATTTTCACTCTAGGATTGGGTATGGAGAGAGGGTGAATTCCTAGCTCCATGAATCTGACATTTAAAAATAACCACCTGCACTCCCTGGTTTTAAACTGGAAGGGTATATTGAATTAAAATTGTGCCAGGTGTTCCTGCAAGACCTGAAGGAGTTGTAGGGTTCGGACGCAGACCACTTCAGGACTTCAGATCTGCGTCTAAAAGTTGAAATAAAAGAATAAAACATAAAAAGCTCCTCATATCCTTTTTACTCTCACACACTTCTCATGCCAACTCATCCAACTAATATCCTCTACCCATCTCGTGTGCCCGCTCATAACCTCATCTCCAATTACCAAACAAGATACTCACATTATCCCATATGCCACTTTATTCCCCATGAAGTATTATTTTGTTTGAAAGTTTTGGTGGGTATCTATGACAGCCAGTAACTAAATCACATATATGACACAATTATTTGGATTAACTCAGTGACTAAAATCATGCATTAAATGTCAGATGACGCATTCTAGGCGTAGGTCTGTCCATGAATAATGCAAAATGAAATTTGTTGATTTAAATGAACAATCTGTTGCTGCACAAGAGAAAAGTGATATCTTTTCTGTGATCAGCTTCAGAATCACCAAAATAATCGAAATATCAACACCCCAGATCAGAATAGTATGAACTATGTATAAAGCATTTCTCCCCATGCAAGTATTGCTTTAATATGAACAGATATCTGGTAATGCTGCAATCCTATTTTTAAAATATATCTGGGCAACAATGTTGTCATTGAGATTGTTGAAAATTCCTGTTTGGGAGAAACCACTTACAATTTATTTTGTTTTTAAGAATGAAAATCATTTGGGAGAACGTAAGGAAGATTTCGATTTGCAACAGGACGTAGTCTATGCAACTGAAGGTACTCCACAGGGTTTATCTGGCACTGAAGCTGCTTGCAAAATCTAAGAAAGGAGCATCCTCAATGTGCCCTAAATGTAAAACAGATGTTGGTGCTCATACTTATTGCTTGTGGTCATGTCACAAACATCATAGGTAATGGAGCGCTACAGTGAGTGTTTTGTAAGGGATCTTGGGAACTCAGAAAATCCCCCAGGACTCTCGGGTTGGCGTAGGTTAGTTATGGAGCACATCCCCCTGGACTTCCTTATAAATATGGTGCACCAGAAAACAGAACATTTTTATAGGGCATGGTGGCTCTTTTTGAACCATATAGATGCCGACTTTTCGGCTATATTGGTTAGGGCCTTTGTGTAGCCACGAGGGATGTGTCTGGCAGCCGGGGGACCCCGAGGGAGGAAGAATTCTGAACAAATACAGATATGCCAACTGATGCTCCCGGTGATGGGGAGCTTTGGTGGGATTGTGCTGAATGGTTGTAACAACGTAATTTAATTTAATTTGCCTTGGTTCAACACGGTTTAATTTTGTTTAGTTTTTTTTTGATTAAATTGTAATTTGTGTAGTTTTTTTTCCTACATTGTTTGTGGAGTACAGTAGTAGTTTATGATTTTTGTTGTTATATTGCAAAATTATTCTATTATTTTGTAGTAATTTTATATTTTTGTAAAAAATTCAAAATCGTCTTCTCAATAAAAATATTTATAAAAAAATAATGAAAATCATAACTTGTATCACTAAGGTTGTTCTCATTCTTAAATGAAATGAAAATATATAATAGTCAGAGCTATACTCCGTAACGTTTGTTATGTCCCTTAACAAGACACCATGGTCCCTCAACCTCTACAAGCCAACTTAATGTCAAACTGTAGTTCCACCCACACTCCCCTCTCCTTCACCTATCACGTAAACTCATGTCCATACATCTAGAAGAACAGGAGAAAAAGTAAACTTCTAATACTTAAAGTTCTATATTGCAAAGTACACTCTACTGAGAAAAAAACCCAATCATTAAAACACATTTTGACAGTTCTTGATGGGTATGAAACTGCTTTGACAGTTCCCAGACGTTTATACAACTTTTATAAATAATATTTTTCACTCCAGTCAAATGGGATCAGTGACTTCTCCTCAAGGGTACATGATCAAGCTCTAAGCGTGCATGTCAAGGCCTAAGAGTAGTCTCAGGACCATATCCACATAGATATGTTCACTTTTCAAAAAGATACCTGATTATCCAAATTAATTCACAAAGATCAAACTTGCCCTTAGCCTTTCTAAGCGCACATTCTTAATTTCACTCGACAGAGATAGGAAATTTAAATAATTTAAATAGTCAGCTGCTTCCATGAAATGTGTTTGCACAAAACCCTGTCTGATTCGACTCCTGAATCCATGGGTGCGACATTTAATTTTAGAGCACTTCCAACATTTTCATTACAATAGAGTGTATCTCCACATGGCAGAAGTCTAGGGCTTCAAATAGCATGAAACTAAATGGATTAGCAAAAGGAGTTTGACTTCTCATCAGCACATATTAGATTTCCATTTTCTACATAATTGTTTTCTGCTTCTGGAGAAGTATCCATGACTATGGAGGAATAATTACTGTAGATAAAATGGTCATATGACTTGTGTTTGGAGAATATTGGGAACTTAATATGCAAGCACAGTATCTTAGATAACAGGGAAGGGCTGACAGAGTGACGGGGTTAGGAAAAAACAAACATGACATTTATAATAGGAAAGATCAAAAGCAAAAGCCTATCTCATTCTTTTTCATGACTCAAGCCTTTCTCATGACTTGCTAACAAACAGGGAACGACAGACCAATGAGCCTGAAGTCAGTGGTGCGTAAGTTGTTGGAGGGATTTCCATGTATTTGGAAAAGCAAGGGCTGATTAGAAATAGTCAACATGGTTTTGTGCATGGGAAATTGTGTCTCACTAATTTCTTTGAGTGTTTTGAAGTGATGAAGAAGATTGATGAAGGCAGAGGGCTGGATGTTGTCTGTATGGACTTCTATAAGGCGTTTGACAAAGTTCCACATGGTAGACTGGTTAGCATGGTTAGATCACATGGAATACAGGGAGAGCTAGCCATTTGAATGTAGTAATGCAGTAGTGTTATATAAATGAAAGATGTGTTAGACTGAAAATCATTCAAGTTCAACAAAACTGAAAGGTAGCTGGTACAAATTAACCAGAAAGGAAAGTTAGCACATATGTTGCAGACAGAGTGATTATTGTGAGATGCAACAGACAACCAAACAATGCAGGTATCACAGACATTAAATAAAAATCTTTTGCATCCTATTTTACAACAGTGGTGGAAATTAGAACAAACTCTACTACAGAGTACCATGCAACAACTGATTTAACTAACAGGAGTAAAGAGTTGATTATTTGAAAACTAGAGAACAAAACAAGTTGAGAAAGTCATTTAATAATGTGGTAAGTTCATTAAACTGTGGAAAAAAGCCAAGAAAAATACACAGGCTCCGATCACAAGTTTTAAACTTGCTAACATATGCAAATTGTGCTCCAGGTCTGTCTAAATCCAACAAAACACCTCTATTCAAGAAAGAAGACAAAGAAACTGGATAATGGGAAATTAATTACTTTTAAAGTTGTGGTCAAACTTCTAAAATGCATAATTTGAGACAAAATTAGTAAGTGTCTACAAATACATGGGTTAAGCAAGGACTGTTCGAGAAATTTATTTTTATTATTCTTATTAAAAAATTTTTCAAATCTTGTACAAAAACAATTTTTTATATATAAATAAAATGGAATACAAACAGATAGAGGCAGAGTCATATCACAATGCTATTAATAATAAACTACTTAATATTCTACTAGGACAAATGTATCTACTTAAACTAAACTACAATCAAGTTAAATATAAGTTAAATTAAGTTGAATTCAAGTTAAATTAAATTAAGTTACATCACATTACTTTATTCTATTTTACTCACTACACCTCCGCTGAAGCTCCCACCCCTCCCAGCTTCCCCCTCCCAGGACCCCATGGGCCGCCCAATGCAAGTCCCATTGCTATACCATGGCCCTGATTAATATTGCCAGTAAGTCCACATCTATATATTTTAGAAAGAGCCGCCATGTCTATTAAAACTGCTCCGTTTTATGGTGCACCATATTTGTAGGGTAGTCTTGGGGAGATGCTCCCTCAACAGCCTGCACCATCCCATAAGGGGGGGTTTCCGACGTCCAACTCATTAGAATGTTCTTCCTTGCACAGGAGGTAAGACTATTACACAACCTCTTCCTGTGTTCTCCCAGAGAAAGAAAGTTTGGCAGTCCCAGGAGAAGAAATACCAGATGACTTCAGTTCCCAGGATTTCCTTCAGCTCCCTTACTAGGATTAGATGAGATTAGATTCCCTACATTGTGGAAACAGGCCCTTCAGCCCAACCAACCGTCCGAAGAGGAACCCACACAAACCCATTTCCCTCTGACTAATGCACCTAACACTACGGGCAATTTAGAATGGCCAATTCACCTGACTTGCACATCTTTGGACTGTGGAAAGAAACCGGAACACCTGGAGGAAACCCACGCAGACACAGGGAGAATGTGCAAACTCCACACAGACAGTTGCCCGAGGCTGGAATCAAACCGGGGACCCTGGGTGCTATGAAGCAGCAGTGCTAATCACTGAGCCACCATGCCACCCAACGTGGCACTTCAGCATCTCCAGATCTTGCAACATATCCAAAAGCAGCGTGTAAGAGTGCTGATACTAAGTGCACATTTCGGACATCCTGGAGATGCTCCTCTCTTGAACTGAGCTAGCCTCTCTGGCACCATATTAGCCCAGTGTAAAATCTTCAATTGCATGGCCTGCACTTTGTTACATATTGAGATTTTCTTCACATTTTCCCATATATCTTCCCATATTTCCAAAGAAATATCCTCTCCTAGTACCCGATTCCAAGTCCCACACAGTGTCTCCATATCTCCTAAAGTACGCTCTTTCTGTAAATGATTCAGAATACTAACCGAAAGATGCCCGTGGACTGGAGCACTCTTTTCTCCATGTCTGACTTGTAAGGCTGAGCCAGGAGTGTGGTCCACCTCTGCATATAATCCCTTACCTGAAAGCACCGGAAGAGGTCCCTATCGGACAATCCATGTTTCTGACTTAGTTGACTAAACATCAAGACCTGCCCCTCGAATAAATCTCCCAAACAAGAGATTCCTTAAAGCCAGAGTCTATTGCCCCAGAGTTAAATCCTTGGGCTCCCGCCAATGGGATAAACGGCAAGGTCGTCATATTGCCTCATCATCCTCCAAGCTTTCACCGTATTCAAAATGATAGGGCTCTTACACTGCTCGGTCAGAGATTTCATTTTATCCATGAATAATAGATTAACTCGGGGATATCTTGACTGTGAGTCTTCAATGTCAAGCCAAGTCAACCCCAAATCCACAAGGCAAGGGTAATAAAAATTCCCAAATACCATCTAAATGGGAACTGCATTCCATCCTTCAGATCAGGCACCTCCACTAATCCCCCCACCGGCATGGCTTCCGATTTTGTGAAGTTGATCCTGTATCCTGAGAAACTGCCAAATAATTAACCTTTTTGTATCAATTGGAGTACGGATTTCTCTGGATTGGGCAAAAACCAAGGACATTGTGAGCCTATAGGGTGATCTTACGCTCCCCCATTCCCACCCTTGGTGCCACTATCTTAGGATCCCTCCTGATAGCCTCAGCTAACAGCTCAATTACCAAGGTAAATAACAAACGGTGAAAGAGGACATCCTTGTTGGCTACCTCCCCCAACACTAAAGTTATCTGATTTAGTACCTACCATTTGTAATGACTGCTGCCTTAGGATCATTGTACAACACTGCCACCAACCTAACAAAGGCTCACCCCAGACTAAAGAGAGCTAGGACCCTAAATAGGCATGGTCATTCTACCCGATCAAACACCTTTTCCGCATCTAGGGAGACCACCACACCCGGGATCAATCTTTGCTGGTATACTATGTTCAGTACCCTCCTGATATTTTTGGAAGAGCTACGGTCCTTGATGAAACCCGTCTTGTCTTCTTTTATAAAATCGGGCAATGCTGTTTCCAACTTCAGGGCCAGCACTTTTGACAGAATTTTAAAGTCCACATTCAACATCAAAATTGGTCTTTATGAAGCACGTTCTTTGGGGTCTTTCCCCTTCTTTAAAATGAGGGAGCTATTAGCCTCCCAAAGAGAGAGTGGGAGACAATCCTGAGTATATGAATGACTGTACATCCCGAAAAATGGCTCCACCAACAAATTTATGAATTCCTTACAAAACGCATTCAGGAATCCATCTGGCCCTGGTGCTTTGCCACCCTGGAGATGCTTTCTTGCTTCCTGCACCTCTTGTATTGTCGTAGGTGCATATAATAGGGAGACCTGGGGAGGTCCAGGTTCTCAAAAAAGGACTGCTGCACGGTCTTCACCACTCTCCAACTGGTATAACTCTGCAAAGTATTCCTGAAATCTAGCATTCATCTTCTTCAACTCATGGGTAACTGTGCCAGCCCTGTCTCTGATAAATAAAATGGATTGCAAAACTCTTCTTTCCAGCCAGATATCTACCTGGCTTATCTTCAAATTCAAGCAATCTTTGTTAAGCAAAGGAGGCCTCTTTGTTTGCCACCTATGTGTGCACTGAGTCAAGAGCAGCCTGGAGAGGAGTGACCTGCTGCAGCTTGACCACTAAAGGCAATCATAATATGTTTCTTCAGCTAGGCCTCCAGCATCCATTGCTGTTCCCCCTCTGCCTCTTTCTAGTCATTAAATATGAAATGGTCAGGCGTAGTAAACATGCCTTAGTGGTCTCCCAAAATACAGACGGATTACTGGCCATACCTGAGTTGATATGCCAGAAGGCCCCGAATCCTCTTGTAACATACTCAACAAATTTGCTATCCCTCAACAGGAATGGGTCCATGTGCCAGTGCCGTGCATCTATTCCATGCCCCCTTGATTGTAACATCTAAATACACTGGCACATGGTCGGAGATGGTTATATTCTCAAATTTTGCAAGCCAATATTCTGTCCAAACAGACCAACGGCATAAATAACATGTCAATTTGTATGAAGCACTTGTGTGGGTTGGAATAGAAAGTAAAGTCTCTTCCATTACGGTGGAGATACCTTCACTAGTCCTAACTCCTCACACAAGTCCAACAACTGTCTAGATTGCGCAGGTACGCCCGCCAGGCTCCTTGGCATCCTGTCT
The DNA here is from genome assembly GCF_020745735.1 of Hemiscyllium ocellatum. Taxonomy (NCBI): domain Eukaryota; kingdom Metazoa; phylum Chordata; class Chondrichthyes; order Orectolobiformes; family Hemiscylliidae; genus Hemiscyllium; species Hemiscyllium ocellatum. The sequence continues at coordinate 15,508,780 of NC_083436.1, forward strand.
ACCCTGGGATCCATTAGGCGGTTAAAATCCCCTCCTATGATCGGGGTAGGCGCACGTGCACCCAAAGATTCATTAATGTAGCAACTACATCAATTAGAAATTTACGAGGGTGCGCCAGGGTACAATAAACATTCAGGACGCCATACTCTTCTCTGGGTATTAGAGCTTTAAGAATGATGGACCATCCATGTTCATCCTAAATTTGCTCAGTTACCTGGAATGGGGGGGGTTCCTTCTTACCAGTATAGTCACTCCTCTACTTTGAGAGCTAAAGGAGGAGAAGAATACCCTATCATAACCACCTGCTGCAGTATCAGATGTTGTTTAGCAGTTAAATGCGTCTCCTGCAGCAGGGCATTGTCAACCCTTCCCTTCCGAAGACTTGACAGCATCTTCTTTCTCTTAATGGGGGAATGGCCCCCTTTTACATTCCGGGTGCACCACCTGAATGAATCACTAGCCATGGTCATCCAGGGCAGCCCATGGCTTCCCAAGGGGAGGAAGCTTACCTTAGGTGCAGCGAGCGAAGAGAACATTAACGCCATAAAATCTAAAATTACTCCTGGGAAAACTCCTGTAACTAAAAAAAAAACTAACCACTACATTTAACTTAAACAAACACCCAAATAAACCCAATTCACTGGAGATCTCCCCCCTGGCCTCCCAATCCGTGTAACCATCCTGGCTCCTTTCAGCTGAGGCCATGCCCCAGTCCCAGGTAATTCACAGACAAACAGAACATGTTATTACATTCCTGAGAGTTAACAATGGATACCCACCCTCCCCCCTCCACACCTCTTCTCCATACAACTTAACCACCGATATGGCCACTCCTAATCCAGAAAAAAACAGCAAAAAAAACCCAGATAATAACCAACCGACCGAAATGTTGAATAAATCAGGTTCTACACCAAGGTAGTACAGACTCTATCAGACCGATAACCACAAAACAGGGAGAAAGAAAAAGGGCAGAGAAAGCTAAGAAAAACTATACCATTGTCATAATGGTGCCCCTTCCACTTCCCCCCCCCCCTCCACCTCCTGACCCAAGTCCTTTATTTCAAGGAGTCCACAAAGTTCTTTGTCTTTTCTGTAAAACTGAAATGCACTTCTCTAAGTGAAATGCCACACCACCGGATACTTCGAGGAATATTGAATGTTTAGGTTCCTCTTGACTTAATCAAATGCCTTCTCTTCTTAATTATGGCTCCAGGTAAGTCTTGAAAGGACTTGTTGAGCCTTTGTATGTTAAAGCTTGTAGCTCTTTTCCCAGTCTTCTTGCTGTTTGAATAATTAACTGTTTTTCTTTAAAGTGCTGGAGTCGCACTAGGACTAGCCAGGGGTGCGGAACCAACCCATACCTGCGCGTTGCGATCCAGTGGACCTGCTCCACACTCACCCAGCCCGACTCTACCTCCAGCCCCAGGAACATTGGGAGCCATTTCTCCTGGAATCCAACAGGATCCTTTCCTTCTTTGCGCTCCGGGAGACCCACAAATGTAAGTTTTCCTTCTACTTTTATTTTCAAGGTCATCCACTTGTTCTTGAAGGACCCGAACCTGGCCTTCCAGCATTCAGATCCGCCCTCCCGAGTCCTCCATCATGGTCTCCGATGCTGTGGTCCTCTGCCTAACTGCTTCCACTTGTCAGTTCAGTGTTTGGATCTCCTGCTCATGCTTCTTCCATGTGGCAGATATCAGCTCCAGCACTGCCTCGATATTTCCTCAGAGTTTAGCAAACTCCCAATGCAAATGCTGCTGCCCTGTTGAATCCAAAGAGGCTGCCATGGGAGTTTGAACATTGCCTGCAGGTACTCCTGACACAGTAGGGGAGTGCCCTGCCTACTCTACTCCTTTCACCCCTTTTCCTTTATTCGACTTCATCCTGATCTTAGAGCTTTCAAATCACACAGTTTTAGAAGCACTAGATAGTCATCAACTCTATATTATCAGTTTTCTCCTCGGGGTGGTTAGCAGGTGGGCGGGATTTAAAGGTCCACCTTGCCCTGGATATGGCACAGAGCTCAGCACAGCAGACCTCTCAGATCGCCGCCATCTTGGATCTCAAATAAATTTACTAAGATAAATTTTGGATGGCATGATGGCTAGCATTGCTGCCTCACAGCGCTAGAGATCCGGGTTCAATTCCCGCCTCAGGTGACTGACTGTGTGGAGTTTGCACATTCTCCCCGTGTCTGCGTGGGTTTCCTCCAGGTGCTCCAGTTTCCTCCCACAGTCCAAATATGTGCATGTTAGTTGAATTGGCCATGGTAAGTTGCCCATAGTGTTAGGTGTAGGGGAATGGGTCTGGGTGGGTGCGCTTCAGCGGGTCGGTGTGGACTTGCTGGGCTGAAGGGCCTGTTTCCACACTGTAAGTAATCTAATATAATCTAACAATGTGTTTTAACAAATTTCATTGGGGTTCTCCGAAAAAATTACTAGTTCACAGATAAAGAATTGCAAAAGGTGCAGTGCATACAGTTTTTCAGCAGGCAATTTATACCGGTGTCTTATAAGAGGCTTGCTGGCAACATTCAGGCATATGCCATGAGGAAATATAACACCAAGCATTGAGTGTAGATTGATCAAGAAACAAAGTGAACATTAACAATTATTGCTCAGACACAGGTCAATTTAAAAAGATGTATCACGTCTGTAGAGAGTTGAGGAATTTCAGCTCCAAGTTGCTGACCTAGAGTTCAAGCTGCAAACATAGGAGTGAAAGTTATTTGGACACACCCGTTACATTAGGTAACATTTTAGATTTGGAGACACTGGGGACTGCAGATGCTGAAGAAATCAGAGTTGATGAGGTGTGGTGCTGGAAATGGCGCAGCAGGTCAGGCAGCATCAAGGAGCAAGAGAGTTGACGTTTCGGGGAGGATCCTTCTTCAGGACTTTTAGATTTGGTCAAAATAATCAGGGCCAATTTGCAAGAAGATGTGAATGTGAGTTGGTGGATATGAGAATACAGGATGCAATGATGAAGGAACATCAGCCTTAACCTTGAAGGTATGAAGTACTTGCTATCTGTGAGGACGAGAATGAAGATTGTAGGGAGAGCCAATTCGATCATAGCTCAGTATCCTATGGGGTTCCACCTCTAGGTGGCGCAAAGCAGAAAGAAAACAAATGCCATTCTCAAGCCTCAGGATATAACTAGGCAAAAGTGAGGACTTTAGATGCTGGAGATTAGAATTGAGAGAATGGTGCTGGAGTGTGAGCTTTTGCTCGAAACAATGACTCTCCTGCTCCTCAGATGCTGCATGACCTGCTGTGCTTTTGCAACACCACACCCGCAGGTCTAAAGATAATGTTGCCTGAACGTAAAATAAAGTAGCCTGTGTAATATAAAAAAAGTTTATTTTACCCCAGGAGCCTCTCTCTCTCTCTCTCTCCTAGTCCTAAACTTCACTAACTCTAGCCTCACAATCTTCCCTAGCCTTTCAATCACTCCCAAGCAAAAACAAAGTTATGTCCTGGTGCAGAACACCCCTCCACCTGCTCACTCCCACTACAGGCCTCCCCCAACCACAAGAGGCCTCCCTCACGTGAGAGCAATCAGGAGCTACTACTTGGCTGTGGTCAATAGCTCTGAAGAGCCTGGATTTCCACCCATGGTCTTTGATCCTTGGGAAGCAATGCCAGTTAACACTTAATGTGATAGATCTTTCCCAAATGAGGCAGTTTGCGACACTTGGCAGCTCTCCACCTGCTGGGTGCAAACCCTACATCTGCAAGTCATTGAGCAGTGTAGTTATTTGAATAAAGATAAGCAGTGCAGGACAAGGAGTTTAATAGTCATGGCGCCTCAATGAATTAGGTCAAGTCAGGAAAAATGGTTAAAACCTTAGTAAAAGTTTATTTTTATTTAGCCTATTTTATTAATCAACCTTTTCAGAAATGTTATTACACACCTCTGGAGCAGATGGGACTTGAACTGGTCTCTTGATCCTGTGGTAGGGCCACTACTGCTGTACCACAAGAGCCCTGTAAGTAATTTATAACAAGACCGACAAATTAATTGGCACTAATTGGAATAAATTGGTTTGTTCAATTAACCTTTGCAAAGGCATGACTGGATAGTATTGAAAGTTGGGAACTAAATATTTGAAATGCCTAACATTATAAAAGACTAATAAAATGAAAAAGGAAACGGTCTAATTTAACGAGGAAAGGTCGTTGGTTGGAATATCAGGAAACAGAAACAGCATAGGTAGTGATAACAAATGACAAGAGAAAGAAATCACTTGTTAGAGAAGCAATTATTATGTTGAACAGATTATTAATAGGAAATGGGGGGGGGGGGAAGGGTTGTGCATGCAATAACTCAGCTTCATATGGACATGATAAATCAGATTGTCAAAAGAAATTTGAAGGACAAGCATCCGAGACATTTTCTTAGAACTGGTTGTGAAACTTGTGCGAGATCCCTTTAAGAGATTACAATTGAATATTAATTGAGGAAGTGATGTCATGTCCCACATGCTCTATGAATTGTAAATGTAGACTAACAGAATAAGAAAGCGATGTAATGTGCTCCTGCACTTGTGGTGTATATAGATTCTCCAGTTCCAATAAATAGCATTTGTATTCAATATATTTGTTTATATTCTTGTGACTGTCACAAGATCATCAATCATACAATAAAGGAGCAAAACAAAACCTAAACTAACCAAATTAATTTAATTTTATATCTTGCCTGCTGGCATGATGCGATTAATTACTAATCTCATGGTCAATAACTAACTGGGAAACTGCAGTCATATTATGGTGAATTTCACATTGAATTCAAGAGGAGTGTATTTATGTTCAAAACTAGAGTCTAAAACTTAAAAGATTGATTGGCTAACGGTTGGAAAATTAGAGTAAAAGATATGATAGTAGATAGGAATGATGAATATATACATATATATTTCTGAATTTACAACGAACATTGATTTGTTGAGAAAGTACAACTCCAAAGGAAAAGTGCTAACTGACGAGGTTCAGAAGAGTTTTAGATGTTATGGTATTGTAATGATGTTGAGAACAGTAGCAACCTACAGAAGTTTTAGAAACCAGAAAAAGTTACTAAACCATTCATAAAGAGGGAGGGAAAAATGAGTATAAGTTAGCATGAAATATAAAGACAGATTGAAAGAGCACTGACTGCTATGTAAAATGGAAGGAAGAATGAAATATTTAATTAGAACATAGAACATTACAGCGCTTCGGCCCTTGACGTTGTGCCGACTTGTGGAACCAACCTGAAGCCAATCTGTCCTACACTATTCCATTTTCATATAGAACATAGAATGTGGCATTATTTATTTACCGCCTTATAAATGATGACAAACTGGACAAACGGAGATAAGAGAGATTATAATGGAAAATGGGGAAGCAGCAGGTATTAGTCATCCATTTTATATTTGTCTTCTCAGTAGAGACACAAAACAAAGCAGAAGCACTGGGGAATCAAGATTTCATTGTTTAAAGATATACAAATATCAACAAATTACCTTGGTCTGAGGCCTATATTCTAGAATTAGACATAGCTGCACAGACAGTCCATCTAGTGGTTCTTGATATCCAAGAATGTCCTAGATTTTGGAATAGTCTCAGTGAATTAGAAGATATATATGAATCAAAAAAGTGAAGTTGAAGAGAGAGAACTACAGCACAGACAGCCTGATATAAATCATCAGTAAAATGTTGGGATGTGTTGTGAATGAATTAATGAGGGGTCATTGAAAATCATAATATGGTTGGGCAGAAGCAACATGATTTTAATAAAGAATGAGTGTGGCTAGGTCAGCATTTATTGTCTATTCTTAATTGCATAAAGGACAGCTAACAGTCAACTGCATTGCATGGGTCTGAAAATCACATGTAGGCTACAGCAGCTAAGGACAACAGATTTCTTTCCTTGAAGGATATTAGTGAGCCAAATGTGTTTGTGACTGTAAACAGTGGTTACATGGACGCCAACTTTTTAGTTCAGATTTTTATTAAACCCAAGTTTCACCATCTGTCATGCTGGTGACAAGCTCACATCCCCAGATATTTAACCTGGGATTCTGCATTACTATCCAGTGATATCATCATTATCCCCTTAATTGTGTTAGACAAACTAGTTTTTTTTAGGATAAATAAGGGATAGATGGATGGAGTATTTTAGAATTGCAAAAAGAATTCAATAAGATGTAACATGAAAGGTTGCTAACGGAAATATGGCTTAATATGGATAAAAACAAAATTGGAAAAAGAATAGAAATAGAGAGCCTGCTGACAAGGGTGGTGCTGTTGTTGTCTGGCATACTGACCTCTACATTGTGGAAGCTGAGCTTCAGCTCTCAGGCACCTCCTGTCTCCCCATGGATCATAATCCCACCATTGAGCATCAGGCTATTGTGTTCCCAATGGTCAACAATTTCATCCTTTCCGGGGATTTCCCCCTTAACCCCCACAGCCCCCAAGCTCATGGTCTCTCAATCCTGCACAGCCCAGTTCTGCCTTCTTCCCAAAATTTACAAATGGGATAGCCTGGGTAGACCCATTGCTTCTGCCTATTTCTCCCCAACAGAATTTCTCTCTTCTAAATTTAACTTGATTGATTTCCCCCCTTGTTCACTTAAGTCAGTGATTCTCCTTTTTGCCAATTTCTCTGTCTTCATTGCATCTATTCTGATTACGCTGTCTTCCACAGGAATGCACAGAAATGTCTAATTTTTACCTCAACAAAGGATTTCCCCACCACCGTGATTGACAGGCCCCTCACTATATTCAGCCCATTTCCCACACTTCTGGTCCCCACCCCTGCTCTTCCCTCCCATAACACCAGAAGGGTGTCCTTGGGCCTCACTTTCCAGCCCACCAGAACCTCCATCCAAAGGATCATAAGCCACCAATTCCACCATCTCCAGAGTGATACCACCATCAGACATATAGTCCCCTCCCCTGATTTGTCAGCATTTCAGAGGGACCACCTCCACTCCCAACACCTCCCAAAAGCATCTTCCCACAGAATTGCAGAAAACTCAACACCTGCCCATTTATTTTCTCCTTCCTCATTATCCAAGACTCCAGGCACACCTTCCAGATTAAGCAGTGATTTAATTGTATTTCTCTCAATCTGGTTTACTTTATTAGCCACTCAGATCATGGTCTTCTCTAGAATGGGAAGATGAAAGCCAGACTCTGTGACCGATTTGCTAAACAACTACATCCTGTCCACAAAAATGACCCCAAGCTTCTTGCTGCCTACCACTCCAATACAACATCATGCTCCTGGCCAATATTTCTGTCTCATGCCTGCTGTAATGCTCCAACAAGGCTTAGCACAAGAACAATATCTTATTTTCCATTTGGTGACCCTGCAGCCTTCAGGACACAATATTGACTTCAATAAATTTTAAGGACTGAACATTTTTCCTCCTTTTCCGAACCCCGCACCCAGGGTACTGTCATCACGTGGGCTGTTTTCAGCACAGCCAACCCATTTTTGCCTACAATAGTCACCCATTAGCAGCCCTTGATTTTCCCTGGCTTACCAATATTAATCCCTCTGTCAGCCCAACTGTCTTCCTCTCTGTCTGGATTCCATCTCCACCTATGACTTACTCCTTTATCCTCACCCCCATTCACTGTCTTCAGCATGTACAGCATAGCTATCATCACTTCTGAAGAAGGGTCACTTGACCCAAAACCTTATCTCTGGCTTCTCTCCAGAGATACTGCCATACCTGCTGAGTTTCTCCAGCAGCATCAGTTTTTGTTGTGAATAGAAATAGGGAGTCTTTTAGGTCAGCAAACTACTACATGCCAAATACTGCCAGAGCCACAAAAAGAAAAATCTAAGTCTAAGCTTGGATTCAATAGTAGAGATTGAATACCCAAAGTAAGTTGTGTCCCTTAAAAGGAAAGGCTTGATTCAAGAAAACTCCCAGGCTGAAAAGCTAAATGAAGGCTTAAATTATATTTCACAAATGATCCCCGATGTAATTGTTTAAAATTATCAGGAAAAGCTGCAAAAAACTTGGAGAAAAGGACCTTGATTAGGAAAATTGCTAATGTTTTATAGTTGTACAAAAGTACTAATAACCAAAAGAAAAGCTTGTGGAATGTTCTTTACGGCAACTATTATCCAAAGGTTCATCTGACACCTCCATTAATCAGGGTATAAAATATTGCTACTGATTGGCGTTAGCTAATATTCTTGCTCATTTCCAGTTAAGTGGTAAGTCTATGTCACTCTGTGTAAACTGTAATTCCTCTTAAGGAAAACCTGAGGTCTTACAAAGGACTGAAAATGTGTTGCTGGAAAAGCGCAGCAGGTCATGCAGCATCCAAGGAGCAGGATGCTGCCTGAGATTCTCCTGCTCCTTGGACGCTGCCTGAGATTCTCCTGCTCCTTTGATGCTGCCCGGCCTCCTGCGCTTTTCCAGCAATACATTTTCAGCTCTGATCTCCAGCATCTGCAGTCCTCACCTTCTCCTAGAAGTTCTTACAAAGGACTGTCATGTTACTCAGATGTAAGTGAGCTAGCTATTAAACAATATGTAGTAAATATATGTAAACATTAATCTAAAATTTGCTGGGTTTTCCAAAATAAAAGCAAATTAAATGAGGTGAAAATATATGTAGCCAGGTGATGACCTAACAATTAGAAAGGTAATTGGTTTTAAAGTGTTTCTGTATTTTGCTGAAGGAATGCGAATATGTTTGCATCCAGCTTGCATTGTAACTTGACAGTAATGGACTGAACTGTTTGCCAGTGGTCAAACTGATTAGCTGAAGACTGGACAGTGTAAAAGGTTTGGATGTACAACTTATTTGTATGGAAAGTGTATAAAAGCACTTTGTCTTACAGCACAATTAGCTAGCTCAGGGAAGAGGTGGACTGATCAGTCACTGGAAATCAGGAGACAGTAGGCTAATCACCTGTTCGTGCCTGCTCTTCAGACAAGTCCATACAAAAGGATTCACTTGTGATTGTAAGCATTGTATAGGAAACTTCTTTTTAACATTTTTTATAGTGTACTTTGCTTAATAAGTAACATTTGGTATATTCTATTGCTAGAATTGCTTTAGGCTATTGATAACCAGAGTAAACCCAATGGATGAGGGAAGCTGAGAATGGAAGCTTACATGCATTCAAATTATTGAAACTGCCACTGAGCACTTCATGTGGGCATCCTTTCCCAATTGTTATCAGTAATGCAGACTAATACCAACAAAAAGAAAGGAATAAGAAGAAATACTCCTGGTGGCAGCGAATCTACCCAAGGAATCTCAGATGCCTTCTGACCACAAAATAAATACCAGAACTGATTTCCAAAAATATACCAGTTATGTCCTCAGAACAATCTGTTAAATATCATTTCCTTGTCATGGTATTTGTTGACTCTTCTTATTTGTGTATTTCTCAGTATCCTTCTACCACCAACCTAATTATAGATCTGGCATTTTGACTCACACTCATAGCAACCTAACAAAAGTTATTCTCTTTTTGTTTTTTTAGTAATGCTGTTCTGTTTACTATCTCCCAAGTTGACAGGAATTGTTCCTGAATCTAAGAAATTATGGAAGATAAAAATTAAAGCATTCACTACCTCCACACCTCTTCAAGATTTCTAGAAAGAAGTTTGTGAAATTTAGGAAATTTATAAATACTTAAACTCATTAATTGCTCCAGTACCATTTCTTCATGTACTCTGCTATTTCATTTTACACACAATACGACCTTCGTATATTCTCTTCCATATTAAGAATCTATTTCCGGCTTTGCTTTCTGCTGAAAATGTATATGCTTCACACCTTTACATTGCTGATTAGTTTGAGATGGAAATATTTTCACTTTCCCAAACATAATATTCAGGGAGTTGTGTTCAGCTCCTCCAATGGATTAATAAGCCTTTTGACTGTCTAAACAAAGGAAAGTATGCAACTTTAAAGCAAATGAGAAATTGAAACATGAAATACAAACTAAAAAAATTCAAACACCACCTGACAATTCCTGAGGCACTGCACTGAATGGAGAATGAAGATGACAGAAGATGAGACCGGATGTGAAGTTCCAGATAATAATTGCACCATCATAACTTGAAGTAGCCAGCAGATTTGGAGCACACAGGACAACAGACAAAATATCATCCTTGTGGCCATTTTTCTGCATCTATTTTTAAAGAATGAAAAAATTAAAATAATTTCAAATACTCTTATAGGTTGAAAACTTTAATAGTTAAATTAAAATCCATTTCATTAAAGCTGAGTTGTCAATTATCCTTTTGACAAATGTGTCAGCAATTTATAAACTATTTTCCATATTCATTACAGGATAATTTACCATGGCTTCTGCATTAACTCCTCCTATAAATGGACATATCACCAGCTGGCAAATACTGTAACTATTTTGTTTGGTGTGCTAGTCAAAGCTCATTTAGATGTCTTAATATGATATCTCAGATATCCCTGATATATTTGTTGCAATGAACTCAATATTTGTTCGACTTTACTTTCTCAGAAAATTAAATGGGTATTGGTTCCTTCTTAAGTGTCCAAGAATCTTAGGAGCAACCTTCTTGCAATTTGTATTGCATATTATTTTTCACACTTGACCTTCTACAGTCCAATCAAAATTAGACTCAAAAACACAGAAACAAGATGAGAATTATCAAGCTATGATATTTCAAACAGGGTGTACACATTCAGAGAAGGTGGTCAGGGTTTAAGTCCTACCTGTCGTGGAGATGTGTCATAACATGAAAAATAATTTCAGAGAACAGTCAAGACAAATGCTTGTGACCTAAATCATTTACAGTTCTATCTAAACAATATGTAGAAAAATAATAAGACATGCAACTAGACTTTTGTGTAGTTTTAAACACTCTGCTTTGTTGCTATTTTCCTTTCAGACCATTTCTAACTGCATTTGTTGACTGCTGCCCCTTTAGCTCCCAGCTCTGAACTTCTGGTCTCTATTTCACGATTCCTTGATTAACAACTGACTCCCCAAGATATCTTTATCCTTTTGTGACCAGACAAGGGCAGTCCTCATATTTTCTGTGGCAAGTGATTCACTAACAGGCTTATCAACCTGTCAACAAAACCGAATGTTTTTCATTTCATTTTGAGTGAGTTTAAGAACATTCTTCAAATGCATGATGAAGGGGATATCCCAGCAAGAAGAACCTAAATGAGAAAATTATCCTACAATATTCTAAAATCTAATCCATCCTTTTGCCTTTATTACTGGACAAGTGTTCATTGTCTGATATGGTTTCATCTTTCTTTAAATCTGAAGAATTCAGTTTGCACTGAAATAAAACACAAATGTAATTGGGTAACTAAGTTATTTTCATCAAAAAATTAAAGTGTGACTTGTGTGCTGTCAATATTTTAACAGAATCATAATTGTAATCTGATTGTTCTCATGGAATATCAGAGTTTTCTAATTTTATATCAGTGTAGTATTTAACAGAGTGGGGGTTGGTTAGTTCAGTTGGCTGGACAGATAGTTCCTGATACACAGTGACACCAAAAGGGTGGGTTCAATTCCTGCACTGGCTGAGGTCCCCATGAAGATCTCTCCTTGTCAACATCTTAATCCTCAGGTTAAATCACCATCAGTTGTCTCTATCTAATGAGACAGCAGCCTTATATTCCTCTAGGGTATGGCCAATTTACAGTAATTCAACAAACTTATTCTTATTATAATCAATTATTATATTCAATGGTGTGCTGTGTATCAAAATGTTATTTTCCTTTGTAAATTTAGGATCAAAACTCAAGTTAAATGTGTTTATTTGGTTACAGCAATTTGCATCTCTGTAAAAATCCAGTTAATACTGCAAAATATTTTACTGATGCTCGGATGGAAGACACAATAAATGAAACTCATAACACTATGATGGTGCTCAGCCAGTTCTTACTGCATCATCTGCCCAAAGGTGTGATGGATACTGAGTATCATTTAGGTCATCCTGAATGTCCTGTAAAGAAAGCATCAACGAGGTCAGAAAATAGATAGTTCAAATAACTTTGTGAGCAGGAGTCATGATCAAGCCCACATCAAATCTCCTGCAGTCGTCTTTTCATTTGATCATGCACTTTATTTTTCTTATAACTTGACTGCACAAATATATATACACATTGAGAGAAGAGCACTATTACATTACTGCCAGCATGGTCTCAATGGGTTTAGTCAACCTTCTCTGTGACATAAAGGACTCCATGTTCTTGTTTGCACGTACCGAATAAACATTGATCCTTTTGTCCCAGCCAACCGAGATGATAAAGCTTTGAAAAAATCAGAAACAGACAAGAAGAAACATCCTCATTAGGAACAGAAAGCTTACTACACTTTCTCAAACAGAGTTTAGGATTTATCAAGCACTTACCTATTTTTGTATATTTCAGCATAAATACAGTCACTGATTTCTTCAGTTTTTTCTCCAGCTGGAATGTCAGATTATTAAAACAGTTAACGGTTTCCTATTGCATAAAACTAGACAAACAATTACAGTATTGATTAGGCGCTTTACCTTGTCTCAGGGTCTGTATACATTTCCCATTTTGATAGTCCCATTTCTTCACACATCCATCTCTGCCACCCGTGATCAGCCTAGAAACAAAACAGTTGTGTGACTACTAAAGTATGTTAACGACAATTCAAATACATCATTTGGTTCAATTTTATGAGTTAATTTCAGGATGGAACTATTCGCCGCCACCAATTAACCTCTGCCCTTTAACCACCGAGGATGCTTAGCCATCGCAAATAAGTCGTATATTTTGAATATTGATGGCAGTATTCACTTGTTTTAATAACCATTTATTTTTGTTGATAGAATTTTTTTTATTTAACAACATTTAAAATGTTAGAGAACAAGCATATCTAAACTATTTAAATTGTCGTTATATTGGTTAAGGTAATGTTTGCGTTGTTTCAGTAACAACTTATTTTCGTTACCCCAAGGTGTCTTGGTACCACACCCCAAGAAGTACCCCAGATCTCCAAAGGGGCACCCTGGCAATGCAAAAGGAATGTACTTAGAATACACAAAGTAACATTTGCATCATATAAATGCCAGGATATGACCATCACCAAAAAGCGAAATCTAACCACCACCACCCCTTGACATTCAGTGGTGTTACCATCACTGAATCCCCCACTATCAACATCCTGGGAGTTATCATTAATCAGAAACTCAACAGGACTCACTACTTAAATGCAATAGCTGCAAAAACAAGCCAGAGGGTAGGAATACTGTGGCGAGCAACTCAACTCCTGACTCCCCAAAGCCTGTCCATCATCTACAAGGCACAAGTCAGGAGCGTGATGAAATACTCCCCACAGTGCAGCCCCAGCAACAAGCTTGATACCCTGCAAGACAAAGCAACCCATTTGATCGGCTCTGCATCCACCAGCGACACTCAGTAACAACTGTGTGTACTATCTACAAGACGCACAGCACAAATTCACAAAAGATCCTTGGACAGCACCTTCTAAACCCACGACCACTTTCATCTAGAAGGACAAGAGCAGCAACTATATGGGAACACCACCACCATCAAGATCCCCTCCAAGCCACTCACCATCCTGACTTGGAAATATAGTACAGTTCCTTCATTGTCACTGGGTCAAAATCCTGGAATTTCCTCCCTAATGGCATTGTGGGACTGCAGAGAATCAAGAAGACAGCTCTCAAGCGCAACTAGGGATGGGCAATAAAAGCTGACCACCCAGCAATGGCCACATCCCACAAAAATGAACAAATTTTTAAAAAAGACATATTCTGAGCTGTTCCACCTGGTGCACGCAGAGTTCCAAGCAGTAAGTAACCAAAATGGGATTTAAATAAGTCAGCTAATCACTTACATAGGCAGCTACCTTTGGAAACCATGTATGGATGAAGCTCAAGCTAACTCTACTTCCACAGTAACAGAAATGGAAAGTGTTGTGACCTAGTTGAGTCTTGCAATTTTTAGGCTATTCCTGCCGCTTCACATAGGCTCTCTGACATGAAGAAAATTTGGATCTATGCCACAATTTATAAAGCTCAGAAGCTGGTATATCTTTTAAATGCTTTATTTTAAGCTTGCTCTGCCACTTTCAATGTATTGTGCACATTTATACAAGTCTTGCTGTTCTTGTATTCACCTTAAAATGTTTTTACTGGCTCCCTTTATCCTTCATGGAAAAATATATCTCTGAAAGCTCATCATAGTTAAAGTGTTACTCAATTCAATTCTTTTATAAGTGAATCAATATTTTTCTTACAAATGTAACTGCATTATAGCCAAAATCATTACAAGCAAGCCAAGTAATATTTAGATCCATCATACACACCTTCTTTCATCAATGTCAAAGGTCATACACGTTATAGCAGCATCTCCATGAGCTCTGGTTAATTCAAAGACAAGGTGGCCAGTGTCCAGATCCCACACTTTAATATCCTTATTGAATAAAAAAAGGAACATTTAAGTCATAGGAACTTAGGAAGTACTTTGGCCTTCGTTAAACACTGGTCAATCTGTTCGCTATGCAATAGAAGTAATTTACAAAATAAATGTATGTTACATGGTAGGAGAAAGTGAGGTCTGCAGATGCTGGAGATATTCCTGAAGAAGGGCTTATGCCCGAAACGTCAAATCTCCTGTTCCTTGGATGCTGCCTGACCTGCTGCGCTTTTCCAGCAACACATTTTCAGCTATGTTACATGGTAGTTATATTACAAAGTTCTTTTCTGTTGTTTTGCCAACAAGGAAACATTTAATAAAGCAAAGTAAGTCTGGTCCCAAAGATTATGGCCTTTAAGCTGATTTCCTCACTGTCCCATTATTTATTAGCTGGTACAATAAGTAAACATTTGCATTCAACATGGCCTTTACCTAATATATAGTGCCTTTAATGTACATTAAATGCTAATGCATATAAAGAAAGCTTTTTCCACAACTTAGGGATGCAACAAGTTTAGATTCCCTACAGATGGAAAGTGGCCCTTCAGCCCAGCAAGTCCACACCAACCCTCCAAAGAGTAACCCACCCAGACCCATTCCCCAACCCGACATTCACCTCTGACTAATGCACCTAACACTATGGGCAATTTAGCATGGCCAATTCACCTAACCTGCACGTCCTTGGATAGTGGGAGGAAACTGGAGCACCCGAAGGAAACCCACGCAGACACGGGGAGAATGTGCAAACTCCATACAGACAGTAGCCCAAGGCTGAAATGAAACCCGAGTCCCTGGCACTATGACGCAGCAGTGCTAACCACTGAGCCACCTTGCTGCCCCACACTAAGATGGTGGGGAGTTATAGCAGTAAGTTAAAGTAGAAAAGTAGCTGTTTCAAATGATCTGTTTAATAGTAAACACAGACTGCACATAATGGCACTTACAGCTGAGGAAACAGTCACATAATAATAGTAAGCCGGTCATCCACTAAGTTAGTTGCATTTCTCCAATCAGAGCATGGCTTAGTTAGTTGATAGCCGTAGCTAACAGTCAACAAATGTAAAATGTCTAAATCTGCTTACAATGGGTTGTGAACTGTAGATTGTGTGTAATTATCAACTGAGTCAAATACTAAACAGGATTCCCAAAATCAATCAGAGTAAACAAGCCAATGTGATCCTATTTGGATTGACAAACAAATTAAAAGAGAAATAAAGTGGAAAAATTACCTTTAAGAAATTCACTGGGATGATTATAAGAAAATACATTAACACATTTTAAAAATGGCCAAAAACAATGAGAAAAAAGCAGTTGTACAATGTCAAAAATTGCAATCAGTCCTCCAGCAGTGAGCGAGAGATCAAAGAAATGAAATTCAAAAAAGATGTAAAATGAACTTAAAACTGAGGACAAACACAAGATAACTAATCTTCTGATCAATTACTTCTTGCAGTAAAATAAGGGAAGGTATTCTGTGTAACACACACTATCTAAGTGGAAACAACTCATCTACTTTAATAAAAATTAAATGTCAATTTTGTATAAACTCAAAGAACGCAAACTAAAAATTTCCAGGGGTTTGTGGTTTTATCCACAATACCGAGTGAAATATGGAACCACTCACAATCATTGTAAGGGAGTTTTCAGATACTGGCAAGGTACAACAGATTGGAAAAAGACTAAATTGGTAGATAGGTTCAAAAAGAGGGATGAACAGAAACAGCTACACCATGGTTTATATGGCAAAACAAAATTGGTTATCATAAGAAAATTTGATAATAAATTAATAAACAGTTATAAACATAGATCCTGAATAGAAGAATTCTACATGACCAAGTATCTTTGAGAAAGTGATAACTGCTACGTTTGTAGTTGTGCTGTCACTTTAACATAGTGGGAGGGGTAATCAGGAGAGGGGAGGTCTGTCCAACAGATTAGCTGCAAAGGCATATAATAAACTGCTGCTGGTTCAAGTTTGTACAGAATGAAAATGTGAATGAACTGTGGATGCTGAATATCAGAAACAAAAACGGAAATTGCTGGAAAAATCCAGCAGGTTTGGCAAATCAGAGTTAACGCTTTGGGTCCAGTGACCCTTCCGCAGAACTCTTCAGGGAGTTCCATCGGGGATACCATCAATAGTAGCAGCACACCTGGGAAGATGGACACTGGCTCTATCAGCCGACTCAGGTGAAATCAGATACTGACGTGCAGATGACAGCAATGCAGATGCCTTGTCTAATCTGCCACCACTAGGAGATACACATGTTCCTGACTGCAACCTGAAAATTATGTACTTTTCCCAGAAACGCAAGTCAGGAGCAAAACTCTACCCAGATAGAACTGGTTTTGAGCTGGTGAACGTGGTCATGAGCGGAGGACCAGTCACTGTAACTGCCCAGAATCCTATCCTGACCTGTTCAGGGTTTGGGAGTTTTCCACATTGGATGAGTGTTTAAAGTAGGGAGTAAGAGTTGTTATTCATCTCCCATTAAGAGGAAAGGTGCTGTAATAAGTGCACCAAGGCACCCTAATGAGGTAAAAATGAAATAAATAGCCAGGAGTTACTTTTGGTGGCCAAATGTGAACACCCAGATTGAGGAGAAAGCCGGATCATGCAAACCTTGCATTTTATTAAGGAAGGTGCTGCCATTGCCATCTATTCAAATGTGGAAATGGCCTCCATCATCATGATAGTGGATTCACGTCGATTTCATGGGATCAGTAGTAGAACCGATGTCACCGGTGGTCATGGATGCCCACTCCAAGTGGCCCGAGGTGACGGTTATGAAGTCAGTATCAGAGGAAGCAACGATAGGCCAACTTGATGAAATACTTGCCAAGTTCAGGAATCCCTAAAGATATAGAGTGACAGTGGTCCACAGCTTGTAGAAATGAAATACCACAGAGTCAGACAGGTGGGATTGGCTCCATATCACTTGGCAACTAACAGCCAAATGAAGAAATTTGTATAAACAAGTCTTGAAGCTTCACAAGGAGAAGGTTTACTAGGATGGCGAATCAACAAGCTCCTCAGTATGTACCATAACACACCACATATGATCCAGTACTCGCTGGTGTCCTTAATGAGAACCATATTTGACTTGCTGTGGCCATATGAGACCAGACAAATTGTAGAGCGAAATCAAGAAGAACAGATCGTCAGAAGGGCAGGCTCCCCAAAATCAAGGATATTCTAAACAGGAGAGATCAGCTCAGAAATTATACATCTCGGGAAAAACAGATTCCAACAGTGCTGGTGCCTCAAAAGGCCACCACAAATGGTCATATAGGATGTAAACCAGGGATGGGCTGGTCTGAGGAGACACACCACCAGCTGGTCACTGCATCTCACTCACAGGAAGAAGTTCCTCAAAAGTCAGAGGTGGTCCAGATGATATCCAGATGGTGCCAACTGAGCCATGTGTGGCCAGGGTGGGTCATAGCCAGGGAAAAGACAACAGCTGCATCACAAGATAATGAAGGCCAAAGAGAGATGTATCAGCCGAACGGTAGGAGCCTTCCTGAAGTCTGTGAGACTACACCAGCACTGGGTCCTGAGACTAGGAGACAGTCTTCCTGAAACCAACATCCACTGTGAGACTAAACATGTCAATGTAGATTACAGGATTGATGGTTTAATGGGGGAAATAGTCATTCTCCCATGTTTTCCATGCTTTTGTGAATATTTCTGACTATGTTGGTCCAGATGCCTGTATAATATTTACAGTTCTTTATTAAGGAGAGTTTTTGAAATAAAGGGGGAAGGTTGTTTTGTATACAGTTGGGTGTGATTAGATTAGATTCCCTACAGTGTGGAAACAGGCCCTTCAGCCCAACCAGTCCACACCGATCCTCTGATGAGTAACTCAACCAGAGCCACTACCCTCTGACTAATGCACCTACCGCTATAGGCAATTTGCCATGGCCAATTCACCTGACCTGCACTTCTTTGGAATGTAGGAGGAAACCGGAACACCTGGAGGCAACCCACGCAGACACGGGGAGAATGTGCCTGTGACATTCAAACTCCACAGACAGTCACCCGAGGCTGGAATTGAACCTGGGACCCTGGTGCTGCAAGGCAGCAGTGCTATCCACTGAGTCATCATGCCACTCATTGTGCACACTGCCCCTGTAAGAGAACAGGTCAGGTGATCTGGGACGGAGGAGCTTGGGGATCAGACTGGATCCGATTGTGTATCTGCAAAGGCATAAACTGTTCCTGCTTCAGATTTTTGTTAAAAATTGTATTATAAATTAACTTATAAATTAAACACTAACATAATAATAACACAAGGGAACTACTGAAAATTTTACAAGAATGATATACCTGGATTTCTAAAAAGTGAGTGGGAAGGCACAGTAAATTCTATTAATTACAAATAAATTAACTGAAGAGTAGAGAACCACTAATGCTCATCTGAGAATCTGTTACTGTTGGGGTGGGGGTATAGGACGTGGGGAAACAATAATGGGGGCACTTTAGGCTTCAGCATTAAAATCATCAGTTTCTAGTTGAACTAAATTACTTGAATTCAGAAGCTTGATGCAAAAACTAGTCAAACAGTCCTGTGGTACCAAACTGGGAGAGGAAAGGAAGACAACTTGGAAATTACAGTTTGGGATAAAATACCCAAGTAGAAAGAATAATGGCAGATGAAAATTTGCTAATAAATCTAAAATACTATACACTGAAATTTAAAGAAAAAGGGCTTGCATTTATATAGCTCAAATGCTTTAATGTACTCTTGAAGTGTAGTCACAGTTGTCATGTAGAAAATCTACCAGTAAATCTGAATGCAGGCGATGTGATAATGACCAAATAATTAGTTTCTATGACATTGAATGGGTAATAAATGGGTCTACAACAGCATAAACTCACAGTGCTTTTCCCCCTCCAACTCTATTTTGATTTAATTCCTGCCCTCCCCTTCACTGTTTGATCCTGCAGCATTGCCCTCGGGTGTTTCCTTTCTTCCTGGTGGTGGAAACAGAATAAAGATTTCTGCACCTTGTGCCTTTCACTGTGTCTCACACACACAACATGGGTGCTGGGGACAAAATAAGCACGACCGCAGTTAGGGGGCAAATTAAATTTTAAAAAATAAACAGGAGTGTTGGGGTTCTGTTCACTCTGACGGCTGGCTCTTGAGGGAGCTGGACCAGTGTGTGTGAAGGACTCTCCTCATGATTGTGTCAAAAAAAATTTTACAAATAAATTCACAGTGCTTCCTGAAATATTAGTATGAACGGATTCTTTTCAGCCATGAATGACATGGACAATGGCACATCATATGTCCGAAACAAACAAAGTAGGATTTTGATGTTGAGAAAAAAAAAGTCATATTCTGCAACTACATTTGAACAGCAAAATGAGGATCTTCCTAAGGAATGACAATCGTCTATTTGCATGTATTTGCATGTCATTAATGCATAATCCCACCTTGTTGATAATGCAATTTCTTATCCCCAACATGCCAGATAGAAAATAGATAGCAATAATTCCCAACGTGAAAGTCAGGGTGGGTAACCCCAGCTTGCTACTTGATCCTCCAAGCCTCCATTTTGCACAAGTCACCAACATTTCTGGTTGCATTCTATGAGCAGCAACCGCCTTTATCCCCCTGTCCACAGAGGTTAGCTTCAGATAAAAATCAGTTTCACTGCATCATTATTGCATATCTCCAACCTATTTGTTGTTATCCACTTCAATGTGGCACTTCGGAGTGCACTGGCACCTTTCATTGTAACGTTGATGTCAGGCCACTTCGATGCAAGAAGAAGCACCCATTTCATGGATTGGAACAAGGTGCATCTCAAAGCTCCTCACTTACTTGCTTAGTGCTCAATCACTTTGCACCTACTTGGATGCCCACCGCATCTGTGCCGTGCCTTACCTTTTAGCATTTTGCTATGTCATTCAGAACTTAAATGCTCACAGTACTTCTGTCCTGTCTTGTTCAGTGTAGACATAAAGCCAAGCAGCCTATCATGGTTGTCAACAGTGATCAGTCAAGGGGTTGGACATGCTGCTGTATTACATGTGCCAGCAGTGTACACGGAAAACATACTATCTGCTATGTTACAAAGTCTAATGGGAGTGGTCACGGATCAGGTCGAAGGTGATGGCATTCAGTCAGGAACTAAGCACAGTAAATCAAGGATAGCATCTGACATCAATCAGGGGCTTGGATGCTAAGTCAACCACTTAGGTAGACAGGGTCAGGAGTTCCATATCACTGAGTACAGAAAGTGGATCACAATTCATTGTGCAGGTCCAGTACAACATGTCCAGGAATTTGCAATTAGTCAGTCGGGGAGCTGCACAGAGATCATACAACGATCCAGTCACTTACCAAACAGGATTCTCTGTCTACGTCAGTCAGCAGAGCGAGCCATGATCTGTCCTGAAATCTTCTCAATGAAAGTCAAAAGTTATCAGGGGCCAATACTGCAGCAGGGAAGCTGGGGAAATCAATTGTGAGGATTGGAAGCAACATGCTGGGATGCAGAGGGGACAATAATTATGAAAGGGGCCAAATCAAAATATAGGGATGAAAGACAAAGGTGCATGAGAGGACATGGTTACTGTGGGAAGGACATTGATGGTCACAAGCATCCTGGTTTGATGGTGAAGATGTAACTGAAAGAGATGAAAATGGAAAATGGTTTCCATCACACCTAAATTAGGTGGAGCAGTTTTGTCTGTCTGAGCATGGAGGCTGTACTTGTGAACAATGTGAGGCCCTTCGGGGGACAATTGCATTAATCAGGCACTTACACTGTACAGGTTGAAGACATCGAGAATCATGGTACCCTGCGTGCAGTGTCTAACTGTGTGGGATACACATCTTGGCCACAAACAAACTTGAGCATTTCCCTAGTCATCAATACATGATTTAAAAAGTCTTACCTGCAGTCCATAATTCACAAAAACAATCCAAGATCCCATAGACTAACAAGGGCAAGGAATCAATTTTATCTCACTTTGAACTCCAAG
Organism: Hemiscyllium ocellatum; assembly: GCF_020745735.1. Lineage (NCBI taxonomy): Eukaryota > Metazoa > Chordata > Chondrichthyes > Orectolobiformes > Hemiscylliidae > Hemiscyllium > Hemiscyllium ocellatum. Next base: position 15,530,224 of record NC_083436.1, read on the forward strand.
TATTTGACAACATGCTCTTATTTGCAATGATGCCTTTCTTGGGTTATGTGGGGGTGGAGGTACAAGGTATCAGTAATCAAACAACATGTATAATCCCCTACTGTAATTTGCAACATTATCCATACTGCATATATTGGAATACAATCTGCTATGTCAAAGGTCCATGTTGAGATAATTCATGGCCTTCCTTGTCAGTGTCATCCATGTTGCATTGTCTGGAGAATTAATTTAAACAAGCATATCTGTGTGATGTGAATGCTTACTGCTCACACTACTAACAACCTGTTCTGTTTCTGAAATTCCCCAAATACTTTCATTGAAATCATGCCCAACCACCAGTAGTATGTGGCCACCATACTATGAAACCTAAAAATAATAAGGAGAAACAAATTCGACACTCAACCTCGGATCAGCAGCAACTTCCAGTTGCTAGCTAACACCCCCCCACATGAAGAAGTTGCAGTTGAGGGTCCCCTCAGAACACAGAGGAAGTACAGAATGCCCAGAGTGCACTGCTCTCAATCACATTTCCTCTAGATGACTCATGTATGCTGTCAACTGCAAACTGCTGATGTCCTGTGACTTTGCCATATGCTGGAGTAGAACATGCTACATGAAGGGTGGTCATCCTATCAATGGTCAATGTAAGAGCAATACTTTACTTCTATGCAAATGGCTGATTCTAAGGAGCCACTGGCGATTACTGTGGTATCCATTACCGACAGTTACATGTATCAAGGCTGTTACCAATGTTATGGATAATATACCCTATCCCTGTAACCCTGCATTTCCCATGGCTACTGCATCCAACCTACACATCCGTGAATAGTATGTGCAATTCTGCATGGCCAATCCACATAACTTGCACATCTTTCTGTTTCACTAAAGTTTAAGTCATCTGTCACCACTGGCACCACATTTTAGAAGTCTGCCAGATACCCTGGATGCTTATATCCTTGACTTGGAGACGCTGGTGTTGGAATGGGGTGTACAAAGTTAAAAATCACACAACACCAGATTATAGTCCAACAGGTTTAATTGGAAGCACACTAGCTTTCGGAGTGCCGTTCCTTCATCAGGTCATCAAGGAGCCTGATAAAGGAGCAGCGCTCTGAAAGCTAGTGTGCTTCCAATTAAACCTGTTGGACTATAACCTGGTGTTGTGTGATTTTTAACTATATCCTTGATAGCTCTCACTTTCCTGCTTCATTTCAAAGGTCCAATGCCTTACAAGGAAACTTACTAACAGACAAGGACTGTCTCTTCAAACAAGGCTGAGCATAGATACAATGCAGTTCATTTTTCCACAAGGGCTATCATGGAGCAGATGATAAGCCTCTTCAACATGAGGCTCTGACACTTAAATGATCTGGGGTAGTCTTGCAGTACACTCCAGATAGAATGTGCCGCATGCTGCGCTGTGCATAACTGGAGCAAGCAACAAGAGGATAATGGTTTCTTAAGAGCTCGAAGATCAGTAGCAATCTTCTGAGGAGGAAGATGAGGAATTGAGCAAGACGAGCACGTTCAATTTGACTGAGCAGTGCAGCATTGGGCACAACAAGCCAGACAAGACTTAACTGACTCTAATAGAAGCAATGGGTGAAGTATCATTCAATCACTGTAAATTTGTTGCTGCTCAAAAAGCAAATTGTCCTTATTTGTTCCTAGAAGCAAATGGAACTTTCCTTTGGGTTATGTTTTGCTTTTGCTGAGTTAAAGTAAATATTTTCAGTCTTCTTTTGAAGCTTCCTGGGATGTTGGCACCACTGGCTGAGTCAGCATTTATTGCCTATCCCTTATCACAGAATCATTACTGCACGCAGAAGGAGGCCATTCAGTCTATCATGTCTCCAGAGACTCTCATTACCCAGTGCCAATCTCTTGCTTTTGCCCCCATACCCTTGTGTTCTACTTCCATCTAAATAATCACCCAATGCCCTCTTGAACGCACCAAACGTACCTGCCTCCACCATATTTTTAAGCAGTGATTCCATGTTTTTTCTCACATCACAAAAAAACTGAACTGTGGATGCTGGAAATCTAAACAAAAACAGAAATTGCTGGAACATCTCAGCAGGACTGGCAGCATCTGTGGAAAGAAATTAGAGTTCAAAAGACTATGGTCGTCCTGCCAGGTGTGGGAGATCAGGGTGCAGTCTATGTCTGCAGGAAGTATGAACGGCTGTAGCTCCTCACAAACTGCGTTGTTTAGTTGGAGCAGCAGTTGGACGCACTGAGGAGCATACAAGAGGCAGAGAGTGTGATAGACACTAGTGACAGGGAAATGGTCACACCAAAGTTTCAGTCAGGTAGATGGGTGGCTGCCAGGAGAGGTAAGTTGATAGTGCAGGAGTCTCCTGTGGCTATTCCCCTCTCTAACATACTGTTGTAGGGGGAATAGCCTCTCAGGGGAGTATAACAGCAGCAGCCAGGCCGGTGGCACCACAACCAGATCTGCTGTGAAGCAGCATCAAGCAAGATCCAAGTGACAATAGTGGTCAGAGACTTGCTAGTTAGGGACACAGTCAGACATTTCTGTGGCTGTGTTTGAACTCCAGGATGGTTTGTTGCCTCCCTGGTGCCAAGGTTAAGGACGTCTTTGAGCAGCTGCACAAAATTCTTCAGGAGGAGGGTGAGCAGCCAGAGGTCCTGGTGCACAGTGGTACCAATAACATGGGTAGAAAGAGGGATGAGGTCCTGCACAGTGAGTACAGGAAATTAGAAAAGAAGCTAAACAACAAGACTTCGAGGGTAGTAATCTCTGGATTACTACCAGTACTAAGTGTTAGCGAGGCAAGGAATAGAAAGATAGGAGAAATGAATGCGTGGCTAAGGAACTGGTGCAGGGGGCAGGGTTTCAGGTTCTTGGATCATTGGGAGCTCTTCTGGTGCAGGGTTGACCTGTACAAGAAGGGCAGTGTTGCACCTAAACTGAGGAGGAACCAATATCCTCACAGGGAGGTTCACTAGTATGACTGGGAAGGGTTTAAACTACAGTGGCAGGGGACTGGGAATCAGAGCAACAGGTCAGCAAGTGGAGGGTTTGAGGGGAAGATAGATGTTACGATCAGTAAGTCAGAAAGGAAGGACAGACAGAAACAGGTAAATGAACATGATGGTACTAATGGGCTGAAGTGTGTTTATTTCAATGCAAGGAGTAGTAAAGGTAAGGCAGATGAGGTTAGAGCCTGGATCAGTACATGGGACTATGATGGTGTAGCCATTACAGAGACTTGGCTGAGACAGGGACAGGACTAGCTGCTCAATGTTCCAAGGTTTCATTGTTTTAGATGAAATAGAGAGGAAGTTAAAAAAGGTTGGATGAGTTGCATTACTAATCAATGAGAATGTTACATCTTCACTCAGAAAGGACATGCTGAAGAGCTCATCCAGAGGCAATATGGGTACAGCTCAAAAATAAGATGGGTGCAATTATTCTGATAGGATTATGCTATAGACCGCCCAACATGAAGAACAAATATGTCGGCAGATTATAGAAAGATACAATAAAAATAGAATTCTCATAGTGGGTTTAACTTCTCCAATATTGACTGGAACTCCCTTAGAGCAAGGGACTTAGACGGGGTGGAATTTGTTAAGTGCATCCAAAAGGGTTTCTTGAAACTGTATATGGATAGTCCAACTAGAGGAGGGGGCCATACTAGACCTTGTATTGGCTAATGAGCCTGGCCAGGTGACTGACCTTTCAGTGGGAGAGCATTTTGGAAACAGTGATCACAACTCCTTATGTTTTAAGATGGTTATGAACAAGGATATGTCAGGACCTTGTGGGAAGGTGGGGGTGGTAAATTACATCAGTATTAGGTAGGAGCTAGGAAGTGTTAATTGTTATCAGGCAAGTCCACATTTGATATGTGCAACTGTTTAAAGACCTGCTGGGGAGAGTTCAAGACTGGCATGTTTCAGTAAGGAAAAAGGATAAGGATGGCAAGGTAAGAAACTCTTGGATAATGAGAGAGGTTGTAAATTCAATCAAAAGGAAAGAAGAAGCATATGCAACATTTAGGAAGCTAAAATTGACCATGGCCTGTGAGGAATATAAGAAAGGCAGGAAAGTACTCAAGCAGGGAATTAGGAGAGCAAGAAGGGGCCATGAAATGACCTTGGCAAGTAAGGTTAAAAAGAATCCCAAGGCATTCTATAGATACCTTAAAAACAGAACGATAACTAGGGAGAAGGTGGGATAAAGGAGGGAACTTGTGCTTGGAGATAGAGGATGTGGGTGAGATCCTAAAGGAGTACTTTGCCTCAGTATTCACCCAGGAAAAGGATATGGAGGATAGTGAGATTTGTGTGGAGTATGCTTATATGCTAGGGCATTTTGAGATCAAGAAAGAAAGAGTGCTTGATCTCTTGAAGAGCATTAAGTTAGATAAGTCCCCAGGGCCAATGGTATTTACTCCAGGTTACTCAGGGAGGCAAAAGAGGAGATTGCTGGAGCCTTCACCTAGATCTATGTACCCTCGCTAGCCACTAGAGAGGTCCTAGATGACTGGCGAGTAGCTAATGTTGTTTTTCTGTTCAAGACGAGAAACAAGGATAATCCAGGAAACTATAAACCGGTGAGTCTCGCATTGGTGGTTGGGAAGCTTTTGGAAAGAATTCTTAGGGATTGGATTTATGCACATTTGGAAAAGCATGGCCTAATTAGAGACAATCAGCCCAGCTTTGTGCAGGGAAGGTCATGTCTTACTAACTTGACTGAATGTTTTGAGGAGGTAACAAAATCAATTGATGAGAGTATAGCGGTGGATGTTGTTTACACGGACTTTAGTAAGGCTTTCGACAAGATCCCTCATGGTAGGCCCATCCAGAAGATTAAGATGCATGGGATCCACAGTCATTTAGCTCCATGAATTCAGAATTGGCTTGCCCGTAGAAGACAGAGGATCGTGGTGGAATGGTTTTACAGGCTGGAGGTTCATGACGAGATAGTGTTCTGCAGGGAACCGTACTGAGACCTTTGCCATTTCTGATAAATTACTTAGATGAAAATGTAGATGGGTGGGTTGGCAAGTTTGCAGACAATACAAAGATCAGTGGAATTGTGGCTAGTGTAGAAGATTGTCAAAGAATACAGTGGGATTTAGATCAGTTGCAGATATGGGTGGACAAATGGCAGATGGAGTTTATCCCAGGTAAGTATCAGATGCTGCACTTTGGGAGATCAAACGTTAAGGAAAAGTATACAGTTAATGGCAGGACACTGAACAGCATTGATGTGCAAAAAGATCTTCAGTTCAAGTCTATAGTGCCCTGAAAGAGGCCACACAAATAGATAAGGTGGTAAAAAAGGCATACAGCATGTTTGCCATTATTGCCTGGGGACTTGAGTGCATGAGTCATTATGTCATGTTGCAGCTGTTGGTTAGATCACACTTACGAGTATTGTATTCAGTTCTTGTCACCACATTACAGAAAGAACGTGGAGGCTTTGGAGGCAATGCAGAAAAGACTGGGAGAAAGTAAGGACTGCGGATGCTGGAAATCAGTCGAAAAGTGTGGTGCTGGAAAAGCACAGTAAGTCAGGTGCATCTGATGAGCAGGAGAATCGATGTTTCAGGCATAAGCCCTGCATCAGAAATGTTGGGGGTGGGAAGGGAGCTGAGAGATAAATAGGAGGTTGGGGGGTGGGGCTATGGGGAAAGGTAGCTGGGAAGGCAATAGGTAGGTGGAGGTGATAGGTCAGAGGGGAAAGTGGAGCACATAGGTGGGAAGGAGGATGAACAGGTAGGACATTCAAGAGGGCGGTGCCAAGTTGGAGGGTTAGATCTCGGATGAGCTGGGGGGAAGGGAGATGAGGAAACTGGTGAAATCAATGTTGATGCTGAGTGGTTGGAGGGTCCCAAGGCTGAAGATGAGGTGTTCTTCCTCCAAGCATCAGATGACTTAGATTTGGCAGGAGGGTACCAACTTGCGCAATGTTTCAGGGAACATCTCTGAGACACACGCATCAAACAACCTCACCACCCTGTGGCCAATCACTTCAACTTCCCCTCCCACTCTGCCAAGGACATGCAAGTCCTGGCCTCCTCCCTCCAAATCCTAGCCACCTGAATGCCTCACCTTCCCCCTTGGTTCTTCCAACCACATGACATCAACATTGATTTCACCAGTTTACTCATCTTCCCTTGCCCCATCTTATCCCAGATCTAACCTTCCAATACAGCACCACCTTCTTCAACTATCCTACCTGTCCATCTTCCTTCCCACCTATCTGCTCCACTCTCCCCTCCACCTATCACCATCACCTCCATCTCCCTTTCCCCCAGTCCCACCGGATCCTCCTATTTATATCTCAGCCCCCTTCCCTCAACACATTTCTGATGAAAGACACATGCCCAAAACATTGATTCTCCTGCTTCCCCACTGCCTTACTTTTCAACTGCAGAAAAGGTTCACCACGGTGTTGCCTGAATTAGAGGTTATGAGCTATAAGGAAAAGCTAGAAAAACTCAGGTTGTTTTCTCTTGAACATCAGAAGCTGAGGGGAGAATTGATAAAAGTTTATAAAATTAGGAGATGCATAGATATGGTTGATGGTCAGAACTTTCTCCCCGAAGAGTTGAAATGTCTAATACTAGGGAACATAGATTTAAGGTAAGAGGGGGAAAGTTCAAAGGAGACATGAGAGGCAGATTTCTTTACTCAGAGCGGTAGGGGTCTGGAACGCACGGCCAGGGGTGGTGGTGGAGGCGGACACAATAAGGGCATTTAAGGGACATTTAGATAAGCAAGAATATGCAAGGAATGGCAGGATATGAACCAATGGTAGGCAGAAGGGAATAGTTTCATTTGGCGTCACATTCGGCACAATATCATGGGCTGAAGGGCCCGTTCCTGTGCTGTACAATTCTATGTTCTAGATTCTTAATGTTTCGGATCCAGTGACCCTTGTTTTGAAATGAATAGGTTGGAAAAGGATGCTTTTCATGCAGACGATGGAGTGGGGGGAGAGTAAATGACAGGTTGCAACAGAGGTCAGCAGGGAGAAAAATAGTCGGACAGTAACTGGACTTAGCACTGCTTTTTCTCCACAGGTGATGCCAGTCCTACTGAGATTTTCTAGCAATATCTGCTTTTGTTTCTTAAATCCCTTGCTTCGCTTGTACATCACTTCAAATCTGCCCTCTTGTTCTTGTTCCTTTATGAGCAGGAACAGTTCATCCCGATCTATCCATCCAGCACACTCATGATTTTGAAAACCCTTATCTAATCTCTCAACTTTCTTCTCTTCAGAAGAGAACAGTCCCAACTTCCTCAATCTATCGTCAGAACTGAAGTGTCTCATTCTTGGAACAATTCTTGTAAATCCTGTAAAGATTTCCCTTGAACTGAGTAGTTTGCTAGGCCACTTCAGAGGGTTTTTAGGAATGAAGCACTTAGCTGTAGGTCTGGTGTCTCATTTAGCCCAGACTAAATAAGAATGAAAGATTTCCTTCCCAAAAGGACACTAATGAATCAGATAGGTGTTTATAATATTGACAATGATTATACAATTGCCAATAGACTAGCTTTTTATTTCCAGAGTTTTATTGAATTCAACATTGAAAAGTCAATATTGATTTCAAAATTCACCATCTGCTATGGTGGAATTCACACTCACATCCCCAGAACATTAGCGACTATGGATTATTAGTCTAGTGACATTATCACAATGCCACAGCCGCCAATATTTAATGCTGTTACATTAAACGATGAGAAAATATTATACTATAGTAGGCATTGAGGAGAGTATAGCACTTAATTAAACAAGGTCTTAAGAGGATATGATGCTGAGGAGAGGTAACCTGCATGGTTTGATTCTTTTCACTGCATTTACAGTAAATTAGACAGGTGATGATGGAAAGAGCAATATACTTACAAATGTAAACTTGTATTTTGCAATGAAGAGTCACCAGTTTCTGTGTCCTCAGAAACTTTTCTTTTTCATTCCTCTTCCACTATATGCAATTTAAAGGACAGATCTTGGCTGGGTGAATTGACTAGGTGAATAGTTGGATTGTAAATACAGAGCCAGTGCTGAGAATCGCAGTAAGTCCCAACAGTAGTGAGTACTTTTACCATTGTTGAGTGCACAATAGTACAAGCAGGGTGCCATAAAAGTGTGGTGCTTAGCTAATGAAGCGAATTGTGGAGAATCACATGAGAATGCTTGCTAGAAATCAAAGAGCACCCTGAAATTGATTCTTAAGTGATTTTTGATATAATTCAGCCTGTGGTTTCTTTTACTTGTGTTTGAGAGGGCAGACAGGAAGTTAATGTCTGATTGGAAAGACGGCACATTTAATGATGAAGAACCACTTTAGTGATGCACTGGAGTGCTAGCTCAGATTTGTGTGATCAAGTCCAAGCCAATTACAATGTTGTTCGCATTGCAGTGTGGAATACCTGAATCTCCTCTTTCACTCTTTTTTGCCATTGACCTCTCTCCTCTCTTCAGGAAGATGAGTTAGTCTTTAAAAGAACCTTAATACTGAATCTGAATGTATTCTTGTGGCTTGCAATGTGCAACTGAAAGTATCTCACCAAACCCATACAAAAGTTAATTAAATTTTGACAATGGTATTATTCATCAGATGTATATTATTCGAAGTCAAATAGCATCAGAGAAATTGAATTCAAGCAAAAGCAAGTGATCTAGTACAAAGTAAAATCAGTAGTGCAAAGAATAGAAGATTCATTTTCAGTCCTGTTCTTAGACAGTCTTAATCAGACCATCAAACACAGGATCAAGTGAGAACAAGCAATTCAGGCAAACAAGAATTAGGAAAGTCATAAAGGAGGGACCTACATGAACTAACAAAGCACATCTTTGTAGCAGAATCAACAGCAGCACTGTCAAAGTCAATAAATCAAACTATGTAATAGTCCCAATGATGAAGATTATATAAAAGTTAGTTACGGTCATGGTTGGGTTTAAAGTCATAAACATTTAAAGAAAAACAAAAAGCTCTTTCTTGAATCTATTTCTAATTACAAGTACTGCTGCACCATCATACTCACAACAAAAAGACATTTTCTTTGAACAGTTTGCTTACTTACAGATCCTTCACAGCAAGTAACGACTTGTCTCATTAACTTGTTGTATTGACAACACAGAACAGGTTTCTTGTGAGACACACCTTTATTCAGCTCCTCTCTGCTGATAAAGTATCATTAGATTCAATAAATTTAATCAATATTACCTGTCCTAAACCTACTTCAAACATGAATCAGTTGTGCTATCCACAATAATTTCTCCAAAAATTAGAAACAAAAATGTCCTATATCACCAAAATTTATATTATAGACCATACAAAAATATTCTGTTCAGAGGCCTCAAACCACATGATCAATTTTATTACTCTTCTTTGTAAATTTTGGATAAATCTATTTCAGTTTCTTACATCTGTTTGATTACAGGTGACTGATGCCACGAATAAACATTTAGGCAAGCTACTTTACACTGCTTACCTGTTCTGCAGCAGTAGCTGTGCCAATGAATCAGTTGCAATGTAGAGTGCCTTTGATTCCTCAGAATAATAACAAGTGGCCAAATCTCCATTAATCTGACTAGCCTTAGGTTTCACAGTAATGAGGCACATTTGGTCTTCAATATCCCAAACCTAAAAGACAAATCTTAACATAATATAACCAATGAAATATCACTGCCCTAAAGACATGTATGCAGCTGATGATTTACAGGAGAGAATAATGATGACAAGAACAGTTTCAATATAAGATACTTTCTTATCTACATTATACATAAGATACTTTTTTTATCTACATAATCAATGTTCCTATTATCAATGAAAATTTCTCAGGTTGAAAATTTTCTCAACAAATCACTCCATTGTATATTTTGTTAAACATGCAATTCCTTGTCTAGATCAAAAAAGGTGATACAATATTTCTCATTATTTGTAGTGCATTTATATTTCATTTTGGATAGTACTTATAAACCAGAATTGGGGATACAAGTTTCTAAAGATTTCATACATTATGATAGATAATAAAAGTTGTATACCAGAATGTGAGAAGTCATTCAGGCATTCTATGATAGATGCCTTTTGAGAAAGGTCAGAAGTTAAGTCTTTGAAAGTGAAGAATTTCAATCCCCTCTAAAGTTTTAAGATATTTTGGTACTGCAGCGTCACTGATGTCTAACGGGATTGCTGAGAAATCTATGGGGACTGATGGATTGCATTTGCTATTTGACGTATTGTGTGTTTTTCAACCACAATTTGTCTATTATAATATTTGCCTCATGGCAATTGCTGGTTGCTAGAATACAGGTTATATTTACAACAAATCCTCTGTACCCACAAAATCACAAATTCACCGATATGCGTTAAAAAAAGTAACAACAAAATTCAACATCTCTGGGCAAACTCGGATATTTACGATTTTTAACCTATTTTTACTGAGCTCCACGTTCGCAAATTTCAGCATTTATGGGGATTCTCAGGAATGAAATCCTCATGGATACGAAAGAATGACTGCATCTTTGCATGTCTGAACCATCATTTGGAAATATTTGCTGCATGTTTGTTTGAATAAGTTTCATTTGTAATAAATTAGTTGTTCCTTGTTGACAGGTCAATTTGGTTATGATATTCAATGGAATACCTCTTTGATTAACAATATCACTGCTCTTTTTAACATCAAACTTTGTTCTGAAGTGGAGGAGTGGGACTAGGAAAGGAAACAGTACACTCCTCCAACTTTGTGTCCTATTAAATGCCCACAACATTTCTTCTTCTCCAAGCCTTTTGAATAATGCTGCTTTATTCAGAACTATTGGCTCACAATAGTCCTAAATTATGTCATCTTCTACTGTAGGCATAAATCCAAGCAGCTCATTATACCTGTCAGCACTGAACAGACTAGGGCACAGAACTTTTGGTGTATGGCACTATGCTACATTAATGTCTCACACACAGCATGTGCTAGCAGCTTGTACGGCAAACACACTGCATGTCCTTCAAACTAATGCCCATGTCTGAACATCTAAGTGAAATAGTCCCTTGACCAGTCAAGAGGGTCTATGGTCAGTCAAGAGGGTGCCCTCATGGGAAGTCAAGGGCATCATTTACTTTCAGTCAAGGGGATTGACCATGGTCAGTTGGTCACTTGATGCAATCAGGGACCAGGGATACCTGATGTTGAGAGTCTGGGATTTGAGCAAAAATCAGTCAGTGCAATCAGTTAGGAGATTATGTCTAATTTGTGGAGCTGCGCAGAAATTAGTCAGAGGTCCAGTCCATTTTTAGTGAGGATGTCCTCTCAAGTCAGTCTAGGGGATAAGAGACCTGGTCAATCTTGGGAATTTGAGAAGGAAATGTCAAAATGGTTATCAAGGGCTGTGTTGAACAAACTGAGGAACTGAAAGGTGAGGATTGGAGCCAGCTTGCTGGGATGCAGATCGGACAATTACTATGAAGGGTGGCAACATTAGTTAGAAAATGGCAGCCAATACTATACGTATATATCCTCACACCATTCTTCACATAAAGACTCTATTCCATTCTCCCAGTTCCTCCATCTCCATTGCACCTCTTCTGATGATGTCAACTTGACAAGAGGCTTCTGAAAAGTCCACCTTCTTCCTCAACCGAGAATTCCCCAGCACTGTAGTTGACAGAGCCCTCACCTGGATCTGACCCATTTCCCGCACTTCAGCACATCCTCCCTCTGTTCCCTCACACGACAGCGATAGGGACCCCTTGTCCTCACCTACCATCCTATCAGCATCCACATGCAGAGGACCATTAGCTGCCATTTCTGCCATCCCCCTCCCATCTTCTATATAAAAACCATCCTTTTCCTAATTTGGAGATGTACAAAGTTAAAAATCACACACACCAGGTTATAGTCCAACAGGTTTAATTGGAAGCACACTAGCTTTCGGAACGACGCTCCTTTATCAAGTGATTGTCCTGATGAAGAAGCGTCGCTCCAAAAGCTAGTGTGCTTCCTTGTCCTAGCTACCATCAGTTCTGAAGAGTCACTCTCCACAGATGTTGCCAGACCTGCTGAGATTTTCCAGCAATTTCTGCTTTTGTTTCAGAAGGCCTGTGTGGGATCTCCTAATCCTCAACCCACAAATATAACAAGGTTGTTACTGATGGAATTTGTGCAAGATCAAACAATTTTATATCTTAGCCTATGACAACATCCGTGCTACAGCCTAGGCAATAGGCTTTGCCAATTTAGCTGAGTTCCTCAGGTGCAGTGATAGACTTGAAATATGTCATGTTGAGAACTCAATCTGATAACACGGTTAAGTTCATTAATAGAAAAGGATTCCATTCAGTCAATTTCATATCATCTTTAATTATCAGTACCACATCTTACAAGTCTGCACCAGGTACACTGAAGCTAATATGACATATATATCCTTGATAACTCATAGGTTCCTGCTTCATTCCAAGGGCTGAATTCCTTAAGAGGACAGTTGCTGGGAGACAAGGGCTAAACTGTCCAACCATGACCACATTGCAATCCCTGACTGAGGCCAAACATAAACTCAGTGCAACCCTTTCTTCCACCAGGGCCAGCATAGATAGATGACAGTTCTCCTCAATACTTGGATCAGTCCAGAGGATCTTTGCAATGCACTCCAGACAAAATGTACTGTGTCAACCTAACAAGTTATGCTCTGTATAACTGGAGCAGGCAAAGACAGAATGTGATGGATTTTGAAGAAATGGGAAAATGACAGCACTCTTCTGAGGAGTAAGATGAAGTCATTGAACCAAAGGAACATCATCTTCCCTATGACAGAATGGTGTAGTGTCAGACACAACAAACTAGACAGAATTGAATTGCCACCTGGATCTAATACATCTGAGTAGGGTGAAGTTTTCATTCATTGACTGTAAATTGTTATTATTCCAAGTATTCACTGAGGAGGACCTGTGTGGCAAAAAAAATGAAAAAACTGTGGATGTTGAAAATCTGAAACACAAACAGAAATTGCTGGAAAATCTTAGCAGGTCTGGGAGTATCTGTGGAGAGAAATCTGAGTGAACATTTCAGGGCCATCTTCAGAACTTATGGTAGGAAAGAGGTGGGTTTTATTCAGAAGCAAGAAGCCATTTAGTGCTAAAGACAAATGCAGCTTTACTGTTTGTTCTTTCTTCACTTTTCCTGATGATTTATAGAAGTTAATGTTAACAGAAGTTTGAAGGCTCACAATATCTGATTATTCTAGTTTCAACAATGACAACATTTTATTTTCAAGAATGACAACATTTTAGTTAATGATTACCATTAAGGAAAGATTAACACCGCTTCAGACAGGTTACTAACATTGTATGGTGCTAAGGAAGGGTAACAAAAATGTGGTGGTCTGTTTATAATGAAGTTTCACCCGGATCACATATGTACCACCTATGTGTCTCCTCAGAAGATTTATTTTTCTATGAAGATTTTGGTGGATGACCCCAAGGCTTTTGCAACTAGAATGTGCAAAGTGCAAGTTCATACTTTTAGTGAGAGTTTATTTCAATTAATTACATTCCATAAAATCCACACATCCCACATATTAACAAGCTCCCCATAAGTATATGGCAAATTCACACCTAATTAACCCTAAATTAACAAATCACCCACTTCCCTCATTCCATTAGGATTCAGGTACACCTTCAGATCATATGTGGGTGTGATTGCAGAGTTAGAGGGAGCAAACAGAAGATTCTGGCTCTTAGCTTTGGGGAGAGCATATAATCATTAACTGTGTTCTGCCATTGCAGTTGTTCCTCTAACTTGGGTGACTACTTCAGATTAAGCTCAGTATCAGGTGTCATGGTGTTGCCTGGTAGTTCTTTGGAAAGAGGAACTCTATGATTCCCCTCATGGAAAGTCTCGGACTAGATGGCATAGTATCAGAATAAAGAAACTCCAATTTAAGATTGGAGTCCCTCCTCGAGGGACTGAATGGCCTACCTCTTTTCTTATTTCTTCTGGTCTTATGGAGGAAAGTAGTCCATGAAACTCACTGAAATTGACACAGCCAAAATATGGAAAGTTTTAAACCAAAGTGTTGGTAAGCAAGCAATATACCAGAATGATGTTGCTACTGCTTGGAAATTATTAAATAAGATACTTTTGGAATCCGATCAAGAGAAAGCATAAGACTTCAAAGTGTGCGGCGATCAGAACCAATGATAGTGCAAAACACTTTTATCTAAGTGTAAAAAGCCCCTCAATAATATTCTCAAAATGGCCAAATGAGATTTCATTCAGAACAGAGATGACTTGCTAACACACAAAGAGGACATTTTGACCTTAATGACTAAAAGTAGTAATTTACCAGGTTTAGATTCAGAAATGCCACAGCTGATGAAAAGAGAAACAGTTTGATTGTTGACTTAACTGAATAGTTATTTGCGAGTTAAAGGACAGTTGTAAGAAAACATGTTGATGATGCATTATCTTAATGTTATGATATTTAAATCCTGATAATGCTAAGTTAAGGTAAAGTTGCCATAGTCTTACCAGGCCAAAGGGCTGTTCTCTCATTAGAGGCAGATGAGGTGCTGCATTTTGGGAAGGCAAATCTTAGCAGGTCTTATACACTAAATGGTAAGGTCCTAGGGAGTGTTGCTGAACAAAAAGACCTTGGAGTGCAGGTTCATAACTCCTTGAAAGTGGCGTCGCAGATAGATAGGATAGTGAAGAAGGTGTTTGGTATGTTTTCTTTATTGGTCAGACTACTGAGTAAAGGATTTGGGAGGTCACATTGTGGCTGTACAGGACATTGGTTAGGCTACATTTGGAATATTGTGTGCAATTCTGTCTCCTTCCTATCAGAAGGATGTTGTGAAACTTGAAAGGATTCAGAAAACATTTACAAGGATGTTGCCAAGTTTGGAGGATTTGAGCTATAGGGAAAGGGTGAATAGGCTAGGGCTGTTTTCCCTGCAGCGTCAGAGGCTGAGGGGTGACCTTATAGAGGTTTAGAAAATCATGACAGTAAACCCCCACAGACACAGAGAGATTGTGCAAACTCCATACAGACAGGCGCCCGAGATGGGAATCGAACCTGGATCCCAGGCGCTGTGAGGCAGCAGTGCTAACCACTGAGCCAACGTGCCGCCCTAAGTTGTTACTGAATTTTGTTTCATGTTAATTTTGGAATGTTAGAATGGGACCTATCCCAACAGTCACTGCAAAGATTTACAAGGATGTTTCCAGGGTTGGAGGATTTGAGCTATAGGGAGAGGCTGAACAGGCTGGGGCTGTTTTCCCAGGAGCGTAGGAGGCTGAGGTGCTGGCAGGTGTGACTAGATTGGGTTGGGATATCTGGTCGTCTGTTTTCGTGCTGTACATCTCTATGACTCTATCAGTGGTCAGATCAGTTTTCCTTCATGTGAATTCAAGGAAAGTGATGGGACCAGACGGAGTACCAGGCCATACACTCAGAGCATGCGCAGATCAACTGGCAGAGGTCTTCTCAGACATCTTCAACCTCTCCCTGCAG
This sequence comes from Hemiscyllium ocellatum, assembly GCF_020745735.1. Taxonomy (NCBI): domain Eukaryota; kingdom Metazoa; phylum Chordata; class Chondrichthyes; order Orectolobiformes; family Hemiscylliidae; genus Hemiscyllium; species Hemiscyllium ocellatum. Next base: position 15,545,717 of record NC_083436.1, read on the forward strand.
CAGGCCATTGTCCCTGCCTGTTTCAAGAGGGTCAACATCATCCCTGTGCCTAAGAAGGCTCAGACAGCATGTCTCAATGACTACCGCCCAGTGACCTTAACTTTGGTGGTCGTAAGTGCTTTGAAAGGCTGGTCATGGTATTAAGCAACTCCAGCCTCCCCACTACTCTTGACCCACTCCAATTTGCCTATCGGGCCAACAGATCCATGTCAGATGCCATATCACTTGTACTTCACTCCTCCCTAGAACATCTTGACAAGTTTGCTGATGACACCACCGTCTGTTGAATCTCAGATGGAGATGAAACAGACTACAGATGGGAGGTGGAAGACCTGGAAAAATGCTGCACTGAGAACAACCTAGCTCTCAATGCCGGCAAAACCAAGGAACACATTATTGACATTTGGCAGGATGTTACTCATCCCTCCCTACACATTAACAGCACAGAGAGGGAACAAGTGGAGAGTGTCAAGCTCCTGGGAGTGGTTATCTACAACAAGCTTTCTTGGACTCTTCATGTGAATGCACTGGTTACAAAGGCTCAACAACGTCTCTTCTTCCTCAGGCAGCTAAGGAAATTTGGCATGATAGCGAAAACCCTTGCAAATTTTTATAGGTGTGCCATTGAGAGCATTCTGTCTGGATGTATGACTACCTGGTATGACAACTGTACCATTCAAGATCGGAGACGGTTACAGAGAGCGGTGAACTCAGCCCAGACAATCACAAAGGCCAACCTCCCATCTACAGAATCCATCTACCAGGCCCGATGTCAAGGAAAGGCTGTCAGCATTCTTAAAGATCCATTCCAACCTGCCAATGTTTTTCTACAACCTCTACCATCGGGGAGAAGGTACAGAAGACTGAACACATGCACCAGCTGATTTCATAGCTGTTTCTATGCTACTGTTGTTAGAATACTGAATGGACTCACAAACTCTTAACATTTGCCTGTACCTGTGTTTTTGCTTTTGCCGTTAATTACTATCTATGCTACTTAATGATGTGACCTGCCTGTATTGCTCGCAAGACAAAACTTTTCACTGTGCCTCGGTACACGTGACAATAAATTTAATTCAATTTAATTCAAAATATAGACTATATATGTCTATGCATATTTGCTGCTTTATTTTCAATAATAGTTGAAAGTTTGTTAAAGTTGTAGTAAAATAATTGTCCTTTATAGCCTGGAAAAACTGCTTGAATTGTTTCCAAAACTGAACCAGATTCAGCCAGATACTTATATGATTAGTAATTGAAAGAGAGTGATTAAGAAAGGAATTGCTAAACCCTTCAACCTCAGTTGTAACCATCAGGTTGGGGACATCACTAGACTGCAAATTGATGTTTTTTTTCAGGAAATGTTTACATTTATGCTGGAGTACTTTTTCACGATTATAGCCAATTTAGTTTACTTTTATATTATTACCAATCATGAAAAAATATCATATAAGCTTAGAAACTGAAACCATGGGTCATTTTTGAATATGACTATATTGGTGCCGGATCTGTAATTTTAACCTGACACTTCAGAGATGGTTCCTATGCCTGACCAAAACCCCAAGAAGTGCACAGAGACGCAGTTAAGGAAGTTATTATTTCAATTCTTGAAGGGACATTGCAAGAAAATCTTGGCTTCTCCACCTCAGGATTCATTCTACTTCTATCAAGCATGAATTGCTCTCCCTTTCACTTATATTCATTTCTGACTGCTAGGGACCATTCCATCTGTTGGTCTGGTAGCCGGTGATCATAATGTCTAGCAACTGCTTCCCAGTGAGGTCCTAAAACTTAGCTATTAAAATCAACCAAGGTTAATAAACTAGATTTGTTCCATTCCTAACAGGAAAAATGAAAAGAAACTAAAAGCCCTAAATTTTTACCTAGTGCTGTGAAGCAGCCATCACAACTCCACCTAAGTATGGGTAGGTCTCTGAATGAATCATCATCACAAAAAATGTGCTCAACAATGTTTTAGCTTGTCAAATACATATCTCAACAAATCATACTAAAACTTTGTGATCCATATTGAAAATACCATCATGTCACATATGCCATGATGGTAATGAAAATATTATAGAAAGGCTTTAGTTAATCTCCCTCCCAATGACACATATGTTCTTTGTATACTCTCTATATACTTACAGGATGTTTTCTGCAAGATTGAATAAAATGATACTGTTATTAAAAAAAATTGATGAATGTCACTTTCAAACCTTAATTATCTTGTCTACTGAGATTGAAAATATCCTCCTGTCCCCTGCAGCAATACTGAGGAAGATGATGGGTGAATTATGGCCAGTCAGCCTCCCAATTGGTCGTCTGTAAAAAGATCAACGGCAAACAAAGTAAGTGACTCAGAAATGAGTCAGTCTGACACAATCCATGTATAACTTGCAGCAGCTGAAAGAACAAGAGTTGTTCAATCAGTGTCATATAACCATCCTCTCTTCCAGTGTGGCTCCATAAACACCTTCTGGTTTTAACATTGCAGGGCCTGCTCTGCCTCCCAGTGGTATTCCTTGACTCTAGTTGAATAATCAGTCCTTTTGGTCGATGGGGAAAGAATGAAATGGAAATGGAAAAAGGACACTAGATACAAATATGGAAAAACTGTTCTCAATGCACAGCAGGAATCGAAGTTATAGTTATAATGCAAGTTAATCTGCTTCCATGACAGACACTCCTCCAATTAACATGGTGCCAGCAGGAAAGCTTTACTGAATTTGTCCCATGGAGATAAGTTAATTGATTAAGAGAAGCAAAGAAAGCAATAGCAAAAGACAAGTTTTGTACACAGAATGGACATAAATAGAATCCCATCGATAAGTTAAAGAGCCAATCCAAGCTACGAAGAAAGGTATGAAAATTGATTTTCTGTTTGCCACATATGGAATAGGCATCCATCACAAATTCACCCTCAGGAAATTTAAACACAAAGAACTAAGGTTTAGAGGCTTCAAATACATAACAATCAAAAGTTTTACCTAATTATCAGTACTTAACCAAATAAACCTCCAACTTTTTTTCATAATCTTTAAACAGTCAGCCTGTAGTGACAGCCAGCTCCATGAACAGGACTATTCCTTCAATAGTTCAATTGATACCTGCACTAACAGATCCAATGCACCTCCAGCATCGACTTCACTCATTGCCAGATGATCTTTAGGTTTCAAATAAAGATCAAACCACATCCCCTTCCTTTTCTTAATTTAAATTTTGCCCCTTTGTGATGTCATCAATAGGCAAAGGGTTACTTTCAACATACATGGCGATAAGACCCACTCTCAACCGATCCATTATTTACCTCAATGTCACAATTGCCTTCATGATGCTGGTGATGAAAGGTGCATAATTTATATACGTATATATCACTTTTGACATTGAATTTTAAACTACAGACAGATGGTGGTTGTTACTTCTGTAAAGGGGTTTCTTTTAAACTATTCCAAAATAGTGGCTAAATCTAGAATTTTGTCAGAAAGCAGGTGTTTGCCATCGCCTATGGTATTAATGGAAAGCTGTTTATACTGTTGAATTTAATACAGGTAGGGAAATATTTAAGGCCATTAGCTTTGTTTTCAGTTCGGAAGAATCTAGGATTAAGGAAGCTTTTAATTCAGTTCAGAAGACACCTGTACTGATGATAGAATACAGTTTGATTTATCTCCTAGAAAGAGTTTATTACAGTTCAGAGAAAAGTGACCTTTCCAAAAGGGATCAGTTTGTGAATTTCCAAACCTGGAGAGTTTAGTTAGAAATCTGCAAGTTATAAGAAATGACAAAGTTGAGACAAATCAAGTTTCAAGCTGCCCCCTCCAGTATATCCTGAGAAATAAGAAAGGGATGATCACTTTATTGGGATTGTATTATAGACCTCCTAATAGAGGGAAATTGAGAAACAAACTTGTAAGGAGATCTCAGTTATCTGTAAGAATAATAGGGTGGTTATAGTCAGGGATTTTAACTTTCCAAACATAGAGATGGAAAGGAATTTGTTAAGTGTGTACAAGACAATTTTCTGATTCAGTATGTGGATGTACTTACTAGAGAAGGTGCAAAGCTTGACCTACTGTTGGGAAATAAGGCAGGGCAGGTAACTGAGAAGTCAGTGGGGGAGCACTTTGGGGCCATCGACCACAATTATATTAGTTTTAAAATAGTGATGGAAAAGGATAGATCAGATCTAAAAGTTGAAGTTCTAAATTGGAGGAAGGCTAATTTTGACAGTATTAAGCAAGAACTTTCAAAAGCTGATTGGAGGCAGATGTTCACAGGTGAAGGGACGACTGGAAAATGGGAAGCCTTCAGAAATGAGATAACAAGAATCTAGAGAAAGCATATTCCTGTTAGGGTGAAAGGAAATGCTGATAGGTATAGGGAACGCTGGATGACTAAGGAAATTGAGGGTTTGGTTAAGAAAAAGAAGGAAGCATATGTCAGGTATAGACAGGATAGATCCAGTGAATCCTTTGAAGAGTATAAAGGCAGTAGGAGTATACTTAAGAGAGGAATCAGGAGGGCAAAAAGGGGACATGAGATAGCTTTGGCAAGTAGAGTTAAGGAGAATCCAAAGGGTTTTTACAAATATATTAAGGACAAAAGGGTAACTAGGGAGAGAATAGGGCCCCTCAAAGCTCAGCAAGGCGGCCTTTGTGTGGAGCCGCAGGAGATGGGCAGATACTAAATGAGTATTGTACATCAGTATTTACTGTGGGAAAGGATATGGAAGATATAGAATGTAGGGAAATAGATGGTGGCATCTTGAAAAATGTACTTATTACAGAGGAGAAAGTGCTGGATGTCTTGAAACGCATAAAAGTGGATAAAACCCCAGGACCTGATCAGATGCACCCTAGAACTCTATGGGAAGCTAGGGGAGTGATTGCTGGGCCTCTTGCTGAGATATTTGTATTATCGATAGTCACAGGTGAGGTGCCGGAAGACTGGAGGTTGGTTAACATGGTGCCACTGTTTAAGAAAGGTGGTAAGGACAAGCCAGGGAACTATAGACCAGTGAGTCTGATGTCGGTAATAGGCAAGTTGTTGGAGGGAATCCTGAGGGACAGGATGTACATGTATTTGGAAGGGCAAGGACTGATTAGGAATAGTCAACATGGCTTTGTGCGTGGGAAATCATGTCTCACAAACTTGATTGAATTTTTTGAAGAGGTAACAAAGAGGATTGATGAGGGCAGAGCAGTAGATCTGATCTATATGGACTTCAGTAAGGCATTTGACAAGGTTCCTCATGGGAGACTGGGGAGCATGGTTAGATCTCGCGAAATACAGGGAGAACTCGCCATTTGGAAACAGAACTAGCTCAAAGATAGAAGACAGAGGGTGGTGGTGGAGGGTTGTTTTTCAGACTGGAGGTCTGTGACCAGTGGAGTGCCACAAGGACCGGTGCTGGGTCCACTACTTTTCATCATTTATATAAATGATTTGGATGTGAGCATAAGAGGTATAGTAAGTAAGTTTGCAGATAACACCAAAATTAGAGGTGTAGTGGACAGCAAAGAAGGTTACCTCTGATTACAACAGGATTTTGATCAGATGGGCCAATGGACTGAGAAGTGGCAGATGGAGTTTAATTTAGATAATCAAACTAAATTAATTATCTAAATTAATTAATTTATCTGATTGTTTATAATTGACTGCAATTTTCTTGTTAATTCATGTTTAACTTGTACAGATTTCCAGATATTAGGGTGTTAACTTTGTTTGACTCTTGTATAGTAAATTCTTTTCTGTTCTTAAACCATGGAATCTTGTGGGTTCATTCTCTTCATAAATAACTGGGATTTCAAATTTCTTCTGCAGGCAAATTACCTCAAATCTGCCTTTTGGGAAAGCAAATCTTAGCAGGACTTATACACTTAATAGTAAGGTCCTAGGGAGAGTTGCTGAACAAAGAGACCTTGGAGTGCAGGTTCATAGCTCCTTGAAAGTGGAGTCGCAGGTAGATAGGATAGTGAAGAAGGTGTTTGGTATGCTTTCTTTTATTGGTCAGAGTATTGAGTACAGGAGTTGGGAGGTCATGTTGCGGCTGTACAGGACATTGGTTAAGACACTGTTGGAATATTGTGTGCAATTTTGGTCTCCTTTCTATCGGCAAGATGTTGTGAAACTTGAAAGGGTTCAGAAAAGATTTACAAGGATGTTGCCAGGGTTGGAGGATTTGAGCTTTAACGAGAGGTTGAATAGGCTGGGGCTATTTTCCCTGGAGCTTCAGAGGCTGAGGGGTGAGCTTATAGAGGTTTACAAAAATCATGAGGGGCATGGATAGGATAAATAGACAAAGTCTTTTCCCTGAGGTGGGGGAGTCCAGAACTAGAGGGCATAGGTTTAGGATGAGAGGGGAAAGGTATAAAAGAGACGTAAGGGGCAACTTTTTCACGCAGAGGGTGGTACATGTATAGAATGAGCTGCCAGAGGACGTGGTGGAGGCTGGTATAATTGCAACATTTAAGAGGCATTTGGATGGGTATATGAATAGGAAGGGTTTGGAGGGATATGGGCCGGGCGCTGGCAGATGGGACTAGATTGGGTTGGGATATCTGGTCGGCATGGACGGATTGGACTGAAGGGTCTGTTTCCATGCTGTACATCTCTATGACTCTATGACACAGCAGTGTCTAAGACATAGGAGCAAAAGTATATCATCGAGCCCATCGAGTCTGCTCCACCATTCAACAAGATTGTGGCTAACCTGATAATCCTTTTCTGCCTTTGATTCCTGTACATGTTAATAATCTATATATTGCAGCCTTGAATATACTTAATGGCCCAGCCTCAACAGCCCTCTATGGTAAAAGAATTTCATAGATTTACAATCTTCTAAGAAAAGAAATTCTTCTTCATCTCGTCTTAAATGTGCAAGCCCTTATTCTCACATGCACTATACCTTCACATGCATGAAGCAGCAAAGCCTGCTGTTAATGTGGACTAACAAAGTGTGCCAATGCAGCCCCAACCAAACTGTCCAGATAAGTTTTATTTTAATATAACTAAAATTTATGCTTGGAAAATCATAAACACTTTCGGTTTTCAAATACCTGGCTGTTTTCAAGTAGCCAGATTTGAGGTAATTTACCTGCAGAAGAAATTTGAAATCCCAGTTATTTATGAAGAGAATGAACCCACAAGATTCCATGGTTTAAGAACAGAAAAGAATTTACTATACAAGAGTCAAACAAAGTTAACACCCTAATATCTGGAAATCTGTACAAGTTAAACATGAATTAACAAGAAAATTGCAGTTAATTATAAACAATCAATTTAGCATTAAATGGCATATACAACTGATACTGATTTTATGAAGTGACTTGTAATTCCACTACCTGTAGGTCATCTCCTTTTACATTGTGGCCTGATCCACAGCTGAGAGTTACATATGACCAATCCAAGATCCACACATATGGTCTTCACTAAAAACTAACAGATGTCTAGTGAATCTCCTCAACTTGATCTAGATGGCATTGATACACTGGTGTAATTTTCAAGTAACAACAGCAACTGCAGCAATCTATTTAATTCTAAACCTGGCCTCTGTCTTCTTTAGCTTTCCTATACTGTGCCTCTGGACTCCACAACTGTTACTACTGATTTTGGATGGCTATGTGTCCCTTTATAGAGCTCTAACCAGTTTCACTTTTCCTCAGAGGATGGATTTCCAATCTCAGTTTCTGTATACAATATGCCTCAAAAAACATGAGCTTTGATCCATAGATTTCATCAACATCAGAGACGGGCTAGCTACAGATTGCAGTTTCTAGATTCAGAACTACTAAAAGTAGTTTAATAAGGTAGTCTCCTCCATCAACTGTCAGCTGCTTTTCACCTGCTGTGCTGCAGTCAATGGGATAGCACTGCACAGCAGGGCAAAGACAGGCAAAAACACAAGTTGGGCAGGGCCAAGGATGATTTGACTTTTGCTTGAAATTTGTCATTACTTCGTTTATACATTTGGTTGGGAAGGGTTATTTTGTACTCGTTTTCAGTAAAGTTTTTTTTGGCTCAATGAGTGTTTTGATGGTCAATGACAGAGGAAAGCTAAGTGGTGTGACTGTGGTGGATGAAAGAAGAATCAGGGATGCACTTGTCAGCACTGCACTCAAATGATTTCTTCACTAACTGTATTAGCAGAAAGGAGATGTCTACGTTTACTTTTCTTTCTTGTGTTCCTCTGGTGCACAGTTTGCAGCTACAGCTGAGCTTGGGCAACATGAAAAAGACTATCACAAACTTTGACAACTGCTCCATCTTGCACTGAATGGCTCCTCGACAACAGTCAGAACAATGCTGTGTTTATTTTGAGATCTAAGAGCACTTGCTAATGCACCCTATTTCTAACTCAGAAAGATTATAACCAGTTTAAAAACAGACTTTTTCTTTTAATTATTCATGAGATGTGAGCATCACTAGGTAGACCAGCATTTATTTCTGAAACCCAATTTCCCTAGAGAAAGTAATGGTGAGTACCTTCTTGAACCTGTTGTTCTTGGTGTGTAGGAAAACCATGGAAATCAGAAATACCATATTGTTCATTTCATGGGATATATGCAATATCCCTCCGTACCAACACATCTGAAAGTCCATGGAAATGTTATCCATACCTGACAATACTGAGCAGTTAATTTGAACATTGAAACATTCATCCATCTTGATAGCTTTGTTTCTTCTTGTAATACTTAATGCTCTGAATTCCACAGGGATTGTTCAAATCTCTTAACATAATTTCACTGGGAGATGCAAACTCCAAAAGAAATGCAGAGTACAATTGCAGAATTTTAGGGCCCATCTATTTAGATTATCAAATATGTATAATCGATAGCATAAGCAACCTATAATACAACCTACAATGTACATTCAGAGGGACAATGTCTGGAAAGTAAACAATGGCAATTTTCATTCCTGCAATTGCTGTGCAATATGCTTATTGTTTAATTTTTTAATTCTTGGGAGATTGTGTAATTCAGTGACTGAACCTATTGAAGAATGCTGGTAGTTTGAACTTGAATGTAATGTGTAGAAACTATTATTAATTCATACAGGAACATGGAGCCTAACAGTCACTGACATAATGCTTTCAAGGCTTTAGATTTTACATATATTTCCTTACCCTGTGAAGTTTGGATTCCACATTCGAATTATTCTGTCTAATCCTCCTGTGACAAGCACATTCTTTTCTTTGCAGAAGTCAAAGGTTTTTGCTCCTTTGGAGATTAAAAATATTGCTTCATCACAACTCTGTCTTCTCTGTAGAACAGTCACTCCTGTCTGGGGGTGCCTGTCTTTATTATAGACTTCATCTTGAATTTCTTTCATCCTCTGCTGAATGGACTTGGTACCTATGACACAACCTATAATGCATATTTATAAGTACAATGTCAAGAAAGGACCTAGACAACGTAAATTTTCATTTTTGCAACTGCTGTGTAATATTCTTAGTTTTATTAAAGTTGTAAGGACATTGATGAGTTGGAAGGATACATTTATTACCCATTTTTGAGATGGTTGTGACAGACTTTAAATTGCTGATGTTCTCCAAGTAATGGTGCTCTCAAACTGGTTTTAGAAATGGAATTTTAAGCTATTGATCTGGCAACATGAAAGATTTATCACATTATGGAGGTTTATATCATCCTTGCAAAACTTCACTTCAATAACTTTTGATGTACTTGTGCTAACAGCATATGAAAGCACAACTCAATGTTTTAACAGAATCAAGTTCAAATTGCAACATAAGTACATATTTTTCAGTACCTTGGCCAATCCAGTTTTCTAACAGTTCACCTACAATTAATATCTTGTTTCGGCATTATTAAAATAGCATAATAACATGAATATTTGGCAAGTTGATGTACGATGCTTTCACAACTCACGTGCAGTTTGCTTCCATCATTTGGAAATACAAAATTATTAAAACTTCAATTTTCACACATACTTCAGAAAATCAGAAATAGTGATGAAGCAAACTCTTGTGTGAAGCAATCAATACTCAACATTTGGGTCTTATAACTGGTTCCTACCATTTGCTCCCTCATGCCTGGATGTTACCCAGGTCCTACTGTGGCTAGTATGTTTTTTTCACTATTTGAGAAGTTATGAATGAAGCTGAATACAGTGGAAGAGTTAATCAACAGCTCCACTCCTGACCTCATGTCAGAAACATTGGGTGAAGCAGTTGAAAATGATTTGACTCTGATGCTGCCCTGAGGAACTCAAGGGAGTTATGAATGTCTCTGACATGCTACCACATTAATTCATCTGCACATCCTACCTATGACTAGGGCAGTCGTTTCCTCATTGCAACTTGATATAACTTTATTGATAGAGTGGATGTATTTAATCTGTGAAAAGAAAAAACTAGATTTAATTTTCAATTAATCGGTCAGAATTCTTGACAGCTCATTTACCCTGCAACACATTACCTCTGACACCCAATCATTATGAGCCTTCCAGCATATGTAGGAGATTGGTCCATGACTCGCAAGTTTCTCAATGGTAACGCTTGGAATTCCATCCACTAACGGACCCTTTGTCCAGTTCCTGCAGATTAAAGTAGTCTCAGGAATAAGAAATATTGATTTGCTGAAGCAGTTAAAAATATATTTTTTTCAGAAATATACGCACAAATTAAGATGGATGTCTTTTCATATCTGCATTCACTGCTCAAAAGCAAAACAATGGGGAGCAATTTGACTGGTTTAATCTAACTTATTTTTAGAACTTGTGTATTATCTTCTGACTATATAGTTTGATAGATTGTGATCTAGTGGCCAAAGCCCTAAAGGACTTTGTAAAAACATTGAGTTTCTGTGATTATTTTTAACTGCACATATATATTAAATGTGGCAAACAAGTTGTGGGAAATATTGCAGAGACAGTTTATGCCTGAAGAGGTATTGACAAAGTGCATAGATGTACAGGGCAGAATCTTATGAAGTATCAGCAGAGTGGGCCATAGTGAGATTTATGGCAGAACTGGACAAGAGGTCCAGCAAGACCCATCTCAATGTTATGAGCATCTCACTGACTCTTCTATGCATTTCAAAGTGCACCCACAACAAGCATTGAAAGACTGCCACAAGGACATTTTGACACATGAACAGGCACCCAGCTCACAGACTTGACCAGGCTGCATCTCAGGGCTACTGGAGTGCTTTCCTAGTGCTATTTAGTCAGCACATGCCTGCATACTCACCTTGTTTGGCCATGCCAATTAATGTGTCACTCAACCAGCAGCTTGACTTGCCAGTCAGCAATCATCAGTCATGGGATGGGGGTGGACATCTTGCTGCACAGTGGCGCTCTATATCAGTCTCTACAGCTGCTCCATGTGCCAGCAGTTTATATAACAAACATACTGCATGTGCAGCAAGCAAGTAGCCACAATTCAATGTCTTGGGGCAATAGTTCTCACTGAAATAACTGGAGATAACTATCACTCAGGGGGTCCTGGCACTATAAGTTAAGGGCAGTCTCTGATACCACCCCAGGGGACTGGCCATAGTCAGGCATCTGGTCAGGGTGTTCTCAATCAGAGGCTTAAGGCCTCAGCAGTCTGGGGAGTATATAACAGTGGTTCCATAAAAGCTGGTCCACAATGAGAGGGCTAATGTAGTTAGGTCCCTCATGGGTGTGGGCCATGATCTGTCTTCTGAGACCATCCAGTGACACTAAGGGGAAAGGACAGTTGGGAATGCTGAGGGGACAAAGGACCTGCTAAAAGGAGAATTAACAGGCTATTCTTCAGGATTGCAGCCTGGGGAAAGATGGGGTGACAGTTGCAAAGCAAGCAAAAGAATTTAAAATGGGAGTGGGGGGAAAGGGTGGGGAGTGTAGCATAGTAAAGCATGGATGGGAAGGGGGTTGTTATCCATGATCAGGAGCACCAGGCTTTAAGGGGGGAGTGCGTGACCACATCTTGCTTTGCCACCTTATATGACTTGAGAGGGTTAGGGGGAGACGAGAAAGTGAGGCTGAAGTAGTCAGCTTTGGTAGGGACCTGAGGAGATGCAAATCATATAGGCTGCACCCAAAGGGCTGCCAGAAAGATGATCTGGATGTCTGGGGGTTTCACTGGCATGTGGAGGTAGAAAATGGAAGCCTCTGGTTGAAGTGCATTCACAGTCACATTCTATTTAGCTGGAAATTGAAAATCTGTGCTTGCAAAAAAATGGCTGTAACCACATTTGGAGTGGTAGCATAAATGTAATGATCTCTAAAGAACAAGATACAGGACCCACTGATATGAAACCTTTTAAGAAAAACATTTCACATAGACCCATGCAAGGACAATGATCTGCAGCATCCCCATCCCTGCTTATCCTAATGCAATTACACCCTGTTTTCCCTGCACTTCCCTGTCTCAGACATTGTAGACTAGCTCATTCACATCAACACATTTGAACACAGAAGCTAGGAAAAGATTAAGGATGTTGTAGGATATGGGGTTGTGATGTCACAGCAGTACCTATTATTTTTATATACGTCGTTAACCTTGTTTTCACATGCTCTCAAAGTCTCTCAAAAACCAGCATCAATCCATGATTCTTCTTGTGTGCTCATGAGGATAGGCATTATGATGGCACAAATACATTTTGGTCTACACAGATGTAAGGTTGAAACAGTGAAATTTCTAGAAACATAAAAAATACTGTACAATGCATTGTTACCAGTGCTATCAAGGTCCCTCATATAAGCTTTCTTCTTTCTCTGCCTTCCACTATGCCTTGGTGTAGCCCTTAATTCCACAGCTGGAGGGAGCCTGTTCAGCATGAAGCCTATTAGCCCTAGAGTTTGATTGAGCAACTCTGAGGGATGTTTGTGTGTGGATGGTCCATTAATGCTTCGTGCCAGAGACTAGTGAACCCTACACAGCTGCAAATTCCAAGTGTCAGATGATTGCAGATAGTGTAGAAGTGGAGGCCTGACCATATCTGGAGTGAGGAAAATTGACTTTTTGGGCAAAAACTCTCCATCAGGAATCCTGATGAAGGGCTTTTGCCCAAAACGCCAATTTTCCTGCTCCTCTGATGCTGCCCGACCTGCTGTGCTTTTCCAACACCACCCTAATCTTGACTCTAATCTCCAGTATTGGCAGCACCCACTTCTGCATATCTGGAGTGTTCTGAAGGATCAAGGTGCGCTTCCTCCTCTGACTGGTTGCCTTCTGGCAACACCTTGTCTCCTTGTAAACATGGGGTGCCTAGAGTGCAGGCCAGTACCCCAACCCCCTTGCCACCATGCCTTAGGTCCTGAGGAGCAATGGCTGAGATGATGGAGTACAGGGAAGACCTCAGCGATCTTAATTTGTTTCCTTGGCACTCAATCACACACTCATTCTGAGCTTACTTGGATGCTTAAAGCATCACTGCCTTGGCCTTCTCCTTTTAGCTCATTGCCAAGTCATTCAGAACTTACAGACTAACAGCGATTCTGTCTTACATGCTGCTTAGTGTAGACAGAAATCCAGTCAGCCTGTCACATTTGCCAGCACTGAATGATTAAGGGGGCAAACATTGGTTCACAGCACTGTGCACGTCAATGACACTTTACAGCATATGTCAACTACAGTAAACACAAAGCATAAGTCTCAACCAAAATACTTCAACCATATCTGAAAGTCTATGGAGGAAAGCTCTTAGTCCAACCAATAGAGATTAAGGTCAGTTAAGAGATGTCAAATTATCCAGTCAAAGCCACTTTCCAATCTCAGTCCAGGGGTATCAAAATGGTCAGTCAGCCACATGGTGCCATCAATATCTTGGGATCCATATCCTTATTTTCCTGGTTTTAGCCACTGTCAGTCCTTCAGGTCAAATCCAACCAAACCAAGATTACCTGAAATTCAGACAGGAAGCTGCATACAAATCAGTCAGGGGCTAGAGCATCCTCAGTCAGGACTATCCTTCAAGTTGAGCTGGGATGTGGACCCGGGTCAGTCCTAAAGTTTCTGAGCAGTAAACATGAAGGGGACCTATTGGAGAACAGCGCTGTTTGGGGAAATTAGGTAAGTCGAGTGTGGAGTTTGGAGCTATTTTGCTGGAATGCAGAGGGAACAATCAATCAATCAATCTAGATGTAAGAATAGGAGTCACTATAGCATGGGTGGGCATGGACTATTTCAGAAGGGAAGGGCCATCAACAATCACTAGTGCATTAGTTTTGATGGGAGTGCACAGTAGACCACTATATTGGGTATGGCTATGCAGCGGTCCTAGGACCCAATGCATAATAATGGAGAAATGAATAATTAAATAAAATGGCTGGGTAGGAAAGTAGGGAGGCTCAAAGCTAACATGGTTGACAGTGCAGAAAGGAAGAGGAATGTTAGTGGGGCTTATGAGTGGGGGGACCTGGAATAATATGCTGAGTCTGCAACTCACTTTTTTGAGTATCATCTGGAAAGTTCTCCATCTTCAATCAGATCTCAACTGCATGATAAATATGAAAAATGGTTGCCAGCATACCCCGATTGGGCAGTGTATGTTTATTTTGACTATGGGAGTGAGATCCAATTGACCCTTCAAGGGGAAATTGTATTAATCAGACATTCAGATTTAAGGTGAAAGACTTCTGCAATCACAAAACTCTGCATGGGCACATGATTAATTGACAAACTAAGCAGATTAGCATTCTGGCCACAAGCAATCCTAATTATGTCACTGAAATTACAAATGAATCCTAGTAATCTCTGTGAAGCAGAAACCCCACATGCAACCTTTAAAGTCTCACCTTTGAACCACAATTCCCAAACACATCCCAAATGTCTCACAGGCTACACAACGGTACGGATCTGCTTTTCTGTCATATTGAACTCTAAGGACTTCAGATCTTACTTTTATTTGAGACACTGTTTTTCTTAGGTGCTGCAGTAGTTGGAGGTTGTGGGGCATGTTTTCATTAGTCTCATCATACTTTAATTTTCTACTACAATTACGTGATCTGGATTGAGCTACATATATCTAAATATGGTCTAACATGTCTGAATTCCATTTAGAGATACCCCTGCTCCTCCTCGTTGCAGATATCAATGTCCGACTATATTAAGTGATATCATGAAGTATCATTTACGTGTACTGAACTGCTAACCAGTCACACTGCTAAGAAGCTCTTTTATTTCTGATAATACCACTTGAATCAATGGAACCATCACCAATGGATCCTGCCATAGCAGATTTCCGATAACTCTGCTTTTAGCCTCTTAAGTTTGTCAAATACTTTGTCCCTTGTGATAGAGGTTGTTGCATGCTCTTTACTTTCACTAAAGCCTTTCTTATCTGACATCTTTAGGATGATTATAGTGTGCTCCACAATGAAGATTAATCTTACTTAATCCCAACAGCTGGATGCCTCACAGGGATGGCTCTAGGAACTGAGGTGTACCCTCTGTGATGACTACATGACAGAAGCCCCTGACTGAGGCTGAGTTTAGATACAACACATTCCTCCATGAGATTACAGACCTCCTCAAAATGAAGTTCTGATGCTTGAATCAATCTTGGTGGGAAATTAGGGCAGGCTTTCAATACATCCCAGACTGTATTATATAATCCCAAAATGCTTGTAATATGAACAGGTGACAAGGGGATGTGATGAGCACTGAAGAGCTGAGAAGGTGGCAGTAATCTTCCAAGGGGAAAAATAAGGACATTGAACATAGAGCAAGAACAAACAAGAGCAACAGTAGGATATTCAGCCCATCTAAGCTTCCCTGCTATTCAACAAGATCATGCCTGAAATGTTCCTAGCCATAACTCCTCTTTTGTGCCAGCTCAGCATGGTTGTCGACTCCCTGAAATTTCAAAAACTTATTTACCTTTTCTTTAAACGCTTTCAGTGATCCAGACGCCTCAACTCTCCAGGGTTAAAATTTTAGACAGTCGCTACCCTCTAGGAGAAAACATTCCTTTGCATCTCAGTTTTATGAGTGTCCCTTTATTCAGCAATTATGCCCCTAGTTTGAGACTCTCCTACTACTGGAAACTCTTCTCAGAATCTTGAGCATATCATAAGATCATCCCTCATTCTTCTAAATTCTAATGAATAATGGCCTGACCTGTTTAGGCATTCTGCATAAAATAACATCATCCCAAGAATCACCTTCATGAATCTCTTTTGAACAGTCTCCAATGCCAGTATATCCTTCCTTAAATAAGTAGACCAACAGTGTATGCAGTACCATAGGTGTGATCTCACCAGCACCCTATGCAGTGTGACAAGACTTCCCAGTTTTTAGGCACCAATGTCTAGCAGTAAAGGTCAAAATTGCATTTGTCATCTTATTGCTACACCTGCATCTTGGCTTTTTATATTTCATATACAAGAACATCCAGACTCCTCTGTGTTGTATGTTTTATAGTCTCTCTCCATTTAAATAACAGTCTGCCTTTTGATTCTTCTAACCAAAATGCACAAACACATGCATTTTCCTATATCTATCAAGGTTGTGCCCACTCATTTCAACCAAACTATATCCCATTGCAGATTCCTTATGTTCTCATCACTTCATGTCCTCCTACCTATTTTTGTATCATCAACAAATTTGGATGCATTACATTCTGGCCCCTCCTGCACATCAGTAATATAGACAGTAAACAAAAGAGGACATAGAAATGATCCTTGAGACAGAGCACTAGTTATATCTTTGCAACCTGAAAAAGAACCATTAATCCAAATTCATGGTCTTCTATATGTCAATTAATCCTTAATCCATTTAATACCACGAGCTCCTATTTTGTTCAATAACCTTTAAGTTGGCACCTTATTGAATACCTTCTGAAAATCCAAACACACTATATATACTCGTTCCCCTTTATCAACCATTTGCTATATCCCCAAAGAACTCTAGCGAGTTTGTCAAATATGATTTCCCTTTCAAAAAACAATGTTGACTTTGATTGCATTAAGCCTTTTACATGGCCTGCTATTTCTTCCTTAATAACTGATTCTTAACACTTTCCCAAGAACATATGTTCGGCTTCCTGGCCAAAAGTTTCTTCCTTTCTGTTTCCTTCTCTTCTTGAACAGGGACATTATATTAGCAGTTTTCCAATCCATTGGCAGCTTCCTGGAATTCAGTAAATTACAGAATATTTTGATAAGTGTCTCCAATATCCCTGCAGCTACTTTATTGAAAACCCTTGGTTACTGCCATTAGATCCTGACAACTTGTCTGCTTTTAGTCTCATAAGTTTATCAAATACTTTATCCTTTGTGATAGAGGCCGTTGTATGGTCTTTACTTTCACTAGAGCCTTTCTTATCTGACATCTTTGGGATGCTCCCCAATTACGATCAATGCAAAATATTGGATTCAATTACCTGCAATTACCCTGTTTCCTATTATCAATTCCCCAGTTGCGTTCTCCATGGGTTATTGTAGCTATTCCCTTTGCTTTTATATACCTGCAGCAGCTCACACTGTTTGTTTATATATTTCTTGCCAATTTATTTTCATAATCAATTTTCTCCCTTTTTAATCACTTTTTAGACATTTAGTGCTGGATCCTTTAAAAATACCAATCCTCTGGTCTACAACTAATTTTTTTGCCACTTTGTGTGACTTAGCTTTTGGTCGGATACTCCCTTGTTACCCTTGGATGATTCATCCTCCTCATTGAGTCCTTTTTGATTGGAATGAATTTTTGCTGAGCACTGTGAATATTTGCTTAAATGACTGCCACTGCTCATTCACTGACTTTTTTTCCCAGCTTGTTTTAGACAACACATTATGTATAACCTGTGATTGTTCTTACTTAAGCTGTGAATACTGGTTTGAGACCCATATTGGTCCCTATCACATGGAACTGAAATTCTACTATATTATAATCGCCACTGCTAGAGGATCATCACCTCTGAGATATTTTATTAATCCTACCTCATTACACATTACATAACAATCTAAAATGGTTAATTGCAAGTTGATTCTTGTAACAAATACTCTACAGATGTTTTAACTCCAGAGAGGTGTTTGTTTGAATGCTAACATATACAAATTAGCTTCACAAAGAATATACTGTAAAAAAAAAGATCAGACTTTGAACTGATTTTTGATCAGTGTTTTTTGTCAGAAGGATTGTGGCTGCCAAAGCTATAGGAAGGAATTCTTGTCTGCTCTCTGGTTATCCTTGCATTATCAATTTACTGAAGAGCTGAACGCAGGAAGGGTTAGTAATTTCACATGTGTTATAGTCACTGAGGAAAGATTCTGCATGCAATAGTGAAAATGATAGACCATGTATCTTGGTAGAAGACAGGTGCCATAGAAGAATTAGAGTGAACGTGAGAGAGAGAAAGGTTGGGAGGACATACACTTATAGAGTGCAGAAGTTGATTCACCTGTGGCATTACTGTGCTTTCATTCAGAATGATGACACCTGACTGACCCAGGTTGCTATCTCTGACTACACTGGGCAGTGTCTGATGCCATAGTCTCCACTTGTGACCCTGTGAAAAGAGGATGGTCCTCTTCTCCACCACCACACCCACCAGGCTCTCCTAACACCTGTTGGCAACCACCAGGATCTCCAAGTATCTGTTGGCGAAACAGATTGCCAATTTGCCTCTGTCAGCCATGTCCTTTCTAATTACAGAGTTATAGAGATCTACAGCACAGAAAAAGGCCCTTTGGCCAATTGAGTCTGCACTGATCAAAACAACCACTCAAGTGTTCCAATCCCCTTTATCAGCATTTGGTCCAAAGCCTTGTATGCCTAGGCATCACAAGTGCCCAACTAAATACACTGTCAATGTTGTGAGGATTTCTGCCTCTACATCATTACAGGCAGTGAGTTCCAGATTTCCAACACCCTCTGGGTGAAAGTGTTTTCCTCACATCCCCTCTAAATCTCCTGCTTGTCATGTTGAATCTATGCCTCCTGGTCAATGATCCTTTTTTCAAAGGAAATAGACAATAGACAATAGGTGCAGGAGTAGGCCATTCAGCCCTTCGAGCCTGCACTGCCATTCAATATGATCATGGCTGATCATTCCTAATTAGTATCCTCTTCCTGCTTTATCTCCATAACCCTTGATTCCACTATCTTTGAGAGCTCTATCCAACTCTTTCTTAAATGAATCCAGAGACTGGGCCTCCACTGCCTTCTGGGGCAGAGCATTCCACACAGCTACCACTCTCTGGGTGAAGAAGTTTCTCCTCATCTCTGTCCTAAATGGTCTACCCCGTAGAAATGTATGTCAATCATGTCCGATGTCCACTACTACCTCCCCATCCCTTTTAGTTTCCTCTGCTCCACAGAAACCAACACTGGTCTGTCCAATCTCTCTTCATAGCTAAGAACCTCCAGACTAGGCAAAATCTCTAATGCAACCTCTCTAATGTAACCACATCCGGCCTATAATGTGGATTCCAGAACTGTACACAATAAGAAAGAGGGACAAGATTTCCAAATCCAGTCCCACATCTCATTTTCAAAAGGTCCAGTGGAGTCTTCCTGACTATATGAAAATCCAGTCCAATGTCTCTTGGAGCAGAAACAGTTTGCACAAAATGTAAAATAACAAAAGTAAAACTCTCTTTAGAAAAGGTGAGAGAGATTAGTAGCTACCTGAGATTGTGGTCGAGGCTGATTCAATTGAGGCCTACAAAAAATTTGGATTATCATCTCAAGAGAAAAAAATTGCATGGCTACAGGCAAAAAGTGGAGATTCGGACTGTGTGAGCTAGTTTAGCAGAGAGCCATCACAGACACCATGAGCCAAATAGCCTTCTTCTATGGATCCGATAATACCCTGACTTTCACACTGAAGACCTGTGCTCCAAACCAACCACACATTTCAAGCCAATAATTGCAACATTAGCAACCACCAAAAAACATGGAACATCTACTTTTTGTCATTTACATAAATGATTTGGATGCAAGCATAAGAGGTAAACAGTTAATAAGTTTGCAGATGACACCAAAATTGGAGGTGTAGTGGACAGCAAAGAGGCTTACCTCAGATCTCAACCAGATGGGCCAATGGGCTGAGAAGTGGCAGATGGAGTTTAATTCAGAAAAATGTGAGGTGCTGCATTTTGGGAAAGCAAATCTTAGCAGGACTTATACACTTAATGGTAAGGTCCTAGGGAGTGGAGCTGAACAAAGAGACCTTGGAGTACAGCTTCATAGCTCCTTGAAAGTGGAGTCACAGGTAGGTAAGATAGTGAAGAAGGTGTTTGGTATGCTTTCTTTTATTGGTCAGAGAATTGAGTACAGGAGTTGGGAGGTCATGTTGCGGCTGTACAGGACATTGGTTAGGCCACTGTTGGAATGTTGCATGCAATTCTGGTCTCCTTCCTATCGGAAAGACGTTGTGAAACTTGAAAGGGTTCAGAAAAGATTTACAAGGATGTTGCCATGGTTGGAGGATTTGAGCTAAAGGGAGAGGCCAAACAGGCTGGGGCTGCTGTGCCTGGAGCGTTGGAGGCTGAGGGGTGACCTTATAGAGGTTTACAAAAGTCATGAGGGGCATGGATAGGATAAATAGACAAAGTCTTTTCCCTGGGCTGGGGGAGTCCAGAACTAGAGGACGTAGGTTTAGGATGAGAGGGGAAAGATATAAAAGAGACCTAAGGGGCAATTTTTTCACGCAGTATGGAATGAGCTGCCAGAGGATGTGGTGGAGGCTGGTACAATTACAACATTTAAGAGGCATTTGGATGAGTATATGAATAGGAAGGGTTTGGAGGGATATGGGCCAGGTGCTGGCAGGTGGGACTAGATTGGGTTGGGATATCTGGGCAGCATGGACGGGTTGGACCAAAGGGTCTGTTTCCATGCTGTACATCTCTATGATTCTATTTGGCAAGTGTCTCTCCATGGAAGGTGGAACAGATCAAATACATTTATTATCAGCCAATCAGTCTACTGTCAATCATCAAAATGATAGAAGGTGCCACTAAACAGCAATTACTCTATAATAACCTGCTTACCATGACTCCATTTGGGTTCCATAAGGGTGCCACACATCCAGACCTTAACTCAGCTCTGATGAAAATATGGACAAAAGAGCTGAATTCAAATTGTACACCAATACACAAAGGGAAGTTCCTGGCATGCAACATTTGAAGTGGTACACAAGTGGCATTTAAACATGGTGCCCACAGTTTGAACGCCAGAAGGTCCCAATACTAGCAACCACTTCCACCTCTACTGAGCAAAAAATTGCCTGGCAATGGTATTATAAATATGAGAAACATACTTAATAAAGCAAGCAGTGGAGAATTATGTGAGAAAAGCCACCAAAGTGCACAAAGGAAACCCTTCCATGAAACTCCCTGAAATTTACGCTTAGCAAAAATATGGGAAAATTCAGCCTATTGTTTCTGATAACAAATTGTTTCACTTACCTCAGGCTTTCCCCCATCATTGACATGAGCAAGATATTGACACATCCCTGTGAAAAATAGATTTTATATTTCTTGTAACACACTAGCCTTCTATCACACGCTATAAGTACCAATCATAAATAACAATTTTATAATAGATTTCACAGATTGCAATAGTCAAAATAGAGTTCATTTTCTTGAAAATTGAACAATTTAGCACAAAATCTTAAAACACAGGACTTGCTGCTCTGTTTAAGGTTAAACAGTTTAAAGGAACCCTCACCATTATCTCCAAACCCACTGAAGGCTTGTAGTTTCAATTTAGACACAGAGCATGAATCCAATGATTACCAATGACTACCTTCCCTCAGCTGATGAATCAGTACTCTTCCATGCTGAACATCACTTGGATGAGGTAATAAAGCATAAATGTCCTCCAGATAGGAAACTTCAGTGTTTGTCACCAAGAGTGAACACTCTTCCGAATTGAGCTGGCCAAAATCTGAATCATAGTGTTGTCAGGCTGAGCTTTCAGCAGGTGAGAGGAGAAAACTCAAACAAGGGAATAGCCAACATGACCACAGTCCTTGCAATGATTGTCACTTGTATCTACTTGCCGTAGATGCATCCCAACATGACAGTTTTGCTAAGAGCAATCGTCACACAGATCGTATGGAGTCAAGTTCTTGTTTTCAGAATTGTGTCACATGGCACAATCATTGCGCTAAGTGAGACAGATAAAGATCAGATCTGGCAATTCATGCATGCTTGCATGCATGAGGTTTACAATTAGGAGTAAAATTACATCTCACCATAATCTGTAAACTTATGGCCTGGAAATTCTTTGTTGCTCTATCACCATTAAGTTAGATAGCTAATTCTGGATCACTGAGGAGTATAGAAAAACATGTCAGGTACAACTCCAGATGTATCTAAAAATGAGGTACCAATGTGGTGAAGTTCCAGCATAGACCAATACGCATGTCAAGTAGCAGAGATAGCATACCACATGCAGATCAAAATGATCTTATCATCAATAAATCATGTCAAAGCTCTACAGATCTGCCAAATCTGATGTAAATACATTTTCACCTGTTTAGTCAACTGAGAAAATGTTTCTTCTTGGCTTCCACCTGAGACCTTCTTAGACCATATAGATGCCAATCTTCAGCCAACTTGATTTGCTCCATGTGACAAGAAATGACTGAGTGTTCTGCTCCCAGTAATCTCAAACGATAGTGGTGAAAGCAATATGGAACCCCTCCTCTTGCCAGTTCCACAACAAGGTAAGAAAAATATCTGAAATTTACCTTTCTAGATGACTTTTCTTCAGCAGTCCCTTTCAGGCTTAGCCACCAAACAACTGAGAATGCAGAGCAATAGGCCAGTTGTATGCTGTGATTGGTTACTAGCATATTTTTTGAAGAGACTCTGACGTTGATGTTTGAGTCTTATTTACACAGGCCAAGGAGTGAATCCTAAAGAAGCCTTTAATGGTATAATAAACAACACACTTCCAACATGGAATGTTTACATGTACTCAGCTTGACACACTGTGCATTTAGGCATTCGGTTCACTGAAAAGCAGGCATGGTTCCAACAAATTGCTGGACTATTTTGTCCTGTTGATGTTTTGCAACTTCCACTTCTAATGATGGTTTCTACCCAGTTCATCTGCCACCAACTACCAACCTACCTAATAAACTAAAAAACAATTGAAATCCAGGCAAAACTTCACTGTCCCTTTAAGAGCTCCTACCTACTGGACCTCCATGATGTCATAATATTCCAAAACAGAAAATTGTCAAAAAAAGCAATACGATTCCTGCCCCTTTCACTATTATTTCAATATGGATGAGCATTACTATGCTTCGTATATTACATTGAGGACATTAATAGCTTGGTGATGTCCTCATAATCAAATATTTTAACGGTGATCAAATGACCAATAATGAACTGTCATCGATTACAGAGGAAAAAACCCTGCTGGAATCCTATAAGTGCGTCTCAACAAGAATTGCCATTTTTAGGCTTAGCAAAGGCAAGAACAGAAAATTGGAAAAGTGTAAAGACATAAATTTTCAAAATGTTATAAGTGAAGTATCTTGCAGAAAGATTTTCTATATTTACATGATTAAATAAAACAAAACTATTTGCATCCATAAAAAGTCTGGGGCCAAAAATGCTTGGCTCCATTAGTATCCTGAGACTCAGGTTGAAATTAGGAGGCCTAAAGGTAATGGGAATGCTGTTAGAGTCTGGAAATGAGCACTCACACAAAATCTCACTGCTTTTCAATTTGTGATGGTGTTTGGGAGGGTGTCCATCTATCTCAGATAATGTGAGAAGTAGGTGCAATCAAGAGGAACAAATTCAGTACAGAATTCCCTGAGCCCTGTCTCTCTACTGTTCATTGATCGATATGCCAATTTGAGATTGGCACACAGGACATGTCAGCATTAGAAATGGAGCTCAACAGGATTTCCAGGTTGTAATCACAGCTTGGAAAAATACAGCACTATAGATATGCTACTTTCTTGATATAATTTGCTGTAAAGGACAGACCAATTAGTCTTATTTCCTAGAACCAGCATCAGCCATATAGCATTTTATTTTGCATGCCTCTTCTTTTCCATAGAGCCTTATAAGCAAGCCTTGCCAATATTATTGTGGTCCTATCCTGACCCCAAATACTTCAGTACGGTCAGAAGTGGAAATCTCTAACATATTATGCCACTAATGCAGAACAAGGTTTTGGCCCCATTGCGTTTGATCAACTCAACTGATCATAACAAACACTGCATTTGAAATATTGGATAATGAAAAATAAATCTTCAAAAGCAAAACTTGAAATATTTAAATGTTAAAGACATACCTGATCATCACCATAGAGAATCACACTTTCATCATTGCCTGTGGAACTAAAGAAAGCAACATATTGTTAGAAGCCTGTCTGATTTTTCATTATTTTGTTTCATTATTTGGTTTGCAGCTGTGAACTGTGAGCTTTGGGCTTTAAACAGCTGTTGGTTTCAAAAGAGAACCAACATCTGATATTTTTTATAAGATCAGGTCTGAATGTTCTTTGCAATTAATCCTTGTTAAAAGTGCTCTACAGGCATTTCAGTTCTAGAGAAGTATTATGCTAAATCAGATGGAAGATGTTTGACTGCACCAGCTGACCCATTGTATCAGCCTGCTCCTGCCCCATCGAACTCATCTCTGCATACCTCGACATAGTCCTGTCCCCCTTAGTCCAAGAACGTTCGGGACACCACCCACACCCTCCACCTCCTCCATGAGTTTCGCTTCCCCGGTCCCTAATGCCTTATCTTCAGCATGGACATCCAGTCCCTGTACACCTCCATCCTCCATCACGAAGGGACTCAAAACCCTCCTTTTTCCTTTAACCCTTCTTCCTTTCCCACCATACCAACCCGTACCCTTCCACTGACACCCTCCTTTGACTGACTGAACTGGTCCTCACTCTGAACAACTTCTCTTTCCAATCCTCCCACTTCCTGTAAACCAAACAAGTAGCCATGGGCACCCGCATGGGCCCCAGCTATGCCTGCCTCTTCATAGGATATGTG
The DNA here is from genome assembly GCF_020745735.1 of Hemiscyllium ocellatum. Lineage (NCBI taxonomy): Eukaryota > Metazoa > Chordata > Chondrichthyes > Orectolobiformes > Hemiscylliidae > Hemiscyllium > Hemiscyllium ocellatum. The sequence goes on from NC_083436.1 coordinate 15,570,652, forward strand.
TAACAGTCCATCTTCCGCAGCTACACTGGCACCACCCCCCACCTTTTCCTCCACTACATCGATGACTGTATCGGTGCTGCCTCGTGCTCCCACGACGAGATTGAACAGTTCATCCACTTTACCAACACCTTCCATCCCGACCTCAAATTTACCTGGACCGTCTCAGACTCCTCCCTCCCCTTCCTAGACCTCTCCATTTCTATCTCGGGCGACCAAATCAACACGGACATTTACTATAAACCGACCGACTCCCACAGCTACATAGACTACACCTCCTCCCACCCTGACCCCTGTAAAAACGCCATCCCATATTCCCAATTCCTTCGTCTCCGCCACATCTGATCCCAGGAGGACCAGTTCCAATACCGAACAAAACAGATGGCCTCCTTCTTCAAAGACCGCAATTTCCCCCCAGACGTGATCGACGATGCTCTCCACCGCATCTCCTCCACTTCCCGCTCCTTCGCCCTTGAGCTCCACCTCTCAAATCGCCACCAGGACAGAACCCCACTGGTCCTCACCTACCACCTCACCAATCTCCATATACATCATATCATCCGTCGTCATTTCCGACACCTCCAAACGGACCCCACCATCAGAGATGTATTTCCCTCCCCTCCCCTCCCCTATCAGCATTCCGAAAAGACCATGACTCCCTCGTCAGGTCCACACCCCCCACCAACCCAACTTCCACTCCCGGCACCTTCCCCTGCATCCGCAAGAAATGCAAAACTTGCGCCCACACGTCCCCTCTTACTTCCCTCCAAGGCCCCAAGGGATCCTTCCATATCTGCCACAAATTCATCTGCACCTCCACACACATCATTTACTGCATCCACTGCACCCAATGTGGCCTCCTCTATATCGGGGAGACAGGCCGCCTACTTGCGGAACGTTTCAGAGAACACCTCTGAGACACCCGGACCAACCAAACCAACCACCCCATGGCTCAACACTTCAACTCCCCCTCCCACTCCACCAAGGACATGCAGATCCTTGGACTCCTCCATCGTCAGACCATAGCAACACAACAGTTGGAGGAAGAGCACCTCACCTTCCCCCTAGGAACCATCCAACCACAAGGGATGAACTCAGATTTCTCCAGTTTCCTCATTTCCCCTCCCCCCACCTTGTCTCAATCCCAACCCTCGAACTCAACCCCAACCCCAACCTTCCTAATCTGCAATCTTCTTCCTGACCTCTCCGCCCCCACCCCCATTCTGGCCTATCACCCTCACCTTAACCTCCTTCCACCTATCGCATTTCCAACGCCCCTCCTCCAAGTCCCTCCTCCCTACCTTTTATCTTAGCCTGCTTGGCAAACCTTCCTCACTCCTGAAGAAAGGCTCATGCCTGAAACGCCGATTCTCCTGCTCCTTGAATGCTGCCTGACCTGCTGCGCGTTTCCAGCGACACATTTTCAGCTCTAACCTTCTTTGCTGTCCACTACACCTCCAATTTTGGTGTAATCTGCAAACTTACTAACTATACCTCCTCCCTTCACATCCAAATCATTTATATGAGTGACAAAAAGCAGTGGACCCAGCACCAATGCTTGTGGTAAACCACTGATCACAGGCCTTCAGTCTGAAAGGCAATCCTCCACCACCACCCTGTCTTCTACCTCTGAGCCAGTTTTGTATTCAAATTTCTCCCTGTATTCCATGTGATCTAACCTTGCTAACCAGTGTACCATCAGGAACTTTGTCAAATGTCTTACTGAAGTCCTACAGATCGCATTCACTGTTCTGCCCTCATCAATTCTCTTTGTTACTTCTTCAAAAAAGTCAACAAAATTAGTGAGATGATTCCCCATGCACAAAGCCATGTTGACTATCCTCCATAGTGAAACCAAAGTCTTGATTCCCCGTCCAAATACATTATTTGGCTTTGTTTCAATTATTTTTAATATCACTCCTGTGGAGCACCTTGCTGTATTTTATTTAGGGTGTTATATAAATGCAAGCGGTTGTTGAGGGCCGAAGGGCCTGTATTGTAACATTCTGTGTTCTGTTCTGTGTTCTCACATGAGCATCACTCATAAGACATGACTGTACATGTGAGAAGTTAGTGGTGACCTTCAAATATTTCTTAAAGCAGAACAGAGCATATTTAACATTTGATTTAATTATCTGTTTATAATATTTGTGTTGTGCTTTTATGGTTATTTTCAGAGTACAGTACCAATATAAACCATCATATTTTGTTACCCTTCTGACACAGTTCGTTCCCTAAAAATCTGAATATTACTTCATTAAGGACAAAAGAGTAACTAGGGAGAGAATAGGGTCCCTTAAAGATCAACAGAGCTACCTATACGTGGAACAGCAGGAGATGGGTGAGATACTAAGACTATTTTGCATCAGTGTTTATTGTGGAGAAGGATATGGAAGTGAGAGAACTTGGGTAAATAAATCGCGATATCTTGAAAAGTGACCATAATATAGAGGAGAACGTGCTGAACATCTTAAAATGCATAAAGGTGGATAAATCCCTGGGATCGGATCGGGTGTACCCTAGAACTTTGTGAGAAGCTAGGGAGGTGATTGGTGGGGATCTTGCTGAGATATTGGTATCATCAATAGCCACAGGTGAGGTGCAGAAAACTGGAGGTTGGCTAACGTGGTGCCAATATTTAAGGAAACTGGTTAAGGAAAAGCCGGGGAACTATAGGCCGATGAGCCTAACATCAGTGGTGGGCAAGTTGTTGGAAGGGATTCTGAGGGACAGGATTTACATGTATTTGGAAAGGTAAGGACTGAACGTGGCTTTGTGGATAGGAAATGGTATCTCACTAACTTGAATGAACTTTTTAAAGAAATGGCGAAGATTGATGAAGCCAAACTGGTGGACATTGTAAGGTGTTCAATAAGGTACACATGGTTTGACTGGTTAACAAGGTTAGATCAAACAGAATACAGGGAGAACTAGCCATTTTGATACAAAATTGGCTAGCAGGTAGGAGGCAGAGGCTGGTGGTGGAGAGTTGCTTTTCAGACTGCAGGCCTGTCATTTATATAAATGATCTGGATGTCATTATGGGAGGTATTGTTAGTAAATTTGCAGATATCAGCAAAATAGGTGGTGCAGTGGACAGCAAAGAAGGTTACCTCAGAGTACAATGGGACTTTAAAGAGATGGGCCAATTGGCCGAGGAGTAGCAGCTGAAGTTTAATCCAGATGAATGTGAGATACTATATTTTGATAGGGCAAATCACTTAATGCTAAGTTCCTGAGGAGTGTTGCTGAACAAAGAGACCTTGGAGTGCAGCTTCATAATACTGGCCTGGATGAGTGGACATTCGGAAGAGGTTTCCATTGATGAGGACCCGAGGACACAGCCTTAGTGTAAAGGGAAAACCTTTTAGAATGGAGATAAGGAGAAACTTCTTAGCCAGAGAGTGGTGAATCTGCGGAATTCATTGCCACAGACGGTTGTAGAGCCCAGGTTATTGAGTATAGTTAAAACAGAGATAGGTAAGTTCTTGATTGCCAAGCGGATCAAAGGTTATGGGGATTATGTGGGAAAAAGGGGTTGAGAAACTTATCTATTGTGATTGAATGGCAGAGCAGACTCAATGGGCTGAACGGCCAAATTTCTGCCATGTCTTATGATCTTCACAGTTCCTTGTGGAGTCCCAGGTAGACAGAGTGGTGGAGAAGGCAGTTGATTTGCTTTTATTGTTCAGTGCATTAAACGCAGTAGTTGAGAGTGTGTTGCTGGAAAAGTCCACCAGGTTAGGCAGCGTCCAAGCGTAGGAAAATCGATGTTTTGAGCCGGAGCCCTTCATGAGGAATGACTTGGATGCTACCTGACCTGCTGCGCTTTTCCAGCAACACACTCTCAACTCTGATCTCCAGCATCTGCAAACCTCACTGTCTCCCATTAAACGTAGGAGTTGACAGGTCATGTTGTAGCTGTACAGGACATTAGTTAGACCACTTTTGGAATACTGCACTCAATTCTGGTCTCCCTGCTTTATAAAAGATGTTGCTAAACTTGAAGAGGTGCAGAAAAAAATTACAAGAATGTTGCCAGGTTTGGAGGGTTTGAGCTATATGAAGAGGCTGAATAGACTGAGGCCATCTTCCCTGCAGTGTTGAAGGCTGAGGGATGACCTCATAGAGGTTTATAAAATCACAAGGGGCATGAATAGCGTGAAAAGCTAAGGTTTTTTCCCCAGGTCCAGAACTAGAGGGCATAGGTTTAAAGTGAGGGGGAAAGATTTAAAAGGGACCTAAGAGGTAACTTTTTCACACAGAGGATGGTACATGCATGGAATGAACTGCTAGAGGAAGTGGTAGAGGCTGGTACAATTCCAACATTTAAAAGGCATCTGGATGGGTATATGAATAGGAAATATTTAGATGGATATGGACCAAATGCCAGCCAATGGGACTAGATTAATTTAGGATATCTGGTCGGCATGGACAAGTTGGACCAAAAGGGCCTGTTTCCATGCTGTACATCTCTTTGACTCTACTCATACTATTTTAGGATTTAATGAGATTTGCAATCACTGTGATGGTAGCCTGTAAAGAATGGAATAAATTGAGCAAATCCATATCTACATTTATATTAAGTAGCAATAAATAATATTACCTGTAGTCTAGTCGAAGAGGCACAGACTGAAGGCCAATTATTTGACAATATGGTTCAAAATTGGACAATTCATACAGACGGATTTCTCTATCACTAGGAAGAAAATATAACCTGCTTTAAATTTTTAATTATTAATATTCTTAGAAGTAAAGTATTCAGGATAAAATGGCTACTAATTACCATACAGTTCAAAGAAATTGATTATTATTAATCTACTACAGTTTATTATGATTTGTTTTACTTTTCAATTATATATTTTATTGATGTTGTAGTTCTTATCTTAAACTTCTCCACTTTAAGTCAGCGCTTACCTTAGAGAAAAAAATGAAACTAAAGCAAAATTAAATTAAATCACTATCTTGAATGTGGAAACTGGAAGGAGCAGAAACTCCTTCTCCACCATATGATAATACTTCTCTCCTTATCCAGCCTCCTCTACTAATGCTGGATACCAATTGAATTGTGGTCCTGTCCAAATAATAGTTAGCTGTCTTGGATTTCTCTCAGGCATTTTGTGATTCCCCACCAGCTCTGAAGTGAAGCAAGAAGCCAATATCTGAAGAACCTTGGCCTTTCCATTCAAGTGTATCTCCAGACTCAATGGCCCAGATTTTGTAGTTGGAAGTACATTGCTCAAGTACAGACAGGAGATATATGTTGGACCACGCAGAAATCCTGAGGCAATTGACTCTGTGAGAACCGGCTACGATATTGAAACTTGTAACGGGCAATTACCTCAAAGTCAGCTGCCATCTGAAAATGTCCCCAACTTTGGGTTAAAGTTTGAGAAGAGCATTTAAAATTTATTCATGCTGGCTAACCATTCAACTAGCAATTGACTCAGCAATGAGCATCTACTCTGCCACTTACTAATGCACCAACCCAACGGCTCCCCCCAACCAAACCCCTCCACCCCCCTCACCCCCCACCACCATCCCCCCGACAACCTAAACTGCACTCCATGGACCCGAAAGACCAAAACCAATGATCACAATTCCCATGACTCCTCCACTTTCAATCCAATTACCTCCTGACCTCCAGGCAACCCACCACCCTCCACCCCTGACCTATATCCCTGTCACCTTGAATCTCAGAAACCCTGCCAACAGACATGAACATCCACCTCATCTAGCCCCCAATTCCTCCACAATCATGATGTAACACCCCATCCCAAGACTCACCCCTAGAGTCTACAATTAAGCCCCGACATGCCCTCTCATTTTGCATATCCCTCCCCCAGCATACATAGCTTAAGCATTCATCAACGTAACTACCATCTTACTCACCTACCACATACCACACTGTCATGGATAGAAATGCAGTTCCGTTTAAGTCAAGCTCCAGAACAGCTCCAGAGCTGAGAGGTCATTGTCTTTGTGGTTCACAGCTGGGCCTTTCCCTTTTGGTTTTTATTATCATTACACTGTCTCGGTGGGCTGTGCTTGTAATCTATTCTGTGTCGTTGTGGTTCTATTCGCCGAGCTGGGAATTTGTGTTGCAGACGTTCCGTCCCCTGTCTAGGTGACATCCTCAGTGCTTGGGATCCTCCTGTGAAGCGCTTCTGGTGATCTTTCCTCCGGCATTTGTAGTGGTCTGAATCTGCCGCTTCCGGTTGTCAGTTTCAGCTGTCCGCTGCAGTGGTCGGTATATTGGGTCTAGGTCGATGTGCTTATTGATTGAATCTGTGGATGAGTGCCATGCCTCTAGGAATTCCCTGTCTGTTCTCTGTTTGGCTTGTCCTATAGGGCCAGCGAATAACCAAGCAGAGCCAGTTAGCTCCTTCCCAAACAGAAACTTTGAGGTAAATCATCAGGAACCACAATTAATTTGAGAACTTCAGTGTTGGATTGGTCGTAACAGTGGATTATAATGATTTAAACCAAAGATTTCAATTAGATCAAAAAATTACATCACTACTTCTGGACTTCTCAAAATGATTATTATTCTAGTGTTAGTGGCCATGTACCAATTTATGAGGGTATAACCCTATTTTCATCTCTTATAAGACAAGTAACTTCTGCACCAAGAGGCTTAGCACTTGTCTACTCAATGAGATCCTTGATGGACAGCTCAGAGATATGCACAAGCAGTTTGCTGAAGTAATCTACTTATTTTTTCCAACTTGATAGTAAGAGACAGATTTTTTTTAAATCTTCGAGCAAAAAGTGAGGTCTGCAGATGCTGGAGATCAGAGCTGAAATGTGTTGCTGGTTAAAGCACAGCAGGTCAGGCAGCATCCAAGGAATCCTCATTCCTGATGAAGGGCTTTTGCCCGAAACGTCGAATTTCGTGTTCCTTGGATGCTGCCTGACCTGCTGCGCTTTAACCAGCAACAGAATTTTTTTAAATCCCAGTTTTACTCATGAGCATTTGTAAAGATTTGTAAAGACAAAGCTTTTTGTACTGAAGGTACATTAAAGGAAGCATCACAAGAAAGATATATTAACACAAAGATGAAACATTCTATACATTCTGTTTAGATTTGTGAAATGTTCATACCATGTTCCAATCAGGAATTTGTTGTACTGATTAATGAGGATGAAATCAGTAATCCATTTGACCTTTCTGCTTTTTTCCTGCACCTGGAATAGCATAACAGTTCTGTAATCAGTACATGTGTCTGTTTCTAATAACATTTATTAATTTCATGCTGTATATTTTCATTTGGTTGGTTTGCTAATTCACCTCATTGATTGGTTAGTATGAAGAGACAAGAATAATGCAGAGTAATAAAAACTATTCAGGTAATATAGTGTCCAGTGGTGTGCAGGCTAGGTGGATTAGACATGGGAAATGCAGGATAACAGGGATAGGGTTGGGGCAAGGGTCTGAGTGGGATGCTCTTTGAAGCATAAACACGGAATCGACTGGCCAAATGGCTTGCTTCCACACTGTAGGGATTCTATGATTCTAAGTATGATGGCTAAAATCTGGCAATAAAGCAAAAGCTTCTACTGTCAAAAAGTGTGGTGCTGGAAAAGCACAGCCGGTCAGGCAGCATTCGATGAGCAGGAGAGGCGATGTTTCGAGGATGAGCTCTTCATCAGGAATGTGGGGGAGGCCCAAGGAGGCTGAGAGATAAATGGGAGGGGGATGGGGCTGCAGGGAAGGTAGCTGGGAATGCAATAGGTAGATGAAAGTGGGGATTGATTCTGATAGGTCAGAGCAGAGGGTGGAGCGGATAGGTGGGAAAGATGGACAGGTAGGACAGTTCAAGAGGGTAGTGCTGAATTGGAGGGTTGGATCTGGTATAAGGTGGGGGGAGGGGAGATGAGGAAACTGGTAAAATCAATATTGATCCCTTGTAGTTGGAGGGTCCCAAGACAGGAGATGAGGCATTCTTCCTCCAGGTGTCAGGTGGCTAGAATCTGGCGGTGGAGGAGGCCCAGTAGTTGCATGCCCTTGGCATAGTGGGAGGGAGAGTTGAAGTGTTCGGCCACAAGGTGGTGGGGTTGTTTCATGCTTGTGTCCCAGAGATATTTTCTGAAACATTCTGCAAGTTGGCGTCCTGTGTCCTGTGACCACTCTCCCCAGCAATCAACCCCCTTCCTTCCATTTTTCTCATCGACCCTTCCTTCTAGCCATTGACCAGATTCATTCCTCCCCTCTATCTGTGTTTATCTATCCCCATCTCACCACCCTGAACCCCACCCCACCCCCTTTACCTGCAGCTCCCCTTACACCCACCCCCCAGTCCTGAAGAAGGGGTACACCTGAAATGTTGGCTTCTCCACCTCCTGATGCTGCCTGGCTTGCTGTGTTCCCCCAGCCTCCTGCCTGTCCCTCCTGATGCTGCCTGGCTTGCTGTGGTCCCCCAGCCTCCTGCCTGTCCCTCCTGATGCTGCCTGGCTTGCTGTGGTCCCCCAGCCTCCTGCTTTGATTCCAGCATCTGCAGGTTTTTTTTGTCTTTTATCTCTTGTTCTGTCATGAAGTTGCATTACTCAAGGATATGGACTTAACTTTCATACATATTTGCACATTTTTCTAAATCATCAATGTCATCATCATTGTTATCCTTCTCCTCTGGAGGTTAAACTATTTCCACAATTACACAATCTGGATGCGAGAATGAGAACATCAGTGTTCACATTCCTAACTTCGATATCATAGTCATCCAAAAATTGCGCAACATGAGAAAGTCAGCCCTCTTACATACCCTAACAATTGCAGAATAATTTTCTTGTCCTTCAAAATTAGCAATATAATTTTCATCATGATTAAATATAGTTACCGCCACAAGTTGTATCAAGCACCAGTCCTAGGACAGACTTTCTGAGGACAGACAATGACAGGTTGCCATTCTGGTCCTCCTTTTTTCAAAAATGATAGAGAACAGCTCAGTATTTCTGAGGGGCGATTCTAATCAGGGTACTCTCAGAAATGCAGAACCATACTTCCATTCTGACAGTTCTTTCATGCACAGACCTGTTAGAGTTTCAAAGAATAAGAAGTGATCTAATTGAAACTACCAAGGTTGGCGAAGTTAAAACCCAGGACACAATTTAAAAATAACGGAAATTCCACTTTGGTCTGAGATGAAGAGAAATTATTTTAATCAGAGTGTTGTTAACCTTTGGAATTCTCTACCTGAGGGCTTTTGAGGCTCAGTCTTTGGGTACATTTAGAGGAGAGATTGATAGATTTCTGACGACCAGAGTGCAGGGTTATGAGAATGGGTGAGTAGAACACAGTGAAGTGCCAAGACCATATTGAATGTCCACAGACTTGAGAAGCTAAAGGAACTATCTCTATTCCTATGAAGATAAATACAACCCTTCAGTCAGCAGTCTGACATTTAAAGATCCTGTCAAACAGTAAGTACATACGTTAAGCCTGATTTTGGGATGCTAGGAAGGTAGGGTACAGATGGGTAAGAGGCAAGGGCACGAGATAAGTAGGCTCCTGGCTGAGTAGAGTAGCAAGGTATCAGGTAAGTAGAATGCCAGACGAAGAAAGGGTAGATGCCAGTTAAGCAGGGTATCAGGTAAATAGGGTGCCAGGTGAACAGGAGTACCAGGGATAGGATGCTAAATGAGTAGAGAGCAGAATATCAGGCTGGTGGGATGCTGTAGGAAGGGTATAAGGTGGCAAGTGGGTAGAGAACCAGGGTGCTAGGTGGCATGTTAAGTAATAGAGTGTTTAGGATATCTCCAGACGTGAAAACGGTATCCATCTGGAGCATTGTGTTTGGAGGGAAATGTCGGGAAGAAGGGGCAGACTGTAATAGTGTGTCCAGTTGAATCTTGTAGGAGGGAGTTGGATCTGATGGTGTGGGGCTGTCAGGTCAGATAGGGCTGCAGGGGTGAAGAGTGGGATCAGGTCTGACAGGGGAGTGGGGTGACTGTCAAGTCAACTCCATTGTTGGGTCCACTGGGTGGTGGAGGGGAGGGATATGGGTCAGGGCTGGACTTGGGTGGGGAAAATAGTAGTATTGAGTTAAGTCTGACAGCAGTGAGTCTGGTCCAGTCCCACAGGGGATGAGGGGCTTTTGGGTCCAAAGCACAGGAGAGGAATCCATCAGGATGGAGGAGATCAGTCTCAAGGGGTCCCGGGCCAGGGGTTGGTGGGTGTAAAGTCTTTCTTCCCTCTCTCCTCTCAGCCTTGGACACCCGGCCCCAGCCTCCAAAGCAGGGTTGGCGGAGACACCATCAGCCAGAGTGAGGATGTCAATGGCCCGAAGCAGGGATGCTAATGACCAGTGGCCGGAACAGAGATGGTAATGACCAGTGGCCCAGTGCAGAGTGGGAGTAGTGGCCTGGTGCAGGAGCATGGTGTCAGTCAGTGGTCAAACCATGAGAAAGCTTCCTGCACTGGTCTGCTGCGGAGAGTTATTGGAGATAGATTATGATGTTTGCCTTTTTAACTTTGCTTCCTGTTTTTTCTGACCTATGGTCATACTGTGTATAACAGTAATGTAACTTTTCTTCAAGTCTCTATTCTGTAAGCACGGACTGTACCTGGGTACCATTGCACCTCAGATGGCACTGTAAGTGACGACTTATAAACTTTTCACTATACTCATTTGAGTATGTGACAACAAAGCTAATTCAACTCAATTCAAAGTCTGCAGAGGCCCAGCTTGAGGTTTTGGAGATAAGTATGCAATCAGTTTCATAGTTACTCAGGAATTAAGTTACTCAGTAAAGCTGCCTAAGTATTTAATAGTCTAACTTTCCTTGAGTAACTATTTTACTTAATTTCATCGGAACCCTCAGAAGTGACCAATTAAAATTTGGAAGGTTCTAGGCTTAGAGGAATTCTTCAGTGTAAAATTCAATTTTCTGGACAAATTCTTTGGAATGTGCTTTGATTGGGTTAGGGTCAGAGTTACAGCTAGGGTTAGGGATTCCACAGGATCCCCAAGCAAAACTCATAGCTAAACTAGCAGAATACTAAATTGTGCATTTAGTCTCTTGGTTTCAGGCATATGCAACAGCTCAAATGGCATCCATCACTGAAAATGTTTTTGGAATCCTGCTATTCCCATTCATCAGTTCATAGTATTAAGCATACACCTCATAAATTTACCTTTATATTTAGAGTACTGGGACCTTAAAATTCTTTGCTGTCTCAGTGATATTACGTTTATGGTAAATATATGCCAAACATATTGTCTTTCAGAAAGTGTTCAGTATCAGGATGAGTTGAGCAGTTGTCAAGCAGCAATCTCTTACAAGCCTGACCTTTTTCAAATTTACACATTCAAGCGATGTGGGCATCGCTGTCCATCCCTTATTACTCAGAGGTCAGTTAAGAGTCAACCACATCACTGTGGATCTGGAGCCACATGTAGACCTGACCAGGTAAGGATGGCTGCCACCTTCCCCAAAGGTATTTGTTAACCAGATGGGTTCTCTGATCACACCCCCCTTAATAGGCCATCATCTCCTTTAATTTACAGTGAATACAAACCTTGGGAACAAAGTGCTTCTTCAATTATTGCAAACAAATTTGTCTGGTTGTCCATGATCTTAACTTATCTCAACTCACACTTATGTGTACCTGTTGTTGGTGCACATCCACACACAGAAATCTTTTGCAACTTTCACACCTATTGGTGCCTTTCTCATCAGCTGTTATCCATGTATAATGCCAAAATAGGGATGTTTCATTAACATCAGAGCTTTATGCAACAGCTTTTCATGAGCAATTCATTTGGTGCCCTCATCTGTGTAATTTTCAATAGCCTCGTGACAATCTGAGATGTTACATCCTTAACTGCCTTATTCTATGATATCCTTTATTTATGACACAAGTCAAATTTCGCTTATCAACTCAGTTGCTGTAGTTGAAACACACCACTCACTATGGAAAACCTTGGCTTGCTTAATCAATAGGAGCACAGTCAATTATATCATTCCACTCTCCTTTCACATATACTCTATCAACATTGTCTAAATCATCACTTTTAAGTTTACGTATAGTTTTCAGTTTACTTAGTTCTGAAGATTTCTAAACATCACATTCACCATAAAACTTCCTCACTTAGTTTTCATTCTCTGAAACACCTCTAATTTCTGCAATAATTCTACTTTCTTGGTCATATACAAGAAATTATGCTTCCTTTATACAGAGCAACACAAGGGGTTATCGGCTACAAATTTGGCATAATTCCAGTGGCAGAAGTTTGTTATCGCTATTGAATTAAAACTTACTTTGTTTTATATTACAGGATATTACCCTGTATAGAAAGTGATGCAAATTGGGCAGATCAGTTCGTGATGAGTGCTAGTGACTCAGAACAAAGGAATGAGACGAGCAAACGAAGCCATCTTAGCAGCATGTTACCAAGAACCAGCGCTGAGTATAGTTAACTACATAGTGTTTAGATCAGAGTAATGCTGGAAAAGCACAGCAGGTCAGGCAGGAGAGATAAACCCTGGAGGCTTCCTACCTCTATTCCTGATGAAGTGCTTTTGCACGAAACATCGATTTTCCTGCTCCTTGGATGCTGCCTGACCTGCTGTGCTTTTCCAGCACCACTCTGATCTAAACTCTGGTTTCCAGCATATGCACTTTTGTATAGTTAACTACATACAAGATTCAACATTTTGGACATTACACCTGTAATGAACTCTTCCTCTCCCCATTTTCCTTCTTCTTCCCACCATGTTCAATTTCCCTTTTAAAGACACTATGCAACTGATATAATTTCTTCAGGGGAAGTCACCTGGTCATCAAGCAAATTGACCAAAACCTTTGGTTCATAAACCAAAAATTGCATAGCACATTTGAATTAATTTATCTCAGTTCAGTTGGGTTTGTGATTCTGTAATTCTGCAATAGATGGAATTGTGAAAGTGAGCTATCAAACTTAGTAGAATGTTATATTTTTAAAAATTCTGCTCCAGTGATACTTCAAGGTGAGCAATTAATGTTTTTAGCAAAGGTTTACTCCATCTAGCAGTAGAATATGATGGTACTTGATTGCAGTTTACTCTATACAATTCTGAAATTAAATTCCCACAATGTCACATTTTTTGAAGGAATGATGTATGACATTTAAACATATACATTAAACAATTTCTGTCAATATACTGAATGTTTTATAACAAAGCTAAATTGCCTTTGCTAATCTCTGATCACCTCCTCCACCAACCTCTCCCATGAAGTTTTTCTCTGAATACTCACAAAAAGAGACCTGCTTTTCACAAACATCAGGTCTGACGACCAGAAGGAAATCAGGCCATCTTGCCCCATGAGCATAAAGTTACTGTCTGCAGTGGGGCATATGCGAAGAATTGATTCCCTGTGAGGAGTTTCTTTGAGAATGGCTGGAAGATGGAAAATAACATCTTTGGGTTTCTGATTTGGTTCATTTGTACTTGAAAACTCCAGCTTTGTGACATCATAGTCATCACCCTGTGCGAAAAAGAAAAATTAGAGAAAAAACATTCTCAACCGCTTTACAAGCGTAAGTAGTGTCAGACTATATGGCCTATAATTTCCTGGTTCATGTCTCCTTTTGTGCATATATCATGGTCAGCCTGAAATAGGCTCCTGTCCTCAGTAACCACCGGTATAACCTTGAAACTCGAATAAAAGTATTATTAGTTAAATATATGTATATTACACATCACTTTATACTTTCCAATGTTAAATAGGTTGAAAACAACAATGACACGCATTTTTAATGTACTTTAAACATTCAAGGAACATTTTCTGAGGAGATTTAACACTGAACTATATAAAGAGATATTAGGGCAAGTAAGCAAAGCCTAAGTCAAATAATGAGGTTTTAAGCAGGGCCTTAAAGGAAGAGAGGTAGAAGCTTAGGAATTTAATTCCTGAATATTAAGTCAGAGCAACCAAATATAGATCAGTCGATGGTGCAACGATGAAAAGGATTGATAAGAGTGTGGAGATTTCATGTAAATGTAACTGTTTACAGAGATAAGGAGGAGAGGTATTTTCTCAATTATTTTGCCTCTAATGGCTTTTGTGTATGCTCCTTCTCCTTATAATATTCCATTTTCATTTGGGCCTAGAGAAAATCAAATCAGAGAATCAATCCATTGGTGATTCTACTGGTCTTACTTACCAAAACAGAATTGCTAATGATAAGCATTTTGTTTCTTGTTAACTAATCGATTATCTAGCTTTAAATCTACACTGTAGACACAAAAGTGAGACTTTCTGAACTCTGCAAAAAGGAAAATAACTTGCAGCTATGCAGTTGATTTCCTGGTAGCCTGGCATCCCAAAATGCTTTACATATTCCTTTTTGAAGCATAACACTGAATTTTACGCTCACCCTCTGGAACATAAAATCAAGCCCTGGTAGGAGGCACATAAAATTCAGTGGGTCACCTTGTCACTGCCTACTCAGCTGCCCCAGAGTGTGTCTGAAGTTTTACAGAAGTGGGGACATGTCAGGGATCTAACTGCCCTCAAGCTAAATGAGGTCAAGAATCTCAAATCACCAGTATTTTATCTTCAGTGAGGGAGAGTGTAGGGCATAGACCAGAAAGCCCTTGAGCTTTAGAGGTTGGTGTTGGACTAAGAGACAGTGGAGCCTTATTTGGAGGGCCCTTGAGTCCAGAGGTATACACCTATTTCGCACCCAAGGTCATCACTTCCTACAACAGTTCCCTCAGTTTGAGCCTCTCGAACATTACCCCCACACCCCTTTCTGAGATTCCCTAATGCCAGACTTTCATGAACTCTTCAGCAAGCCTGCAGTTCGTGATGCTGCAGGAACGATGGAGCCACCAGAGAATCAGAATATCCAGAATCTCTCAAAAGTGCAATTCCCTCCAAAGAGAAATCTGCTTTAAAGCTGTATTCACTACCCCCAGTGGGAAACCGATGCAGAGCAGCTGTCAGGATTGTGTGCGAGCTGCCACTCTTCTTTTTAGCTGAAGAAAGGAGCAAGGACCAAGGTAACAATAAAATTCAGCGCTTTATTACTAGTGTAATAATGAAATTTGTGCACAGCAAGTTCATAAAAGCAAACGATAATATATCCTTGTGATATTGATATGCAATAAAAAATGTCTAGGACCCAAGGGATAATTTCTCTGTGCTGCTTTAAGTCGTGTCACAAGTGGTCTCTTAAATCCACTTCTGAGGGTTTAATATCTCATCTAAAAGACAGCACCTCCAACAATGCAGCAATCCCTTGGAACTACACTGGACCGCCAACATTGATTTTTTTTTGTGCTCAAGTCCTGGAATGGAATCTGAACCTATTACCATGGTTGACATCCTCAAACATAACTTTCTGAAAATGTGAGTGGATAACTGCAGCAAAGAAACCTGGGACATTAATAAACAGGACCAACAGTTAATCAATGAGATTAAAGCTTTGAGAAAGACACAGCACAACAACAGAGCAGAAAACTGAATTAGAACTGATGAGTTAAAATAAAATCAGTTGTGGAAAGTGAATTACTGTCATAAACCATATATAATGTACAATTTAATAGTATTTCCAGATTTTAAACATTACATCTTAAGATACAAAGCTTCTCTCAGATTTTACACGTATAAAATTCCTGTAGTTGGTAATCCATTTAATATTTTAATTAAAGTGACAGATTAGATTAGATTAGATTAGATTACTTACAGCCCAACAAGTCCACACCGACCCGCCGAAGCGCAACCCACCCATACCCCTACATTTACCCCTTACCTAACACTACGGGCAATTTAGCATGGCCAATTCACCTGACCCGCACATCTTTGGACTGTGGGAGGAAACTAGAAAATTTGATTTACGATTTAATGATCCAAATATTTCTGTGCCTAGCAAAATAAATACATAATTTAGACTTTCATTAGACATCCATGAGATTTACCAATTCTTTTAGTCTCCATGATAATTTGCCGAGTTGCTGGAATAACATGATAAAAATAGCATGACGTAAAGCATGTAGGATCTGAGTAAGAGAGACAGCAACCAACATCACATGGTTTGAATATGTAAGTGCAAGTGTGAATAGCAAATTCAATGTTAAATAAAATACAGAAAGAGGAATGAAGAGAATTTCATCAAGTGAGGAGGGAGAGTAAAGCAAGTAAAGAAGATAAAATTAACAAAAAAAATTTAGAAAGAAGAGTCAACAAAAGTACGAGTTACATTTTCAGTTCAAGAGAGGTTGACTGAATGTACCTAACACTTATCTTTCCACTGAAAGGACATTTAAACTGAAAAGGACAATCATCAACTTTTTGCGATCGGTTTAATTTGTATCTGCTGATCAAGTATTGAAATGTCATGCCATTCAATTCATTTAAATGTTAAGTCAGACAGGGAGATCACAAAACTAGTGATGGAGTATCTCAGACACCAGCTTTCAGATTGTTGTGTTTACCTGAAAATCTGGCATCACCATAAGCTGTCATGTGATTCGCCCGTGAATAACAATATACACTATCAGCCTCATTGTTATTTTAAATGAAAGTTCAGGACCAGTTCAGACCAGATATAAACAGGAGTGTCAAAGGTTCTGGTCATGTTGAGAGCTGGCTTTGAGGAAGCTAAATCAGTGTCAAGGATGCTCCACGTGTAAATAAAGGACGACTTGGTGACGGGATACCGACCTGTGTGGAGTTATTTCAATGGCAATAAGAGAAAAGCATACTCCTCAAGAAATTCATTCCCAACAGTCATCTTTGAATTGGGGTAAGCATTTCTGGCATCACACAGCTATTTGGAAAGCTTGACTTGTTTGATCCTGCAACCAAAGATTGGGCCCACTATGTGGAAAGAATGTGTTATTTTTTTTCCAGGCCAATCACATTAGGGCAGATGAAAAGCAAAAAGTAATTCTCTTAACAGCTTGTGGACCTGCAGTTTTTTTAGTTATTACAAGCCTAACTTTCCTTGAGGTATTAGAGGCATTGATTTTACTGCTCCTTGGATGCTGCCTGAACTGTTGTACTCCTCCAGCACCGCTAATCCAGAATCTGGTTTCCAGCATCTGCAGTCATTGTTTTTACCATTAGATACTAAAACCTTTCAAGGGTTGATGGATTTAGTTAAGGAATTTTACGACACCAAGCCTCCTCTAATTCTGAGATGCTTCAGTTTTACTCAGCAATTCAAGAAACAGGGTAATTATATCAGGGTTTTTGACTAGGGTAAAACCACTGGCAGAGTTTGGTTTAATTCTTAATGAAATGCCAAGAGACTGTTTGGTATGTGGGATTAATGATGCAATCATTAACTCTTAAAGAAATGCTGAGAAACTGTTTGGTATGTGGGATTAATGATGTAATCATATAAAAACACCTACTAGCTAAAGCCCAATAAGACTTCAAACAAGCACTACAACTGGCTTTATCATTAGAAAATGCAGCATGTGGAGCACACGAGTTGCAGAGTATTCCGATGGAAATGAACACCCTCGCCAGTCAGAACAACACTTGAATGAATGCAATTGCATAGCCTTGCTCAGGACATATCCTGAGCAAAGGAACTGTAGGTCAGCCCATAGCAAAATCCCAAAACAAAACAAAGCCTCAGCCAAACGGTTAAAATTTTCTTCAGGATCCGGCCAGAAAGCCATTATAGTATGCTGCCATAGCTTCTTACTTGCTTGTAGTATGCAGATTGAACACTGCAAGAGTCGCACTAGACCTAAATTGACTATCGGAATTCATAGGCCAGTATTTAGGCGAATACACAGCCTGGAAAATCTGCCTACATTTGGTTTGGAACAGTTAAATTGCTTAGCAACATCCAAATCAGAACCAATCAAAATGGTCACCCTGTTCTAATTGAGGTTGATACCGCCATGGCTATTTCAGTGATTGCAGAACCAGAGTTTACCAAAATTCACTCTGAACTCCAACCATGAAGTTTATGCAAGACCACAGCTAGATTGAGGACCTATACTGCAGAACATTTACAGATTAAGAGTACAACATTGGTCCCTATCACTTATGAGAAACTGCTGGGTCAGTTACCATTGATTATAGTAAAAGGCTCCAGCCAAAGTTTGATAGGGTGAAACTGGTTGAGAAAGATTGACCTAGATTGGCTCAGCACGTTTTGGTTAGAAAATGGCTGCCTGAGTGAAGTCCTAGTTTAATACTCAGACGTTTTTCAGGAAGGTCTAGGAACTATCAAAGGTGCCAAGGCCACCTTACATGTTGACCAGGAAGCAATTCCATGATTTTGCAAGGCCTGCCCAGTGCCATTTGCCTTACGGACAAAAGTAGAGGCATAAATCAGAAGGCTGGAAAGCAAAGGAATCAACAAACCAGTCTAGTTTGTGGAATAGACATCACCAGTCACATCAAGTGTGACCGGTAGCTTTGCCTCTGTGGGGAGTTTAAACAAATGGTAGACTGCCTCTCACAGCTGGATAGATGCCCAATCCATCACATAAAGGATTTATACACAAAGCTGACAGGGAGGCTATCCCTCATGAAGCTGGACATAAACTATGTGTACTTGTAATTGTGGTTAGATGAGGATTATCAGAAGTATGCTACAATTAATACCCATAAGGTACCCATTAATTTGTACCAATCTACTAGATTGCCATTTTGGGTCATTGGTCTGAGCAATTTTTCAATGGATAACAGAGAACATTTTACAAGGTCTACCCCAGGTCACTATTTATGTAGAAAACATGCTACTAACAATGAAGACCAGGTAAGAAGCACTCATAGAACTTGGGCATGGTCTTTAGATGTTTCTCCCAGACCGGTGAATGCCTTAGAAGGGAAAAATGTGTGTTCCACGCACCCTAAGTGACCTACTTGGGCTACAGCACCAATGCATTTGGGTTACACCTGTTGGAAAACAAAGTAAGGGTAATCAAAGGTGCCCCAATTCCCATGTCTGTACCAGAGCTTAGGTCTTTCCTTGGGCTGGTGAATTATTAAGGAAATGTCACACATACCCTGAGGCCTCTACCCTGGCACCTTTGCATCAGCTTTTAAAAAACTGTCAACCTTGGAAATGGTCACATAGCCAAGCCAGGGAAGTGAAGAAGCAGCTATCATCCCCTAAGTTGTTGGCACACTATGATCCCAAGCGAAATCTGATATTGGCATATAATGCTGCCTTATAAGGCTTCGGGGTAGTATTAGCTTAACTACCTTCCAAGTCAATGCGTTCTACATCACCACCAACCTCTGAATGAAAACATTCTTCCTCAAATCCTCTTTAAATCTCATACCTCCCACCTTAAAATTATAATTCCTTGTTACTGACCCTTCAATTAAGGAGAACAGTAACTTTCTATTCATCATGTCCATGTCCCTGAAAATCCTATACAGATCCCCTCTCAGCCATCTCTGCTCTACAGTAAGCAGTCTGAGTTTATCCAGCCTCTCTTCATCGCTAAAGTATAGTTCCACCCCAAGCAACATTTTGGTTAGTGATACAGTACTTAAGCTGTGACCCAACCAAAGTTTTACACAGCTCCAACATAACGTCCTTGCTCTTATAATTTGTGAATACATCCTAGGAGGAAGTGAGGACTGCAGATGCTGGAGATCAAAGTCAAAACGTGTGATGCTGGAAAAGCACAGATGGTCAGGCAGCATCCAAGCACGTTTCAAACATCAGCTCTTCAGTAGGAGTGGGTGGATGTTTCCTGAAGAGTTTGTGTTCGAAATATCGACTCTCCTGCTCCTCGGATGCTTCCTGACCCACTGTGCTTTTCCAGCACCACACTTCTTGACTGTTAATAGGTCCTGCCAGCTTCCAGGATCTGTGGACTAGCACCGCAGATCCCTCTGTTCCTCTAAGCTTCCTAGAATCCTGCCATGCATTGAGTACTTCCTTGTCTTGTTACTTCTTCCAAGTGCATCACCTCACACTTGTTGAATTAGATTCTACTCTCTGGTTAAAACATATCTCCAAATTCCCAATTAGACTTATTAGTGACTATTTTAGTTTGATGGTCTTTGGCTCTGGTTTCTCCTTCTCTATCTCTAGTGGATCAAATACTTCCATCATTTTAAAGTGCTCTGTCATATCTCCTTCTCTATTCTAGAAAAGCGCCCGTGCATGTTCTATTTTTCCTAATAGATCAATTCTAGTATCTGCCTTCAACTACATGAAACCAAAAACCTTCACAGTTGTTTATGTCGCTCCAATCCTCTGATCAGTTTATTGCAGTCTATTATTGCTATACACTGTCAAAATAATGGAGATCTAGAGAAAAAGTTATGACAGAACATACATATTTGTAATAATTCAGGTACAGGGCTTTCTGGCTACCATGGTTTTAACACAACAACAGTACTTACAGGTTCATCTTGATAGAAAGGATTTATGTAAGATGTTCTGTCTGTTATTTCCTCCATTGCAAGTTTGGTTAATCTTAGTACTTAGAAAGTATAAAGAAACACATCCACTTCAAGCACAGTGTTACTGGCACTTAAAACATCACTTATAATGAGACTTCTTGATAACTTACATGCAACTATGGCAACATATCTCAGCAACAACTAAACAGAGAAAAATCCTGCTGAGCTCAGTCATGAGCTTGAAGTCCCTTTCAGATTAAGCACGGAGCTAAAATCTTGCTTTACCATATGCCCATACCAATGAAGTTAAGACCTATATAGAATTACTCTGAAATATGATCCATTTTTATTCTCCAACACAATTGAGAGCGAAACTCCCTAAGCTAAACTTATAAAAAGTAATCTTATCCAAGTAAATTTAGACTGTTTTTAAACTATGTAGAAGTTTCATATAGATCCATTCTTAATGCATCACATTTTCACTGTCTCTTCAATTTCTCTCACATGCCAATTAAATTTGTCTGATTCAGAAACTGCAATTAAGTTACAAAACAAGCAAATAAACATTGTGGATGTTGTGGTTCTGTTCGCCGAGCTGAGAATTTGTGTTGCAGATGTTTCGTCCACTGTCTAGGTGACATCCTCAGTGCTTGGGAGTCTCCTGTGAAGCGCTAAATGCAGCACCGCGCATTTATCTGAATTAAACTCCACCTGCCACTTCTCAGTCCATTGGCCCATCTGGTCCAGATCCTGTTGTAATCTGAGGTAACCCTCTTCGCTGTCCACTACACCTCCAATTTTGGTGTCATCTGCAAAATTACTAACTGTACCTCTTATGCTTGCATCCAAATCATTTAAGTAAATGACAAAAAGTAGAGAACCCAGCACCGATCCTTGTGGCACTCCACTGGTCACAGGCCTCCAGTCTGAAAAACAACCCTCCACCGCCCTTTGTCTTCTGCCTTTGAGCCAGTTCTGTATCCAAATTGCTAGTTCTCCATGAATTCCATGAGATCTAACCTTGCTAATTAGCCTCTCATGGGGAACCTTGTCGAACGCCTTACTGAAGTCCATATAAATCACATCTATCGCTCTGCCCTCATCAATCCCCTTTGTTACTTCTTCAAAAAACTCAATCAAGTTTGTGTGACATGATTTCCCATGCACAAAGCCACACAAAGGCCGCCTTGCTCATCTTTGAGGGGCCCTATTCTCTCCCTAGTTACCCTTTTGTCCTTAATGTATTTGTAAAAACCCTTTGGATTCTCCTTAATTCTATTTGCCAAAGTTATCTCATGTCCCCTTTTTTGCCCATCTGATTTCCCTCTTAAGTATACTTCTACTTCCTTTATACTCTTCTAAGGATTCATTCGTTCCATCCTGTCTATACCTTACATATGCTTCCTTCTTTTTCTTAACCAAACCCTCAATTTCTTTAGTCATCCAGCATTCCCTCCACCTACTAGCCTTTCCTTTTACCCTGACAGGAATATTCTTTCTCTGCATTCTCGTTATCTCATTTCTGATGGCTTCCCATTTTCTAGCCATCCCTTTCCCCTCGAACATCTGCCCCCAATCAGCTTTCGAAAGTTCTTAACTAATTCCATCAAAATTGGCCTTTCTCTAATTTAGAACTTCAACTTTCTCTAATTTAGAATTTCAACTTTTAGATCTGGTCTATCCTTTGCCATCACTATTTTAAATCTCATAGAATTATGGTCGCTGGCCCCAAAGTGCTCCCCCACTGACACCTCAGTCACCTGTCCTGCCTTATTTCCCAAGAGTAGGTCAAGTTTTGCACCTTCGCTAGTAGGTACATCCACATACTGAATCAGAAAATTGTCTTGTACACACTTAACAAATTCGTCTCCATCTAAACCCTTAACACTATGGCAGTCCCAGTCGATGTTTGGAAAGTTAAAATCCCCTACCATAACCACACTATTATTCTTACAGATAGCTGAGATCTCCTAACAAGCTTGTTTCTCAATCTCTCTCTGACTATTAGGGGGTCTATAATACAATCCCAATAAGGTGATCATCCCTTTCTTATTTCTCAGTTCCACCCAAATAATTTCCCTGGATTTATTTCCAGGAATATCCTCCCTCAGCACAGCTGTAATGCTATCCCTTATCAAACTTGCCACTCCCCCTCCTCTCTTGCCTCTCTTTCTATCCTTCATGTAGCATTTGTATCCTGGAACATTAAGCTGCCAGTCCTGCCCATCCCTGAGCCATGTTTCTGTAATTGCTATGATATCCCAGTCCCATGTTCCTAACCATCCCCTGAGTTCATCTGCCTTCCCTGTTAGGCCCCTTGCATTGGAATAAATGCAGTTTAATTTATTAGTCCTACCTTGTTCCTGCCTGCCCTGACTGTTTGACTCACTTCTGTTCTCAACTGTACCAGTCTCAGATTGATCTCTTTCCTCACTATCTCTCTGGGTCCCACCCCCCACTCCACCTTACTAGTTTAAATCCTCCCGAGCAGCTCTAGCAAATTTCCCTGCCAGTACATTCATCCCCTTCCAATTTAGGTGCAATCCTTCCCTCTTGTATAGGTCACTTTTACCCCAAAAGAGATTCCAATGATCCAAAAACGTTAATCCTTCTCCCATACACCAGCTCCTCAGCCATGCATTCATCTGCTCTATCTTTCTATTCCTGCCCTCACTAGCTCGTGGCACTGGGAGTAATCCAGATATTACTACTCTCGAGGTTCTCCTTTTTAAATTTCTGCCTAACTCTCTGTAATCTCCCTTCAGAATCTCAATCTTTTCCCTTCCTATGTCATTCGCTCCAATGTGGACAATGACCTCTTGCTGGCCCCTCTCCCCCGTGAGAACATTCTGCACCCTCTCTGAGACATCCTTGATCCTGGCACCAGGAAAGCAACACACCGTTCTGCTTTTTCGCTGCTGGCCACAGAAACGTCTGTCTGTACCTCGGACTACAGAATCCCTTAACACAATTGATCTCTTGGAAGCCAAGAGATTATTCTCTTTGTTGCATTAGAGCCAGTCTCAATACCAGAAACCTGGCTGTTCGTGCTACGTTCCCCTAAGAATCCATCACCCCTACATTTTCCAAAACAGCATACCTGTTTGAAATGGGTATATCCACAAAAGACTCCTGCACTAGCTGCCTACCTCTCTTACCTTTCCTGGAATTAACCCATCTATGTGATTGTATCTGAGACTTTCCCCCGTTCCTATAACTGCTAACATGCTGTTGCTGTTGCAAATTTCTCATTGCTTCTGTCTCTACAAACAATCCATTCGATCTGATAAGATTCGTATCCAACAGCATTCATGGCAGATATAATCCGCAGTAACCCTTAAACTCCCACATCTGACAAGAAGTTTATATCACCGTACTAAAGGCCATTTTTGCTTCTTCACAATCTACAGACCCAGACAATAATACTGCCTTATTCCCCTGCAAAACACTGCCCCAGGTTAAATTAATCGTTGTGGCTCATATTTTAAGTTTAAATCGTGGTATAAAAGTGACTGTAGCAGTGAAGTTTCTGGTGAATTTTAACCCCCAGAATGTGGATTATGGGAGAGCTAGTAATTACAATGCAGTTCAATGTCAAGGGGAGATAATCACATTTTGCTTTGACTGGAGATGGTCATTGCGTGAAGCTGATGTCATTTACCAATTTTTAACCTAAACACGGATGTTGACCAGGCTTTACTATGGACACTTACTAAATAAAATCTAAGTAATTGTAAATTGTATTAAACATAATACCATCATCAGCTAACAATCCTATTTCTAACTTTATGATGGGGGAAATGTCTTTGATGAAACAGCTGAAGATAGTTGGCCTTAAGACACTGTCTTGAGGAATCTTTTCAGCAACGTACTGAGACTGAGATGATTAGGCAGCAACCATTAATGATAACCATCTCCCTTTTGTACGACCGCAAGCAGTGGCAAGTTTACTTCCGATTCCCAATACTTTTTTTTAAGGTTGCTTGATAACATGCTTTGTCAAATACTGCCTTAATATCAAGGACAGTCCTTTTCATCTCATTCCAACAATGTGTCCATGTTTGAGCCAAGGCTACAATGAGGACTGGAGCTGAGTGGGCTTGGTAGAACACAATCAGAACTACTTGACAACAGCAATAATTGGCTTCTCGTCAGGTGACCATGCCTATGAAGTTGCCCGATGAAGGAGCAGCGCTCCGAAAGCTAGTGCTTTCAAATAAACCTGTTGGACTATAGGCTGGTGTTGTGTGATTTTTAACTGTATTGACAGTGCAGTGGGGAACCACCAAATCTGCAATGAGAAAGCCTTAAAAAAATCTCCCTTTTCTATGTGGAGGTATTGGAAAGTTTCCAGTAACCAGTAACTGGCTGTCTTTCACTCTCTTTTCCTGCAAATCTTCTGTTGAAGAAGGAATAGAATGTCTTTAAAGAAAGAACAAATTTTCAGCCACTGAATTAGGGAGAGCTTTGCTGAGCAAAACACTAGTGTCAACAGTAAGGTCTGAAAATGATTTGCAAGTAAAAGAAATCAAACAACCCATTGAATGCTATGGTCCACACTGGTGCTGTCAAGTTAGTAATATTTATTTCCTAACTTTTATTGGTTGAGGGCATCTTGTTTATAACAAAGTTATTTTCCTGTTAAATACAACAGCCTGGTGAGTTGTTTTAACCTGAGTGCATCACTCAGGTAAATTGGATCTCTTTGACTAAATCTTTTCACATTTGTGATGATTCTGGGAATAGCAGTGCTTATTTTCCAGTGTACCATCCCAGTAAGTCATGACACATTTTGGGGATACCTTTAGGAAATTTTGCATTAAAGAAAATGTAAAATTAGGTGTAGGATGCTAAGTGACCAAAGGAATCACTAGGTTTTGGACTGTCAAAAATAAGATCACATTAGAAAATGCCAAAGCCTTCCTGCAGGTGCAAGAGATGCCCCTGTCAAACTTATAAGAGATCACAAAAGCCAGGCTGACAAGTGAAATACAAGTGGAATTCTGTGCCAGAGCTAGGAACACAAAGATAATTGAAAGATCGGCACATCATCTGGGGTCAATAAAATTACAAGTGAGACCAGGTACTCCAAATAGTGAGACATTGGAATCAGTTCATATTGAGTTACAGGAGAAAGTGAGGACTGCAGATGCTGGAGATCAGAGCTGAAAATGTGTTGCTGGAAAAGCGCAGCAGGTCAGGCAGCATCCAAAGAGCAGGAGAATCGAAGAAGGGCTCATGCCGAAACGTCGATTCTCCTGCTCTTTGGATGCTGCCCGACCTGCTGCGCTTTTCCAGCAACACACTTTCAGCTTACAGTTAAAGCAGTTTGAACATTAGGCAAGATTTTAGAAGTTGAACTTGGAATTGACGGAAATTGAAATGCAAATAAAAAAAGAATTAGAATAAAATAATGCTTGACTTTGTAGAGAGCGCAAAAGAGAGGAATATGAAAATGATTTAAGCTCAGAATGATGCATGTCAAAAAAGAGCAGTCAGACAATGAAGCAGTCTCTGATGGGGAAAATCGTAGTCATAATCTAAACTCCATAAAGAAATACTGATCTCTTTATGAGCCCTGTCAGAATTTGAGAAAAACAACATGGAGGCATTCTTCGTGTCATTTGAGAAAATAGTGAGACAAATGATTTGACCCAAGGAAAACACTGAACACGCAAAACAAATTCACTGGTAAAGCACCAAACAGTTACCCTTCAGTCTAAAGGGAGGTTTGTAGGGATTATGAAGCTTTAAAACAAAACATTTACTGCATACATATAAGTTAGCTCCAGAGCATACAAGCAAAGGTACTGAAATTTAAGAAAGCAGCCTGGGCAAACCTAAATGAAATTTCCGAAGCATTATGTAAATTAATTTGGACAGGTGGATGTACAAGCATTAGGATTTGAAATCACGTTTGAAGTTCCCATAGAGATCTTTCTCTTGGAAGAATTTAAAACTTCATGACCTTTTGTAATTAGAAATAATGTTTGGAACTGCTAGGCAAGCATAGTAATGACAGACAAGTAATACAACAGGCAGATGTTAGAGTAGCTGTCCTTATTGATGAGATAATACCTCAAAAGATGTATTTGGCATGTCTTCATTAATTGAGATCACAAACCAGATCCAGGGTTGAAGAAGTTAGCACAGGCAGCTCACACAGAGGTAGAGACTGAAGGAATTCCAGAGTGCCATTACATTAAGAATGATGCCTTGATGAGGAAGTAGAGACACACATACAGACTCGCTCAGAACAGACAGTTATTCATCAGAGGTAAAAACAATGACTGCAGGTGCCTGATGAAGGGTTTTAGCCCAAAACGTCGATTTTCCTGCTCGTCGGATGCTGCCTGAACTGCTGTGCTTTTCCAGTATCTCTCTACTCCAGTTATTCATCAGACAGTGATCTCACCCAGAAATTTTACAGAAATATTGTGAGTAGCACATAAATTTCATATGGTAGGACATATGAAAAATGCAAGTATCAAGCAATGTTTTACTTGACCCAGACTTCATAAATAGCTTAATGCAATTCTGCAAAATATGTCATACACATCAGGTAGTAGAAAAACTTCAATATGTAATCAAAGCTGCATCTTTAATACCTATTACAGGTTTTGAAGTATTTATTCTGTAGGAAAACTTGAATTGTGATGAAGAAAGCATTGTTTTGTTTGAAACAAGAAATAAATTACAGAATCTGATCCCAGTTCAGGAATGTTGATTGCATAACACTATCATAACAAAAGATAGACAACACACAACTGTTCAGTTAGAAGTGCTGTATATTAAACAACGGTTTGGTGTCTTATAGCAGATTCATCTAATACCATCAGGTTAAAATTTTGATTGCAGTGCTAACAAATTAGTCATTTTGTTCAATGTACAGAAGAAAATACAGGTAAATTCTATGCAGTTAGGTCAACACAATATTATTGAACATCCATTAACAGTCTCCAAAGGTCCAAGTATTTCATACTACGTTCTCAAAATGGTAATGTTGACCAGGGATTAGTAAACTAAGGATATAAAGACATTCCCTGTACAACTAAAAAAATGCAAAATGTTTGAGGTTCCAGCTGCAAATTCTCATATAGAATCCAATATGGATTTGTCAAAATATTATCAGGAAGTATCAATATTTCCCAGGGTGTTCGATATAGGCTTTGAAATGAGGAAATTCTCTAGTGAACTCTGAAGAGAAGCAGGGCCTCCATTCATATAAAGTAGGAATTTAATTGAATTTGAGATTAAGAAATTAACATTGAATGAGAATCAGCAAATTCAGATGTAGTTGTGGTTCTGTTCGCCGAGCTGGAAGTTTTTGCTGCAAACGTTTCGTTCCCTGGCTAGGGAACATCATCAGTGCTATTGGAGCCTCCTGTGAAGCGCTGCTTTGATGTTTCTTCTGGTATTTATAGTGGTTTGTTCTTGCCGCTTCCGGGTGTCAGTTTCAGCTGTAGTAGTTTGTATGTGGGGTCCAGGTTGATGTGTCTGTTGATGGATCTTCTTGCCGTTTCCGGGTGTCAGTTTCAGCTGTAGTGGTTTGTATATGGGGTCCAAGTCTATGTGTCTGTTAATGGAGTTTGTGGATGAATGCAATGCCTCTAGGAATTCCCTGGCTGTTCTCTGTCTGGCTTGTCCTATGATGGTAGTGTTTTCCCAGTCAAATTCATGTTCCTGGTTGTCTGAGTGTATGGCTACTAGGGATAGCTGGTCGTGTCGTTTTGTGGCTAGCTGATGTTCATGGATGCGGATTGTTAGCTGTCTTCCTGTTTGTCCTATATAGTGTTTTGTGCAGTCCTTGCATGGTATTTTGTAAACTACGTTAGTTTGGCTCGTGCTGGCTATTGGGTCCTTTGTTCTAGTGAGTTGTTGTCTGAGTGTGGAAGTTGGCTTGTGTGCTGTTATGAGTCCTAAGGGTCGCAGTAGTCTGGCTGTCAGTTCTGAGACGCTCCTGACGTATGGTAGTTTACCATACTACCAACGAGCCAAACTAACGTAGTTTACAAAATACCATGCAAGGACTGCACAAAACACTATATAGGACAAACAGGAAGACAGCTAACAATCCGCATCCATGAACATCAGCTAGCCACAAAACGACACGACCAGCTATCCCTAGTGGCCATACACTCAGACAACCAGGAACATGAATTTGACTGGGAAAACACTACCATCATAGGACAAGCCAGACAGAGAACAGCCAGGGAATTCCTAGAGGCATGGCATTCATTCACAAACTCCATTAACAGACACATAGACTTGGACCCCATATACAAACCACTACAGCTGAAACTGACACCCGGAAACGGCAAGAAGATCCATCAACAGACACATCAACCTGGACCCCACATACAAACTACTACAGCTGAAACTGACACCTGGTAGCAGCAAGAACAAACCACTATAAATACCGGAAGAAACATCAAAGCAGCGCTTCACAGGAGGCTCCAATAGCACTGATGATGTTCCCTAGCCAGGGAACAAAACGTTTGCAGCAAAAACTTCCAGCTCGGCGAACAGAACCACAACAACGGACACCCGAGCTACAAATCTTCAACCAGACTTTAATTCAGATGTAGGTCCTGCAGCAACTCAGATTCAAATTCCTCATATTGATTTTGCAACGATTTTCACTTCAATGAGCATAAACATTTGACAGCTTTGAATAAAATGAAAGAATTGGAAAGTTTATATGGTGTTGCTTCAGAAACAACAGATATGTGTATAGCTCAGAACAGCAGTTACAAAGTAAGTCTCCAAAGGTGAATTCTCAGTCTGAAATGACAGTTAAAAACAAGCCATGTTCCTTCAACTCCACTTGTTTAACACAAATATAGATCAATTACTTGAAGCAAGTAGCTTTTTCTTCTGAAGAAGTGGACATTAATGAAGTAACTATGACAAAACCAGCAAGTGTAGTTCGCAGTAGGGAAATGGTCTTGAAGGCAGATATGTGGGAAAATATTTCAATGTCATATGTCGATGAACATATTAAAGCATATTAATTCAAAATATTTATTTAAGTCAGAATTGTGGGAAAACCTTGGCCTCTAAGCCAAGAACGTCAACCTGGAAGCCAGGTTAAATCAATATAATCTTAAATACTATTTCACAGTGGAACCAAATGAAGTGGATATTTTTCTGTTTTGAGTGAAGATTTGGGATACAGATATTGAGTGTTATTATCCTAGTTTAACATTTCTATTTGCATTAAAAGACTGCATGCACAGAGCTAACAGAATTACCTATTTCTGAGAAAGATTTTTTGTCACAAAATTTAAAACTTGAAATGCAACATTGATCAAATGGAATCCATTGATGCAACCATTCAGTGTAAAGATTGTCCACATTGCTGATAAAGATAATGTGATTGCAGATGCCTTATCCTGAATGTAAAATGAAATCAATTAAGGATTTAAAGATGATAAAATATTTTACAACACTTGTTGAAGAGGAGAGAAAGGATGAATGGATTGCTAGAACCCTCACTGATTTTTGACTATTTTTATTTTATTCTTTTATCAGATTTGGTTTGGAGCTGTGAACTGGGAACAATGAGCTAAAGTTGACTTTTAAATTGTGTTAAAAGGAAAACAGACACAACAAGCTTTTGTTTACTCAGGAGGCCAAGCCTGGAAGGTAAATGTAGGTTGGTTCCTGATCAAAACGTTCTGCAGATGCTTCATACTTTGGGAAAGAGCATTACGTTTAAACAAACAGCAGAAGTTGGCTATTAACAAGGTCTGGTTCCAGAACCTGGTCCCAGAAAGTCAAAAAACATTTATGTTCACGTACATGGCAGGTGTTGTAAGGGGTCTGGGACCTGGTTTAGGAAACGGTCAGTCTGTCAGGAAGTGTTAAGTGTAAAATGGGTTTTAGCCTGGGATGTCTCAGAAAAGAAATCTCGCTGTTGATATTACTGTATGAAGCTTTGAAAGATTCCTGCCTCACCTCCTTTAACAGTTTTTGGAAGTTCAGAAAATAGAAAACTAAGTTTAAAGTATTACTGCCTTTATCTGAGCAAATGTAAAGGTAACTCTGATCAACATCTTCAATCGGGTGAGAAACCATCATGTTGTGGAACAACATGTCATGAAAAACCATTTCAGTAATCTGGCTAGGTTTGCTGTTTTCTACTATTTATTCCTTTAACTGTGTTTGATTGTCTGTTGTTTGTGTGAACAGGGCTGAAAACAAACATTGTTAGGTTTATAGCACAGATCAGTTAAGATTACTTTGTTGCATAATTCTGCTCAACTATAGTTATTCTATTGTTAACAAATTGCTTTTGTTTAAAATACCAACTGGAATTCATTATTCAAATGTTTCGGAACAATTGTGGTCAATTTTGAGAGTCTTTGAAGGCTTTAATGTTCCTGTGTTGCAAATACAGATGCAGAAAGGTTGATTTGGTTCAGCTGTCTGTATCAGTGTCATAACAGGACTTAAGTCTTAGGGACTTTGCTGTCTCCGTCACATCTTGTGATGAAACAGATTTTTGAAATCTGTTTCCTAAAGCTAGAGAGAAGGTAAAGACCACGTCTTTTATTTTCTTTATTTTTGGACTGTGGACTAAAAAGAGGATACTGTTTTAAAGCAAAAACACTGTACAAAGGAGTGGCTGCAGTTTTAATGAAAAAACAGTTTACTTGATCAAGTAGTTAGCGGTGTACAGTGTTGCATTTTTCTGGAACAGTGAAAGCAAATGGAGTCAATGGCTTCTGAACTAAGGGAAGGCTGCTCAACAACATTATTTTCAATGACTCCTGATCAGGTGATCATGGCTTGCATGTAGTTTAATATAACATCACCTAGTCCGCAAAACAAAAGCATAAAAAACACGCTCTGTCACACTCTCTTATGTAGAGGTACCAGAAAACCTCCTGTAACAGCTAAGTGTCTTACATTCACTAACTTTGCAAATCTCCCATTGAAGGAGGAAATAAAATGCTTCTAAAGAAAGTGAAAGGATAAATTTTCAACAGAAAGAGAGCATTGGTACACAAAAACCTTGAGTCAACAGCAAAGAACTAAAAAACTATCTGAAAGGATGAAAAAGCAAGCAACTTATCAAAAACTTGTGCTTTTGAAATGGGTTTCCCTGTGTTGTTTTCTTTCATCTTGAAAATTTTTAAAAGTTGCTTTGCAGACTTTGAACTTCTAATCAATTCATAATCAGTATTAATTTTAATTGTGGACTGTCCCTGTTCAATGCATCCTCAGTAGTTTTGATTTGTCTGATCTGTTGTTCTTCCCTCTTCTTGTTAAATTTACTAAAATAAAATTGTTTCGATTCAATGACCTTAAAACTACAAGCCAGAATGATGGAAATTTGAGGTGGTCAAACTATGGTGCAGAGTCAACTGATGCAGTTTGCTTCTTGGACAGTATACCTTGATGGATGATAGGTGGGAAACACCAAAGGGATGAATGAACAGTCCGAGCACTGCAATGTCTAAAAGCATCATAGTGTCTGCGAGAAGAATTTAGTAAGAACTCACGTACTGTCAGACTTTTATTTGAGAAAGTCTGGATGAAGAATTCAAACAGCTGGGGCTGGAATTGGACTTAAGAGGACACAGCAGCCAGCAATTTGTACTGCTGCCAGAGTGGTCTAGTCAACCAAGATTTTATAATGTACATAGCAGGAGTGTTATGCGATATCTTTTAGGAATAAAAAGTGACCTTAACATGATATAATTCTTCACTGGAATGAAAAGTAATCAAATCCAAAACTGGGATCCTACATCTAAACAAAGGAAACATCAAATGTATGAGAATGAGTTGGCTGTTATAGACTAAGAATCTTCATTAAAAGACCTGACTATGGACAAGCACTAATTAGCATTTAAAGAACAAATGCATGCATTGCAGTTATGCATATGGGTGAGAAAACACAGCAAAAGTGGACAATCATGGTTAACAAAAGAAATCAAGGATAACAGTGGATCCACGGGTAAAAAATGAGGTCTGCAGATGCTGGAGATCACAGCTGAAAATGTGTTGCTGGTTAAACCCCCCTCGACCATGACCCCACCTCCCACCACCAAACCATCATCTCCCAGACCATTCATAACCTCATCACCTCAGGGGATCTCCCATCCACCGCCTCCAACCTCATAGTCCCACAACCCCGCACCGCCCGTTTCTACCTCCTGCCCAAAATCCACAAACCTGACTGCCCCGGCCGACCCATTGTCTCAGCCTGCTCCTGCCCCACCGAACTCATCTCCGCATACCTCGACACGGTTCTGTCCCCTTTAGTCCAAGAACTCCCCACCTACGTTCGGGACACCACCCACGCCCTCCACCTCCTCCAGGATTTTCGCTTCCCCGGTCCCCAACGCCTTATTTTCACGATGGATATCCAGCCCTCCGCTTCTTCCTTTCCCGCCGCACCAACCAGTACCCTTCCACTGACACCCTCCTTCGACTGACTGAACTGGTCCTCACCCTGAATAACTTCTCTTTTCAATCCTCCCACTTCCTCCAAACTAAAGGAGTTGCCATGGGCACCCGCATGGGCCCCAGCTATGCCTGTCTCTTCATAGGATATGTGGAACAGTCCATCTTCCGCAACGACACTGGCACCACCCCCCACCTTTTCCTCCGCTACATCGATGACTGTATCGGCACGGCCTTGTGCTCCCACGAGGAGGTTGAACAGTTCATCAACTTTACTAACACCTTCCATCCCGACCTCAAATTCACCTGGACTGTCTCAGACTCCTCCCTCCCCTTCCTAGACCTTTCCATTTCTATCTCAGGCGACCGACTCAACACAGACATCTACTATAAACCGACTGACTCCCACAGCTACCTGGACTACACCTCCTCCCACCCTGTCCCCTGTAAAAACTCCATCCCATATTCCCAATTCCTTCGTCTCTGCCGCATCTGCTCCCAGGAGGACCAGTTCCAACACCACACAGCCCAGATGGCCTCCTTCTTCAAGGACCGCAGATTCCCCCCCAGACGTGATCGACGATGCCCTCCACCGCATCTCCTCCACTTCCCGCTCCTCCGCTCTTGAGCCCCGCTCCTCCAACCGCCACCAAGACAGAACCCCACTGGTTCTCACCTACCACCCCACCAACCTCCGTATACAACGTATCATCCGCCGTCATTTCCGCCACCTCCAAACGGACCCCACCACCAGGGATATATTTCCCTCCTCTCCCCTATCAGCGTTCTGCAAAGACTACTCCCTTCGTGACTCCCTCGTCAGGTCCACACCCCCCACCAACCCAACCTCCACTCCCGGCACTTTCCCCTGCAACCGCAGGAAATGTAAAACTTGCGCCCACCTCCTCCCTCACTTCCCTCCAAGGCCCCAAGGGATCCTTCCATATCGGCCACAAGTTCACCTGCACCTCCACACACATCATCTATTGCATCCGCTGCACCCGATGTGGCCTCCTCTATATTGGGGAGACGGGCCGCTTACTTGCGGAACGCTTCAGAGAACACCTCAGGGACACCCGGACCAACCAACCCAACCACCCCATGGCTCAACACTTTAACTCTCCCTCCCACTCCACCGAGGACATGCAGGTCCTTGGACTCCTCCACCGGCAGAACATAACAACATGACGGCTGGAGGAGGAGCACCTCATTTTCCGCCTGGGAACCCTCCAACCACAAGGAATGAACTCAGATTTCTCCAGTTTCCTCATTTCCCCTCCCCCCACCTTGTCTCAGTCGGTTCCCTCAACTCAGCACCGACCTCCTAACCTGCAATCTTCTTCTTGACCTCTCCGCCCCCACCCCACTCCGGCCTATCACCCTCACCTTGACCTCCTTCCACCTATCACATCTCCATCGCCCCTCCCGCAAGTCCCTCCTCCCTACCTTTTATCTTAGCCTGCTTGGCACACTCTCCTCATTCCTGATGAAGGGCTCATGCCCGAAATGTCGAATTTCCTGTTCCTTGGATGCTGCCTAACCTGCTGTGCTTTAACCAGCAACACATTTTTAACAGTGGATCCAAACAGGAATCATATAAAGTTGCAAGAAGATGTAGCAAGCCTGAGGACTAAGCAATTTAGAATTCAGTAAAAATAGGGTCAATACATTGAATTAAAAAGGGAAAAAAAACTTGCAAGGAAGATAAAAGTAGGCTGCAAGAGCTTCTATAAATCTATAAACTGTTAAAGATCATTGAAGACAAATGCCCTTGCAATCTGAAAAGGAAGCGTTGGTAGAAGAACAATAAAATGACATTTCGATCTAACAACTTAAACAATAAGTTTTCCAACAATAATTAAGAAGCGAGAATCAGCCCACCAAAGCATAAAGACCTTCTCCAACAAAACCTCACTCTCCCTCAGCAACACGATATCTACACCAAATAATTTTATTGATTAGGGAAAGAAAGTTACAACCATTTCTGCCTTACTAAGCTTTTAAATGTCAAGCACAGCTGTCTTACTCTTCTTATACAAAGATCAACCCCAAAGCCAAAACCGTGCTACAACAATGTGCATCCCGCTTCATAAATGTCCCTCAACACCATTGTCGGTGCCGTCGATCTGCGCATGCGCCACTCGACGGACCAAGTCACATGATACAATACCATCATAAATACTTATTGAAAAGTCCAAAATCCAAGTCAAACATATATCTTCATGCACCCTAATTTTTTTTATCATTACTTATTATTTTAGAAATTGTATACTTTTGTTTGTTGTCCCTCGGCGTCTCCGCCCATCGATGACGTCAGCAGAGCCTCGTTGTGGGTGTAAACGGCGGATTTTTTGAAAATGGGGGGATTGTGTTTCGAGGTGAATGGCGTGAAGGGGCCTGTGTTTGAGTAGTTACTCCGTGCCCGGGAGAGGGGGCGGCGGTTAACGGGATGGCGACCGTCTGCATCGGCGATACGATAAAGGTAGTGACCGTCGTTGTTGTTGGTTCGTTTCAATGTATTAGTGAGAGTTATATTTCGGATTAGCCTAAGCAGCACCGGCCTGGACCTCAGGCAGTCCGTTCCTTGGGCTTTCTCTTCATCGATTGTTGGTGGCAGGTTCTGTTCCGTGTCCCGGGCTTGTCTGTAATATCGTGTTCTGGTGAGGAGTCACAAATAACACTCTCTCTCTCTGACCATGCTCCGCGGAGGTTTGTTTTGTTAATCCCAGGAGTTGGGGTGGGCCGTGTGCCTGATGTCTCCGGAAGCTTCAGTCATCAAGCTCGCGAGCAAATCACACAACTTGCTGGTTGTTTTTCTGTAAAAAGTAATCACTATCTCCGTTAACTCTAGAAAATTTGTCAAAAGAATTGGCACTTGTCGGATACTAGTTGTCTTGTTCGTGACGGTGATTTTGTCTTTTTTTTTGTCTGAATACCTTATTTATGCTATTTTGAGCAGATAGTCAACCAGCTTGTGTGGACTGGGTTAAGATTTAGGTCATTAGTGCAAATTCTTAGATATCAATGAACCGGTGAGTTTGGTTTTGATAAACTCGCAGTTTCTGGGTTTTTTTTGAATGCCAGAATTGGTCATGCTTTACATTAAATATGTGATACAAACTGAGATCGCTTGCTTGCCGATGAAATGTTAAAATGATACTATT
This sequence comes from Hemiscyllium ocellatum, assembly GCF_020745735.1. Classification (NCBI taxonomy): domain Eukaryota; kingdom Metazoa; phylum Chordata; class Chondrichthyes; order Orectolobiformes; family Hemiscylliidae; genus Hemiscyllium; species Hemiscyllium ocellatum. The sequence continues at coordinate 15,606,547 of NC_083436.1, forward strand.
GTATGTGATAAAACTCAATATATGCCAGTGTAAGACATTAATAAATTGCTATCAACTTAGCCAGCCTAGGTCACTTTTTTTTAAACTACAGCCGTAATGAGAGCATTGGGATTGTCCTTCCTCTCTCAGTCCATGCGTCAATTTTATCCACGCAGCTGACATTTCTCCTTTTTAAAATATTGCTTTTTAAACCAATTTAATTTTCGTATGGTGAGGTTGCTGAATTTTTGTTTCTATTGATTTGCACTTAGCTAACTTTTCTTCTCCTTGTCTGTCAAATCGTAAGTCAGGAATGTAAAGTTTACTACAAAGGTTCATTCCATTTGTCTTGTTATCCATCTGACTGGTTCTGATCAGGTGTTAGAATTCCTGCATTCCAAAACATGGTGTCTTTCAATCCTCTCAAGAGTCTAATGTTTTCCTTAGTATTTTTAAGTTCCATATGGATGTTTTTATGGTATACGGCTACTATTTAGTTGTCTCTTACTCCTATTCTGACCTGGATTTCATTCCTGGATGTAACTTTGGTGTTTATGAATGTGGAAAGGTACTTGAAATTGTACACTGCCTCTGTCTTGGTACTTTCAGTCATGACTTGCCCATTACTTTGCATGTATTTGGAAAGGCAAGGACTAATTAGGGATAATCAGCATGGCTTTTTGAATGGGAATTCATGTCTCATGGACTTGATTTGTTACTTGTCAAAAAACTCAGGATTGAGGGCAAAGCGGTGGATGTGATCTCGATAAACTTCAGTAAGGTGTTTGTCAAGGTTCCCCATGGGAGACTGGTTAGCAAGGTTGTATCTCATGGAATACAGGGCAAACTGTATTTGGATACAACTGACTTGAAGGTAAAAAAAGAGGATGGTGGTGGAGGGTTACTTTTCAGACTGGAGGCCTGTGACCAGTGGTGTGCCACAGGATTGGTGCTGGGTCCACTTATTTATATAAATGATTTAGATGTGAACATAAGAGGTATAGTTAGTAAGTTTGTAGATGACACCAAAATCGGAGATCATAGTCATAGAGATGTACAGAAACAGATCTTTCGGTCCGACTCGTCCATGCAGACCAGGTATCCCAACCCAATCTAGTCCCACCTGCCAGCACCTGGCCCATATCCCTCCAAACCCTTCCTATTCATATACCCATCCAGAAGCCTTTTAAATGTTGCAATTGTACCAGCCTCCATCATTTCCTCTGGCAGCTCATTCCATATATGCACCACCCTGTAAGCAAAACGTTTGCCCCTTAGGTTCCTTTTAAATTATTCCCCTCACCCTAAACCTATACTCTCTAGTTCTGGACTCCCTCACCCCAAGGAAAAGATGTTGTCTATTTATCCTATCCATACCCCTCATGATTTTATAAACCTCTATAAGGTCACCCTTCAGCCTCTGATGATCCAGGGAAAACGGCCATAGCCTATTCAACCCCTCCTCCAACCCTGGCAACATCCTTGTAAATCTTTTCTGAACACTTCCAAGTTTCACAACATCTTTCTGATAGAAAGGAGACCAGAATTGCACGTAATATTCCAACAGTGGCCTAACCAATGTCCTGTATAGCCGCAACATGACCTCCCAACTCCTGACCGATAAAGGAAAGCATACCAAATACAACCTTCACTGTCCTATCTACCTGCGACTCCACTTTCAAGGAGCTATGAACCTGCAATCCAAGGTATCTTTGTTCAGCAACACTCCTTAGGACCTTACCATGAAGTGTGCAAGTTTAGATTAGATTACTTACAGTGTGGAAACAGGCCCTTCGGCCCAACAAGTCCACACCGACCTGCCGAAGCGCAACCCACCCATACCCCTACATTTACCCCTTACTTAACACTATGGGCAATTTAGCTTGACCAATTCACCTAACCCGCACATCTTTGGACTGTGGGAGGAAACCGGAGCACCTGGAGGAAACCCACGCAGACACGGGGAGAACGTGCAAACTCCACACAGTCAGTCGCCCGAGTCGGGAATTGAACCCGGGTCTCAGGCGCTGTGAGGCAGCAGTGCTAACCACTAAGTGCTGCCCACTAAGTCCTACTAAGATTTGCTTTCCTAAAATGCAGCACCTCACGTTTATCTAAAATCTATTCCATCTGCCACTCTTCAGCCCATTGGCCCATCTGATCGAGATCCTGTTGTAATCTGAGGTAACCTTCTTCGCTGTCCACCACACCTCCAATTTTTGTCATCTGCAAACTTACTAACTGTACCTCTTATGCTCACATCCAAATCACTGATATAAATGATGCAAAGTAGTGGAAGCAAAGAAGGTTATCAGATTACAACAGGATCTTGATCAGATGGACCAATTGGCTGTGGAGTGGTAGATGTAGTTTAATTTAGATAAATGTGAGTTGCTGCATTTTGGAAAGTCAAATCAGAGCAGGACTTGTTTGCTTAATGGTACAGTCCTGGGGAGTGGTACTGAACAAAGAAACCTTGGAGGGCAGGTTCATAGCTCTTTGAAAGTAAAGTCACACAAGTAGGATAGTGAAGAAGGCATTTGGTATGTTTTCCTTTATTGGTCAGAGCATTGAGTATAGGAGTTGGGAGGTCATGTTGCGGCTGTATAGAGTCATAATCATAGAATTGTATACAATTTTGGTCTCCTTCCTATAGGACGGTGCTGTGAAACTTGAAAGGGTTCAGAAAAAATTTACAAGAATGTTGCTAGGGTTGTAGGATTTGAGCTATAGGGAGAGGGTGAATAGGCTGGGTGCTGTTTTCCCTGCTGTGTTGGAGGCTGAGGGTTGACCTTATAGAGGTTTGTAAAATCACGAGGGGCATGGATAGGATAAATAGATGAAGTCTTTTTCCTGAGGTGGAGATGTCCAGAACTAGAGGACATGGGTTTCAGGTGAGGGGGAAACCTTTAAAAGTGACCTAAGGGCGACCTTTTCATGCAAAGGGTGGTGTGCCTATGGAAGTGCCAGAGAAGAAGATAACGAGAATCCAGAGAAAGTATATTCCTGTCAGGGTGAAGGGAAAGGCTGGTAGGTATAGGAAATGCTGGATGACTAAGAAAATTGAGGGTTTGGTTAAGAAAAAGAAGGAAGCATATGTAAGGTGTAGACAGGATAGATTGAGTGAATCCTTAGAATATAAAGGAAGTAGGAGTATGCTTCAGAGGGAAATCAGGAGGGCAAAAAGGGGACATGAAATAGCTTTGGCAAATAGAATTAAGGAGAATCCAAAGGGTCTTTACAAATACATTAAGGACAAAAGGGTAACTAGGGAGAGAATAGGGCCCCTCAAAGATCAGCAAGGCGGCCTTTGTGTGGAGCCACAGAAAATGGGGCAGATACTAAATGAGTATTTTGCATCAGTATTTACTGTGGAAAAGGATATGGAATATACAGACTGTAGGGAAATAGATGGCGCATCTTGCAAAATGTCCAGATTAGAGGAGGAAGTGCTGGATGTCTCAACGGTTAAAGGTGGATGAATCCCCAGGACCTGATCAAGTGTACCCGTGAATTCTGTGGGAAGCTAGAGTTGTGACTGCTGGGCCTCTTGCTGAGGTACTTGTATCATTGATAGTCACAAGTGAGGTGCTGGAGGATTGGAGGTTGGCAAAAGTGGTGCCACTGTTTAAGAAGGGCGGTAAAGACAATCCAGGGAACTATAGACCGGTGAGCCTGACCTCAGTGGTAGGCAAGTTGTTGGAAGGAATCCTGAGGGACAGGATGTACATGTATTTGGAAAGGCAAGGACTGATTCGGGATAGTCAACATGGATTTGTGCATGGGAAATCATGTCTCACAAACTTGATTGAATTTTTTGAAGAGGTAACAAAGATGATTGAGGGCATGGCAGTAGATGTGATCTATATGGACTGCAGTAAGGTGTTCGACAAGGTTCCCCATGGGACACTGATTAGCAAGGTTAGATCTCATGGAATAAAGGGAGAACTAGCCATTTGGATAAAGAACTAGCTCAAAGGTAGAAGACAGGGGGTGATGGTAGAGGGTTGTTTTACTGACTGGAGGCCTGTGACCAGTGGAGTGCCACAAGGATCGGTGCTGGGTCCTCCACTTTTTGTCATTTACACAAATGATTTGGATGTGAGCGTAAGATGTACAGTTAGTAATTTTGCAGATGACACCAAAATTTGGAGGTGTAGTGGACAGCAAAGAGGGTTACCTCAGGTTACAACAGGATCTGGACCAGATGGGCCAATGGGCTGAGAAGTGGCAGGTGGAGTTTAATTCAGATAAATGCGAGGTGCTGCATTTTGGGAAAGCAAATCTTAGCTGGACTTATACACTTAATGGTAAGGTCCTAGGGAGTGTTGCTGAACAAAGAGACCTTGGAGTGCAGGTTCATAACTCCTTGAAAGTGGATTCACAGGTAGATAGGATAGTGAAGAAGACGTTTGGTCAGAGTACATGTGTTGGGAGGTCATGTTGCTGCTGTACAGGACATTGGTTAGTCCACTGTTGGAATATTGCGTGCAATTCTGGTCTCCTTCCTATTGGAATGATGTTGTGAAACCTGGAAGGGTTCAGAAAAGATTTACAAGGATGTTGCCAGGGTTGGTGGATTCGCGCTACAGGGAGAGGCTGAACAGGCTAGGGCTGTTTTCCCTGGAGTGTCGGACGCTGAGGGGTGACCTTAGAGGTTTACAAAATTGAGGGGCATGGATAGGGTAAATAGACAAAGTCTTTTCCCTGGAGTCAGGGAGTTCAGAACCAGAGGGCATAGGTTTCAGGTGAGAGGGCAAAGACATAAGAGAGCTAAGGGGCAATATTTTCACGCACAAGGTGGTACGGGTATGAAATGAGCTACCAGAGGAAGTGGTGGAAGCTGGTACAATTGCAACATTTAAAAGGGCCAGTATATTAATAGGAAGGGCTGGAGGAATATGGGTCGGGTGCTGACAGATGGGACTAGATTGGGTTGGGATAGCTAATCGACATGGATGGGTTGGACTGACGGGTCTATTTCCATGCTGTACATCTGTATGACTCTAAGTGGTGGAGGCTGGTACAATTGCAGCATTTAAAAGGCATTTGGATAGGTATATGAATAGGAAGGGCTTGAAAGGATATGGGGCAAGTGCTGGCAAATGGGCCTAGATTAGGTTAGGCATGGACAAGTTAGACCAAAGGGTCTGTTTCCATGCTTTATTACTTTGAGTCCAAAAGTGTGGTGCTAGAAAAGCACAGCAGGTCAGGCAGCATCTGAGGAGCAGGAGTGTCAACATTTCGGGTGTAACCCTTCTGGCCCAAAAGAAGGGTTACTACGAATCATTCACTTTCCCACTCCTTTTCCTATTATTGTTTAGAGTCTAATATTTAATTTATGCTCTGTTCAGAAGGCTCACTATCTTTGACTGGCCCGTCCGTAGTTTTTAACGGTAGCCATGAATGTGCAATCATCTGCACACTTAATTACATTTTTCTAGACATATGATGCAACAACCTTTTTCTGTATCGCCATCCTCTGTATGTTCTCCTGAGAGCATTAGTAACATGGAAGGTACAGCGCTTGCCTGCTTGATTTCCTTTTTAACCTGGAATTAGCTTGTGTGCCCATCACCACCTCTTTCCTGAAGCATTCTTATCTAGCTCCTGTATTTGCCATGCAAGAAATTTGGGACTGCCAAAGTCTGTTGCTTCCAGAAAACATCATGCTGACCAGTGTTGAAAGTTTCTTTTTAAAATGGTCCAACAACATGAGCAGAAACTGGGCTTCCCATTTATTCTCGTTTCACTGATTGTTTTGAGCACAAGCAGTTTATTGTACTCTTTCAAGGAATGAAGCAAACTGCTCATCTGCTACTTTTATTTGTATGATGGGGGAGTTTCTGATCAAGAAGTTAGAAGCAGGGTTTCAGAGACTTAGCCTTGCAGTTTTACAGTGCAGAAAGAGGCCCTTTGGCCCATTGTCAGCATTGGTGATCAAAATCCATCCATTGTAAATCCCATTTTCCAGCACTTGGTTCATGGCTTTGTATGCTATGATGTTTCAAATGTTCATTTAAGTAATCCATAAATATCTGAGTGTTCCTACCTCGATCACCCTTTTAGGCAGCGAGTTCAAAATACACTCAACCCTCTGGGTGAAAGATACTTCTCTCAAATTTCTATTACACCTCATTATTCTTATCTTAAAACTCTGCTCCCTGCTTATTGGCCCTAAAGGGAAACATTTCTCCCCTGTCTGTCCTATGTCCATCAAAACTTTGTACACCTTAATCAATTTCCCCCCTCAGACTTCCTGCTCTAAGGAAAACTACTCTGCCTGACTTGTCTCTGTCAACAGCTAAATCGTTCCAGCATAAGTGATGTCCTAGTGATTCTCCTCTGCACCCTCCCTCATACAATCGCAACCTTCTCATATCCTGGTCCCCACATTTGTTCCCTGTACTCCAGATCTGGCCTAACTAATGGTATATGAAGCTTCTTCATAGCCTCTTTGCTCGTATTCAATACAGCAATTACTAAAGGCAAGTATCCCATATACCACAGTAGACACCTTATTCTGTTCTCTTGCCTGAAAGAATCTGTGAACATGTGTTCCTAGGTCTCTCCGATTCTCTGTACTTCCTAGCACCTGACCATTCGATGTGTACTCCTTTGCATTTTGGGAGAATTAAATGCATCACTTCGCTTTTCAGGATTAGCCTATCTATACTGTTGAATCCCTACAGTGCAGAAAGAAACAGATGGGCAGCAGGGTGGCACAATGGTTAGCACTGCTGCCTCACAGCGCCTGAGACCCGGGTTCAATTCCCACCTCGGGCGACTGACTGTGTGGAGTTTGACATTCTCCCCGTGTCTATGTGGGTTTCCTCCGGGTGCTCCGGTTTCCTCCCACAGTCCAAAGATGTGCAGGTCAGGTGAATTGGCCATGGTAAATTGCCCATAGTGTTAGGTAAGGGGTAAATGTAGGGGTCTGGGTGGGTTGCACTTCGGCGGGTCGGTATGGACTTGTTGGGCCAAAGGACCTGTTTCCACACTGTAATGTAATCTAAAAAAACAGATTGGCCCATCAAGTCCGCAATGTCTTCCAAAGAGCATTCTGCTCACACTCGACCTATTCAACTACCCCTGTAATCCCGCATTTACCATAGGCATTCACCTAACCTGTGTATCCTTGGATTGTGGGAGAGAAACGAGCACCTGGAGGAAAGACTCTGGGAGAGTGTACACACAATTGCCGAAGGCTGGAGTCGAACCCAGGTTCCTGGTACTGTGAGGCATCAGTGCTGACCACTGTAGTCTGAAGCTTCCTCCTCATTGTTTACCATGTCATTTGCAGACTTACTGATTTGATTCCTATCCTGATTATTACTGTACACAACAAACAAAAGAAACCGAGCACAAACACTGTGGTATGCCACTGAATACAGGCTTCTGTTTATAAAAGAAAACAGCCGCTATTCTTTGCTTCTTGCAACTCAGCCAATTTTTGATCCAATTTACCAAATTACCTTGGATCCCACGGGCATGTAACTTCTCAAGCAGCATAGCTTTACATAATAGCAGACTGAAGTCCATATAGAAATGCACTATCCTTATCATCTTCATATTGAATGGTGGACCAGGCTTGAAGAACCAACTGACCTGTTTTGCATCTAGTTTTGATGTTTCAACCTATCCATTTGGTCAACTCAAAATTCAGTCAATTTATTAGACATGAGCTCATCCTTGCAAAGACATGCTGATTATACCTGATTAATCCTTAGCTTTCAAAGTGGGAATTAATTCTTTCTTTGTCAGAAATTTTCCAATAGTTTCTCTACTGCAGATGTTCAATTCATGGACCTATATTTTCGTGACTTATCCCTGCCATCTTTCTTGAACAATGGTATCACATCAGCTGTCCTCTACACATCTTGTGGCCAAATAATTTTGAAAATTAATGCTCCTGCAATCTGCTTCTTTGTCTTCCATAGTAGTTTGGAATTCATTTCATCTGTGGCTGAAGATTACCTGTTTTTAAGCCAGCTGAAGTCACTAATACATCCTGCCTCTCCTTCCCCAATTTCTTAATACCTACGCTGTCCCTCTTTACAATGAATGCAGAGGCAAAGTATCTCCTTCAAGACAAAGATCCACACAAATTACCACATTGGTCCCCAACAGCCCTACGTTTTCCCTGAATGTTCTCTTGTCCCTAATATAATGATTTTTAAAAGCTCTTGGACTTTCCTAAAAGTTGCCTGTCAGTAATTTTGCATGTCCACTTTTTGCTCTCCTAATTTTTATTTTAAGTAAGCCCCTGCATTTCTATACACTAGAGCACTTACTGTTTCGAGCCTCTGGTATATACCATGAGTCTCCTTTTTGTTTTCCCTTTGTCCAATTCTGCTCATCACTTTCCATTCATGGTTCTCTGACCCACCCATCATCTTTTAAGGGAAGATGTTGGTGCTGTATGTACTCTGTTGTCCCTTTTTTTAAAATTTTTTTTAAATGAATGTCTCTCACTGCTCTGGCTTTTCCTGGAAGTAGCTGCTATCTTTTCAATTTGGCCAGATCCATCTTATTAAAATCAACACACACACTATAGGTGATTTTCCTCTGTGCTGCAGTGTATTGGCTCATTGAAATAATGTTCTGATGCAGCTTCATTTGTGGGTGTTGGGATGATTGCTTCTATAGTTCATTACTTGGTCTGTACGTGTTGTTTTTCTGTAAACGCTGGTTTGAAGTTCCCCATTGGCTGTTTGCTCTACTGTGACATCTAGGAATGTTGTTTTCCTCCTCTTTTTAGTGAATCTAATGCCAGTAAAAAGGTATTATTGATGGTCTTAAAGGTTTCCTCTAACTTGTTTCATTTAGTGATGACAAAGGTGTCATCCATGTAGCATATCCAGAGTTTGGGTTGGATGATTGGCAGCGCTGTTTGCTCAAGACTCTGCATTACTGCCTCTGCTAAGGACAACAACCTACAGACAAACCAATGGAACACCCATGGGATCTCCGATATCAGGGTTCTTAGCAGAGGCAGTAATGCAGAGACTTGAGCAAACAGCTCAACTGCAGACATTGAAGTATTTACTGAGTAATGCAAATCTTGTGTGCTAACATCACATCCTGACCACAATAAATCAAAGCTTAGTAAGGATTCCTTTCCTACCATCCTGCAAATCTAATTGGTGTATCGTTCACTGAACTTTGTTTTTTTTTAAATATAAGAATCACATTGGCTTTTTGTCAGCCCTCTACCACCATTCCATATTTTAAATGCATGTAATAGTGCCTTTCACATCTCTTTAAACTCTGGACGTATATGAACTCTGAAACAGAGGATGTGATCTTTGATTACTCCTCACTTTGAATCTTGAATGTATTTAATTTTTTTTTTGTTTTCTTTTCCTCACATTATTTCAGGTTACCATGGAAGCTAAAATAATGTAACTAATCTTTCATGTCATTATGCACAAGTTTGTTTCTATCCCTTAGTATTGCTATCTTGATTTTTCTGTCGCGACAAGATAACTTTTACATTGCTTAGTGACACAGTTTTGTAATCTTAACTTTTTTGACTCAGCTGTCTTTTTATTTTTGTCTGCCTTTTTTGATTTACTACTTGTTTGTTTTTTGCATTCATGTCACTTTTAAAATCTATTACTAGTTATGTCTAATTATTGGATTTTCTCCTGAATCCTACTTCTTTGTTTTCCATTGTTGTTCTATCAATTCTTTTTTCCAGTTTGTTTTTCCTAATTTCATTCTCATCGCCTGAAAGTTATCATTACTTTTTTCCAATTTGTTACTTTGTCCCTTGAATCTTGTATTCATGATCTCCAAGATTAAGGTGATCAAATAATTGTCCCTTGCTCTTGAACCACATGGGGAAGCATGTTTTGCAATAATTGCACATGGAGTAAGGTACAAAATTTCAAAGTAAGATCAATGATTTTTTTAAAAAATTGAAAGTCTAATGAGTTCATGGATTGATAATTTGCTGAAATTGCTATTGCTTTGTTTTGCACAAATGAAAAGGTACTTAATTCTGTAGTTCACTTGCAGATTGGATGCTTGGTCAGAGGAATAAAAGTAATGCAGAATGCTAAAATTGGGAAACAGTAGTTCCAAATAACTTCACAAAGACTCAAAATGAGCTCAACTCCGTTATACCTTTTTGACTGAGCTGAAGAATAATGGGTATTAACAAATTACATGCAAAACAAACTGGAAAGAAATGCACAGAATGCCTTAATGGAAGCCTGGCATTTGATCCTGTGGTTGCAAGTAGGAAAGCCCTCTGCCAGTCCAGAAAATGATCCAGCAGGCAGAAAAATCTTATGTATTAAGACACAAGGACTTAGCAGTCCCAGGGGTTTGATGTTTGATCTTCATCGATTTGTTCATGGCATTTAGGGTGCTATTACTTCCAGTTCTGAAAATGGACCTTTTTCTGTGTTGGGGTGCAAAATGTTCATTCAGAACTTCAGCCATGCCCTGTCTCCATGGTGAGTTTCTTTTTTCAGTTTTTAACCGGTTTTATTTTAATCTATCTTTTGTAATGTATGTAGAAGACTTCAGTTTCTGTTCTAGTATTCAGCACATTCTTTAGCATGCTTTTCTTCCCTTTTTTTAAATTTCTCCTGTTCTTGTATTCTGCTGGCTTTCTCTACATATGATCACAGCTGATGCTAATACTGAACAAGTCTCATCCCAGAGTAAAACCTGGCTTTATAAGGTGTCTGTGAATGTTGCTTGGCTAAACAAGTGTTTGAGAGTTGGGTGAAAACAGGGAGTTGGGTGAGATACTGCCTGGGCAAAGCTGAAAGCCTGAGTGTGGTGCTCCGTTTCAGTCTAGGCAGTTCAGAAAATGATAGTCCCAACAGAAACAGCCAACTGGAAAACCTACCTCTAAGAGTATTTTCTCACAGTTTTTAAAGCATAATGTATTAACTTAAATAATGATAGGAACTTTTGATTATAATAGAGGTGTTTTGAAGTGAAGGAAGATCCCTAGCTTGCTTTGTGCCTTCAAGGGAGTAAGTAGCTGCTTCTAGAGAGAAGTAATGACAGGACCCCTCAGACCTGTGGTATTCGTTTTTTGCACAGTTTGCAAGTAAGAGACACTTTCAGTGTCCCTGACAACTACATGTGCAATAATTGTCCATCTGCAGCTACTGGCTAACCATGTTTTGGAGCTGGAACTGCAGTTATTCTCAGACTCACTGGAGCATCTTCAGTGCTATCGTAGAGAACACAACTTAGTGAGCTGGCCTCACAATTGAGGGAATACACATGCCGAAATGGAATGGGTGACCGTGAGGCAAAATGAAAGGCTCAGGATGGAATTGCAGGAATTCCCTGTGGTTATTCCCCCATCAAACAGATAGATATACCACTGTTGATACTGTTCTGGGGGAAGGCCTCTCTGGGGAAAGAATAACATCAATGGAATTCATGGCACCACGGGTGCTGTATGGAATGGGAGGAAAACCAGCAACATGGCTATCGTTATAGGGAATTCAATATTAAGGGGTACAGACAGGTGCTTCTGTGTTTGCAGACATGAATCCAAGAACGTATGTTGCCTCCTGAGTGCCAGAATGAAGGCGTCCTCCAAGCAGTTTTGAAATATTTTGGAGTGGGAAGATGAAGACTTGAAAGCTGAGTAACAGAAGTTGAGAGAAGCTAACACGCAAGACCTCAAATGTAGTAATTTCAGTATTCCACATAGTGCCATGTTCTAGCAAGAGCAGGAATAAGAGGATAGATCAGATTAATGTATGTATGGCTGGAGAAAGGGTAAACAAGCAGGAGGCTGGAAGAACACAGCAAGCCAGGTTAGCATCAGGAGGTGAAGTCAACATTTCGGGTGTATCACTTCAGAAAAAGTGAACTCAGGAGGGATTTAGATTCTTGAGGCATTGGAACCATTTTTGGGGAAGATGGGACCTGTAGAAGTCTGCCTAGTTATACCTAGGTAAAACTGGGACAAATATCCTCATTGCTGCTGCCAGTTCCTTTTGGTGAGGTTTTAGAAATATGAGAAGGAAATGGGAACCAAAGTGACTGTTTTGCTTTGGGTCAGATTCAGATCAGGAGATTGGAGGTAGAGCATTAATGTAGTCAGTGACTCGGAAAGACAAAATTAGTAAGCATTTCAACAAGGGAAACTGGGGTTGACCTGTTTTTCTACTTCAATGTAGGGAGTATTGCAGACAAGGCAGATATGCTAAGGGCACAGATAAGCACATGGCTGCATGACATTGTCGCTATGATGGAAAACTGGCTAAAAGAGGGGCAAAAATGGCAGCTCAGTACCCATGGATATGACGTTTTCAGACAAGGGGTGACAAAAGGAGACGGTGTAGCGAGTATTGGTTAAAGAATCAATGATAGTTGAGAAGGGATGAGAAATTAATTTCCAATCTTCACCAGACACCAGTGAAATACTTGAGCAATGCAACTGTGGTTCATATGTTCAAAAAGGGTACAAAGAAAATGCTGAACAATTATAGGCCTCCTAGTCTGACTTTAGTGGGCTAAAGTTAGAATCAATCTTCTGAGGTTGGCTAAACTGTGTCACTTGGAAAGACATGGGATAGCCAACATGGCTTTAAGAGCAGGTCATGCCTTGGAAATTTGATTGACATCTTTGAGGGTGTGACAACAAGGAGAATTGTCAAGGGTAGCGCAGTGGATTTTGTCTTCTTGGACTTCAGTGAGGCATTTGACATGATGAACTAGATCAAAAATGTAAAAGCCATGGATACAGGGTAATGTCAAATTGGATCCAAAGTTGGCTTAGTAGCAGGAAACCAAAAAAGGTAATGTGAATGGAAAGCTGTTTCAAGTTGTTCCACAGAGCTTGGTGTTAGGATGTCTGTTTGTTGTATACGATAACAATCTGGAATTGAATGTGTGCGACGGTGCAATTGGAGACATTTGCAGATGACACAAATTGGCCATATAGAGGATAATTCAGCTCCCAAATGATATTGGTGGATGTGATCTGTTTTGGCTTCAGTAAGGAGTTCGGCAAAGTTCTTTTAAGGTAGACTGATCCGCAAGGTTAGACCTCATAGAATACAGGGAGAACTACCTATTTGGATGCAGAACTGACTCGAAAGTAGAATACAGGATGGTGGTGGAGGGCTTCTTTTCAGGCTGGAGGTCTGTGACCAGTGGTGTGACACCAGGATCAGTGCTGGGTCCACTGCTTTTTGTCATTAACATAAATGATTTGGATGTGCATATAGGAGGTACAGTTAATAAGTTTGCACATAACGACATCAAAATTTTGGAGGTGCAACCTTCGATGTTCACTACCTCAGTACAACAGGATCTTGGCCCATCTGATCAATGTGCCCAGGAATGGCAGATAGAGTTTAATTTAGATAAATGTGAGGTGCTGTATTTTTGGAAAGGCAAATCAGGGCAGGACTTGTACAATTAATGGTGAGGTCCTGGGAAGTGTTGCTGACCAAAGTCCTTGGAGTACAGGTTCATAGTTACTTGAAGGTGGAGTTGCAGGTAGATGGGATAGTGAAGGAGGTGTTTGGTATGCTTTCCTTTACTGGTCAGAGCATAGAGTATAGGAGTAGGAGGTCATTGGTTAGGCTACTTTTGGAATATTGCGTGCAATTCTGGTCTCCCTCCTATAGGAGGGATGCTTTGAAACTTGCAAGGGTTCAGAAAAGATTTACAAGGATGTTGCTAGGGTTGCAGGGTTTCAGCTGTAGGGAGAGGTTGAATGTCCTGGGGGCTGTTTTCCCGTCTGAGGCAGAGGTGTGACCTTTTATCGAGGTTTAAAGAGGGGCATGGATAGGGTAAAAGGACAGGGTCTTTCCCTGGGGTGGGGAAATCCAGAGCTAGAGGGCAATGGTTTAGATGGAGGGGAAATTTAAAAGGCTCCTAAGGAACAAATCTTTAATGCAGAGGATGGTATGTGTATGGAATGAGGTGCCAAAGGAATTGGAGGTTGGAACAATTGCAACATTTTAAAAGGCATCTGGATGGGTACACAAGTAGGAATGGTTTAGAGGGACATGGGCCAAGTGCTGACACATGGGACTAGATTAGTTAAGAATGTCTGGTTGGCGTGGATGAGTTTTTGTGCTGTCTATCTCTGACTCTATAGTAGATTGGGCAGGAATGTGGCAGATGGAGTTCAACTGATAAGTGAGGTAATGCATTTAGGGAGGTCAAAGTTAAATGGAAAGCAATAAATGAAAATATATTGAGTGATAGATAAAGGCAGTGGAAATGCTCTCCTTCACTGGCAGAGGCATAGAATGTAAAAGAAAAGCGGTAGAATGATGAAACTACAAGATACTAGTGAGGCCACAAGTGGAGTATTGTGTGTAGTTCTGGTCACCACATTACAGGAAGGACAAAATTTGCTCTGGAGAGAGTGCAGAGACAGTTGACTAGAATGGAACCATTGGGGTTGGGGTTGTAACAAAGGCTGAGGTAGTGATATGATTGAGTATACAACATTGTGAGGAGTAGACGGGAGGAACTTGTTTCCCTTGGCAGAGTTCAAAAACCATGTGTCTTGACTTGAATCTAAGTGGTAGAAAGTGATGGGTGTCGTGTCTGGAATTTGCTACCTTGCGATGGAGATAGAGACCATTTTTTTTTTTAAAGTACTGCATTTCGACCTCCAATGCTGTGTGCATGAAGATCTGATTAGAAAAGGCATCTGGGTGTCTAGGTCAGCATGCTCAAGATGAACTGAATAGCCCCCTTCTGTCCTATATCATTTCTATAGTTCACTGCTTCTATAAATTTAACTATTGTAGTTGGTTGTTGAACATGTTTACACATTTTTAACAAAAGAATGTAAGTTTATTATACGAAAAAGAAACCAAGCTGGAAACTGTTTAGGAAGATCTTAACGTAAATGTTTTTTTAAAACCGTTTCAAACCTTCCCCAGCAGTATCCTTTTATTGATGCTCAGTCCAGTGAAGTAATACTCCTATCTTTAATTGTTCAATTTCTAATTTGCCTATCTCTCATTGATAATTTCTTTCCTGCTCCTGTGGTTTGAACTTCCCTTCAGCTCGAACAGCTTGAAAGCTTGTACACAAATTCACAGCTTCAAGACTTCTCAAACTCTGTCCCAATTTGGAGATTCTAAAAACTAAGCTCCCCCATTCTGGAGATTTTTGTTTTAAACAGAATAACATGGTACTGTTTTTCTGCAATGAGCCCAGTAAATTCTCCTGGTTTTATTAAACTAAACTCAAAAGAAAAACTAGTGCTCCTAGTCTGTTTTCCTTTAACATTGTGGATATCCTGCTAAGCACTTAATTTTTATCTTTAGTTCATTATTCCAACTTTTTTTTAATAAAAATCTTTTTATCGAACTGGAAGCATGCATCGAACTTATCTCCACTTTAAAGTCCAAATGGTAAAGCCTATGCACTT
Source organism: Hemiscyllium ocellatum (assembly GCF_020745735.1). Lineage (NCBI taxonomy): Eukaryota > Metazoa > Chordata > Chondrichthyes > Orectolobiformes > Hemiscylliidae > Hemiscyllium > Hemiscyllium ocellatum. Next base: position 15,621,917 of record NC_083436.1, read on the forward strand.
TTATCATATTGCATAGCTCAACTCGGATGTTTTAATCAAAAGCTTTCCTTTTCCTGTTTCATTTTAATCTTTCTTTAAAATCACTTGGGGATTTACTTCACATACTAAAGTCGCACATTAAAGCTACAGTAGATAAATTATGTCTCAAAGTTTTACATTGGTCAGTTACTGAATTAATTACTCATTTTTGCTTTCAATCCATCTATTGTCATTCAGTTTTGAAGTTGAATTTTGCCCTCTTCCAGTTAACTATCTTTGAACATTGACGAGCCCTTCAGCCCTCTGTTTTGCTGGCCTTCTATCCAACTCTAAGATCAGACTAACCTACAAACCTCTATTGTTCTACCTTCCATGTGCCTATCCAAGAGTCACTTAAATGTCCCTAATGTATCTGACTCTGATTGCTGGCAGTGCATTCATGCACCCACCACTGTGTAAAGAACCTACCTCTGACATCTCCCCTAAACCTTGCTCCAATTACCTTAAAATTATGTCGCATCATGATAGACATTTCAGCCAGAGGCAAAAGTCTCTCGACCTTTCTTCATAAGACATGCTCCCCAGTCCAGGCAGCATTTTGGTAAATCTCCTCTGCAATCTCTAAAGCTTCCACATCCTTCCTATAACAAGGCAACCAGAACTGAGCGCAATGTTCCAGGTGTGGTCTCACCAGGACTGTGTAGAGCTGCAACATAACCTTGCAGCTCTTAAACTCAATACCTCTGCTAATGAAAGCTAACACACCATATATCTTCTTAACAACCCAATCAACTTGAGAGATCAATGAACATGGACCCCAAGATCCCTCTGTTCCCCACACTGCCAAGAATCCTCCTTTTTAACCTTGTATTCTAGATTCGAATTTGATTTTCCAAAGTGAATGACTTCATACTTTCCAGGTTGAACTCCATCTGCCACTTATCTGCCCAGTTCTGCATCCTGTTAATATTCCGTTGCAACCTATAGCAGCCCTCCACACTATCCACAACTCCTCCAACCTTTGTGTCATTGGTGAACTTACTAACCCACTTTCTCATCGAGGTCATTTACAAAATTCATGAAAAGCAGAGGTCCCAGAACCAGTCCCTGTGAACGCCATTGGTCACTCAGCTCCAGGCTGAATACTTTCCATCTACCACCAACCTCTGCTTTCTATAGGCCAGCCAATTCTGTACCCAGACAGCCAGATTTCCCTATATCCCATGCCTCTTCACTTTCTCAATGAGCCTACCATGAGGAACCTTATCAAATGCCTTGCTGAAATCCATATATGTTACATCCACTGATCTACCTTTGTTTTGTGCCATTCTCAAAGAATTCAATAAGATTTTGTGAGGCATGAACTGCCCTTCACAAAGCCATGCTGAATATCTCTAGTTAATCTATAGTTTTTCAAGTAATCGTAAAGCCTGTCTCTCAGAATCCACTCCAATACTTTGCCCACCACTGATATAAGACTGACTGGTCTGTAATTCCCAGAATTATCACTATTCCCTTTTTTTGAACAAGGGAATAACATTTGCCATCCTCCAATCATCTGGCACTACTCCAGTAGACAGTGAGGATGCAAAAATCATTGTCAAAGAAATAGCAATCTCTCTTCCCTCACTTCCTGTAGTAACCTAGGGTATATCCCCTCTGGGGATTTATCTTTTTGTTGTTTGAAATTTTTCAGCACATCCTCCTTTCTAACATTAACCTAATCGGTCTGTTTCACATCGTCCTCCAGAAACATCAAAGTCCCTCTCAGTAGTGAATACTGAAGCAAAGTATTCATTGAGACCCTTCCCCTACATCCTCTGACTCCAGGCTCCACTATCCCTTGTCGGTCCTACCCTCACTCTGGCTATCCTCTTTTTTTCCTCACTAAAGTGTAGAACACTTGAGTATTTTCCTTAATCCCACCTGAAAACTTTCATACCCCCGTCTAACTCTCCTAAGTCTGTTCAGTTCCTTCCTGGCTACCTTGTAACTCTTTTTAAAGCCCTGTCTGATCCTTGCCTCCTCAACCTTAAGTAAGCTTCCTTCAGCTTTCTTGTCAAAAGTCAAATATAAATTTGACTACTTTTTCCTTGTCCACACAGTCCTATATTAGCAATTTCTACTAACAATTTCAGATTTATTTTTCAATTTCCTCAAATTACAAAATATCTTGACAAAGATCACAATCCAACAACACTTTTTTTTCCAAGCTTCCTTCAACTTGTTCCTTGTTCTTGTATATTTATTAGTGTCTCTAAAAATACTAAACTTTTTTAAAGGACCCCTAATCTGCTTGCTGCTTCTCATCATGCTGGGTGACCACTGACCTTTCAGAATGCATTTTTAACTGCAGTCCCAGGACAGAAGGTAACACAATGGGTGCAGAACTTTCAGGGTAGAGTTGGAATACAGCACTTTTGCACTCTGAAGCCAATGTAGGAAAGAAATCGAAGACTATGAAGGCAGGGTTTATTTAAAGAGCAAGACCTTCAAAAGGTGTTGGTCTGTAGATTACTTTCAATGCCACATTCTGTTGAATATGGGAGCTCCGAGGTGAATAGACGATCAACTTAATATACAATGATTAGGGCATATCTTAATTTGATTCCTGAGAGGTCACATTTAAAAATGCACCAGAAGTCATTCGGGTCCTTTGACAAAAGTTGTGAAGCAACACTGAAGAAATTTCAATTTACTTATTGAATGGCCAATGTGTTCGGAACCCCTGGATAATTTTTTAAAAATTAAAATGAAGGAAATTATTAACCAGTATGTAGGATTGCGTGCGTACGGTGGAGCCTAATGCGAGACAGAAGATTAGAGACTAGGTAGTTCCAATTATTAACAAAAAACTTTAGCACTTTTTTAAAATCTGCAAATAAAAGGATCAAGTTACGAAAAAAAAGGCAATTCACATTCCAATGAGAGCCACATGATGATCCTTTATAATTGACCTTTTTAGTTAAGGTGGCAGTTTATATTTGGTAGTAAATATTAAATAACGACAGTTGATGTTTCGCTTGAAGAGCTTGTAACTAGACCTAACACTGTTGCTTGGCGATGAGAAGCCGTTATTTAGGTTGTAACGCGGGAATAAAGCCGGGCTTGCGTTTGAGTGACACGCAGATTGCCTTTGGTTCAGTTTAATCGTCAGCTGGCTGGTAATGCAGTCAAACGAATTGTGTCAGAGTTCCTGCTGGTAGTTTCAAAATGTTCGATCGAGTGTTGAATTACGTTTTCTTAAAGTGCAAGTATGGGGTCTCGGGCGATGTGAGGATGTCAGTTACAGATGGCGAGAACACAATCGAGGTGAGCAGGTTGGAGCACTTACGGAGCTGTTTAACTGTTAGACATGGTTTAATCGTTCCACTGCATCGGGGTGCTGTAATCGTTGAGGGAAAAGGTGCTGCTAAAATCGACACTTAATTAATCTTAAATGTTTCTTTTACAGGACTTCAAGGTTTTAACGCTCTTGGGAAAGGGTTCGTTTGCATGTGTTTACAGAGCAAAATCTGTCAGTACAGGTCTGGAAGTAGCGATAAAAATGGTAAATTTACAATGATTTTTAAATTTGCCTAATGTAATCTTATTGTCTATCAATGATAATGGAGTACTTACTGCGTTGAAAATTAAGTATTGATTTTAAACTGCCGAGGTAAAGATTGATTTTTGAAAATTGTTATAGATATCACGATTTGAAACCAATACCTGAACAGCAAGAAGCAATTATACTCATTGAAATATATTTTCTTAAATATAGTAATCTTGTATAAACAGAAATTGCTTTGAGCTTTCAGCTTGAAACTATATAACCATCATAACTTGTCACCTTCCTGGGCAATGCTGCTTGAAACTGTCATTGCTTTCCAAAACAAATCTAAGGTCCATACTCCAAACTGCTCATTCGTTAACCTCTGTGTTTCCTCCTCAGAGGAATGATTTTCTGACTGAGATCAGTGCTGATTCTTCACATTGCAGTTTGTGATGTCCTTCACAACAGCTTATCACTATTTGTATTCAAGCACAGGCCTTTCACCATCACCTCCATTTTGCACCCCCACCACAACCACACCTTTCTACCCTGATGCTCATGACCCCATAGTCAACTCCTTTCAGGCAATAGTTTGCCTTGCCCCTTCTCCACCGTTGTCACCTAAATCCCAAAAGAATCCATCATTTGTTCTGCTCCTGCCAATTTACATGCTATCCCTTTTTGAGGTATAAGGCATGGGTCAGCTGTCATAGTCATTTGAGATGTACAGCATTAATTATAGAAAAGAGACGGTTTGCACCTTTAATAGGTTGGGGACCAGTATTCTGGCAGGTAGGTTTGCTAGTGCAACACAGCTGCGTTTAAACTAAATATGGGGGAGGGGACAAACTGGAAGTTTAAGAAGGAAATTGAAGGGAAAGTTAGAACAAGGGAAGTCAATGAAGCAGACAACTCAAAGGGATCATGCCTTAAGGCTGCGTGAAATAGAGGTTGATAGGAAGGGTGAGGGCAGTAACAAATTAAAAATACTATATATGAATGCACGAAGTATTAGAAATAAGATGGATGAACTTGAGGATCTTTTGGAAATTTGCAGCTACAATATTGTGGGGATAACTGAGACCTGGCTTCAAGTAGACAGGCCTGGGAAGTGAATATTCAAGGCTATACATGCTATCATAAGGACAGATTGACAGGCAGAGGGGGTGGCGTGGCCCTGTTGGTAAAGGATGATATTCAGTCCCTTGCGCGGGGGGGACCTAGAATCAGGAGATGTAAAGTCAGTATGGATAGAGCTGAGAAATTCTAAGGGTAGAATCTCCCTCTTGGGAGTTATCTACAGCCCCCCAAACAGTAGTATGGATGTAGGGTGTAAGTTGAATAAGGAGCTGGAATTGGCCTGTTGCAAAGATGTTACTACAGTTGTTAAGGGGGATTTCAACATGCAGGTAGACTGGGAGAATCAGGATAGGATTGGACCTCAAGAAAGAGACTTTGTGGAGTGCCTCTGAGATGGATTCTTAGAACAGCTGGTGCTGGAGTCTACCAGAGAGAAGGCAATTCTGGATCTGGTATTGTGCAACGAACCAGAATTGATCAGGGACCTCGAAGTGAAGGAGCCATTAGGAGGTAGTGACCATAATACAATAAGCTTCAATCTGCAATTTGAAAGCGAGAGGGTACAATTGGTAGTGACAATATTTCAGTTGAATAAAGGGAACTATGGAGCTATGAGGGAGGAGCTGGCCAAAGTTCAATGGTGCAATACCTTAGCAGGGATGACATTGGAGGAACAATGGCAGATATTTCTGGGTATAATGCAAAAGATGCAGGATCAGTTCATTCCAAAAAGGAAGAAAGATCCTATGAGGAGGCAGGGGTGGCCATGGCTGATGAGGGAAGTTAAGAAACCTATAAAGTCAAAAGAGAAAAAGTATAACATAGCAAAGATGAGTGGGAAAACGGAGGAGTGGGAAGCTTTTAAAGAACAACAGAGGATTACTAAGAAGGAAATACGCCGAGGAAAAAAATTAGGTACGAAGGTAATCTGGCCAAAAGGGAAAAAAATGGTTAAGACGAAAATTGGGCCCTTGAAGACAAACAGTGGAATATATTACGGGGAACAAAGAAATGGCAGAGTCGAATTGGTACTTCAGATCTGTGTTCACTGGGGAAGACACAAGCAATCTCCCAGAGGTAAGTGCTGAAGGACCTGAACTGAAGGGAATTTATATTTGCCAGGAATTGGTGTTGGAGAGACTGTTAGTTCTGAAGGTTGATTAAGTCCCCGGGGCCTGATGGTCTACATCCCAGGGTAATGAAGGAGGTGGCTTTAAAAATCATGGATGCGTTGGTGATTATTTTCCAGAGTTGGATAGATTTGGGATCACTTCCTGTGGATTGGAGGGTGGCGGGGGATCTGATTGAGACGTATAAGATTATTACTGGACTGGACACTCTGGAGGCAGGAAACATGTTTCCACTGATGGGGGTGTCCCGAACCAGAGGACACAGCTTAAAAATTTAGGACGGAGATGAGGAGAAACTTCTTCACCCAGAGAATGGTGGCTGTGTGGAATGCTCTGCCCTAGAGGGCAGTGGAGGCCCAGTCTCTGGATTCAGTTAAGAAAGAGTTGGATAGAGCTCTCAAGGATAGTGGAATCAAGGGTTATGGAGATAAGACAGGAACAGGACACTGAGGATGATCGGCCATGATCAGAATGAATGTGGTGCAGGCTCGAAGGGCAGAATGGCCTACTCCTGCACCTATTGTCTATTGAAACCGACTCTTCGGTCCAACCCATCCATGCCGACCAGATATTCCAACCCAATCTAGTCCCACCTGCCAGCACCCGGCCCTTATCCCTCCAAGTCCTTACTATTCATATACCCATCCAAATGCCTCTTAAATGTTGCAATTGTACCAGTCTCCTCCACTTCCTCTGGCAGCTCATTCCATACATGCCCCACCTTTTGTGTGGCAAAAGTTGCCCCTTAGGTCTCTTTTATCTTTCCCCACTCCCTCTAAACTTATGCCCTCTAGTTCTGGACTCCCTGACACCAGGGAAAAGACTTTGTCTATTTATCTATTTGTCTATTTATCCTATCTATGCCCCTCATAATTTTATAAACCTTTATAAAGTCACCCCTCAGCCTCCGATTGCTCCAGGGAAAACAGCCTGTTCAGCATCTCGTTATAGCTCAATTCCTCCAACCCTGGCAGCATCTTTGTAAATTTCACACAAATGGTCATGACTACTTGGTTTCTAGATTAAGGATCAAGTCAAAATGGTGCTCAGCTAATTGTATGATTTTAGGATTGGATCTTTGATAATTTTCACCAACTCAATATTGGGAAGCTCCTGTCTTCAGTCTTTGCCATTACCTCTGCCCATCTCCAACTAATCTTAAGATGAGCTAGATATATGCCTTCAAAATAATTATCTCTTGCCATTCGTTGCTGATTTGCCTTGGAATATGAGAAGCCAGTACATCATATCTGAAGCTTTTGGAGGTAAATGTCTCCTTGATTTGAAGGGGGCGGGGTTAGTGGGTGGCGCAAGAGGAATTGCCAATATGTGCGCTCTCACTCCAGCTTCCTGCCCTACTATGTTAGTCACATAAGATCCACTCCTATCAACTGAATTTATGCACAATGAGAATGAATAACCACTTTGCCAGGCCAACTATATAATTTTGTTTTCCATTGAAATTTTAAAATAGTTGTGAAATACTCCTGGAGTAAGCATGACGTAACTTTGTCTGCTTCAATTTGATAGAAGTTACGTGGTTGTAATAGTGCAACAAAAATTAAGTCTGTACGTAGTTAATGTTTTTTCCCCAGCAATGCTGGTAACTTAATAATAACTACTGAGCATAGATGGCCTTCAGCATAATTGATCTAATTTCTGCGTATCTTGATGCAAAGATGTTTTCTGATGTTTTCTGTTGCCAGATTGACAAAAAGGCAATGCACAAAGTAGGAATGGTACAGAGAGTCCGTAATGAGGTGGAGATTCACTGTCAATTGAAGCATCCTTCTATATTGGAGGTAAAGCTACTTTTCAGCTAAGTGAAAGACCTAGTTTACCTGTTTAAAATACTTTGACGATGGTTCTTGTTTTCTTTCAGCTTTACAACTATTTTGAAGATGACAATTATGTTTATTTAGTCTTGGAAATGTGTCATAATGGAGAGATGAGCAGGTATCTGAAGAACAGGAAAGCTACATTTTCTGAAGATGAAGGTAACAGCCATCTGAAAACATTTTAAGAGGCATATGTTGTTATACATGAAAATCTCCCATTTTAAAACAGAAATCGGAATGATTTGTTGTTTGAATCATTAGAATCTGGAAAAGTCATAGCTGACTGGAAAACTGCAAATGTAACACCTCCATTAAAAAGGGAATGAGCAGGAGGGAAGAAAGTAACTATTGACCAGTTTGCTTAATTTCTTGTGTTTGGAAAATATCAGAGTCTATTATTCAGGATGTATTACAAGACTGACTGATAGAAATATGTACGATCAAGCAGAGCCATAAATAGGAATTCACTCCTGAAAAATGTTTTAAAATTTTTTTGAGATAACCAGCAAGATAGATAAATGGGGAGCAATGAATATAAGAGATTTGAATGTTCAGAAGGTATTTGATCAGACACCACATATTAGGCTACTTAAGAGTCCATGGTATTGGAAGTAGTATATTGTGTGGCTAGATGATTGGCTAATTAATAGATGCCAATAAGAGTTGGAATGGAGGGGATGTTTCAGGATGGCAACTTATAACTAGTTGCATGGCAAAAGAATCTGTACTGGGCCACAATTAATTACAATGTATTAATGACTAGGTGCTGTGTTCTGGGAAAGCAAATCTTAGCTGGACTTATACACTTAATGGTAAGGTCCTAGGGAGTGTTGCTGAACAAAGAGACCTTGGAGTGCAGGTTCAGAGCTCCTTGAAAATGGAATTGCAGGTAGATAGGATAGTGAAGACTGTGTTCGGGATGCTTTTCTTTATTAGTCAGAGTATTGAGTACAGGAGTTGGGAGGTCGTATTGCGGCTGTACAGGATATTGGTTAGGCTACTGTTGGAATATTGTGTGCAAACCTGGTCTCCTTTCTATCGGAAGGAGGTTGTGAAACTTGAGGGTTCAGAAAAGATTTACAAGAATGTTGCCAGGGTTGGAGAATTTGAGCTATAGGGAGAGGCTGAACAGGCTGGGGCTGTTTTCCCTGGAGCCTCGGAGGCTGAGGAGTGACCTTTTATAGAGGTTTATAAAATCACGAGGGGCATGGATAGGGTAAATAGGCAAAGTCTGTTCCCTGAGGTCAGGGAGTCCAGAACTAGAGGGCATAGGTTTAGGGTGAGAGGGGAAAGATAAGAGAGACTGGAGGGGCAACATTATGACACAGAAGGTGGCACATGCATGGACTGAGCTGCCAGAGGAATTGGTGGAGGCTGGTGCCATTTATAACATTCCAAAGACATCTGGGTGGGTATATGAATAGGAAGAATTTAGAGGGATTTAGGCCAAGTGCTGGCAAATGGGACTAGAGTAGGTTAGGATATCTGGTCCACGTGGATGAGTTGGACCAAAGGGTCTGTTTCCGTGCTGTACGTTTGTGACTCTGATTTGGATGAGGAGAGTGCCTTCTATTTTTGTGCAAGTGGTGAAGATTAGAGACTACAGGTAATAAGTTATGTGAAAAGACCTCACATTATATTTCATTTAAGAAAATGTAATGTTACACTCTTTTTGGCAGGAAGAAAGAGGGACTAAATATTACTTAAATGGAGAAAGACTGCAAGAAGCATATGGAATGTTGGCCTTTATTTCAAAGGGAGTGGAATATAAAATTAGGGAAATCTTGCAAAAACTGTAAGAGGTACCAGTCTGACTACAGCTCAAATGCTATGAGCAGTTTTGGTTCCTTGTATCTAAGGAATGATAGACTAGCATTGGGGGCAGTCCAACAAAGGTTCATGAGGGCTGATGCTTGGTATGGAAGGACTATTCTTACAAGAAGTTGTGTAGGTTAGGCTTGTACTTGATAGAGTTTAGAAGAATGAGAAACATCTTATTGGAACATGCAAGATTCTTGGGACTTGGCAGGGTAAATCTGGAAAGGTTGTTTCTCCCTTTTGTGGGAGAATTGGGACCAGAGGGCATAATCTCAGAATAAGGTGTTGCTCAATTAAAATTGGTTAGGCTGAATGTCTTCTCTGGGGCAGTCAATCTATGGGATTCTTTACTGCAAAAAGGCTGTGAAGACTATGCTAGAGATCTTCAAGGCTGAAGTAGGTTTTTAATTAGCAAGTGAGTCTAGGATTAGAGGGAGAAGGCAGGAAATTAGAGTTAAGATGAAGCACACCAGTGATGAAGGAAGGGGATAGAAGTAACTTGAAGATCATTTTCTCAATAAGCTAACTGATATAATCCTGTGTGCATTTTATTTGTTTGAACAGCTCGACACTTTATGCATCATATTGTTACTGGAATGCTCTACCTCCACTCGCATGGTATATTGCATCGGGACCTCACCCTTTCCAACCTCCTCCTTACAAGCGATATGAACATAAAGATTGCTGATTTTGGATTGGCAACACAACTGAAAATGCCAAATGAAAAACATTTTACTATGTGTGGGACCCCTAATTACATTGCACCAGAGATTGCAACCCACAGTGCTCATGGCCTTGAATCTGATGTCTGGTCTCTTGGTTGCATGTTTTATACCTTTCTGGTGGGAAAGCCACCATTTGATACTGACACAGTTAAACATACACTTAATAAGGTGATGCTGGCAGATTATAAAATGCCAACATTTATCTCTAATGAGGCTCAAGATCTCATTTACCAACTGCTTCGAAAAAATCCAGAAGACCGTATCAGTCTTTCTAGTGTATTAGATCATTCATTCATGTTAAAATGCCCTTCGTCCAGAAGTAAAAGTTCAGAAACTGTGGAGGATTCAATGGATAGTGGGCATGCCACGATTTCAACAGGATATACCATAGGAACAGGATCTTCTGGTGCAAGTACAATGGGACGCTTGCAACTAAAGACTAAACAAGTTATAGGACAGTTTCTTCCCAACAAAATGGCAGTCATCACCTCTCACAATAGACTTAATAATTCATCCATGGAAGGCAGCGCAGTCTTTAGTGACAAAAGTATACAAAACTCTGAAATTATCCGAGCTGACAGAGGAAGAATTGTACAAATTGCAGAGGAAGATCGACCTCACTCTCGTTGGCTTCGCAGGGCACACTCCACTGATAGGTCTGGTACCTTTCAAAGTCACATTACAGAAATGCCCGGTAGTACTTTGGAGCGATGTCACTCTGTTGATGCTCTGACTATTTCTGCCAGACCTGGAATGTACAGTCCTGCAAATCTGTATGGAGATGGTTATATAGATAATCAGCAAGTTAATAAAAACAGTTCAGATATTGGTGGCTCACATGATAAATCCACCATATCGCCACCTGTCAAGCAGACAGCAAAGTAAGTACAAGTAGTTTGTATTTCTTCAAAATAGTATGTCTTCGGTTATAAACTAAATGTAGCTGCTGTAGGATGCAAGATGGTGAAAGCTTGAATAGAATTGATAGCAAATTATTTTTGTAATAAAGCACAAATCTTAGGACAGTTATTAACAATTCAGCTGCTGACCTTTTTTAAAAAGAAAATAACGTTTAAATTATTTGGTTATTAAATTGAAAATGAGGATTGGAAACTCTTGGGATATGTATGCAATTATAACACTGGTGCTGATAGGATCAAGCCTAAGCTCTAGGTGACTATGAAAGACAGTAGCTATGAAGTAAGACAGTTACAAGATATAGTTGCAGTGAATCAGGGTATAGCTGAGCACCCGACTTGATAAAAGAAGGTAGAGAGCACTGCAGACAAAATCTTAGAGTAAACTCTGCATAATTTTTCTCTTCTTCAGATGGTAATTTGTCAAGAAGCATTTTGCAAGCACATTATCTTCATCTGTGGCAAAATAATGTATTGATTTCTTTCTTTCTTCAATTTTTGCACTTGAAGTTTAAGTTAATTAAGACCATAAGAAATAGGAGTGAAAGTAAGGCTTTTCGGCCCATCGAATCTACTCCGCCATTCAATCATGGCTGATGGGCATTTCGCGCCACTTGTCCATACTCTCCCCGTATCTCTTAATTCCTAGTGAGATTAAGAATTTATCAATCTCTGCCTTGGAGGCATTTAATGTCCCAGCTTCCACTGTACTCCATAGCAATGAATTCCACAGGCCAACCACTCTCTGGCTGAAGAAATGTCTCCCCCTATCCATTCTAAATTGGCCCCCTCTAATTCTAAGGCTGTGCCCACGGGTCTTTGTTTCCAAAAGGCAGGGATACTATTTCCCAGCGTCTACTCTTTCTAAGCCATGAATTGTCTTGTAAGTTTCTATTAGATGTCCCTCAATCTTCTAAACTCTAATGAATACAATCCCAGGATCCTCAGCAGTTCGCTATATGTCAGCTCAACATCTTGCTAATAATGCACTTGGTTTCCAAATTTTATTCACAGATCAAAAGTTGCTCAGGAGCCTGAGTCCAATGGGCCATTCTTGGAGCAGTTGTCTCAGATTGGCATGACGCATCGCTGGTTTGAAGATGGTCAGGCACATAATGGTATGCAACAAAACTTAGATACTTCAAAAATATTAAAACAATGGTATGTGTTTTCATCTTCATGCTTTGCTTAAATTTTTGTACCATATTTGTGTGAGCCCCCCCTTAAGATGACATGATGGCTAAGGTACTGCCAGCATATTCTACTGCTAGTCCTACTTGTGCTTTTGACGAGACCAGTATCTGTTGTCTGTCTCTTTTGAAGATGCTGGTGAGCTGCATTCATGACCCACTGTCATCCATCTGGTGCAGGTATAACCAGTGCTGCTGGGTGGGACTTCAAGTATTTTAATCCCACTAGACAGAAGAAATGGTGATATCATTCCAAGTCACGATGGCGTAGGCTTGGGCTTAGATATGAATACAGTAGTATGCATCTGCTGCCCCTGTCCTTCTTAGTGATAGAGGTAATTGGGCGTAGCTGCTAATGAATGAGTCTTGATAAGGTGCAGCAATACGTCTTGCTCTGCAGTGGTGCCAAAGAGTGCGAATGTTTTTTATTGGTGAATGTGATACCAGTTAAACAGGCTGATTTATTGCAGATGGTGTTAAGGTTTTTGGAGCTGTCCTTATCCAGACAAGTGTAGAGTATATCATCACACCTCGAATATGGAAGTTAGGAGACCAGATATTGGCCACAACATTACCAACAATTGTCCTGTTCTTTTAGCTATCATATTTACATGGCTGGTCTAGTTCAGTACGTGGGCATAAGGACCCATGCAGCCTTCCCTGACTTAGGATAAAATGGCTGCCTTTTACCTCCTCGCATAAAATTGCATACAGGTTAGGCCTTGTATCATAACCACTTGGCACTGCACTAGCGTTTGAGCACCATCCTCTTCTGAACATTTTTCAGTTCCTGTAGCAGTGGTCTGATTTTCTGAAGAGCATCCCCAAGGATATCTCTGGTAATGTACATAAAATTTGGACCATATTTAGGCATATTTTGCCAAGTTTTATTCTTTAATACATGAATCATTTTATTTCCTAGCTCCATTCAAAACCGTTATGGATGTTAGTGCCGAAAGCAGCACGAGTGGAAGTTTCCAGTGTGGAAGAAAGCAACATCTTATGAAAGAAGTAATATCAGCAAGTACATGGGGAAAACATCCTAGCAACCAAGTGAAAAATGATGATAGTTTTTATCAAGAAAGCTGTTTCAAAGCACAGATGGGAATTCGGAAGTATGATGGGGTTCTTCGACCGCATTCTGCCAAAGCAGGTAATGGGCAAGCAGACGTTCCGTACAACTGTCGTCAAGTTTTGAAACCACAAGGCTTCATCCAACAGGAAAGACAACCTTCTGAGAATCAGTCGAAGATGTTGCAAGAGTTGGTGTCACCACTGAGGGCCCACAGACTTAAACCGATCCGTCAGAAAACCAAAAATGCAGTGGTAAGAATTGCAGCTTCAAATTCTTCTTCTTAACTATAAGTTTAAAACAAAAATGTCAGGATATTTCTTTTGATAAGTAAAAACTAATATTGGATAAGGGTACTGCTGCTTTTTAAAATACTATCCACATGAGAGAATCCTCAGTTTTGTTAACTGACCTTAAAGACAACCCATGTCATACAAATTAGTCCCTACATCACTGAGCTAGACTGGGGAAACCTGAATTGATCTTTAGTTGGGTTCTTTTCAAAACTAAATTTTGGAAACTTGTATTTTGGTGTGATCGAAGGAACATACATGCAGCGTGTCCCATGCTGTTCATAAAGATTCTATCATTACACCTTTTTGGGTTATGTCGTCTTAGTTAGATGTTAGACTGTCAGAATGCTTCTAATTAAAGATATTCAGAGTTGGTCACCTTCGTTTGTATTCGAGTGACTGTCTCAGGCAGTTTACTCATTTGTAACAGCTTGGATACTGAGCAGATTTGTGATCTGCAACCATACATTGTCTGATCAGTCTGCTGACTTCATTCTTTGATTTTTCTTTGAAGAAATGGTAATTTCAGGTGTTAGATCCAAATATCTTTGCAGGTGGCACTGAGTTTAACAAATAAGGATTTAAATAAATGGTGCTGAAGTGCTCTTGCTCTAATCAAGTTTACAATTTTAACAATTTTCATTGACAAGTCCGTGACTTTACCTGCTATACTCGCTGGTTGGTTGTTACATGCCACTATACAAAGGGAGGAAGGCAGGACCATTTGTCCAAAGAGCAACAAAGCCCTCGTTTAAGTCGTGTGTGGCTGGTGCACCATCAGTTGTGATGGAAACCAGTTTCTTTATTGGAATGTTTTTCTTCACCGCATACTTTTTCAATTTGTTGTAGACCACTCTGAAAGCACTGAGTGACATTCACTGGGTTGCTGCTTTTGTCATTTCTTCTTTTACTCAAAAGTCTCCTAATAATGAGTCAGCAGTCAGTTATTGCTGCTTTAACTATTTTGCCATCTGAGAGTGGTTTCTTGTTTTACCAGAAGGTGGCAAATGTGAAATGATACTTCAGGTACAGGGCTTGACTTTCGCTTCTGGTTTAGAAAAAGACTTGACTGTTGAGCTTGTCAACTTCGTTATATAAAGCATGCTGTTGAAGGGAAAAAATCCTTGAATATTGTGCAATTTTGTGGTATTATCCAAATTCCCCTTTTTGTTTTAACTTATTGATACACTTTGTCACATAAGGCAAATACCCTTACTTATTACAGTGAGCAGAAATTTCCATTCCATGTGAAAGTTAGTACTTTTTTTTGTTTTGGATTATCCAGGGTCATCACTCTCTTTTTTAAAATTCATTCATGGGATAAGGATGTCGCTGCTCAGCTAGCGTGCATTGACCACCCCTAATTACCCAGAGTGTGCTTAAGAACCCTGTAAGTCTAGTGTCCCATGTGTATACCAGACCGGGTAAGGATGGCAGTGTCCTTCCATGAAGGACATTATTTTACCAGATGGGGTTTTTCCAGCAATTGACAATTGTGCACTGGCCAATGAAGGCAAGAATGCCATATGCCTCCTTATGTACCTTGGCCACCTGTGTTGCCACTTTTCAGGAACTATGGACCTGCATGCTGCCATTTCTAGTGTAATTCACACCTAAATTTGATCCTCCAAAATGCATCTCTCTTGTGTCTTGATTAAATTCCATCCACCATTTCCATCCCCAAGTCATCAATCTATTTACCCAGTTGTATCCTTTCACAATTGTCAGCACTATCACCATCTCCACCAATCTTCGTGTCAGCTGCACCCTTACTAAACAGACAACCCTCATTTTCTTCCAGATCACTTGTATATACTACAAACAACCGAGCACCTAAGACTGTTCCCTGTGGAACACCACCAAATCCTGGTCTCCAATCTGAGAAATACCCTTCCACCACTAGTCTGTCTTACCTGACCTAGCCAGTTTTGTATCCATCTAGCCAGCCCACCATGAATCCCATGTGATTTTAGTTTTTGCCCCAATCTGCCACGTTGGACATTACCAAATGCCTCACTAAAGTTCATACGTTACATTCACAGCCCGTCCCTCATCAATTATCTTTGAAGTTTTTTAAAGAGTTGGCAGATTCATGAGATGTGATCTTCGCCATACAAAACCATGCTGTCTATTGCTAGCTAGTCCATTTTCTCCCAAATGTGCACATATCTTGTCTCTCAGTATCTTCTCTAAGAACTCGCTCCACCTTCGACCTCAGGCTCACTGGCCTATAATTTCCTGAACAAAGAGCAAATAAAATTACACCACAGGAACAGGCCCTTTGGCCCTCCAAATCGGCATCGATCCAGATCCTCCACCTAAACCTGTCACCTATTTTCTAAGGATCTGTATTCCTCTGTTCCCTGACCATTCATTTATCTGTCTAGATACATCTTAAATGACTCTATCATGCCTGCTTCTACCACTTCTGCTGGCAATGCATTCCAGGTACTCACCACCCTCTGCATAAAGAACTTTCAGCGCGCATCTACCTTAAACTTTTCCCCTCTTGCCTTGAAATCGTGACCTGTACTAATTGAGTCCCAACTCTGGCAGAAAAAAGCTTCTTGCTATCCACTCTGTCTATTAGCTGTCATGATTCTATTGACCTCAATCAGGCCCCCACCCCCCAACCTCAGTCTTTCCAATGAAAGTAATCCTAATCTACTCAACCTCTCTTCGTAGCTTGCCTGCATCCCTGTAGAACACCACTGGTCACAGTTCTCCTCCATTTTGAGAAGCTCCCTTCCATTACTGTTTTCTGTTGCCCAGCCAGTTCTTTATCCAATTAGTTCTTCCTGGACCCCATGGGACTTCGCTTTCTCCATCAGCCTACCATGGCAAACCTTACCTTATCAAATGCCTTACTGAAGTCCATGTATATGACATCTACAGCCCTTCCCTCATCAATCAACTTTGTCACTTCCTCAAAGAATTCTAAGTTGGTAAGACATGACCTTTCCTGCACAAAACATGTTACCTACCACAGATCAGCTTGTTTACTTTCAACTGGGAATAGATCCTATCTCTTGTGTTTTTCTCCAATAGCTTCCCTACCACTTGATGACGTCAAGCTCACTGGCCTATGATTACCTTGATTATCCCTGCTACCCGCCTCAAACAAGGGCACAATGTTAGCAATTTTCCAGTCCTCTGGGACCTCATCCGTGTCCAAGGATGTTGCAATGACTTGTGTTAAGGCCCCAGCTATTTCCTCTCTTGCTTCCCTTATAAACCTGGAATAGATCTCCTCCAGACTTGGGGACTTGTCCAACTTAATGTCTTTTAGAATACCCAACACTTCCTTCCTCCTTATGCTGACTTGACCAAGAGTAATCAAACATCATCCATCACCTCAACATCCGTCATGCCCCTCTCCTCGGTGAATACCGATGCAAAGTACTCTTCTCTGACTCCACGCATGACTTTCCTTCTTTTGTCCTTGAGTGGGCCAACCCTTTCTCTAGTTACCGTCTTGCACCTTTATATATGAATGAAAGATATTTCATAACCCCTTTTAGTCCTCTTTAATTCTTTGTTTCAGGTTGGCCCTGCATGTCCAATATTCTTCCAAGGCTTTGTCTTTTCAGTCACCTAGACATTGTGTATGCTTCCTTTCTCCTCTTGGCTAGTCTCCATTTCCTCTGTCATCCACGATTCCCTAATCTTGCCATTTCTATCCCACACTTTCACAGGGACATGTCTGTAATCAACCTCTCTTTAAAAGCCCCCAACATATCAAATGTTCAAAGTTTGGGAGAAGATTTGTAGCTCGGGTGCTCATTGTTGTGGTTCTGTTCACCGAGCTGGGAATTTGTGTTGCAGGTGTTTCATCCCCTGTCTAGGTGACATCCTCAGTGCTTGGGAGCCTCCTGTGAAGCGCTTCTGTGATCTTTCCTCTGGCATTTGTAGTGGTTTGAATCTGCCGCTTCCGGTTGTCAGTTCCAGCTGTCCGTTGCAGTGGTCGGTATATTGGGTCCAGGTCGATGTGCTTATTGATTGAATCTGTGGATGAGTGCCATGCCTCTAGGAATTCCCTGGCTGTTCTCGGTTTGGTATGTCCTATAATAGTCGTGTTGTCCCAGTCGAATTCATGTTGCTTGTCATCTGCGTGTGTGGCCACTAAGGATAGCTGGTCATGTCGTTTCGTGGCTAGTTGGTGTTCATGGATGCGGATTGTTAGCTCAATGGTTAGCACTGCTGCCTCACAGCACCAGGGTCCCAGGTTAGATTCCAGCTTCGGGCGAATGTCTGTGTGGAGTTTGCACATTCTCCCCGTGTCTGCGTGGGTTTCCTCCCACACTCCAAAAATGTGCAGGTTAGGTGAATTGGCCACGCTAAATTGCCCGCAGTGTTATGTGCAGGGGTAAATGTAGGGGAATGGGTCTGGGTGGGTGCGCATCGGTGTGGACTTGTTGGGCCGAAGGGCCTGTTTCCATTCTGTAAGTAATCTTAAAAAAAATCTAAATCTAAATCTGATCTCCAGCATCTGCAGTCCTCACTTTCTCCTACCAGTTTTGCATCTTCTCTAGTCAGTACATCCAGATCAAGGTCCTGTTGACACTGAAAAATCATTTCAGAGTGCCACTGTACCACCAATTTTGGTGTCATCAACAATCTTAATAATCAGGCCTCCTATATTCTCATTTGAATCATTTAAATAAGTGAAATGCAACAGTGAACTTGGCACCAATCCTTACAACACACCACTGATCCACAGGCTGTCAGTCTGAAAACCAACTCTCTACCGCCACCCCCTGTCTTCTGTCATCAAGCCACTTTTGTATCCAATTGGCTAACTCTCTCTGGATGCCTTCTTAGTAAGTCTAGATCACAAGTTTACCATGTGGGACCATGTCAAAGGTCTTGTTAAAGTCCATGTGGACAGCATCTACTGGACTGCTCTCACTATCTTGATGACTTCAAAAAAAATTCAAAACTTGAGACGTTATTTCCCATGCTCAGCGCTATACAGATTATTACTAATTAGTTCTTGCCTTTCCAAATACATGTAAATCCTGTCTCTCAGAATCCCCTCCAAGACTTATCCACCACTGACATTAGGCACATTGGTCTAATTCCCTGCTTTTTTTTTCCTTGCAGCATTCCTTAAATAAAGGCACAACAGTAGCCACCCTCCAGTCTTCTGGTACTTCCCCCATGGCTTTCGATGATATAAACAGCTCTAAGGGGCCCCACAATTTTTTCTCTAGCTTCCTGCAATGTCCTGGGATGCGCTTGCTCAGGTCCAAGGGATTTATCTAACTGTATTTTAAGAGACTAACAGTTCAATGCACTAGAAACCAGAGTAGAAGAGGAGATTGCTTGTTGCTTAGCAACAAGGTTTCCTGTCCCTAGGGAGACAAAAGCAGCCATTCGGAAAGTCAGGCAAGGAATGTGAATTGAGAGTAGAAAGAGTATTGTTTGGTTTTGGAGACAGCCATACAATCTGGCAGAAAAAAAATCAAGTCCTGAGTGTCTTAACAGTTACAAGAAAGAATATTAATACAAGAATACAAGATTGATAATTCCTTGTGACATCAAGAATTTAAGGGCTACGGGGAGAATGCGGGTAAGTGGAGTTGAAATGCCCATCAGCCATGATTGAATGGCGGAGTGGACTCAATGGGCTGAATGGCCTTCCTTCCACTCCTATGTCTTATGGTCTTATCCCAGCCACAAGATATCACTACAACCATGAGAAAAGGTCCAGGAAGATGAGTTGAAGGGACCCCTGTTAAGAAATAAATGATTGTTGGTTTAAGAATCCATTAAAGAGACAAAGAAGAAAAAAAAAATTGCATGAAGATATTCAATTTGCAGCTGTGCCAACTCAACAAAGAACTTGAATGGAGATGGGTAATCCTTTGCTGTGGTTTGAGCATCTGAAATATTTTAAGGTTAAATGGTTGAATTTTGTTTTTGACATTGAAATGGTTTCACTGCAAATAATTCTTGTATAGGGTAAAATAGTCCCCACCCTCTTGTATGTGATAAGTATTTTTCTTTCCTTTTATTAAAAGTATGTTGAATGTCTGTCTTTGCAAGAAGAGGCTGCTGGTGACTGACGCGCAGTAACAAGATAGCAAGAGCAAAACTTATGATCTGTCTATCCAAGTTTCACTTCATAATATTGGACAGTTCAAATCCAATCAGCTGAGAGCATGTCAGCTGTCATCCACTGATCTGATTAGCACAATGCATTAGGCCATAATATGGTTGTGTCAAAGGCTTACTTGTATGATAAAAGTAACACACTGATCATCCTGTGTACCCTATACTTTTCAGTATCTCGACTGAAATGTTTGAGTTTAGAATTTAAAACTAGTAAAGTTATGTTCATGCTTGTATAAGATGTTGGTCAAGCTATCCATAATTCTGTGCACTGTTTTGGTCTAGTTTATTGTGGGGGCTTTTTAAGAAAGGCGCAGAAGCCTTAAAGTAAGCACAAGTAAAATGTTCAAGATTTGCGCCGAGTCGGAGATTACAGCTGTTACCAAAAGGGATGCAGGTCATAAGATTTTTATCTTGACTGTGATCTGACAGAAATTTTCTATGGATGGTTTGCACTGAGGAGAGGCTTTGCACTCATGGTCCCAAGGTTTGGATTTTGCCCGTATATAGAAGGTAGCTTACAACCAAGTCTAACCAGGTGAAGAATTTTCTGATAAGTGGTTATTGCTTGAAGCTTATCACCACAAAGTGGAGTCAGAGATTTGATGTTTTCACAATAAAACGAAATGAGTATTTGATAGGACTTAAGATACACTAAAAAGTGGAAGATGAGGTGAATTGGCAGGTGTGTATAAACTAGTTGATTTTGAATCTTTCTATTTATAATAATCTGCGTGAATTTGAATATGCCTTTTTGACATACTGTTATACAAAATTGAAATCCTTGTTCAGGTGAGCATTCTCGACTCTGAAGAAGTATGTATGGAACTTCTAAAAGGGAGTGGCACTCAAGAGCGTGTGAAGGAAGTACTTAGAATATCTTCAGATGGAAACATGGTAAGTTATTTTTGAAAGTGAGAATTTACATTAGTACATCTTCCTTTTTCGGACGTTCAATGTTTGTATTAATATGGAGTGTAGGACGTCTTTCTTAACAAACCCCAGGCAGTTTTTAATCAGAACTTTGTCAAATTTGGTGGCTCTGATGTTCTAATGTAATATCTTCTAGTAACTATATTTAAATTTGTCCACTAATCTACAAGAAATCTTTTCTTAAAATCATTTGCAAACAACCAGCATGTGTAATCCCCAGGTTGCGAGCAGATTCTGTTCTTGAGCCCTTTGGCAAGTCAGTTTTGTACTCCAGGCAGAACTCTGTGGGAAATTATAAGATCTTGTTCAAACGTACAAGGAAATGTTTTATCATAAATTATCAATGCAACCTTGTATGAGATCAATTTGTAAGTACAAGTGTTTGTCGAATCATAGGTTGTCCAGCATGGAAACAGACCAGTCAGTCCATCTTATCCTTATCTCATCGACCAGATATCCTAAATTAATCTAGTCCCATTTGACCCTCTTTTTTTTTCCCCCCCACCTCAACACTCTTCATATAGGGTTGTAAGTCAGGCATTCGCCAATCTAACTCACTGTAGCTTGATTTCATAGTGTTTCTTTCAAATGAAGCTAATGTTATGATTACTGTCCAGATAATACATTATTTACAAAATCATAGGTATTTGAAATTTTACTTTCCTTTAGATCCATATTTATTACCCAAATGAGGGAAAAGGTTTCCCACTGGATGACAGGCCTCCGTCTCCACCCGAGGATGTATTTGTTTATCGTTTTGACAACTTGCCAGGTATCTAATATTAATAGACAATGTTGTGAATTTTTCTTTAACCTACATTGGCAGTCTATAATTTTAAAAAATATGAAATCAACTTTGTTTGTAAGAAATTATTTGGAGCATAATTTAATTGGCTTAATTGAGTATTTTTATCATGTTGATGTGTACTGCAAATATAGCTTACTGTTAGTCGTTCAAATTTGATTTTATAATTTTATCATTGCTTTTCCTAATTGCAAATAACAGACACATTGGGTTTATGTGACTGTGTGTATTAACTGAGTTCTAGAAAAAAAATTCCTTTTAAATAAATACCACAATGTAATAAGCTTTTTTTTTTCTGAAAAACATTAGAATAAGTATCTCTAACATAAAGGAAAGTCTAGACCTTAGTGTTCAGGTAGTATCTGTGGTGAGATTTAATATTTTGACATTCCATCAGAACTAACTATTAGAAATAAACCATTTTTAAGTGAAAGTATTTAAAAAGGTCTGATTGCAAGTTATCCATCTTAACACTCTTACATTCTGTTGAATGGTCATCATCCTAAAACTTCAGAGCAGAATCTTTAGAGAAAAGTCACCTATGAAAGGGGTGGGAGATGGTTGAGTAAAGGACTTTGCAATAATGGTTCAAATAAATTTATAATTGAAGCAGCTTTTGTTTGTTATCGCCATGTTGCCTGCTTTCTCCAGTGATAACCACACACAAGCAGGCATTCTAATGTGGCACATCTTTCAAAGATAGGATTGTAACTTAAAGGGACCCCGGATAAGGATTGAAATAACTGAACTGTCCATTTTTTGGAGCCTCTGCCATAGCAACCCTTGCTTTATTGGCCCATTGGAAAGACTTCCTTATTCCAGGGGGCTGCATACAGCAGCAATGAGTTTAGAAGAAAGCTTCTGCATTCTGAGGCACTACTGCTCATTTGTCAAAAGTAGATATTCCACTTGTAGATCCTCTGGGGAGTCTTTGCTGGATCTGTCTGTCTGTCTTCTGGCGCGGCCTGTGCCTGAGAAGGCAACGACTGCTGTCCTAGTTCTTGATGTTGGCTTTTGCTGATGCTGCTCCTGTTGTACTTTCCTAAACATTAGTCTTCTGAAGAACAACTCGAAATGAGTGAAACCTAAGCTAATGGGATTACTTTCAAGAAATTATCAAACTTATCAAGTAGTGAAAGTGCAC
Organism: Hemiscyllium ocellatum; assembly: GCF_020745735.1. Taxonomy (NCBI): domain Eukaryota; kingdom Metazoa; phylum Chordata; class Chondrichthyes; order Orectolobiformes; family Hemiscylliidae; genus Hemiscyllium; species Hemiscyllium ocellatum. The sequence continues at coordinate 15,644,490 of NC_083436.1, forward strand.
TCCAAAGTGATATGATGCCAGCTTTAAGCAGGACTATTCAGTTTTATTCTTTCCCAATCTATCAGTGAAATTGTTTAAGGTCTCCTCACTGTCTTGTTGCCTGGTTGACCATAGCGAGTTCCATTCAGATCCAGAAATTTGAATGCTGGCTGTTAAAGGCAGAATATGTTGAATGCTTCCAATCTGATGCCATTTTTTTCAAGTTTAGCTCCTGCCTTGAATCTGCCTCCCATTAGTAACTAATTCTGTCCACTAACTTGTTTCTGTCTCCAGATGTTATCTGGCTTGCTGAGCATTTTGTTTTAATTTGATTTCCTTAAGATTACTGTTTCTATTCACTGACTATGCTGAGTTTTTAAAATGCTGGAATGATTGGCCTTATACTTACTTCATTTGTATCTTATTCGATTTCAGAAAAGTACTGGAAAAAATATCAATATGCATCCAAGTTTGTCCATTTGGTGAGATCCAAAACTCCAAAGGTCACACTGTACACTAAATATGCCAAATGCATGCTGATGGAGAACAGTCCACAAGCTGATGTTGAAGTCTGCTTTTATGATGGTGAGTCTTAAGAGCTTAAACGTGATATACAATTTGATGATACTGACAGTAACAATTGGGTTTTTACTACTTTGATAATTCCTTTTTAACAGGAGCCAAAATTAACAAATCATCAGAGTTTCTTCGAATCATAGAGAAATCTGGAAAATCACATACTTTCAAAGGAACCAAAATAAATGGGCCAAGCGAAGAAATAAATTCTTATGTGGAACATGCATGTGAGGTAAAAATGTTATTTGTAATGTTGCTGGTCAGTTTACATGTTAAAAATTCATCATTTTTAACTTATGATATGTTATAACTGTCTATACTGATTCAAAAAAAAATTTGATCAAAGACTTTATTATTTAGAAATTTATTCCATTTAAAACTGTAATTTTGAAAAGCAATTCCAATTACTGATGCGCATCAGAAAATACACTAACTTAATCTCATGAATCCGTGTTGTTAACACATTCTTAAAAGATATCTGCTGTAAGAAACAAATACACAAACAAGTCTTCAGTTACTGTTGAAAATTTAGCCTTGCCCTAAAAATGGAAGACATACTCAATTTGCAATTGAGCCTTCTAATGCATTTCCTCATCATTGTGCACCTACACTGCATGGAACTGGAATGGTGAAATCTGAAGTGCTTATCCTATGGCCACCCTGATCTCCTCTGTTCACTGCTTGGCTTGCCATTTCACCAGGGAAGTTGGGTAGCTAGTGAAACATTTTGGATGTGACCCCCTAAGGGTGCTTTCCGAATGTTTTCCTAAATGATGATTTTCTTTTAACAACCTTGAGCCCTGAAAAAAAATTGAAGTAAATATTGCAGGGCCTGCAGAAAAACCAGCAGTGAAGTCACAAGTATTTGTATGAGTGGTGAATGTGCCCTTTGCAGTGACAGCAAGTGCAGCCACATCCTCATTAGTAAGACTAAACGCTGCTCATGTCAAAAAAGTTAGCTTAGAACAGTGAAATAGCGATAGAATACCTAAACAAAATGGGGCAATAGTAATTATTAAATTCCACATCAGTGCAATTGGTTTCCTGAAGGTTGGAAATCATTTTTTTGTTTAATAGCTTCTGACGCTTTGGGTTCTCCCTTGTGTGCTCTGGGCATTGCATTACTGATTTTTATTTTTTTGAGTGCCTACTTTGACAGTCAATTCAGAAACTCTGCTGAGGAAAGAGAAACACTTAATGGGTTGGACAATTTCATCAACGTACATTTAAGGATAATGTGTATTTGAGGATAATGTTCAGGCGGGGTGTTGAATAAATTTTACGATTATAATTCCTTAATGCAAAACAACCAGAAGAATTGAGCAAAGTATATAATGGTATATAAAGTAACCTTTTTAAATTGCTTTTGGAAAGTTCAAAAAATGAAATCTCATTAATTGAGTATTTTTTTAAAAAAGTTATTGAAATTTTTAATTCTTCATTGATCAGGAAAATTTGTGAGAAAATATTGCATGAGAACAATGCTGATTGTTGAAACATGGACTCTGGTTGAAGTTACCATGGACACTGCATCAATCAATGCTGATTGACAGTTAACGACCAAGCCTTGTTTAAATTTTAAAACCAGACAATGCCTTAAGAAGAATGAACCAAAAAAATAACTGTCACTTACTTTGTTGAGTTGAAACAGTTGAATATATATGTTCTTCCTGACCCATTTCTGTCCAGAGTCCTGTATATTAATGCTCGGAGTTCCCAAAATGCATGCGTTTGGATGGACACTACCCTGTTCCAAACAGATGATCAGTCAACTTGGTTGATAAAATTTACTGGTCTTGCACATACAACCGATAAACCTAGCATAATATTAGAACTGGATTCATATACTTGACTGCACAGAACATATTTTTAGCTTAACGGCCAGCATAAGTTTGCAAACTCAGCAACAGCATTCAATGATCAATGAGATTCTGAAATTGGATAGCACTTAATAAATAACCCTGAATGAGCTAAGAATTATTTTGTAAAGTAATTTGGCATTGTCAGTCGCCCCGCAGTGTGGTACATTTGATGTACTGGATTACATTTATTAATATACAAGATCTTGTTCTTTGCAGACAGAATACACATTGCGCATGTTTCAACTTGGCAAAATCTGGAATAGCCTTGCTCACGGTAGCATCTTGACTAGTCAGAAGCAACTTGCCTGGTTTGCAATTTAAACCAGCATTGTCGGTCAAGAATCCCTACGGTGTGGAAGCAGGCTATTCAGACCTTTCTCTGACTCCCTGAAGAGCATCTTATCTCATTCCTCTTTTGCTATAACCCTGCATTTTCCATGGTTATTCCCATAGCTAGTCCACCTAACCTGCACATCCCTCGCTGCTGTGGGCAATTTAGCATGGCTAATCCACCTAACTTGCACATCTTTGGATTGTGGGAGGAAAGAGGAGTAAATCTAGGCACGCACAGGGAAAATGTGCAAATGAGGCTGAAATTGACCTGGGTCCCTGTTGCTGTGAGTCAGTAGTGCTAAGCAGTGAGCCACCATGCTGTCCTGCTATGGTGTTTTTTAATTCTTACCAAATCTTGCCATTAATTTATATGGAGAATGTACTATTTAATGCGTATTAATCAGACTATTTATCAACCATTTGGCACACTGCACAACATAAATGTTTTCCCTTTTTATATTGGCAATTTTTCCAATTTTTCTGATTTAATTGCAAAACAAAAAGCTTTGACAATCTCTTCTTCAGAAGTACTCAACTGCTGTACTACAAATGACTATTAAACTATATTTTAAAATAGCTTACTGACCTGATTGTTAATAGCTATTTGTGTTTAACAGGCTCATCAAACTTGCCTCGAACTGGAATCGATTATTGCTATACAAGATGAGAGGAAGGAAAAGCAGGTGTCATTTTTTCCAATTATCATTGGAAGGTAAAACATTGATTTAGGGATTATTATTTCCAAGTTGTTTTGCAATTTGAGTACATATGTAGAACGACTATTGAAGTTTGACCTGGCCAACAGGACGTGGTCATTTGGTGACTGCCTGATGATTCTTTATGCTTTCTTGTTGTAGACGGCCATCCAGCACAGACCCGATGCTATCTCCAGCTCCTTCAGTAGGCTCAAAATCTGCAGTAGGGGAGCAACCACCGATCCAACATATCTTTTCTAGCCAGGCTACAAGCATTACTCCTTCAGTAAGTAGTCAATTCAAGTATTTTGGATCTTATAAAGCAAAGTCCCTTTTTGCCAATACTGTATCTTTTTTTGTTCTGAATGATCACAACAATGGCATTTAGAACATAAGTCATTTTGGATGCTTCTGATTTATAGTTATTACTTGAAGCTAATTTGTTTACCAGTAATTCACTTCCTAATGTGGGGGTTTGTGTTTGAAGAGCTGATACATGGTTTTAAATTGGGAGCACAATACTTCAATCACTTACTATATACCTCATCTATAAAAATGTCCTAGCTATTTTTCTTTGGTGCAGCATAGGGTGTGTGCTGTTTGCCTGAATGATCTTTAACCCTTCAAGAGTAAATAAATAGCTAATCTAATTTAGCATACTGAATAAAATGCATTCAAAGAATTAAAGCAAGTCAATGTAATTAATTAGCTTGGTACAGATTTGAGATTTGGACGATGTTATTTTTGACTAAAGGTTGATCTGTAGACAGCATGAAATTACTATGCTTCAGGTATAAAGTGTTCCATTGTGACTTTTTGAATTGTTGTAGGTAGGTTCCATGCCGTTAATGATCCTCCCTCACTGTGATCTGCGCAATAAGCCTCTCTCCTTGATTGTCATACCTGTGCACATACCGCCTCTTCCTGCTTCATGTTTTTCTGCATGACTGAATCTTTTTTTCTCTCGTGCAATTAAAGCTGGCTTGTTTTAGAAATTACGAGCTAATCATATGTAGTTGTGGTTTCTCAATTCTAGTTGTATGTGATCTTGGGTAACAAATATTTTATAATGTACTTTGTATATTTTACTCAAACATCTGCTATCATTCAGTGCTAAATTTTGATTTCTCTATTGTTACAAACCCTCCCACCAAAATATTGTGGAAGTCCAGCGATCTTCAGTTTGTAAGTTTGCTCGCTGAGCTAGAAGGTTTGTTTTCAGACATTTCGTCACTATGCTAGTAACATCAATGAACCTCTGGTGAAGCACTGATATTATATCCTGCTTTCTATTTGTGCCTTGTCTGTTGTGACGGGTGATATCATTTCTGTTCTTTTTTCTCAGAGGTTGGTAAATGGGGTCCAAATTGATGTGTTTCTTGGAGTTCCGGTTTGAATGCCAGACCTCTAGGAACTCCCGTGTATGTCTGTTTAGCCTATCATAGGATAGATGTGTTGTCCCAGTCAAAGTGGTGTCCTCATTCGTCTGTATGTAAAGATACTTGTGATAGCGGGTCATTGTCTTTTGGCCGCTAGTTTTCTGCCTGTCTGTCTGATGTAGTCGTTGATACAGTCCTTGCATGGTATGTTGTAATGACATTCATTTTGTTGGTATAGGGCCCTTTTTTAGGTTCATCAGCTGCTTTTAGGTGTTTTGGTAGGTTTGTGGGCAACAAAAGAAAAATATTTGTACAGCTATTCAAGAAGAACAGGTACCCAATAAACACAGTCCACTGATTCCTAAACAACAAACCCAAACAAGCAGACACAATGTGCCCAGAAACTCTAGCCACTTTACCATACACTAGACATCTCTTGAAATGACTACCAGACTATTCTGACCCCTTTGCATCATGGTAGCCCACAAACCCACCAACACATTTAAACAGCAGCTGATGAACTAAAGGTCCCTATATCGACAACCAGCAAAATGAATGTCATTTACAAAACTCCGTGCAAGAACTGTAACAAGCAAAATTGGATAGACAGACAGGCAGATAACTAGCACCAGGATACACAACACCAACTAGCCACCAAAAGACATGACCCACTATCAATAGTATATGAATGCTATATGAATGGCTATTGAGATCATTAGTCCTTACATAGAGACGAAGAAGTACATCACTTTTGACTAGGACAACGCATTCATCCCAGGACCCACTAATCCGAGACACGCACAGGAATTCCTCGAGGCCTGGCATTCAAACCAGAAATCCATCAATAAACACCAATTTGGATCACATTTACCAACCTCTTGAGAAAAAGAACTGGAAAGGATATCACCCACCTTTTTAAGCGATCAAGAGACATAACTAGAAAGCATGACATAACACCAGTGCATCACTGGAGGCTGTCTGAAGTTACTTAACATGGTGATGAAACATCTGAAGCCAAACCTTCTCACTCAGCGAGCAAACTTACATCCTGAACCTCAACCTGAGCTACAAATCTTCAAAAAAAAATCATCCAGCAATCTTGTTCGTGCCCCATTCTATTTTAGATGATAATTGTCAATTAGGGAATAAATGACACAAAAGGTCAAAGTGCACAGATACATTCTGGATTTTGCCTTGTATAAAAAGCTACACTACTTGGTAAAGTAACATTTATAAATGCTATATGAATGGCTATTGAGATCATTAGTCCAGCAAAAGTGGCTATTTACTCAACTTAGCACAAGTTAAATTCTTCAGCAAGTAAAGTATTTGGAAAACTATTCTCCAGTCTTTCAAATTCATAAGGATAATTGGTAATTCATAACACAATGGCCTGTGCTTTCTCTGGCTCTTGCTAGTTTGGAGTTAGTTTCTCTTTGTCTTTTTTTTGCCACCTGTATCTAACTGTTCTGTTTAGCATTTGAAACTATTACTAATCCTGGAATTGATTCATGAGGAGAACTTCAGAGTATAAAATCAGGAATCTCACTTAATTGGGCTGGCAGTTTATGTTACTTTCCAAATGAAGCAGAAATGATCTCTAATGTTAAACACTACAGTTGTAGCAATGCAATTTCATTTTAAAAAAAAAATAAATTTAACTTCTTCCAAGTGAGAGTATTCTGTCTGGAAGAGCAAGTAGTAGTTGACGTCTCCAGTCTAAAAACCCTTGACTGGAACTCAAGTCCTTCGCATTCTAAATCCTACCTACTTGTGCTTCAAAAAGAATGTCATCTGACACCATCTATTATAAATTCTGACTGCTCACCTCCTGATTTTTATTGTAAACGTGCATTTGCAATATAAAGTCTACTTCTAAAAACATCTATTTCAAGTGATTTTTCTTTCATCTGTTTTTTTTTATTTTGTTCATTTTTAGGGGGTCTATAAGGTTTCTTTCATTTTAGATTTAGCTGCTACTATGCATGCTCCTTGGTCTCAAAACTCATCTCTTCAAAGAACATTTTCTTGTGTTGCTTCTGGTTCATTAATTACTTTAAATCTATGCCTTCCAGTAATTGGAAACAACTCCTTTTTTAAAAATTTATATGCTCTTTATCAATAAGATATGAAGGTTCTTAGGTTAGAAAGTGGAAATTATCAAAAATTGTATTCCCTGGCTATCATCCAGAAACTCCAGGCAATCACGCCACTAATGCTGTCCACTTTGTTTGTTGGTTGGTCTTTGTGATCTAGCCTCACACAAAGGATGTACCTTTGTACATTATATTAGAGGATAACTGATTTCAGAAGGAAAAATAAAATTGTACTACTTTTGACCCAATCTGGAATTGGCTCAAATTTGACATAAGTGTATTGGTCCAATGGTTTCTCGTGTTGGTAGTATCTCCAAATCTGATATGATGTATATTATATGTGATGTCTAATCTTTTATATGCTATAATTGCTGCTACTTAATGCTTTAAAATACACTTCTACTCAACTCCGCTTTTGAAAGGAGAAAATCTGCCAATCATTGCGGAGGTACACCTTCCATAAGTGCTTGTGTTTTTTTGGCATGCTTTGTACACCACTGTATTTACTGAGTTATGGAAAAATGATTTTCAAATCATAATATAAATTTTGCTTATCTTGCAGATTTGTTCATGTGAAAGCTCCAATTTAACAGCAATCACTGTTGAAAAAAATAAATCTGCACCTTCAACTCAAACTGTGGTATCTCCAAGTCCTGGGCAGGTGCTGAAATCTGTGTTTGTACCTAATGTTGGTTGGGCTTCTCAGGTATGTATGCATAATGATCAAATTATCTCAGAATGCTAAGGTTTTTGTTTGTTTTATAACTGTGCCTGTGGACAAATGGTTTTGTAATGGTTAGGCAAGTAGAATTTTGTGATATGTCTCCATATCATTCAGTAAGATAGTAGGACAACCTTTTTTTCATGTAAAGAAAAATTCTCTTGCCGTAATTATGACAGCCTGTAATTATTTCTTGGAAACTGATAAAAGGAAAAAGTCTAATGTAATCTTTTTAGGATTCAATTTCATTATCATTACACTTTGAGAAATTGAAATGGCATAATGGCAGGGGAAAAATGCTCCTTGCCCCCTCCACTGCCTCCGCCTCCCCCTCCCCCTCCGCCCCTCCACTCCCCTCGTCCATCCCCCCCTCCTGATCTGTCCATAGTACTGAGATTTCCAATTTTTTTGCCTATTTAAATATAGAAGATAAGTTAGTAACTGGAAGAAGAATGAGACGGGGACTTAGTATTTGGAAACAAAATGTAAGAGATGCTGCATCCTGGCAGTTACTAGAACTCCTGGTCCACCTCCACTCTCTATAGCATAATTCTAAAAGTATTTCTTTAAATAAGACCTCTGAAGGTACAAAGGATGAAACAGCAAGTCATGGTGAAAAGTTTAATTAATTTAGAGACGAGTTGGAGCAAGGAAGTTTAGGTGATAACATGAAAACAGACAATAACTATTTCAATGGGTATTTGAATCTACAAGTGAGCATTCATCCTTTATTTAAAAAGTGAAATTAATATTGGAAACTAAGGAAAGGGAAGAAGAATTGAACAGATTTTGTGCATCAGTCATCACTTTTTTTTTTGTGGATACAAATAACATCCTAGAAATATTTATAAAAGGGGAAATTTCTTCTGCCAAAGAATCTTGAACTGATCTTGCCTTCCAAGGCAATGTGCCACAGGGATCTGTTCTCGGGTGTCTCTTTTTTTTCATAATTTTATATAGAACATAGAACAATACAGCCCTTCAGCCCTCCATATTGCACCGACCTTTGAAACCGGTCTGCAAACCCTCTAACCTACACTGTTTCATTATCATCCAAATACAGAGGAACCTCGATAACCCGAATATCATTTATCCAAAGGGGATCTCAAGGTCCCGATAGGAACATTACGTCACAGATCTGTTTTCAACCCCGATTCCATCTTTCGTTTACAAGTACAGTGATTAAAAACTAACTCTGCTCACTGAAATGCTGCCGAGAACAGTCCTGGACAGTCTAGGCACCGTCTCTAAATGACTGACCTGCCATCTCTTTCTTGTCCTCTCTCTTCTCTTCTTTCCACCCCCCCTCCCCCAACCTCCAAACACACACCCCACACTTTCTTTCGCTGGAGTTCTACATAGGGGTGAACCCTAAACCCCCTGTTCCCCAGATAATCTCTCCAACACTGTCCTGTACAGAGCAGAGGTGGAACCTGTCAAAAAGTGTGTGGTAGTTAGTTATTTGGAGACTTACCCCACAAAGGCAGCAGCAATCTTACTGTTGGTGTCCAGTCTGACTGCCCCGGGGGCGGGTGGGCAGGGGTTGGGGTGAGCGCTCACGTGCGGTGTGCTGCTGCCTAGTCTCCTGAATGGGGACCAGACTGCACAGAAAACTCTGAGCCCCAGAGAAAATAGATTTAACCAAATAATTGATTATCCGAATGAAATAGTGCCCGCCCATCTCCTTCGGATAATCGAGGTTCCTCTGTATTTATCCAATGACTATTTAGATCCGCTTAAAGCTGGCGAGTCTACTACTGTTACAGGCAAAGCATTCTACACCCTGACATCTGTATTATATCTATCACTCCTCAGTTTAAAGCTGTCCCCTCGTGCTAGCCATCACCATCTAAGGAAAAAGGCTCTCTGTCCACCCTATCTAATCCGCTGATCAGCTTGTATGTCTCTAAGTCTCACCTATTAACCTTCTGTCTAACAAAAAAAGCCTCCGTTCCCTCAGCCTTTCCTCAAGACCTTCCCTCCAAACCAGGCAACATCGTGGTAAATCTCCTCTGCACCCTTTCCAATGCTTCCACGTCCTTCCTATAATGTGGCAACCAGAACTATATGCAATACTCCAAGTGCAGCCACACCAGAGTTTTGTACAGCTGCAACATTTACCTCATGGCACTGAAACTCTTAAAAACTAACACATTGTATGCCTTCCTAACTACCCTATCAACCTGGGTGGCAACTTTCTGGGATCTATACATATGGGCATCGAGATCTCTCTCTGCTCAGCCACACTTTCAAGAATCTTACCATTAGCCCAGTACTTGCATTCCTGTTACTTTCAAAGTGAATCACCTCACGTTGCCACATTTAAACTCCATTTGCCACCTCTCAGCCCAATTCTGCAGCTCTTGGGTGCAAGCCAAGCAGCAAGAAGATCGACGTTTTGGGTAAAAGCCCTCGAGAGATTCCTGATGAAGGGGGTTTGCATGAAACGTCAATTTTCCTGCTGCTCTGAATCTGCCTGACCTGTGCTTTTCCAGCACCACACTCTTGACTTTGTCCCTCTGTTATCTGCAACATCCTTCTGCACTGTCCACAACTCCACTGACTTTGGTGTCGTCCACAAAGTTATTAACCTATCCTTCTATGCAGTCATTCAGGTCACTTATAAAAATGACAAACGGCAGTGGCCCCAAAACAGACTCTTGACCTGCAGTATAAACCTGTCCCTTTCATCGCTAAAGTAAACTTAACTGAATTGTGGTTGCAATCTTACTCCCAAATCTAACACCTGACCCAAGTCATTACCTAGTATCAAGTATAAAATGTGATGCAGGGACCAAAGGTAGGATTTTGAGATATGCTGATGGCCTTTTGAGACATGCCTTAAGTTGTGAAGAGGGATATGGGTAGTGTGAATGGGCAAAAATCTGCCAAATGGAGTTTAATTTGGAAAAATGTGAAATTGTTCATTTTGGCTCTTAGGAAGTGTCTTTTTGCACTCTGTGGTGAAAGATGCAGATGGATCTGGGTGGCCCTAGCACATGAATTGCAAAAAGCTGCTATGGTGATTAGGAAAGCTAATAGGCTGTTATCATTTAGGAGGAAAAATGATTGTAAAAGTAAGGTGGTTATGCTTCATGTGCGAGTATTGTGTGCAGAAGTGGTTGCCTTCTTGAAGGAAAGATGTAAATGCATTGGAAGCAGTTCAAAAAAGATTTGTTGATTGATATCTGGAATGGATGGGTTGTTTAATGAGGAATGGTTGGACAGGCTAGGGTTGTATTTGCTGAAGTTTGGATTAAGAAACAAGGTGATTGAAACACAAGATCCTGAGTGTTCTTGAGTGTGAAAAGTATGCTTATTGTAGTGGGCAAATTTTAAAAATAGGCATCACTGTTATATATCTGACCCCTAGATTCTAAGGCAGATGAGTCTTTTTCAGGGTGTATGAATCTTTGAAATGCTCTTCAAGTGTTTGAGCATGGTCCTTGAACACTTGTTTAAGGAGGGGGTATGCAGATTTAGCATAAGAAAGAGGGTGAAAGGTTATCAGGGATATTTGGAAATGTGGAGTAATTATTAGCTGTGTACTTAGGTCAGGTTTGAGGGACTGAGTGCGCTATTCCTATTATGTATTTTTTTAAACTTATTCATCAACTCTAAACGTCTGAGCATTTCATCTGAAGAGAATTTTATTTGTTCTCTTCTTTCTCTCCCTCGCCCTGACTCAACTCAACTCAAATTGTTTTCATTAGCTTTCAAATTTCTTGTCATTTTCATGCTGCTGTTCCAGTTCCTCTGATAACATACTTCCTTTCCATCCTTGATGCTCATCCAATTTTAAATTCTCTCTCTAAGGGAGAGCGTGTAGAAGAATTAGGAGCTGGAGCAACCAGCAAGAGACACTGAGACAGTGATATAATAGGAGATTGAAGGAGCCCCACCTCCGATTCCAGCTCTTCCATTCACATTTTGCATGTTTTCTTAGTGAAAATATTTCTGCAGTTGTTCAGGAGCCAAAGTTAATTATTACTGACAAACTTTCCTGTCTGCTTTTTTTTTGTGGACTGCTTGTGATATTTTTGGCAATTTCTCCAGCTGCCCCATGTTTTAAATCCTGGTATGTTCAATCACTCGTCATTGGATAAACCCTCTCCTGAGGAACCAGTTTAGTGAACTTTCGTGGCAAATCCCGCACCCACCCCTCCTCCAATCTGGGGTTGTTGTAGTTGTCAGTGGTTAGTCAGTCACTGGAGATGGTGATGGAGAGGTCCAGGAAGGGGAGGGAAGATGTCCTGAAATGGTCCAGGTGAAATTACGGTCGGGGTGGAAGGTGTTGGTAAAGGTGATGAACTGTTCAACCTGCTCGTGGAAGCACGAGGCAGTGCTGATACAGTCTAGTCTAATACCCTCCATCTCTTTGTCCACTACATCGATGACTGTATTAGACTACTTAGTGTGGAAACAGGCCCTTTGGCCCAACAAGTCCACACCGACCCGCCGAAGCTCAACCCACCCATACCCCTACATTTACCCCTTACCTAACACTACGGGCAATTTAGAATGGCCAATTCACCTGACCCGCACATCTTTGTGACTGTGGGAGGAAACCGGAGCACCCGGAGGAAACCCACGCAGACACGGGGAGAACGTGCAAACTCCACACAGTCTGTCGCCTGAGTCGGGAATTGTGCCAGTGTAACTGCGGAAGATGGACTCAACCTCATTTTCCATGAATCCCGCACTGCCCGATTCTACCTCCTTCCTAAGATTCACAAACCTAACTGCCCTGGTCGATCCATTGCCTCAGCCTGCACGTCCCACTGAACTCATCTCTTCCTACCTCTACCTTAGACCAGAAACTCCCCACCTACGTTCGTGACACCACGCAAGCTCTTCACCACCTCCAAGGTTTTTGTTTCCCTGGCGCCCAATGCCTCATCTTCACCATGGGTATGCAGTCCCTGTACATGTCGATCTGCCACGGCGAAGGGCTCTCAGCCCTCTGTTTCTTCCTCTCATGCTGTCCCAACCAGTACCCTTCCACTGATACCCTCATCTGCCTGGCTGAACTAGTCCTTAATCTCAGCAACTTCTGCCAATCCTCCCACTTCCTCCAAACCAAAGGCTTAGCCATGGGTACATACATGGGACCCAGCTATATCTGTCTGTCTGTTTGTCTATCTTCCACAGTTACACCGGCTCCACCCCCCACCTGTTCCTCCGCTACATCGATGACTGACCTCCCCTAAGGTTGAACAACTTATGTTCATCAACTTTACCAAGACCTTCCACCCTGACCTCCATTCACCTGGACCATCTCAGACACCTCCCTCCCCTTCCTGGACCTCTCCATCACCATCTCTGGCGACTGACGAACCATAGACATCTACTACAAGCCCACTGATTTCCACAGCTACCGAGATGACATCTCCTGCCACCCTACCTCCTGTAAAAATGCCATCTCTTGTTCCCAATTCCTCTGCCGCATCTGTTCCCAGGATGACCAATTCCACCGCAAAGTCCCAGATGGCTGCCTCCTTCCATGATCGCAACTTCCCTTCCCACCTGGTTGACTATGCCCTCCAACACAACTTCTCCACTTCACACACCACCACTCTTGAGCCTCACCCTTCCCAAGGCAACAAAAACAGCCCCCCTCCCCTCCACCCCTGTCCTCACCTTGCACCCCACTACCTTCTGCATACATTGCATCATCTTCTGCCACCTCCAAACAGACTCCACCAAGATATATTTCCCTCCCTACCCCTAATCAGCGTTCTGGAGAGACCATTCCCTCGTCAGGTCCAAGTGCCCCACTGCACGCACCTCACTCCCAGCACCTTTCCCTGCCCCTCACCAAGTGGGAAATGCAAAACCAGTGCCCACACCAGCTCTGTCCAAGGCCCCAAAGGATCCTTCCACATCAGTCAGAAATTCACCTGTACCTCTACCAATGTCTTCTCCTGCTTCCATTACACCCAGTGTAGTCTCCTCTACATCAGGGAGACAGGACGCCTTCTTGTGGATCATTTCAGAGAACATCTCTGGGATACGTGCACCCACCAACCCTACTGCCTTGTGGCTGAACACTTCAACTCCCCCTCCCACTCCGTCAAGGACATGCAGGTCCTGGGCCTCCTCCATCGCCAAACCGTAATGCCAAGAGGAAGAATGCCTCATTCTGCCTTTGGACCCTGCAACCACATGGAATAAATGTGGATTTCAACAGCTTCCTCATTTGTGACACCCCCCCCCCCCCCCCCCCCCCCCACCCCAATTATCCCAACTCAGCTGTGCCTTCCAGACCTGTCCATCCCTCTTTCCAACCCCCCCCCCCCCCCTCCCCCCCAACCTATAACCTTCTCTCTCCCCTTCATTCTCCTATTTATGTCTCCACTCTGGCCCACAGCCTCATTCCTGGTGAAGGGCCTATGCCTGAAATGTCATTTCTTCTGCTCCTCTGATGCTGCCTGACCTGCTGTGCTTTCCCAGCAACATACCCTTGACGTTATCTCCAGTATCTGCAGTCCTTACTTTCTCCATGTTTGTGCAAAGGCAGGAAACATGCCTACCAGAAGAAGGGAAAAATGAAGGAATTTTGAAATGGATATTCAGCGTTACTTATCCAACTCCTGACTAATCACAAAGATAGGAATTCCAAGATGTGTTCTCTCAACTGACTACTTGTATTCTTAGCAATTGACAATTTCTTAAGGATAGCTTTCTAATTAGAATGTCAAAACTGGTAAAACTTTCATCCCAGCATTGTAAAGTATTCACACTATATTGGAAGCAAATACAACATAGTAAAATTTTCAAGTTATATTTGTTCATCAGTTTTCCATTAGTAAACTCTTGAATTTTGAAAATGTCATGTTAATTTTTTTGCAGAAAATTGATTAAAATTAATTAGACTGTAAACATTAAATTTAGAACACTTCTACAGTCTTCCCTTTAGCTCTGAAATTTATACATAGATGTTTGTGTTGGCAATTAGCAGAAAGATGCAATAGCATTGTGAAGTAAGTGTCTAAACTTAAAGATGTGCTGTGTGTCAATGCTATTAAAATGAGGACATTTTGGCTGTACAATGTTTCAAAGTTCATTTGAAATGCCAAAAACTTACAGAATTTGCAATCAGGTCAGTATTTATGACTAGCAACGCTGGGTCTGTGGCCATGATTTTCCAAACTACAAGGTGGTAGGAGAAGGCAAAACTTGCAAGCCTTGTGCTCCCCATAGTAACAAGGATGTCCAGCTAAACTTCCGTTTTACAAATAACTTGTCCTGATACTTGCTTTGAAATCTGAAATTTAAGATTGGTGGTATTTTTAACTTTTGTAAGAATGGATGTTAATACATGAACTGTCAATAGTGTTGTGGTTAAATTGTTACTTTTTTAATTCAGCTACCTATTAAGAAATCTCTCAATCAATCAAATATTGAAATAATCATTTAAACTTTATTGAATGTAGCAACCAAAACAAGATCCCTCCTGTAAGCAAGTTTGTCTTCCAAGTCAACTTGCTATTACCTGATGGTGGAATTTAGCTACAATTCCAACCAACAATGTCTATCTCTGCAAGTATCCAGAGTTTGACCCTCGTGCAGTATTGTTCAAAATTCTACTTCTGTATTGTTTTGGTGTTGGATTCTTGTACAGTTCTTTTTGTTCTTCAGGTCTAGGATGTAATATTATTCTTTAGGGTCCTTTACCCAGACACTGCCAATTGCTTTCAATTCCTGTACAAATTTGTCCTTGTCCAGGAATAGGTTATTCCGGACACAATTATTGCTGCTGCTTTCCAGGTGAAACAGTTTATCTTTGTTTCTTTCAAACCATGACCAGTTATTAAAGTTCTGAAGTTTATTATATCACAATCGTTAATATAGAATCACTTTTTCTGTGCATTAGTTTTCTACAGATGCCTGTGTAAAGGTAACTTTTAAGTAGGCGTGTTTCATAAGAAATTAAGTGGGCCTTTTTGGAAAGGAATTGGACAGGTAACTGAGGATAAAGAGCTGACCTACAGACAAAATGCTGGAATTAGGAATGACATTTGTCTGCTGTTCAATCAGCATAGGCATGGTGTAATGAATAGCCTCTTTCTGTACTGCCAGCTTCTCATTATTTTATGATTTCGGTCTACTAGCTTGTGGCCAGTTAGATCATAGTGTTTTATCTCCAAGAACTGTCTTAGTCCTCTAATGAGTGCCTTTGATTAACATTTGGGTGTCAACAAAAAGCCAGGGGTGTTTTTTTTTATTGGACTGTTTTTTTTTGTAGCTTACTGTACAGGGAGTTCTTTACAGTAGAAAGAGGCTGACAGGCCAAACCACAATATGCTATGAACCAGAATGGCAGGTGTCTCTGGAGACTAACTATACTAGTAGATGAGTTTATTTTGAAAAGCAATTGTTGAAAGCATTAGTTGCTCAGATGCAGTCCCCTGTGAAGAGTGAAATGAGCACTTCCAGCACCAAGTATCAGAAAGTTAAAGATTTTGATTTTTGGCCTTGAATCAAAATAGAAGTTGAGAGCACAGTTTCAGTTATTGAATTTGTATTTTGAAAAAATGGGATAAAATGTTAACTCTACAAATGTTTGTTATTACTTGATAGTTAATCAGTGGTGAAGTCTGGGTTCAATTTAACGATGGTTCCCAGCTCCTGGTGCAAGCTGGAGTCGCCTCTGTTATTTACACGTCTCCTCAGGGCCAAGCAATCAGGTAATTATTTTTAATGTAGTAATGTTATGTGGATCATGCTCAATTATATGGATTAGTTAGAACTGTATTCCATGATTTTAAAAAAAAGTGTGGAACAAGTTTTTTGGCACGGTGGTTAGCACTGCTGCCTCACAGCACTAGAGACCCGGGTTCAATTCCCTCAGGCGACTGACTGACTGTGTGGAGTTTGCACATTCTCCCCATGTCTGTGTGGGTTTCCTCCGGGTGCTCCGGTTTCCTCCCACAATCCAAAAATGTGCAGGTTAGGTGAATTGGCCATGCTAAATTGCCCGTAGTGTTAGGTGTTGGGATAAATGTAAGGGAATACATCTGGGTGAGTTGCCCTTCAACGGGTCGGCGTAGACTTGTTGGGCCGAAGGGCCTGTTTCCACATTGTAAGTATTCATCCTCTCGGCGGAGCAGGTCAGGGCTGTTTGGCAGTGTCTCTTTGTAGTCGCGGTTAAGTTTTTTTTTAACGGTTTAAATTTAAGTTTTTTTTTTAAAAAAGTGCGGAGCGGACTCGGAAGCTGGTGTAGTGCAAGCTTACCTGGGTAGGTTTTCCCAATAAAGGCACGCAGGAGAGGATGAACTTAGGATCATTCGGGAGGCAGAGGGGGTCATAGATCAGAGCTTCAGGGAAGTAGTAACTCCAAAGATTGCAGACAGATGGGTGACAGTGAGGGGAACTAGGAGGAAGCAGCCAGTGCAGGGACCCCCTGCAGTCGTTCCCCTCAAGAACAAGTATACCATTTTGGATACTTGGGGGAGGGGGGGTGGTGGGGAAACGACTTACCAGGGTCAGCAATGCGGTTCAGGCCTCTGGCACAGAGCCTGCTCCCCGTTGCTCAGAAGGGAAGGGTGGAGAAGAGCAGAGCAAAGTTATTGGGGACTCGATAGTTTGGGGCACAGATAGGCAGTTTTGCGAGGGCGAGAGAGACTCACGATTGGTATGTTGCCTCCCAGGTGCAAGGGTACGTGACGCCTCTGATCGTGATTTCCTGGTTCTTAAAGGGGAGGGGGAGCAGCCCGAAGTCGTGGTCCACATTGGCACCAACGACATAGGTAGGAAGAGGAATGAGGATGTTAGGCAGGCTTTCAGGGAGCTAGGTTGGAAGCTCAGAGCTAGAACAAAGAGTTGTTGTCTCTGGTTTGTTACCCGTGCCACGTGATAGAGTGTCGAGGAATAAGGAGAGAGAACAGTTAAATGCGTGGCTACAGGCATGATGCAGGAGGGAGGGATTCCGGTATCTGGATAACTGGGGTTCTTTCTGGGGAAGGTGGGACCTCTAAAGACAGGATGGTCTACACCTGAACCTGAGAGGCACCAGTATCCGGGAGGGGGGGGGTGGGGGAGGTTTGCTAGTGCTCTCTGGGGGGGTTTAAACTAACTCTACAGGGGCATGGGAACCTGGACTGTAGCTTTAGGGTACAGGACCTGGAGTGTAGGGAGGTTAGGAACATGGCATCAATCTCGAAGGAGGGTGCCTGTAAACAGGAAGGTGGCTTGAAGTGTGTATACTTCAATGCGAGAAGTATATGAAATAAGGTAGGTGAACTTGCAGCGTGGGTTGGTACCTGAGATTTCAATGTTGTGGCTTTTACGGAGACATGGGTAGAACAGGGACAGGATTGGTTGTTGCAGGTTCCAGGGTTTCAATGTTTTAATAGTGTCAGAGGTGGGTTAAAAGAGGGGGAGGTGTGGCATTGCTTGTTAAGGATATTATTACAGTGGTGGAAAGGACGATGGATGAAGACTCGCTATCTGAGGTAGTTTGGGCTGAGGTTAGAAATAGGAAAGGTGAGGTCACCCTGTTAGGAGTTTTCTACAGACCTCCTAATAGTCCTAGAGACGTAGAAGAAAGGATTGCGAGGACGATTCGGGAGAAGAGTGAAAGTAATAGGGTGGTTGTTATGGGGGAACTAACTTTCCAGATATTGACTGGGAAAGCTATAGCTCGAGTACGTTAGATGGGTCGGTGTTTGTCCAATGTGTGCAGGAGGGTTTCCTGACACCATATGTAGACAAGCCAACAAGAGGTGAGGCCATACTGGATTTGGTTCTGGGTAATGAACCAGGCCAGGTATTAGAATTGGAGGTAGGTGAGCACTTTGGGGACAGTGACCACAATTTGGTGACTTTTACTCTAGTGATGGAGAGGGATAAGTGTGCACTGCAGGGCAAGAGTTATAACTGGGGGCAGGGAAATTATGATGCGGTGAGGCATGACTTAGGATGCTTCAAGGGAAGGGCACAATCAATATGTGGAGCTTGTTCAAGGAGCAGCTATTGACTGTCCTTGATAAGTATGTACCTGTCAGACAGGGAGGAAAGGGTCATGTGAGGGAGCCGTGGTATAATAAGGAAAATGAATCCCTTGTGAAAGGGAAGAGGGCGGCCTAAGTAAAGATGAGGCATGAAGGTTCAGTTGGGGCGATTGAGTTATAAGGTAGCCAGGAAGGATCTAAAGAGAGAGCTAAGAGCAGCAAGGAGGGGACATGAAAAGTCCTTGATTGGTAGGATTAGGGAAAAGCCAAAGGCTTTCTATAGGTATGTCAGGAATAAAAGAATGACTAGGGTAGGAATAGGTCCAGTCATGGATAGTAGTGGGAAGTTGTGCGTGGAGGCTGAAGAGATTGGAGAGACATTGAATGAATACTTTTCATCAGTATTCACTCAGGAACAGGACATTGTTGCCGATGTGAATATTGAGTCACAATTAATTAGAATGGATGGCTTTAAGGTATGTAGGGAAGAGGTGTTGGAAATTCTGGAAAGGGTGAAAATAGATAAGTCCACTGGGCCTGATATCATTTATCCTAGGATTTTCTCGGACGCAAGGGAGGAGATTGCAGAGCCATTGGCCTTGATTTTTATGTCCTCGTCGTCTACAGGAATAGTGCCAGAAGACTGGAGGATAGCAAATGTGGTTCCCTTGTTCAGGAAGGGGAGTAGGGATAACCCTAGTAACTCTAGGCCGGTGAGTCTCACTTCTGTTGTAGGCAGTGTTAAAGAGAATTGTAAGGGATAGGATTTATGAACATCTGGATAGGAATAATGTGATCAAGGATAGTCAGCATGGTTTTGTGAAGGGCAGGTTGTGCCTCACAAATCTTATTGAATTCTTTGAGAAGGTGACTAAGGAGGTGGACGAAGGTAAAGCGGTAGATGTGGTGTATGTGGATTTTAGTAAGGCGTTTGATAAGGTTCCCCCATGGTAGGCTACTGCATAAATATGGAGGTATGGCATTGAGGGTGCATTAGAGGTTTGGATTAGGAATTGGCTGGCTGGAAGAAGACTTAGGGTAGTAGTTGATGGTAAAGGTTCATCTTGGTGTGCAGTTACTAGCGGTGTTCCGCAAGGATCTGTTTTGGGACCATTGCTGTTTGTCATTTTTATAAATGACCTGGAGAAGGGGCTAGAAGGTTGGGTGAGCAAGTTTGCAAATGATACGAAAGTCGGTGGAGTTGTTGACAGTGAGGAAGGATGTGGCAGGTTACAGCGGGATATAGATAAGCTACAGAGCTGGGCAGAAAGGTGGCAAATGGAGTTCAATGTAGGTAAGTGTGAAATGATTCACTTTGGTAAGAGTAACAAGAAGATGGAGTACTGGACTAATGGTCGGATACTTGGTAGTGTGGATGAGCAGAGGGATCTTGGTGTCCATGTACACAGATCTCTGAAAGTTGCCACCCAGGTAAATAGTGTTGTGAAGAAGGCATATGGTGTACTGGCTTTTATTGGTAGAGGAATTGAGTTCCGGAGTCCTGAGGTCATGTTGCAGTTGTATAAGACTCTGGTGCGGCTGCATCTGGAGTATTATGTGCAGTTTTGGTCGCCATACTATAGGAAGGATGTGGATGCACTGGAATAGGTGCAGAGGAGGTTTACCAGGATGTTGCCTGGTATGGTAGGAAGATCGTATGAGGAAAGGCTGAGGCACTTGGGGCTGTTTTCATTGGAGAAAAGAAGGTTTAGGGGTGACTTGATAGAGGTGTACAAGACGATTAGGGGTTTAGATAGGGTTGACAATGAGAACCTTTTTCCACGTATGGAGTCAGCTATTACGAGGGGGCATAGCTTTAAATTAAGGGGAGGAAGGTATAGGACAGATGTTAGGGGTAGATTCTTTACTCAGCGAGTCGTGAGTTCATGGAATGCCCTGCCTGTAGCAGTGGTGGACTCTCCCTCTTTATGGGCATTTAAATGGGCATTGGATAGGCATATGGAGGATAGTGGGCTAGTGTAGGTTAGGTGGGCTTGGGTCGGCGCAATATTGAGGGCCAAAGGGCCTGTACTGTGCCGTATTTTTCTTTGTTCTATGTTCTAATCTAATAAAAAAAAACTCTATTTATCAGATGAGATACCCCAAATGGGTGTGGGGAGGCAATGGCCTAGGGACCCTAGAAAATGTTCGGAGGATCCAGATTTAAATCCCACCATGGCAGTTGGAATTTGAAATCGATTTTTAAAATATTTGAAATTTTAAGCGTCAAATGACGACCATGAAACCATTTTTTTTTGTCAGGAAAAACCC